>NC_090322.1:6789605-7989605 GCF_040869045.1 Eurosta solidaginis
GTAGCTTATCACAGAGAAGGATATGGTTGACTGAGTCAAATGCCTTGGAGAAATCCAAAAGACACAGAAGCGTCAAGTGACCCTGGTCAAACTCCTGACGGATGTCATCGAGAACTTTCGTGACAGCAGTCGAGCAAGAGTGAGCTTCTCTAAAACCCGATTGAAATGGACTGAGGAGATTATTTTTCTCAATAAAAGCTATAATTTGATTCGCCATAAGTATCTCAGCTACCTTAGACAGGCCAGTCAGAATACTTATGGGTCTGAATTCACAGGGCTCAGAAGTCCCAGGATTCTTTGGGAGCGGGATAACAATTGCTTCTTTCCATGCAGAAGGGAAAGTCGAAGTAGTGAAACAGTGGTTTATAAGGTGAGTGATGCAGCGTAAGATATTAGGTAGGATAAATTTAATAAATTTAAGTGGAATGCCATCAGAACCTATTGCGTTTGATTTGATACCATAAACACATTTAGCTACTTCGAGTTCCCCAACCGACACGAATTGAAACTTAGGTAAGGATGATAATATGGACAAGGAATCTAAAGGTAGAGGACAAGGGGTAGCAGAGGAGTTGGATGAAACAAAAAAAGAATTGAGAAGGTTAGGGTCTAGAGAACAAGAGGCTTCCGAGGATGGCCGTACGCCTAACCGCTTTAAATTAGACCATAACTGTTTGGGAGGCAAATCAGTGTTAAGTTTGCCACAGTAAAATTTCTTTTTAGCCAGTAGAACAGAGATTGAAGCTTTGTTCCGAGTGAGTGTAGGAGTGATATAGCTGTCAGATCTAGAACCAGCAAGTGGCTTAAGCCCTCGGAAGCTTCTAGTATTTGCCAAGAGGACGGAGTTATTTTATAACACAGGTCCTGGTTTTTCATAGGGCTTTTCAGTTTGGTCGTTAAAACAAACTTCTGGTAACACTACGGACTCATTCAGTCTATGTGAGGTCCTCAAGGACCGGCCAGTTAAACCTAACCTATATAGTAAAGTGGTCTGAAAGAAGACAGACTTTGGTGCTTGGCAACTCTGTTGAATAAAACAGTAATGATTAAAACAACCAGTACTTCCACAACTTGAGGGACTCTTATCGATGATTGGTACACTTCTCCCTGAACAAGATCTAAAGGCTATATCAATCCCTAAATCCAGGAATCGCCGAGTGGAAAATCCTCGTAAAACATAACTTTAACCTCAAAACAAATAAGTAAACAAACAAAATTTATCATTACGAACTTTAATTGATCTTGAAATTTAAATTTACATATTTCTGCGGACCATAAACTACAACTGACAAAATTAACATAGAAACTACCTCACTAAGAGACGTAACTATAGTTTAGTCGCCTATGAAATGTAGTTAAATGTTAATTTTGACAATCCAATCCATGAAATAATTTATATCTGGAGCGTATACAGCAGTTTTATACCATTTCTTCTTTGCATTACGCTGAATTTACCGTTAAATTTCACCAATCTATTGTGAGTTAGTGTTAGAAGTTACTTTGCACCTTCTGTTTGACTCGATAACTACCCTAGCCAAGTGCTTGGTCTTAGGTTCAACCTGCATAACGTACTTTGTTTTCTGAACCATCGTATAGCACCACTTAGCTTTAAAGTTTCTGTTAATGGTCATCTAAGATTTGAGGCATTTCAATTCCGCTTTCTGCTTGAAGAATATCTGTTTCCGATTTCTTTTGCTTCTTCCAATTGCCAGTTAAACAACTAGCCGTTGGATTCTGTTGGAATTTCTCACGAATGCAATAACATGGCACAAAGTATGGTTTCTTTGAATACTTTTGTCACATTTTTTGCGCGTTTTGAAATTCTTTTTGATTTCACTTCCTGTAAAGATATAATACGTTTTATAAATCGTCGCTCCGAATGAAAACTAGCAAAATTTAAATTAACATGGTAGACCAAAACTTTTCATTTGTTTGCGTGTTAGTTTTCGGATAACGAAACGTGTTAGCCTTTCATGTGACCGACGATATGATATCATATATATATGTTTGTTTAGATGTCTAATTTTCTGATTTATTTGTCTTACCATCATTTCTGTAAGGTAGATCTGACGTCGTCCATATTTTAGTTGGTAACTTTTGCGCGTCCTCGCCCAAAGACTTTCGATTATTAGAAACTTGGTGTTCTTGTTTTGATTCCTTTAACAGCACTGTAGTGTTATTCTTGCTTGATGTTTTGATTGCTGCTGTTTCCGCGTACAAAGATCCTGTATTATTCGAGATTGGTTTTTCTAACTCCGGTTTGATGAGTAGTTCTGTGGTTTCGTTAAAGATTTGTTCTTCTAAATTATTCTTCGGCTTTTGTGTTTCACAAAAATCGCCTTCACAACACCAGCTATCAATGGTATATCCACTTGTCATTTTGGAACGGGCGACTCTTTTAAAATTCACCTTCAGAAACCTCCAGCAAGCGCGGTCTGTTATTTTCTTGGTATTTGAATACTGTAAGCGCGTTTCTTGATTACTTTTAAATTTTTTGGAATTTGAACGCAACGAAATATATATAGAACTGTCTGAATGACTTATCTTTCTTTTAACTTTGTTTTGCTCATTTAGTACTGCAACCTCATACATCCACGATAGCAGCAATCCATCTCTTTCCACTTGCTTTCTACCATACATGGCTGCAACAGTTGCTTTATCATTGTCGTGGTACTTAACTTTATAATATCTACAACTTTCCGCGTCACCGCTTTGTAGATCAATTGTAAAAATTTCGGACGTAAACTCGCAAGTTGTATGCCTTTGTTTAAATAACGTGGCATCGTTTTTCGTATATCTGCAGTCATAGTGCTGGAATAAATCATAAGAATATTGGCTATATATTGTGTGATTTGATTTATCCTCTGTTGGTGGACGTTTTTTTTTTTTTAGAGCCGCAACAACCAGTGTCATTTTTATCTGGCTGTGGTTGGGCCTGCTGCTCTACCTGTTTGCGCATATTTTTTTGTGCTATATCGCGCGTATAGGTTGCTCTCAATTTTGCAAGCTGCTCTAGTTCCTCCGATGTCCAGGGGCATTCTCTTGGTAGCACCGCATGTCTGTTGGATGCTGAGGATGCGTCTGATGATTTTCGTGTGGGTTTGTAAGCATCATCCTCATCATCGGACTTCGCTCGTCCACCACAACAACCACCGCCTGATTTTTTCTTTTTCTGCTTGCTCTTACTTCCCTCTTTTTTACGCTGACGATTTGCACTTTCCTGTGGATAGTCGCTGCTACTACTGTGCGGGCGCGGTCTTGGTCTTCTGCTAGTATGTTCTGTGTCCTTGCGTGCCTTATGTATTGTCGCTGGTGTTTCTTCTTGTGTATGTGTGGACTCATCACTAGAGCTTCCTGGGCACTTTTCGAGGTCCTTCTGACCTTTTTGTTTGCCTTTTTGGCTTTCCTCTTTCTTTTTATTGTTGACTGTTGATGGGCGCTGTCTCGGATGTGTTGTATATATTGATTTAAGTTCTTTGTATCGTTTTGCTTCCTCGCGCGTCTTAAATCTGCAATTCCGATGTACTATCGTAATTTGGGTTCTTTCTTTGTTCTCATTACTATCTTCCTTTCCATTACTTTTGCGCGACGCACTATTATCTTTCTTATCCCTTGTCATTTCCTTCTTATCCCTCGATTTTGGTTGTTCATTCTTTGTGTTTTTGCTTTTGGTTGCCGCTTTTTCACTTTTTTGTTTACTCTGTGAACCTTTCTCTTTGGGCTTTTTGTTCTTGGAGCCGCCACAACAACCCTTAGTTTGCGATTCCTCCGTTTGTGGTTCCTCCTCGTATTCTTCTTCCATATCAACCTGTGAGTAAACCTTTGCTAATCTCTGCAGCTCTCTTTGTACCCTTTCGTCGCGCAGCAGCTGACATTCGCAATCGCAAAGATCCATTTGCGATTCGCGCATTTCCGTCGCATGCGGATTAAACCATATTTCGCGCACCTCCTTGTCTTTCTTTTTTTCTCGGACCCCATTGCCTTTGAGACTCGATTTTCGTTGCGAATCGCGTCGTTTATCGGCTGAAAGCATTTTGCGAGTTCACAAGAATTAGGAAACGGGGTTACGTTTGGTTTTCATACAAGCTTTACAGGAATAAGTTGGTTTTTTGTCAAGTTCTTGTTGCCTTTCTTTACAAAAACATCATATACAAATGTTTGGTTGATTGGAATATTTTTAACCTTTTTTTCTTGGCAAAACAAAGAAAATTTGTAATGTTTACAAAAATTTTGAAAAATATTCGTTGAAAACTAAAATAATTAAAAAAACAAGTGATGCCGAGTTAAAATATTTTCACTCTTCCCAGTAGAACCACTCGTCTATATCGAAGTGAATTTCAAAAAAGCCTCTGAGAGTTTATCATATCTTCTGGTAGAATCTGAGAACTGCTTCGTCTGTCATCCATAATGTCTATAGCATGTTACGCATGAGACTGGAGAAAGCGGCTAAACAAGAAGAACTACCAAATTGATAACTTAGCATATGAAAATCAGACTCAACGGGTTCAATACTAAGCGATTATCCGGCACAGACCGTATCGTCAGTTTTTGACTTCCGGACAGAATATAAAGAATACTTTAAGGTGGGAAAGTAGAATGTGAAGTGACAACAGGGATGACTTAAAAATTGAAATCAGCACTGAAGCTGTACTATGCTTGAATTATAAGGAAACGCTTTGGAAAAAACGGCCAGCAAATCTGGGTATCGAATAAGACAGCAGATAAGACCATCAGCAAAGGTTTCGAATTGGTTATATGCGTGACCAACAACTGCCTATGACCAATCGTTCCCGAGATGGTCGGGCCCGGTCGGATCGGTACCGGAACGTACCGGATCTGCATCCGGCAAAGGACCATCAACTCGATAACACTCCCCAAGGCCTTCGGGGAGTGTCCTAATCGCTACAACAACAACAATAACAACCTTCTTGGACAATCTACTAAAGAAAATTAAAAACTACAATATTAGGCCAATGAACTTGTTTTGAACAAAGTGGAATGATTGTGAAATCGCAGGTCGCTATGGACACGTTAAAAATCTTATTCGATATTCAGATTTAGCGAACCAAAGAGCTTTCGAAAAGTATTAGCTCATTTCTGGTCTGAACTTTTTTTAAATTTTGCTGGCCTCTGTAATTTTTACATAGACTTTGTCCTGCCCGAAAATTAGTTTGACTGGATTCAAAAAGCTAGCTTCGCTTCCGCTCTTTCCTCTTATACCATCCGCCATTTTTCTTATTCTTCTCTCTTTCTTTACGTATCTTTCTACCTCTCCGTCTTTTCCCTCTAGCTTCCTCTTCTTCTCCCTCATCCTCTACATTTATCCCTATCTCTCCATCTTCGTCCAACTCTATCTCAGTCTCTCTTTTTCTTCTCCTTAGCTTTTCTTGTTCTTGTCTATCACTTGTTTCCAGTCCAAGTCCAAATCCAAGTTCCAAACCCAGTTATAAAAAAAGCCTTGCCTTAGAAAAAAAGGGGTGGATCACCCTTACCTTTTAGAGGTATGAAAAATAGATGTTGGCCGATTCTCAGACTTACTCAATATGCTCACAAAATTTCATGAATATCGGTCGAGCCGTTTTGAAGGAGTTCAACCACAAACACTGTGACAAGATAATTTTATATATAAGATAGCAGACCCGGCAGACGTTGTTCTGTCCTAACTTTGGCCTAGCTGCATAACTTTTAAGAACTTTTTATCACTTACTCTCCCTCTCTCTCCCTTTTCTTTATCCTTTCATTCGCTCCAATCTTCAACTCTTTCTCGTCCTCCGTCTTTTTCATACCTTCTTTTCTCTCTTGCTCCCTCTCCTCCCTCCCTCGCTTCATCTATCCCTATCTTCGTCTAACTCTATCTCTTTCTCATGCCCGTTCTCAGTCCCAGCTCCCTCGTTTTTCTTCTCCCCAGTTCTTTTTATTCCTCTCCATCTTGTCTTCCCAGTCCCAAAGTGTTGTTTGTATTTTGAACGCTGTTTTGAACGGCGTTTCGAAGAAGGTGAACCACGAACACTGTGACACGAAAATTGTATGTAGAAGATGTATCTCTCTCGGTCTCTTTTTCCCTGTGCGACTCTCATCTTACATTACTGTTATTGTTTGAAGAATTTTACCATCAATATTTATGGACAAAACTAACACTAGACACGTCTTTATTAACGATACTGACAATTTCAAACCTAATCCTTTCACGCTTCCGTAAGCTGCAGTTGACAGATTAAGCCCAAAATAGATGTGCCGAAGTTCTGTGCTAAGAGATTTTTTAACATACTGGTTTACACTACAAGGAAGACATGGGTCGCTGCATGGCATGCAGAGCGTTGCATTACCTTTACAAACCAAACTGCTGAGCAGAACCAGTGTTGGGCAACGAAAAAGCCAAACAATCACGAATAAGCTGAAAACAAAACGGAAAGTCGTTTCTATTGTCTTGTGTATTTAAGTTAGGCGTTTTGTTCAAAACGTTATGTTTTTGTTTTGACATAATATCCGGTGTCATTGACTGTTCAGAATTACTTGGGCAGTTTACTTTCAATGTCCCTAACAGAGCTCACCGGTTCCACAATACATTCCGCGTTGAAGTGCTGCGTTCGAATTACTTCAGTTTCGCACCTCTTCTAAGAGGTATTGTAGAATTTAATCGCCTATCAAGAAGCCTTGATCTGGACTTTGCCATGCCAGGGTCTTTGTTTAAGGCACGCATTGAGTCTTATTACTTATCTCAGTAAACCTCATTTTTAAATTGTTAAACTAGTACTAAGTTAACCTGTAATCTAGTCAGTAAGGTTGTTACCATTTGACTTAATAAATATATATGAAATATGAAAAATATTTTTATTTACATATCATTAAATATTTGACTTCAGTAGCTTCATGGAACTGCCAAATAAATACCACAGCACATGTGTCTGAAACAAAAGAGCAGCAGCAAAGCTAACAGCGCTGCATGTAGAACTTCCACACATCTATTTTGAGCTTTAGCATAAAAGCTACATTAAACAAATAGTAGGCATGGTGCACTAAATTTACTTTATCATAATCACTAAAAATTTAGTGGTTGTGAAAATATGTTTCATTACCACTTAGCACCATTTTTACCATCTTCAGTTAGTCACTTATTCATAAGTTATCAAAAATTATCGTTTTCTCCATGCTAACTAGAACTTCGCGTCTCAACTAAGTACAAGAAAAACGTGCGAACAAAAGTTAGCTGTTTGGCTAGATTTCGTCTATTCACAATAGATTTTCTTTCGATTTGTTCTACAAAATATTCACAATTAACGATTTAACCGGAGGTTGGTCACCCTGCGTCGGTGAAAACGAAAATGTCACTTGAAGCTATCTAAAAGATGTCTCTACTCAGGGTAAAATCTAACTTAACTAAAGATAGTGAAAACGGTCTTACATCCTTTTTAGTGTTAGCGAAATAAAAATTTAGTGCACTTTGCCCAAGTATGATCTTACATGAAATTTTTCACATCTTAGTCACCTATAAAATTATTATTAGTATTATATTATTTTTTACTATCTAATCGGTGACCATAAAATTCTTTCTGCTGTGGCGCCATGTCAGTTTTCTCCTAGCATTTCTTCTTTGCGTTGCTACTCAATATAAAGTTATATTTGATAGGCGCCAAAGCAGCACCTCTCCTGTGCGGTTTTCCCAGCACATATTGTGGCTCGTAAATCTGTTTGATTTCCGAGTCGCTGGTGGCGTGGCTTGACTTTGTCTCATTTTCTTTGTTATTTTTACTTTTGCTTTCTGATTTTGATTCCTTTTCATTCTTATGGATTTTTTCATTCAGATTTTTTGATTTCTCTCCACTATATGAACTATCTTTGGATTTAGTTGATTTTGTTTCGTGCGCTTTATTTTGTTTATTTGGTTCGTTTTCCTTTTCTTTTTGTTTCGATTCTGTATCACTTACGTTTTTATCTTTTTTTGTTTCTGTTGCTTGCTGTGGATCGCACACATCCTTCACTCGTTTTTTGCACTCATTATTCGCGTATTCTGCGCATTCGTAGCGATGCATTGCTATGTTTTCGATTTCGTTATAGAGCATATCGCAGTATGAAAGGTCTGTTGGTTTCGTTTCAGAGTGCTCCCTGTCTCTAGATCTCTCTCTTTGCTGGTCTCTTTGCTTATCTTTGAACGTATCTCTTTCCTTTGTATCTTCTTTACTTGCACTTGTGCAACACGAGCAAAATGATGACTCAGAAGCTTTAGTTTTTGGTGCCGCTGTTTTCTTCTTTTCTACGCTTAAGTCTTTCTTCTTCGCGCCCTTTTTGTCCGGTGATTCACAACATGAACAAAAAGAAGTTTTGGAAGCTTTTTCAGTTTTTATAGCAGACTTTTTTGGTTTCGGTGGTGGCTTTGGTTTTGGCTTTGACTTTTGGTCATCTAATTTTTCAGGTTTCTCCCTTTTACCACCGCCACAACATGTTGTTTCGTATGATTTCTTTGGTTTTAGCTGGTTTTTAGAAGAATTCGATTTTTTTGACTTGTCTTCAAGCTTTTCTTGGCTTTTAGGTTTAGGAGTTTGCTTTGTATCCTTTTTACCGAACGTACAGCAAGACGTAGATGCATTGGACGGTGTCTTTTCTTGCTTTTTCGGTTTTGTGGGCTTATCTTTGGAACTTTTAGTCTTATCTTTTTTACAAAATGAGCAGCATTCTGTTGTCGTTTTGAATGGTTTCTTTTCTGTTTTTTGCGGGTTTTGGAGCTTTGGAGGCGTCTCTTCGGGTTTTATAGGCTTCTCTTTCGCATTTTTTGTTTTATCATTTTTGAAAAACGCACAGCATTCTGTTGTCGTTTTGGATGGCTTGCTTTCAACTTTTTCTGGACTCGAGGTCTTTGGCGGCTTCTGTTTGGGCTTTTCTGCAGTTTTTGGTTTGTCGCTTTTGCAAATCGGACAACATGACGTCGTCGTTTTAGATGGTTTCTTTTTTGCTTCTGCACCTGTAGGCTTCAGAGGTTTCTCTTTGTGCTTTTCAACAGCCTTAGGCTTATCGCTTTTACCAATCGGACAACACGACGTCGTCGTTTTAGATGGTTTCTTGTTTCCTTCTTCACCTGTAAGCTTCGGAGGAGGTTTCTCTTTGGGCTTTTCTACAGCTTTTGTTTTTGATGGTTTCTTTTTCGGTTCTTCACCTGTAGGCTTCGGAGGTTCCTCTTTGGGCTTTTCTATAGCTTTTGGTTTGTCACCTTTGCCAATTGGACAACACGACGTCGTTTTAGATGGTTTCTTTTTTGCTTCTTCACCTGTAGGCTTCGGAGGTTTCTCTTTGGGCTTTTCAACAGTCTTAGGCTTATCGCTTTTACCAATCGTACAACACGATGTCGTCGTTTTAGATGGTTTCTTTTTTGTTTCTTCATCTGTAGGCTTCTCTTTGGGCTTTTCTACAGCTTTTGTTTTTGATGGTTTCTTTTTCGCTTCTTCACCTGTAGGCTTCGGAGGTTTCTCTTTGGGCTTTTCTACAGTTTTTGGTTTGTCGCCTTTGCCAATTGGACAACACGATGTCGTTTTAGATGGTTTCTTTTTTGCTTCTTCATCTGTAGGCTTCGGAGGTTTCTGTTTGGGCTTTTCTACAGCTTTAGGTTTGTCGCCCTTGCCAATGGGACAACACGACGTCGTCGTTTTAGATGGTTTCTTTTTTGCTTCTTCAACTGTAGGCTTAGGAGGTCTTTCTTCTTTTTTCGGCTTATCAGACTTTTCAAGCTTCTCTTTCTTTTTACCAATGGGACAACATGAGCTAGACTTTTTCTTTGGTTCTTTTTGCGCACTTTCCTGACTTTTAGTTTTCGATAATTTCTTTTTGGAATCATCCATTTTTTTTGGCTTATCCTTTTTACCAATCGGACAGCATGACGATGGCTCTTTGTGAACTGTAAGCAGTGTGAGCATTTATAAGTAGTTTTTGAACGGAAATTTTCAAATCTCTTACCATCTGATGTGGAGGAAGTCTTCTTAGCTAGTTTTGGAGTTTCCATAGGCTTTTGATTCGATTTTCTTTCCGGTTCCGGTTTCTTTTTCATCTTATTTTTGTCCTTCCGCCTAAAGCAAGAGCAACACGTTGGTTTCTCTGAGTCGGAGTCCTCCGGCAATTCTACTCGTTTTTTGACTTCTCTATCATGCTTTGGTGTTGTTTTACTCGTTCTATACACAGAACTGTCAGATCGACTTTTGCCACTTTTCACATTCTTTTTGCGCTCGTTATCCTTTTTTTCTTTCAGCACTTTTACTTTGTCATCTAATTCTGCAGATCTACTCTTTTTTGGTTCGTCATCCCTTTTTTGTTTTATCAATTTTACTTTGTCACAAGCGGATCCATTTTCAAGCCATGAATATTTGTCGGCTGGATAATCTTTCAGCTCAGAACTACGTCCATCTTGCGCACTTACACTGGGCGGCGGACACTCAACTGTTGTTTGCGCTTCTCTACAAGGAGTGAAAGAGATTTCCATACCCTTGCAGGGTTTATATTCAAACTGTTCAGAAATTTGTTCACAAGGACATTGGCTTGTTGGCTGCGTGCGATATGCACCACCCTCGTATGAAGATCGTTCCTTCCTTTTAAAACTTGTGCCAGTCTCTCTTGCGTATGGCGATGTTGCTGCTTCATTTTGTTGTGATTCTGCTGCACCTCTTGTATATAATGTCATCAATATTCGCAGTTGCTCCAATTCTTCGCGCGTCAGCGCACATTCAGGCTGCACAGTTGTATTTTTGGCAGCCGGTTTATAAATCTCAAATGCACTTTGCTTTTTATCATCGTTAGATTTCGCGCTGCCGCCACAACAAAAGAAAATCGATCGTTTGGACTTTTTCTTACTTCTCATGCGCTCTTCTTCAACTTGGCGCGAATTGACTTTGGTTAACTTTTCACTTCGTTCACGTGCTGCATCGTCTCTTGAACTACCTGGGCGGCTTTGGAAGTCGTCTTCTTTTGACTCATTTTCTGTTTTTGGCTGACGAGGCTTCGGCCTGGTCGTATATATCGATTTAAGTTCTTTATACCGTTTCAGCTCTTCATACGTTTCGAATCTACGACATGCTGCACGTCTCCGTTTTTTTTCCTTATTTTCATGACTTTTAGTGGAAGGGCTCCTTTCCCTTGACTTGCTTCTAGTTATGCTTTTATCATCTTCTTTCTGCTTGATTTGTGTACGCTTCTCTTTGGACTTTTTGTGCTTTGAACCACCACAGCAACCTGTACTTTTCGCTTTTTCCTCGTTCTCGTCCTCGTATTCTACGGCTGTCGCTTTCTGGCACTTACAATCGAAAGCTTCCAAATCGGTTTTCGAATCGCGCATCGTCTCCGCACGCGGTTTTTTCCATATTTGGCGCATTTCTTTCCTATTTTTCTTTTGATCATTTCCATCATTATGTTTGCGATTTGATTTCGTTTGTGTTGTGTGTTCTTTAGCAGTCATGCGCATTTTGGGCAATCACCAGGCGACGCTCCAGCTCCAAAATTTTCTAAAATTTGCTATTTTGCTGTTTTAATTTGTCTTACTATATTAAAATTTTGATATACTAAAGTTTTGTCTAGCATTGTTTTGATATTTTTTTTCGAAACATTGGGAACAGACGTTAAACATATTTTTGAGTGTTTTTTTTAGATAGCACTTGTATTACACTGACGAAAGTTCGAGGTTCAAATACCAAGAATTGTTGGCAGAATCTCATCGGGCTGAAACACGGAAATCTCGAAGATTTTGAGATTTAATAATTAAGGTGTAAAGTTTTAATGTTAAAAATATATAATTATGTACAATATGGAATTTTTTTGTCGCAGACGAAGAAGCCTAATTATCGTTAAAGGTTACAATGAACTTATAAAGTGTTATATTTCTTTACAGTCAATTTATTTTTTACTTTTTAGTTAATTTTATTAACCAATAACAAAAGCTTATTTTTAAAGTTTTTTTTCTTTAATTTTATTTTTTACTTTTTAGTTCGTTTTATTAACAAGTAATAGAAGCTTGTTCTTAGAAAAGCTTCTTTCTTACATTTAATTTAAATATGAATTTTTTTTAATTTTTAGTAGGATAAAATATTGTTTAAATTAGTTATGTAATCTTAACTTACTTATTTGTAACCTTTCGCATCCTATCCATTTCTTTTAATGCATCAACATTACAAGGTTTCTTCGAAGTCAACTTTGAACAGTTAAGTTCTTCTATTCGAGTGTTAACTAACTTAAAATCATATTTTATTGTGAGTTTGCCTATGTCGCGTTCAGTTTACAACTACTTATTGCAGATCTCTGCTCTGTTCCATCGCCAAAAATCTGTAAAACAAAATCAAGTCCGCAGAAAAGTATGCAACAAAAAGTATGCAACATTTAGCGATAACAGCTGTAAAAGTATATTTGGATGGTAATCGATTTAATTTAATTTCAATACGACGCGTTGCGTCTTTTTCAAAGTGTAGACAGGATATATCTTATGTTAGCTGCAGTTCTTAAAACATATATGGTTGACAGTATATCTTAAGTTAGCTGCAATTCTAAAGCATATATGGCTGACAGCGGTTGAACGTACTGACTGTGGCAAGGTTGCATTTAGGCCTACCCTACTGGGCACGACTTAGGTAAAGCAATGTTTTGCTTATTTCATAGGGACCCTTGTACTTGGGGATACATTTTTTATTAGTCCCCGCAGTGGTGTCTACATTTTTCATGACTACGTAATCTCCCACCTTGAAAATTTTCGCTGGGTCGCTATGTTTTAGAAAATACTTTTGACTATACTCCTGAGACTTTTCAATAGATTGTAATGATTTTTCCCTAAGTCTGGTGGTTCAGTTGCACCCTCCTTTTCTTGTAAGTGTTCTATCAGTTCATCGATGATTCTACCCCTCTGTTCCACTCCAAACAATAACGTACTTGGTGATTCTTTGGTTGACGAGTGAACATAATTATTAATAGCATACTCCACCTCAACCAGTTTGCTCATCCAATCCAAGTGACCTATTGGTTCGGTAAGTTTCGCCAGCATTGCCTTTAACACTCTGTTCACCCTCTCCACCTGTCCGTTCGCTTGTGACGAAGCGACTGCAACCTTCACATCCTGCACATTATTATTAATTAGAAACTCTGAAAATTCTTTAGACGTGAAGCATATTCCCCGATCACTTATGATGCGCCGGGGTCGACTATAGCTATCGAAGTACCTTTGCAAAGATGCGCAAACCTCTTTCGTACTTGTGGTTTTTACTGCATATAATTTAGTAAACTTCGTGAAACTGTCTACAACTACTAAAATGTGTTTCCTAACTGTGCGAATTGAGGGAAGTGGTCCAAAGTGGTCTATGTGTACTGTATCGAAAGGAACTGGTTCTAGGAATGTTATACAAGTTATGCTCGTTAGATCGGGCCGCCGGTGAGAATACTATGCAGTTAACACAATTTCGGATGTAGTTTTTGACCTTTTTTCTAAGCTTTGGAAACCAGTAATTCTTTTCCAGCTCATATACTGTCTTGTCAACGCCCATATGCCCAATTTTTTCATACATTAATCGGATTATATTGGTTTCCATATCTATAGGTACATATAGCTAAAGGCCATCTTTAAGCTCGTAGTTCTGCACTGGGCCATTCTGTAATCTTTCCCTTAACGTTTTTATCGTATTATCTCTATTTTGAGTGATCTGTATATTTAAGTCGGTATTATTTACTTCAGAGCTGACTAGATGGCATCGGCTTAAAGCATCGACATGGCCCATTGACCAGCCACTACGATGCTTTATTTTAAAGTTAAAGTTTTCGAAATGGAACACCCATCTGGCAATACGTTGGTTCATTTGCTTCTTATCCATTGCCTGAGCGAGAGCTATGCAATCAGTGACTATGACAAAGGCAATTCCCTTTAATTCGGTTAAAATCTTTCTATTGAATAAACAATAGCTAAAATTTCTAACTCAAAGCTGTATAGTTTTGACTCTGACTCTGAAGCTGTTTTAGAAAAATATGACACGGGATGAAATTTTCCATCCTCTTGTTTTTGCATAAGCACAGCTCCAAATCCTATCTTACTGGCATCAGAGTGTAGCTCAGTGTCTGTACTGGGGTTGTAAATAGCCAATACCGGAGCTGACATTAAACAACTTCTGAGAGACTCGAAGGCTTTATCACACAGATCACAAAAATTAAAGGAATTATTCTTTTTGAGCAGATTAGTTAAAGGCTTTGCGATTGAAGAAAAGGACGGAACAAATTTCCTAAAATAAGAAAACAGACCGAGACACTGTTGAAGCTGTTTGAAGTTTCGTGGCTTTGGGAAATTCTTTATTTTCTCAATATGTATATCGTTTGGTCGGATGCCCTTACTGTTCACGTGATATCCCAGGAAGTCTACTTCCGAATATCCAAATTTACATTTTTCCATCCTTAACTCAAGACCTCGCATGTATAACCGTCTTAGCACACAACTTACAACGTCTACATGGGTTTCGAAGTCGGATGTGGCTACCAAAATATCCATAAAGATAACTATTTTCCCCGACTGTAATAGATCTCGAAAAATCTCGCAAACAAAGCGCTGAAACATCGCCGGCGCGTTTCTCAAGCCGAACGGCATTTTCATGTACTCGTACTGTCCTCCCGGGGTCACAAAAGACGTATACTTAATGGAATCATTTTCCATTTGAACCTGGTGAAACCCACTTTTTAGGTCCAACACTGTGAAAATTTTCTTACCCGATAAATAATCAATCTTTTATCAGGGGCATAGGAAAATTGTCTCGAATGGTCTTTTTATTCAGAACCTATAATCTATACATAATCGTCCTTCGTCATTCCTTTTCCTGACCAACACAGTGGCAGACGCGTACGGGGAGTTGCTATACCTTATAACGCCCTCAGAGTGTAAATTATCAATAATTGCCTGCACTTCGGCCTTCTCGGAATGGGAAAGTCTCCTTGGAGAACAATGAAAAGGTGTATCATTGGTTAGGTTTATTTTCATTTTATAATCTAGGGGCGCTATCTGTACTTCTGCTGAGGGATTTGAGTATTGACTCACTATAACCCTTCTTAATACATCCGATTGCTGTGCATTCAGCTCAGAGCTAACATCTGGTTTGTCTGAAGATTCCCCCTGCGACCCAACACCAATAACCTCGTTACCAACACAGGTACCTACCGGGTGAGCAACGTTTTTTCGTGTAGAACAAGCTAGCTGGACAAAATTATTTTATGAGATTTTCCGTTTCATATGCAGTCATTTATTACAACTACGTCATTTTTTTCAGCCATATGTTCTTTTTTATTTTTTTCCAAAATTTTACTTCATATGCATACATTTGCTTATTTCATATACAGTAACTCATGTGAATAAGTGACATAGATCCAAACAAATTTAAAGGACTTAAGAATATTACTTTATTGTACTTAAATTGAATGGAATACAAATCTCAATACTCTAAAAAATTCTAAAAATTCGGAAAAAAAAAATTAAAAATGTTTATGAAAATTCGTCGAATTTTTTAAATATAATTTAGTTTTTGTTATAGATCGTGACAAATTTTCTTATGGGAAATTAGTTAAAATAAATTAGCGAAAGCGAAAATTGTAAGAATTATCCAAAAAGGGGTGTCTACTTATTTATGTGAGTGACTGTACATATGTACATACATATTTTGTATTTATTTGATTATTTATCCTGGCACTACAATTTTTACAGAATTATTTTATAGTACCACTCAGGAATGTAAAAGTGAATTACAATAATAATAATAACAATGTAAATAATTAAATTAATTATGTCAAAATTACTTATTACAAAAACTTAAAAGTAAGGTATCATACAAAGTAGAAAAGACAATAGATTTAAATTGAATAAAACCTGATCCAACAAAAAGTTATTATATATATGTTATTATTCGCTATCATCACTTTCATTGGATGAGTCACTTGTGGAATAGTCATGAACATCAGCAACACTACTGTGAAAGCTTGAAACAACTGGGGTATTTATTGACTCCTCAACATTATCGGGGGACAGTAAATTTAAGACTTCTGAAGTCAGACTTTTAAATTTTTTCTTAGGTATCTCCCTAAAACTGTTAACTAAAGGAACCGATGTTATAAGCAACATATTCATAAGATCTCTATTCGTGGCTTCACGCGTCTGCTTTTGTGTGTTATAATCCCTGAATCTTCTCAAATCTTTGTTACGGGCTTCCTGTGCTTCCTCGGAAAGTTGACCAATAGGTAAAATTGCTGATTTTATAATTTCAGTACTATGCACTTAGAATTTATGAACTGTAACAGGCATATTAAATCATGGATAGAGATCTATGTATAGTTTTTTAGTCTCGACCGCAAATTTTTCAAATCTTTGGATATTTATATTGTACCCAGATGCTAATGCGCGAAGGAGAGTGTCGAATCTTTTGATGAGAGTTACATCCAATCCCGTAATCTCAGCACTAGCCTCAGAATTTTCGAAAAACCTACGAGCAGTGTTGCCGTCATTGGTATTGCCGAAACCTGGTTTTGGTTTATCTTCATCAATCCATTGTATGTACCTGTTTTTATGCCTTGGTGACTGGTGCGGTAGGTTGTGGCAGGTTGAAGTCAATGATCTTCGCCTTTTTGCTTTTGGTGTGCTCTTGTTGACCTTGCGCGTTTATTTTTGTATGTTTTATGGCTACGTGTTTGTTCCCTGTACCAGGGAATTGGTTTTGCCGTTTGTAGATCAGCTTTAAAGGTTCAAATATCTCGTCGGAGCTGATACGTACATACATCCTATTTGATATGTAGAGATAATTAAATCTACAAAAAAAAAAAAAAAAATTAAAAATAGATGTGCAAAGAATTCGCAATGGTTTTTTCTTTCGACTATTAGAGAATACTTGCGACTATAACATATGTAAAATTAAGCGCGGATGTCCGCGGATGTATGTAACTTTTTTGTCCCTAAAGTTAAAAATATAGGGAAAAAATACCTTTTCTACTTAATAACGGAATGTTAAATATATTGAAAATACTCTAATTATGAAAGAATTACTATTAAAAAATTTTACTCACCTTCGAGTTTAGAATCCACCAAACAAATTATGTAAAAGTGTTCACTTAAAAGAAATATGAATCTTAATATTCAACAAGAATTTTGCAAATTAATCAATGCATTTTACGGCCACTCCTGCCTTACTTCAATTACTCAATATATATGAGCAAAAATCTCAAAAAAAAGCAAAAATCCCGTTATTTTGTTTGTTTTCTTTCGTTTCTCATTACACTTTTCTTGGAATAAGAACTTTGTTTTGGCCCAGCTAGCTTGTTCTACACGAAACACTGTGCGTCGGTGGACCCCACCAACCCCCCACTCGGACCCCCTGGACATGAGTTACAAGTTTTCTTAAGGCAAAACAAATCGAGCGCCTTATTTTCAAAACAATTTATATTGTTCAATTTCATTTCATTTTTTATGTTCATTAAAATTTCTTTAGAATACTGGATTTTAGATTTAAATTTACATAAAAATATACGGAATTTGTTTAATAGATCTCGCCCAATTAATACGGGCATAGAGAGATCAGAATCATTCAAAAGTAAAAATCTATGGGTCATTTTCAGCCCTTTTAATTTAACTTCACATATAACTTCTCCAAATTTATAAATTTGTTTATTACCCACACCTCGGTACTTGGTTGGCTTTGGTTGGTTGCCCATGTTGAAGGGTACAATTGACTTTTTAATAAAACTCCTCGGACTACCGGAATCGAGAAGAGAAAATATATGAGCAGCGCGTTCGCTTTGTTTACCTAGAACAGTGACACTTACCACTTGCCCTACATCAACCGCCTCAACCAAACGTGCTTCATTTGAATCTATATCATCGATAGCTGCGACCGCCACTTTCTTCCTGGGGCATGTTTGATGGAAATGCCCAAGCTCCCCACATTTGAAGCATGAACTTGGTTTCCTTACTGGCTTCGTACATTTCGATTGGTAATGACCTAGCTGACAGCAGTTGAAACACCGTAGAATCTACTTTTACTCGACGAGGTACAGCCCTGTTGTTGTTGTTTAATCGTGTTAAAATGCGACCTATCTCGAAGTTTGTCATAGCGTTCGTATTGTACCTTCAGCTGCTTCATCGTGGTCGCTTGGTATAGCATTGATAATAGCGAATTCCTTTCGTTTAAACCAGATATGATGGTGTCCACTACGTCGCGCTCTGGTATGTTCACCTTGCCAGCGATTACTCTCATTTCGACGAAGTAACGCTGAGCACTTTCATTTGGTTTGCGTTTTCGGCTTTTCAGTTGCTCGTAAACTTCGAATAAGGTATGCTTCCGACCGAATTCGTCACATAAGGCACCTTTCAACACTCCGTACGTAGAAGTTGAAATTGTACATGCAAAAAGCTTTGCGGTACCGTCTAATAGACGACGTACGCAAACGAGTTTATAGCGCTCATCAATTTGAATCAACTCGAACATGTCTTCGATATCGCAAAACCACTTATGGACAGCTGAAATTCTCTGCCCCTGAATCTGAAGTGATTCCACCTCCTTCCTCAAAAGTAGCAGCTCTTTTTGCATTCTAACGCGATCGCTTCCCGCTAATATGGCTTCCATTGTCAGAGAGCTCGCATTGGAAGTACCTAAGCCACAGTTGACAGCAATTGGGTTGTACGCATAGGTAGCATCAGTGTTTTCCGCGGCGCCTAAACAGCCAATGTTTGCAAGGGCAGCGGTGATGGTATGGACAGCAGTATTTGGAGTTTCCGCAGTGATAGATGCATCAGGTTTATCATTCGTGATGATATTGTCCTCGTTAGCCATATTATTGATGGTTTCGGCCGGCACATTGGTGAGTGTTGCAGTCTCGTTCTCGTTAGCAGCAGCTGTGGTAGAGATGTTTTTGTAGTGTACAGTATATTGCTTGAAACGAGGCTTTTCCGAAGAACTCTCAGTTTGACCTGTATTTGCTTGTGATTGGCCACAAATGTTTTCGTACAAATTGCGAATTTGCGATATGGTGGCACTATCTGGGGGCTCAACACCCACCTTCAGTAACTCAGCCAGCATTTCACCGCGTGTTTCTGCTCTTTGAGACATTTTTATATTTTTCTTATGCTTTTCTTTGAAAATCGAGAAAAAAAAATCCGGATTATTGAAGCGGGCGTGTAAATAAATCGAATCTCACTTCTGAGATGTAAAGACTGTAAAAGTATATTTGGATGGTAATCGATTTAATTTAATTTCAATACGACGCATTGCGTCTTTTACAAAGTGTAGACAGGATATATCTTATGCTAGCTGCAGTTCTTAAAACATATATGGTTGACAGTATATATTAAGTTAGCTGCAGTTCTAAAGCATATATGGCTGACAGCGGTTGAACGTACTGACTGTGGCAAGGTTGCATTTAGGCCTACCCTACTGGGCACGACTTAGGTAAAGCAGTGTTTACACAGCCTAACTTCTTCGCTAAACCACTTATGGACAGCTGAAATTCGTTGCCCCTGAATCTGAAGTGATTCCACCTCCTTCCTCAAAAGTAGCAGCTCTTTTTACATTCTAAGGCGATCGCTTCCCGCTAATATGGCTTCCATTGTCAGAGAGCTCGCATTGGAAGTACCTAAGCCACAGTTGACAGCAATTCAGTGTTTTCCGCGGCGCCTAAACAGCTAATGTTTGCAAGTGTAGTTGTTTGGCAGCAGTAGTAATAGCAGCAGTTTCATCAACCTCAAGGTGAGCAGCGGTGGCGTCGTTATGGGCAGCGGCGATGGTATGGACAGCAGTATTTGGAGTTTCCGTAGTGATAGATGCATCAGGTTTATCATTCGTGATGATATTGTCCTCGTTAGCCATTTTATTGATGGTTTCGGCCGGCACATTGGTGAGTGTTGCAGCCTCGTTCTCGTTAGCAGCAGCTGTGGTAGAGATGTTTTTGTAGTGTACAGTATATTGCTTGAAACGAGGCTTTTCCGAAGAACTCTCAGTTTGACCTGTATTTGCTTGTGATTGGCCACAAATGTTTTCGTACAAATTGCGAATTTGCGATATGGTGGCACTATCTGGGGGCTCAACACCCACCTTCAGTAGCTCAGCCAGCATTTCACCGCGTGTTTCTGCTCTTTGAGACATTTTTATATTTTTCTTATGCTTTTCTTTGAAAATTGAGAAAAAAATTCCGGATTATTGAAGCGGACGTGTAAATAAATCGAATCTCACTTCTGAGATGTAAAGACTGTAAAAGTATATTTGGATGGTAATCGATTTAATTTAATTTCAATACGACGCATTGCGTCTTTCAAAGTGTAGACAGGATATATCTCATGCTAGCTGCATTCTTAAAACATATATGGTTGACAGTATATCTTAAGTTAGCTGCAGTTCTAAAGTATATATGGCTGACAGCGGTTGAACGTACTGACTGTGGCAAGGTTGCATTTAGGCCTACCCTACTGGGCACGACTTAGGTAAAGCAGTGTTTACACAGCCTAACTTCTACGTTCGTGTATACACAAGCAAAGCGAAGTTACCTGCGTTCTTGAGGACTTAGGATTTTATGCCAAAGTAAGCACCAATCTTTACCGATAACTCTTTTATCGATTAATTTATCGAATTCTCGCAAAGTAATATTGCATTGTCATCGGAGTTATACATGCGTGCAAAATTTCATCTCAATCGCACACCGGGAAGTGTATCAAATTTAACTTGCAAGATTTGATTACAAAACAACAGCCAAGTGAAAGTAAATAAAAGCCTATAAAAAGGAGGCATGTTGAGAACTACAGTTTCACTGCAAAAGACGAATGAAAAGCTTTTAAGTGTGCTCCGTTTTGACAGGAGTTACCTGTGATGGGATAGTTATGTTCTCTTCAAGTCGCCGAAACATTAAGCCTGGTTAAAAGTTGTAGATGGTGAATTAGTACCTTACTTGGACCAGAAAATGTTCTTGCGGGCGTCTGGCCTATCTGGCCAATATTTGGCACAGATATTATATGAAAAATTAAGTTAAAGTCCCGGCAAGAACGCGAATGGTTAAACAACGCCAAATTTACAATTTTACCAGCAACTTTCGTTGTATTTAGGTTGTTTTAAGATTTTTTTCGTAATATTGCTGAATCAATAAGCCATTGCTGGTTATGGATTGGGGTCCTCGCAGTCGAGTCTGGCAGGGATGCGAACGAGACCAATGTAAACGCATTCAAATGACTCATTTGGATGTACGCATTTGGGGTCGGCGTAAATGTAACATAAACCTGCTGAGAATTACAGAACAAATTTTATTCCAAACCGCTTGCTATTGTGTGGCCTTATTCTGTAACTAGAATTTATGGAAATTTCTTTCGCATTTGGAAAAAAATGTGTGTAGCTTGACAGATTTCGAAACGCATTTCTATTCGAAACGAGTTACAGAATAAGAAAATACAGTCGCTTCCCAATAATGGGTAGCAGCTGCCAGATAATTTATTTTATTCTAATTATAAACTGAAAATTTTCAATAGTTTACTTTCTACGTTTTGCGAATGCAGGTGTTAACCTTCTGGGGGACATACTTCGTGTGACTTGAAGCTTATATGTAATTCTTCCAGAGTCATGAGTGGTTTGGTTCTCAATTTTATTTTTCACCACTTGCCGAAAAGCTTAACGCTGTCGATAGCCTAATTGCGGTGTTTTTGTTTGTGACGCTCTCTTTCGCTGCGCGTAAGTACGCCCTTTTAATTTTTTCATCATTGTCCGTGCATCAGCTTCTTTTTGTGCGAGTACCATACGTTCGGAAATTCTTTGAAAATACTCATCAAGTGATGAGGTACTTGGTGTATCGTTTGGCGCTTTTTCTTTACAAAGTTTTCTCTCTTCAATTTGCGGCATTCGTCGAATATTTGCGTCTTGTAGTATATACTCTCTCACACTAGGTTCAACATTTAAATGTATATGTTTGGGATTATGAGAGTAAAGTAATGTTGTGAGGTGATCCGGCCGCGCATTTTGGTTGTTTTGTACTTCCATGTCTTGTCCTTCTTCATATTGTTTCCTTAATTTTATTATTGATGAGGTTGCAGGTAATAGACGTCTATTTCTATGCGGTGTAAAGAAGCGCAAATAGCTTCGTAACTTTTGTGCAAAAACTAAAGATTTTTGCGATTTTGTTTCATGTCCTTGCTCTTCGGTTCTATGTGCTGGTGGTTTCTCTTTGGTACAGCATTCAAAACAGGAGCCTACATCTAGCCTTTTAAATGCTTTCTCATCTTTCATAGACTGTTTCGATGTAGTTGTTATATCATGTTTTAAAGCTTTGTCGGGATTCTCTCCTTTTCCAAGTTTCTTTCTTGTCGCCCTTTGTTGATGCGGTCGCATTCTCTGTGTTTTAACAGTTTCCTTTCCATCTTGCTGCGGCGGTTTTTGCATATCTTGTTTACTTTCATTTTTAGCTAGAACAGATATCTCATTAGCGGCCTCAGTTGCTGGCTCATCGTCAGCGCCAACTTTTTCCTGCACTGCTAGTTTACAATCCTGCACATATTTGCATTTTTCACACTGTGTGGTTGTTTTGGGTTTCATGCATTTCATGAATCTTCGAAAACTTCGCGCACTCTTCGCTTGCGCTGCTTCATCACAGTTCTCAGTGCAAGTGCATTTTGTATGCCCCTGTTCCGGCAGATGCTGTTGTTGTTTACTTTCTTCTTGTTGTTCTTGAGTACTAGTAACTGCTTTCGTTGTGGTTTGCTCAGCCAAGTCTTTGTGCTCAGCGTGAGCATCCGCTGTGCCGCTTTTGATGGTGTCTGCTTTGGCATTGCTTTTCATTCCTTTCGCTTTCCGTGCATCTCTTCGCTTTCTTGTCAGCTGACAACATTTGTGCTTACACAGCGTTGCATCGTAGTGGCACTTCGGTGTAATTAACACCTTCAAATCGCGATTTACTTGCTGCAAACGTTTCAAGATTGCCTTCTCGGTGCGTATGTAAGATTGTACTCTTTTCACTTCTCCTCTGTTTTTTTGTGCATTAATATATTTTGGTGGACTCTTATCCTGATTGGGTTTGTTCACGGCTCGTTTTCCGATGGTTTTGAAAGCGGGTGCGTATTGCCAAATGCACGTGTCTTTGTTGCATTTTTGTTTTTGTGCTTCATTTTTCAGAATATGTTTCACCTCTGGCATCACACCACACTCTATTGTTTAAGCAATGAATGTGGTCTATTGATCTCACCGAAGTTTTTATGCTAATATCATTTATTACTTATTTAAGATTTGCTTTTAATAAGGAAGGAAAAAATTGTTCACGTTTTAAAAATTTTGAAAATATTCCAATTCCGTGAACTGACAATTTTATAATGAAACTTTATTCTATCATGTTATAATATTGCGTATGTTCAGTTTAGGATTACTTTTCAATCTGCTCCCTGCACGAAATTAGGTTTCGGCTGAAGCTGCTACCGATACTTTTTTTTAATTTCTGTTTTTCGACTTTTAATAAGTTTTTGGTTCATTTGAACGAATACGTGGTGAGCAGCATTGATGAAATAGCGATGCTTATTAGTGTAATTTCAGGTTAGGTTGAACTGGCCGGTCCGTGAGGATCTCACATAGACTGAATGAGTCCATAATATTACAGAAGAATGCTCAACGACGAAACTGAAAAACCCTATCAGAAACCAGGACAAATTATATCAAATAATTCCGTCATGTTGGCAAATACTAGAAACTTTTAAAGACCTGTGCTACTTGCTGCTTCTAGATTTGATAGCTGTATCACTCCTTATAGCTTGTCTTAGTCTGGCGAGAGCAGGGAACGGGCACAAAACGTGCTCGATCGTTTCCTCCTCTAACCCGCGCTTCGCACATCTGTTATCACTGATAAGGCATGCGACGCCAGCTGGCAGTGTCCAGTCGGAATATCCATCATGATCCTACAGTTTCCTCTTTTCAATGATGAGAGTAACTTTGTTAGTCTAAGGTTGTTAGACCTGCACATGATCTTCGTTACTTTGCAGTCCCGCGCTTAGTTTTACGCCTTTGCTACTTGGACGATCTTGTGCAATTCTCGTCTTCTGTAAGATCCGCAGCACCATTTTGCTGTTTGTCCCCTCTAACACCTTCGTCGTGAAATCAAGGGGTTAAAGGGTTTCGAGCTCCTCTTCAAAGTCACCCGCTTCTTGCATGTTGAGATTGTTGTCCCTGGAATTTTCTTCCAGAGGCGTAAATGATGTGTTGGAGGCTCCTTTGTAAGACTTGCAGCACCGTTTTGTTGTTTGTCCCCCTCTAACACCTTCGCCCTCTCATTTTGGCTTAAGGGTTTCGAAGTGTCCTTCAACCTCGTCGGCTTCTTTCATGTTCAGATTGTTCTCTCTGGACCATCTTCCAGAGGCGTAAATGCTGTGTTAGGGGTTCTTTTGTAAGACCCGCTGCACCATTTTGCTGTCATCGTTGTATTTTACAATTACACCTCTGGGAACTAATGCCATGGGGTCGACTGTAAGTCAGAACTCTGTGTTGGATTTAAACCTCTTCCGCTTACAAGGTTCCAGAAAGAGCTGCACATTTTTTGTTTACTCGTTCATTTCCCACGTTTTTCACACAGATTTAGAGAATGGCTTTAGAGTCTGACGGAAAATTGCTTCTTCCAAACGAAACTTTCTTTTGTTATTTCAGGACGACTTGGTGGAAAATCACCGTATCTGCCGGTTCGAATATAACCAACTTCAACATATTGTAACGAATTTAGGGAAATTTCTTTTTCCAAACCTTCTGCTAACGTTCGAATCGCTAAACTGTTGAATAAATAACTCCAATATTCAGTAATGCAAAATGGTCTTTATTAGACAACTTTCAGAGTACTTCACAATACACTTATACTTCACAACCAATAACGTGCTTAAATCAAAACTGAATACTGAATACTCAGCTTGCACTGCTTTTATACTCTCTGTTGCTTGCTGTATCTCCTGCTTGGTAATTGAGCTACGATATGCGTGTGTATGTGTGAGTAACAACTTCGGCTGATGACTACATCTGTGTGTGTGAAATATCTCTTCGTCGCCTTCTATATATGTGTATAAATGATGATTTATGTGTTCATGTATACCAGTGTGACTCGCTTTAAAGTTTTTGTTGTTGCGTGATTATTCACTAACAGCTTAGTGATGTCAACATTCGCCACAATATTATTAATGAACGTCGTATTTCAGACTTTTGTTTCTCACAAACTTAATACAAATGCTGGTATTTAAAGCCGAAATCTGAGATATGATGCTTTCGAAACATCTTCTGGGGTATAGCGTCCTCAAACAAGTTATGACATAGGGCGTTTTTAAAACTCTGATATAAGGCTTTCTTCAGACTATTTATGATAAATGGACTTCTTCCAACATTTGCTGAGATGGGGCGTTCGACAGAGTGATCTATCGCTCAGACGTCGTTACTTATACCGTCCATAGTATAAATGTGCCAGCCTCTAACGTTGTGCAAGTGAGGTGAAGGGTCTTCCATCGAAGGTTTCAAGTCGCCCACGGTGCTAATGAGCCCAAATTAAAAAAATTTGTATTACGTTTTTTATTTGGAATTTATTGGGACAATATAATTAGTTACATAAGTTGGACAAATTAATGAGTGTGCTGCGGTTTAGCCACAAGCCACTCCCCCCTTTGAATGCAACACAGTACACACCATGGCTCAACTATATGATTGGCTCATCTCTACAGCAACAACATACCTTTGTTCAGATTTTCAAAATCTGCGTGATGGAATGAAAACGTAAAACTTAGCAGTTTTTGTGTGTTGTAAGAAAATGTTGTCAATGCGTTGGTTTCATTTTGAGTTTGCCATCTCCTTTTGACAATCCCTACCCTAGTGAAATGAAAAAAAAAATTATAATAATAAAATCAGCTGATGAGATGAGCCAGCCATATAGTTGAAACATGGTACACACAAAACATATTTCTACACACGTACAAACATTTGCATTACCCAATTCTATAAAATTTGCCGGGTTTAATACCCAAGTTGTATGATGCAGAAATTTTTAGTGTACAAAACAAAATAAATAAAAAAATTCTAGCAGACTCTTTTGTAGGCGGAGAGTTGTGCCATTTCATACCGGGCACACTATTTACCATCCTATTCACAGTTGTGCCGAGTATGAATTCAGCGCCCAGCGTCAGCTATTTCCTTCCAGCTCTTGACTTATTGGCACAGGAATTTGTGGAATGAGATCTACATTATTTGTTTTATGAATTTTTGAAACTGCACGCACGCTTTATCTTCATCTTCTATTCGCCTTTTGGGGAATGTTCGTAATGCTTTCTTTATTTGTTAATTTTTTTCTTGATTTATGTTGCTGCGTTTTTTTAAGTTCGGTTTTAGATTTGGTAAGATTAAAAAAGGCTGGATTTGGTCTCCTCGTTTTTGAGATATTTTCATTATTTCTTCTATTCGCTTTGGAAGAATTTGACTCGCTTTCATTGTCACTATCATCTTGATTGCGTTTTTTATTGTTTACTGTACTGAAATACCTGCGTTGGTGTTTTGTTTTTGATTTGCGTTTACCTAATTCCATTTTTATATGCTCTAACATGTCCTCCAGTGAAGATGTGCTCGGTTCACTCAACGCGTCGTCGTCAATATTGCCACTTGCTGTTGATTTATTCGCTGCTTCTTTTTTTAGGTTCACCAACGATTTTATTTCTTTCTCCTCGTAGTTAACCGGAATTCGCTCGTGTGGTGCTGATCTAAAACAAGCTAACGGTGTTAGTATGTCAGTGTCTTCATGGTCATTATGTGCCTGCACAGTGGTACTCTCACCTTTCTTGGCTTTTTTAGTTTTCGAGTTCCTCAATAATTTATTTTCATGTTTGTTTCGGTTTTCAAATTTCAAAACGACAACATGTGGATCTTCTTGTCTGTTGGTATATTTTTTGCAGTAAGAAAATGTATCCGTTACATGTTGCTTTGGCTGACTTGTTTTTGCATTGGACTCTCTATTTCGTGCCGCTATTTGGCTGGTTGTTGAAGCTGTGCGCTCTTTCGCTGCGATCTTACTCGTCGCAGTAAATGGGTCACGGCTTTTAAGCGAAGATTTACTTTTTGGACCAACGCAATCCTTCGCAGCTGCTTTACTAGTTATTGGCGCTTGTCTGCCATTTGAAAGTGTGCCTTTGCCGGTTGTTATTGACTCGATTTTATCTGTAATAAGCGCGTGCTTTGAAGGTTGAGAGCTAGCACATGCACAAGAGACGAAGCAAATGCTTTCATCGTCGGCGGCGTTGGCTTTTTTCTTGCAACAGAGCGTAGTATTCTTCTTTTCAGGCTCCATTTCATCACTTGCCAGTTCTGCTTTCTCTAACGCTTCTTCATTTTCCGCTTTCCAACGTTCTTCAAGCGATTTCTCAAGTTCCATCTGTCTTTTCTTTTCCAAACGTAACTGTCTTTGTAGTTCTTTCTCGCGACGCTCCATTTCGCGTTCTTGTTTTCTTTTCTCCTTTTTCTGCTTTTGTTCTTCCCACATACGTTTCTTCTGTTTAACTTTCATTTCCTGTTTCAACGCGCCCACTTCAGATTGCACCTCAGGAAACGCCTGGTATTCAAGGTTCTTCTCTTTTATACCATTTTCGAAAATTTTGCTTTTTCTCACGCGTGTTTGGGTTTCCTTGTATTGCGCGTCTATCTTTTCATCAGTTAATACCTTTAGGCGTTCCTCTTCCTCACAGTCCACTAGCGCTTGCTTATGCTGTACTTCTCTGGGTTCGGTTTCTGCCAAATTTTTCATATCTTCCATTTGCTGTAGAATGCCCGAGTCTTGCATGCGTGTTTTGTCCTTTTTTGCCCATATCAGTTTTAATTCTATGCTATCATTGGTATGTTTGTTTCCACATGGGCTACCACCACCAAAGATGTTCTTCATAATTGTACGATGGCGCTTTTTATTGCATTTAGTTCTCCTGCCCTCGTTATCGCTTTCTCGTTCGTTCTGTTTTCCTTTCTCTTTAGCTTTCTCCCTCGTCCTTTCTCGCGCTAGTGCTTGTTCTACTTTTTCTGCTTTCCTCTTCATTGCGCTTTCTCTTCGTTGCGCCTTCTTTGCTAGCTCATCCTTAACCCTCTGCATGTCAGCGTTAAACACCCGTTCACAAAGAGATGTGTACTCTCGCTGTGAACTACTCGCGCTTTGTACCACGGCTGTTAATTTCGCATTCTCATAATTCTTCTTTGGCACAAATATGCTACTGCGAAATTCTGTATCAGCCTTATCCCTACAGCGTATTTTTAATCGTAATATTTCATTGGAGTTTTTTTTTTGTCTGTGCATACATCTTGACCGCCGGCCGGTCTATAAACATCATCATCATCATCATCATCTTCATACTTCCTCCTTACACCATCACTCTTACTACTACTACTCTTATTACCTGAAGATTTCGGAAAGCATGAATCACTTATGGTTTCTATAAGACCATGTCGTTCTGGTTTTTCCGCTGCTCTTGATCGTGATTTGGATTGTTCTTTTTTAACGCGACCAGTCGGCTCAATAGTTTCTTCTCGTGCACTCTGTCGTACGGGATAGAAAATCTGACGTTCAGCCTCAAAATCCATACCATATAATGGATTGTGCGCCAACATCGCATTTTCGTGCTCTTCCAATAATCTTAAAAATTCTGGTGAGATTTTCTTAAACTTTTTCGGATCAATTATGCGTCGTCGTCCGCACTCGCGCAGGGGTCGCCCTAACCGCAAAAATTGATGCGGTTCTGGTGGTCCCTGCGGCGAGACGTCGAACGTTTTACACTTATTCGTCAATAACGTCGTATTGTTACTCTGTTCTCGCTGACATTCATACCATGTGGTAGCAGTATCCGGTACATAGATACTTGATTTTTTTGCTGCTGACCAGAGACTATCGGTGATCTTATTACAATCGGTACGACAGCGCACTTTATTGTATCCTGGTTGTTCCAAACCCATTTGTTGTTGAAGACGTATCGAGGGATTGAGCGAATCAGGCATGCCCTTGGTTGTGATGCTATTAACGAAAGCGCCATAGTTCGAGGGGCATAAATAGTCCTGCTCAGCTTTTTGTTGTTTATATTGTAGGTGTTGCTGTTGTGCTTGATATTTATTGTACGTTGGCTGATGTTTTGCAGTGAAAAGATCAGGTCCATAGTAATTTCCACAACGTGAAGCTGCTAAAATTTGTGATGTCAAATAGCGATAACAATTTGTATTACCGAAATTCATGACTCTTAAACTAATAATATTTGGACATTAGAGGCTGAAACATAGAGTTTTTTAAACATGTAATACTGGCGATTTTTTTTTTAATTTTTTCTTAACCTAATTATGGTTTTTCCGAATGAGGACGTAAACGTGTAATTTACGAAAATTTTATTTTGATATTGACAAATTTTGAAGTGCACATGCAAGAGGCCGAAAAAAACTGAAAATTGTCAAAATATTCATAAAAAAATAGGGCTGCCATATTGGCGTTGAAGTCAAATAATATTCACCATTCACCTTTAATGCTGGATAGGCACCTCATGTAGGAAATAAATGATTCCATAGAATACGAATAACGAATTCTGGGGATTTCTGATTATTTATGCACTTCTGCTAACGTTCGAATCGCTAAACTGTTGAATAAATCACTCCAATATTCAGTGTTGCAAACTTGTATTTATTTAGATTATTTTGAGAGTAGTAAAATTATACTGCACTTCGCAACTAATAGCGTGTTTAAATCAAACTGATTACTCAGCTTGCGCTGCTTTTATACTCTCCGTTGCTTCGTTTGCATATTTCTCCTAAGGTCTAAACGTTTCACCTTCTAGAACTTTTTTATCTCGTGCTTGGTTACCATCTATATACATGTATATTTGTAGTTTATGTTTTTCTTATAGCCATATGCGGGTGTATGTGTGAGTAACTACTTCGGCTGATGATTACATGTGTTTGTGAGATACCTCTTCGTTGCCTTGTATGTATGTGTGGAAATGATGATTGATTTGTTCATGTACACAAGAGTTGCAGCTTGCTTTATTGTTGTTGCGCCTTTATTTACTAACAACATAGTGATGCTAAAATTCGCCACAATACTTTTACAAGTCTTCCAACTACTGATTTGAATATGGTGCCCTCATGGCGGGATCATACAGGTGACGACCGGGAATCAGCTGATTGGTACTTTTTCAATATGATTTGAACAAACGAATTACAAAAACAAAGTATATGGAACTTTTATTTATTTTGTATGTATGTTGGCGGCCCACCACCCTATATGGTTTCTCCATGGCCCATAACAGACTAGAGGGAACGATTGTAGAGAGTCTCCCAGCGGGTAAGGGGGCTCAGAATTTACCCGCGGTAGGTATGCCTGTCGTAAGAGGCGACTAAAATACCAAATTTATTCAAGGGGTTATGTAGCTCAACCCTTTCAAGGTTTTGCCAGCGCAAAATATAGCTTCTCCAACCCAATTCTTAACCTCACCTACCCGTGGCGAGTCCTATTACTTTAACAGCCGAGGCTCTGGCGACCCGAAGTTCCACATGGTTCTAAGGAGTCGCTGCAACAACATTGCATAGAGCTTGCATGATCTATCCCATCAGGCATTTTATAGTTTATTTCTAGTAGTATTATTTCTAATCGTCACTCTTAGATGAATTAGTATCAAACTTTTTTTATGAGCAGAATTTGTACAACTCATTATAACTCCCCCTTTCTCTGTTTCAGAATCGTTTCAGCTATACAGGCATTCTTCTCCTTCCTTGTCGGTTTCATTGTATGCAAATCGACATGCAGCAAGTCATTCGTGTATGCCTCACATTTCCTAATGGAAGCCTATGGTTGGTTTGGCACTGCTTATTTTATGTACGATATTTGGTCCATGTACAAAGTGCATACACAAAAAATAGCTGATAAACTGAGACTGATGCGTCTAAATACCGCTGCGACTGGTATGAATTCAACGAATGGTGTAAATTTGCGGAATGGCAGTACTTTTAGAAATAATACCAATGCCGGTGCATCTGACGACAGTGACAGCAGTGACGCTTTACCTTTAAGTCTAGCTGCACAACAACATTACAATGGAGATATTTACGATTATGATGGCGATTGTGTACAAATACCAACAGCTGGTAAATGGGATTTTATTAAGTATATAATAACGCATCCAGTTATGATGATACATCATATTTTTATTGGCACATTTGGCTTGTTGGTTGTGACGGTGAGTTATTTAAAAATTAAATTTTGTAGTACTTTTTTCTAAAAATTAAATCGCACCTTCATATTTTTTTGCCTTTAACAGTACATACGTGGCGGTGGTCATTGCATCTATAGTTATATGTTTATGATGGAATTCTCAACGCCTTTTGTTTCGATGCGCAGCATATTGAGCACAATGAGATTGAAAGACTCTCGAGCTTATATTATCAACGGTTTACTTATGTTGGGCACATTTTTTGTATTTCGCGTTGTTATGTGGCCATATGTTATGTACCGTTACAGTGTGGCCATAAATGTTAGTCTATGTGAGGTAAGATATTGATACTTATGTGAATATACAAAACTCCTTTTTTTTGTTTCTACATAGTATTGCATATGAAGAAAGATTTGCCTGGAGTGCTCCTGACATAGTTTACATCTCCGAAAGTCATAGGAACACATACTAGAGGTGGAAAACTATCAACGATAGTATCGATATATCGATAGTTTTTACCTATCGATGTTTTATGACTATCGATACTATCGTTTAAAGCATTGTAGTAGAGGAATTGTAAGTTTATATAAAATATAAAAACCCAATGGTAACTCATGTCATGCTGGCATGTTGGTAGCGCTTATTTTGACTTTTTCAAATGAGCGGAAATTTTAGAAGCAATAGGTGTGTGTAAAACACGCGTATAAATTGGACCGAGTTTTTGTATTGTTATACTCTTATAAATTTAATGTTATATAGAAAAAGTTCACGATTCTTTATATAAATCGTCAACTTTCGCACATTCTCAACAAAATGGATAGCGTGTCCCCCAAAAATAAAGTAAAGATGTCTGCTACTTGGAATAATTTTTCCAAATCGAATAAAAATAAAGCCACGGCGATTTGTTCCTATTGCAAAAAGGAGTTCAAATCAAGCGGCAACACAAGCAATTTTTGGAATCATCTCCAGCGTTGCGCTTTGTACTCGACCTCAAAGGAGAAACATGATGGCGAAAATGAAGTTTCTGCCTCAAAAGCTGGACTGGTTTTATTAGCAAAGTGTGCTAATACACGTCCAAAAAGATTTAGTAAAAATTTAGAAGAGCGGTCGACTGCTAATACGCGTCCGAAAATATCGGGATGGGTACCAAACGACGATTCTAGACACCAAGATGTTAGCTCTGTGTGGAGATATTTTTATAGTTGAATTTAACAGTTTCATGTGGTTGTTGTTGAAAGAAAATTGATAACGAAACGGGTTTTGCACGTATTTAATTTAAATCCCAAAAAGGTGTCGGACTGTCAAGCGTAATTTTTAATAAACGCGGCCGGTGGCCGCGATTGCAGGAAGATGTTCTGCACAAAAACACTATGGATCCCACCGCCCGGTTTCGGAGTGGTCCGGGGTCATTTTCCGGTTTTTCGTGAACATTTTTTGATTAACATAAACATTTTTTTTCCGCCTTCATATTATTGATACTGGGGCATTTTGTTCAGATTCAATTTGATCTTTGATTTTTTAATCCAACCCAGTGTAATTTTTTATAAGCTCGAACAAAAACTGCTAATGCAGAAAGGTGTTCTGGATCCCACCCCCGATTTCGAAGGGGTCCATGGTTATTTTTCGGTTTTGGAAAGATGATACTGCTTTCTCTGAAGGTAACGTTGGGAGCGTGTCATTATTCTGTATTACAAAATTCTGTAAATTGCAAAAAAATTCTGCTTGAACAAAATTCTGCTTTTTTAAAATTCTGCTTTCTAAAATTCTGCTTTTTCAAAATTCTGCACGTTTAATTCTGGAAGTCAAAATTCCGGAATCATGGCATGGCGTAGCCGGTGTTGGATCGGCTAAGGGTTATTTTTTTAAAGTGCGGCCGAAGGCCGCCTTTGCAGACGGGTATACTCCGCAGAAGGACATCACCGTGGCGGTAGCCACGGTTCTACCACACACCCGGACTAGGCATGGCGTAGCCCAGGCTTATTTTTTATAAGCGCGGCCGAAGGCCGCCTATGCAGTAAGATGTTTATAGTGTTAACTACTTTGTACTCTTTACTTTAATTTTTAAAATAATTTTAATTGAGTTTTCGTGTTAACTTAAAATTTTGAATAACTTCAAAAAAAGAAAATTCTAATTAGTTAGAAAATATCTGAACTCAAAAATAAACTCAAGATATAAATTTAGAAACTTTATATAAAGAACAGCAAACTGATACATTTTTACAAAAAACCATTTCTGATCCAAATTCTAAAAATAATTTAAAAGAAATTCATATTCCAATTATTAATTTAAACATATGGTGTGATGTTTCTCTACAACCTTTTCGACCTTATGTTCCACATTCTATGAGAAGAATTATATTTGACAAAATTCACTCATTATCTCATCCAAGTATAAGAACAACTAGAAAATTAATTCAAAATAAATATTATTGGCCTAACATGCGTAAAGAGATTAACGATTGGACTTCATCTTGCATCAATTGTCAAAAATCCAAAATTTCAAGACATACTAAATCTCCTATCCAAAAAATTCAAATACCATCAGGCCGTTTTGAACATATTCATATGGATATTGTTGGACCTCTTCCAGTTTCAAATGGAAATTGTTATATTTTAACAATTATTGACAGATTTTCACGTTGGCCTGAAGCTTATCCACTTAAAGATATTTCAACAAATACTATAGTAAAAACTTTTATTCAAAATTATATACAACGATTTGGTATACCATTGAATATTACAGTAGATCAAGGTTCACAATTCACCTCAAAATTTTTTACGGAATTAACTAAACTTTTAGGTTCTCATAAAATTCATACATCTCCTTACCATCCCCAAGCAAATGGCATGATAGAGAGATTTCATCGAACTTTAAAAGGAGCAATTATAGCATCAAACGACTCGGTTCATTGGTCTGACATTTTACCATTCATTCTACTTGGTTTACGAACTTCTATTAAAGAAGATTTAAAATGTTCATCTGCTGAACTTGTTTATGGCCAAACACTTAGAATACCTGGTGAATTAATTATTTCAAATAGTAATAAAGAACATGATTTTTCTAATGACGCTCTTCATAAAATAAGAGAATATTTTTCGCTTGTTCGTTCTAAAGTGTTTCATCATAATAAAGAAAATTTTTTCGTTCCTAAACAATTAGAAAATTGTGAGTATGTTTTTGTTAAAGTTCTTCGTAAATCTAATTTAGAATCACCTTATGAAGGACCTTTTAAAGTTATCTCTAAGAAACATAAAACATTTACAATTCAATACAAAAATACTATTAAAAATATTTCAATTGATTTACTTAAACCAGCAAACATACTTATTAACACTAATTTAAATACAAATACATTAAACAACAAAAAACAAAAAAAGGTTACATTTAATATTAATTAATAATTTGTTTGTTTCAAATTTTCTTGGAGGGGGAGTAAATATAGTGTTAACTACTTTGTACTCTTTACTTTAATTTTTAAAATAATTTTAATTGAGTTTTCGTGTTAACTTAAAATTTTGAATAACTTCAAAAAAAGAAAATTCTAATTAGTTAGAAAATATCTGAACTCAAAAATAAACAAAATATAAATTTTTAAAAACAAAATCAAAATAAAAGATTTTTTAAATATCAACTTGAATGTTGATATAGTGTTCTACGCAGAACTACTGTGCATGGCGCACTTTTTCAAAATATATATATATATTTTAATACAGAATTTTGAAAGCAGAATTTTAAAAAAGCAGAATTTTAAAAAGCAGAATTTTTTACATACAGAATTTCGACACCAACCCGGTAACGTTGACTAGAACAGAAACCTTAATTTTCCAATCTCCTCCAAAATCTTTACACCTGCAATGACTTGAATTTCATATTTAGAAGGATTAATAGGTGTGTACATTTGTGTCCACACAACTATACGCCATTTTTTTCAAGTTGTTTTTGCAACCGCCGCATTGCTTTTCGTCAATCTTGTTGAATATAAAAACCTATTTTTACAGGTAACTCAAAACTTTGGAATTTTTTTGAAAATTAGAATTCTTGTTTTAATCGACGATAACTTCAAAAATAACAGCATCAATTCCCAAATATCTTCACGTTTGTCCTTTTGTAGCACTCAGGTGTGCTCCATAAGAGAATCTGCCGCTACGAAAATTTCTCGATAGTATCGATAATGCCCTTCGATACTATCGGCGTATATCGATAGTCCGTACTTTCAATAGTTTTCCACCTCTAACACATACCACAGTAGTAACCCTACCCTCTGCACCAACTCTGTCTAATAGAGCGTGTTATGCAAGCAAATGTTTCCTCTAGGTTTGAATACTTAAGCGTGGTACCCAAATCGTAAGAAAATGCTCAAGCAGTTTTTTAATTTTTTAGGTTGAACTAGCTGGTCCGTGAGGACCTCACATAGACTGAACGAGTCCATAGTTTTTCGCCTTTTAGGCCACATTTGAATTTTGTTATTTCAAAAATGCGTATTTTCCTATTCTATTATTCATTTTCTTTGCAAAAATTCGTTCGAGTACTTACATCATTCCAGTGCTTTAGAATACTGGGATGTAGTACTTGATCGGAAATATACTCTGCTCGTTGCCGTAGGAATCATTGTGGATAAGACAAGTGTGATAACTTCTGCATAGACGTCAAAATTACAAATAGAATGGATAACCTGATTTTTAATTGACTATCTCTGTCTTATTCTGTATCTCTTTCTATCACCCGCTGAAGATAGCCGGCCCTATGCGCCGTCATATTGAACACCCTGACAAAACGCTAAAAAGTAGCCATATTGAACATCCTGTCAGGCAGTTGACGGATAAGATATCACACTTGTTTTATCCACAATGGTAGGAATTTTTACTTACAGCATTTTTGGTTTTTGTTCAAGTTAATTTACCCTTGCTCTTCCTTTTTGACCAAACCATCTGGCTGCTATTTGTCCAACACTCTTCAATCGGGGGTTTTAAAGCTTCAACGTGGTTACTGTTGGGAAAAAATCAATACTATATGTTTGATAGCAATTTTTATTTAAATTATTTTAGCGCTTCAAAAAATTATAGTTTAAACAAGAAAATTGTCCCAATGAATTAAAAATCAAAGGCAAAACTGATTTCTCAATATTATTGACATGGATTGCTATGAAATATAAAAATTACAGTTTGAACAGCAAGTATCTGTAACAGCAAGTGTCTGTAACATCCTCTCCCCGTTAAAATTTCACGGATTTTAACCAGCCACATCTAACTTTGCTAATTTGGTTACAGGCCGCTTAAATATTCCATATTTTGTTTTTACGGTAGCGCATCTAACATTTCCATCTGCTGCTTGCATTACAGATTGAACGATCCACTTTGGCCAATTATTTCGAGGTAAATTCGGATCTACTATAATGACAACATCATCAATTTTAATTGGGTCAACCTTTTGAAACAATTTACTTCGACGTGTTAAAGTTGGTAAATATTCTTGAATCCAACGCTTCCAGAAAATATCAGCAAAGTATTGTACCTTTCGCCAGTTCTTTCGCAAGTTGCAATCGGTCTCAGAAAACTTGCCCAAGGGTTTACTACTGCTGGAAGATCCAAGCAAGAAATGATTTGGAGTTAAGACTTCATCTTCTGTGTTTTCCAAATCTACGTAAGTCAGTGGTCTGGAATTTATAATACGCTCACATTCCAAAAGCGCAGAATACAAAGTATCGTCTCTAAAAATATGATTTGGCATGATGTTGTACAGTACTTTCTTCACGGATTGTATTAAACACTCCCAACTTCCACCCATATGTGGTGCTGCTGGTGGATTAAAATGCCATGTTGTTGATGAAGTAACAAACTTTTCAGCTGTCAGTTCAAAATCCAATTCACAAACAGCTTTCTTTAATTCAGTTTCAGCGCCATGAAAGTTTGTACCATTGTCGCAATAAATCTCGATCGGTATACCTCTTCTCGTAATGAAATTCTGAATTACCATTATGCAGGTGCTTGTTGTCATATCTCTTGCGTTCTCGATGTGAATTGCCCTCACAGTGAGGCAAGTGAATGAGACACCCCATCGTTTTTCTTGATGGGGAGCCACTTTGACTTGCATCGGTCCAAAGTAGTCAACACCAACATAAGAGAATGGACGTGCAAATGTGGATAGTCGGGACCGTGGCAGTGTAGCCATTTCTGGAACCGCTGGCATAGATGCTGTATTTCTGCAAAACTGACAAAGCCTACGCACTCTTTTAAGTTCCACTCGTAAACGAGGTATGTAGAATTTTTGTCGGATTTCATTTAAGCATCATGGTGCATATGACGCAGCTCTTCATGAAAGTGGCGAATTATAAGAGTCGTTCCATAATTGTTTTTTGGTAAAATAATAGGTCGCTTCGAGTTTTCGGGTATAGTCAGCGCTAAATCGATTCTACCTTTTATACGAAGTACATTATTTTCATCTAAATTGGCGAACACTTGAAAATAGGACTAGCTTTTTGAATATTGCGTTTTTGTTTCAGAGTAGCAATTTCATCCTTAAAAGTACTAAATTGTATTTTTCGATATATGTAATTTTCTGCCATTGCTAATATTAAGTTTTTATTTGGCATGTCGTAATCCTTGTTCATTTTTAGGGCTATCCTCTTCTTTAGCTTCAGACCAAACATGAAAATAGTAGCAGTAACTCGTAAAAGGCGATTCCAGCTTGAAAATTTGTTCAAGTCCAGACAATTATCGTCGAAATTTTCCATAACGTGAACAAATGCTATATGTGGTCTTAATTCCTCCTTGGTTTCCATACTGTTCGTGATTCTTTGCGGCCACGCAAATTCCGGTTGCCACAAGAAATCTGGTCCTGCAAACCACCTACTTTTCAAATCAAACTGGAAAGGTTTCTTCTGTTTTGTAGCATCATCTGCAACGTTAAGCTTAGTAGGCACATATCGCCATTCTGAAAGCTTACTTCCTTCGAGGATTTCACCAATACGGTACATTACAAATTGTTTGAAGTTTCGAGGATTTGATCGTAGCCAAGAAAGGACGGTATTGGAGTCTGACCAAAAAGTTCTGCTGTTTACCTGCAGATTGTGCTGCTTGCAAATCATATCACCTATTCGAACTCTTAGTACTGCGGCCATTAGCTCAAGACGAGGGATGGAAACTGGTTGTTTTGGAGCGACCTTTGCTTTAGCAAACACAAGGCATACATTCAGTCCAGAGGATGAGTTTATACGAAAAAATCCTACAGCTGCATATGCCAATTCACTGGCATCTACGAATATATGCAGTTGAATATCTGAGTCGGAGTTTGTTAGGTACCATCTTGGAATTTTAACTTTTTCTATGTCGGGTAGTAGCTTCAACCAAATAAGCCACTTCTTAAACACTCTTCGCTAATTTCATTTAACCAACCTTCAGTTGTTCTCCAGACTTCTTGTAATATAATCTTAAGATAAATAACGTAGTGTGAGAGGAAACCTAGCGGATCGAATAAAGACATCAGAGTACGTAAGACATCTGTCTTTGTCGGTTTTTTATGCCCATTGAGAATATCCTCATCCACTCGATACAATTTTAAGCAATAAGTGAATACATCACTCTCAGTAGACCACCACATACCCAGGATTTTTTCATTTCCCACTTCAGATGAATGATCCTTGATGGGTACAGGAGTTTCTTCTTCTATCTCTCCAAGACTTTTTAATACAGCTCTAGAGTTGGATTTCCAATTTCGTATGAAGAAACCGCCTTCTTTATGGATAAATCTAACTTCCTTTGCTAACCGAATCGCATCTTCCTCAGTATCCGCGCCGTCTAATAAATCATCTACGTAATGATGGTGCACGATCGAGCCTGCGGCTCTCGGAAACTCACCTGCAAACTCTAATGCGTTTTTGTTTTTAACATATTGTGCTGATGTTGGAGAGCAGGCTGCGCCAAACGTCATCACTTGCATTACATATACGCCAGGCTTTCTTTGAACCTCGTTGTTTCTCCAAATGAATCGTTGTGCGTTTTGGTCAGATTTTAGAACCCGCACCTGGTGAAACATTTCTTTTATGTCAGCACTTATAACGAATTTAAAAGTTCGAAAACAGAAAAGTACAGATAAGAGCGGAGTCAACAAGTCTGGAACCTTAAGCAGCATGGAAGTCAGAGAAGTTCCAGGAACTTTAGCAGCTGCATCCCAAACGAGTCGAACTTTCCCAGGTTTGTTCGGATTAATTACTGTGAAAATAGGTAGATACCATATAATTCCACTATTTTCAAAAGCTTCATCTGGAGAAAGTTTTCGGGCATATCCTTTTCAACTAAAGAAACTATTTGCTGATTTATAATAGGTATATGCTCCGGACCAGACTTTCTCTCTAGACGAGTTAAGCGTTTCAAAGCCGCAGGACAACTGTTTGGAATTGTAGGTATATTATCTCACCATAACAAACCTGTCTCAAAACGACTTCCTATTCTCCTTGTCGTTGATTGTAAAATTTTATTTGCACGTTCATCTTCGGGTGACTTGAGATCGACTGCTTTGCCTATATTTTCAAGTGAAAGGTAACTGGAAACAATTTCATGTAACCTTTTTAACTCGGATTCACAATCGCATTCTTCGATTTTATGGAAACCCATAGTGTTGTTTGTGGTTTCATTTCCTCCATGAGTTACCCAACCAAGTCGAGTTTTAGATGCAAACGGCTCATATGGAAATCCTTCCCTAGTCTTCAAACTGTTGCATAAATATCCATTGTTGAACCCAATAAGAATTTGTGGCACGGCATTTTTGTAAAACTCCAAAGGTATATCCCTCAAATGGAAATAGCATGACAAATCTGCCTTTGTGACACTTTGTACTGGAAGTGCTAAATTTTTGACAGTGTGTGCGTTTAAAATATCATACTTCTTGGCATTCGGATGTCGCTGTGAAATTGCAGGTTTACTAATTTAGAACCATCTTCATTGCGTGTAGTATCCGATGTCCATTTCAGGCACAAATTTTTCGGTTCCCCTTTAAGATCTAATTTTTCGCATAAATTTCTCTCCAGGAGAGTAACGTTAGATCCGTCGTCTAGAAAGGCAAAAGTATCAACCTTTCGGTTGATATTATATAGTGTAACCGGAACTATTTTAAAATATGTTTTATTTCTACTTAACTGATTGGAATGAGCGGTAACAACTATAGATTTGGGTACAAAATTATGCATGAGCTTGTGATGCCTTGCTTCGCAGCCATTAATACTGAATTTTATCTCAGAGCAGCGAAAATTTCCATGCTTCTGCAAACAAATTCTACAGAACTTCTTCTGCTTCACCTTGTCCCACCTCTCTGAAAGCGTCTTGCGTTGAACTTCACACAATTCGTTGCTATATGGTTCCCATTACAAATACTGCAGGTTGGCTTCAAATTCTCCCTTTCGTGGGTATGCAGACTTCCGCTAACTTTAAAAATATCTGGACTAACTTTAACAACAGCTTCCGAGACGTCTAGTAGCCATTTTGAGAATGAACAAATATCGGCTTCTTCGTTTATACTGTACAATGCCCAATTCATTTTTATTTGAGGAGGCAGCTTATCAACCATCTCCTGAAGTAGTAGGGGATTTTTCATGTGGGACTCTAATCCGGATGCTTCAATTGTTGAACACAGGTTTCGGACAGTAACTGCGTAAGATACAAGCGTGTCTAATTTGTCAGCTCTTGGTGGTACTTCGGACCGAAGTTTACTCAACAAATCGTAGATGATAATTTCCAGGCGACCAAACATCATTTTCAAAGTTCGTATTACCTCAGCGACATTTTTTGGGATTAAAAGAAGAGAGCTTACCATTTCCAACGCTTTTCCGCTGAGACATTTCTGGAGTCGTAAAAGATTTTCAGCATCACTAAAATTACATAACTTATTGCTTTCTTGATACGAGCTGTAGAAAACCGGCCATTCTTCCGGTTTTCCTGTGAAGATTGGAAGCTCCTTTGCAAAGCTTTGGCGTATTGCAAGGTGTACATTGGTAAAAGGTTGGAGTGGCTGTGGTGCTTCTTTCTGAGGTTGAACTTGCGCAACCCATGCCTTTGTTCCGATGCGGGTTCACTGCAGCTGCCTTTTCCTTCTGAAACTTCAACTTCTGTTAGCAATTGCATTCTCTTCTCGTGATACTGTTTTTCACGCTCCGCGCGCTCTAACTCCAAGCGTTGTAGCTCTAAATTTATTTTTCGTCGATTCGAACTTGATTCTGAGTTCGCTACAGCCGTGTTTGTTGTCCTTACTCTTCGGGCTGACCTTACTTCCTCACTCTCCCTACATTTAATGCACTTCCAAGGATGGGTTTCGACTTCAGAAGTCACTCCGGCGCAGTTGTAGTGATTCCAGGTATCACATACGTCGCATTGGACCATCTCGTCAGTATCGCCATGATTGCAGAGAGTACAGCTTGGGCCATTTGTTTTCGGAGGTGTACGAAACATTTTTAAGATTCACAATTTGCGCGGCGTATATTGAAATTAATAAAACGATATAATTAATATAGTTTAAACAAGAAAAGTTTCCCAATGAATTAAAAATCAAAGGCAAAACTGCTTTCTCAATATTATTGACATGGATTGCTATGAAATATAAAAATTACAGTGTGAACAGCAAGTATCTGTAACAGCAAGTGTCTGTAACACTTACATATCTACTACTGGCCTTCGAATACTTATTTTTCACAAAAATATTTTGTTAAATATTCCACTTCTGATTTTTATTTAAATATTCCACTTATGATTTTTTTCTTCCACAGGCAATTGCCACTTTACCTCGCGGTTGTATTATAAGTATACTCATACTATTTCTACCACAACTTTATTGGTTCTTTTTGATGGTGAAAGGTGCATTAAAGGTGAGTCCATCGTTTTGTTCATTAAGTATGCAATCGTTTTAGCTGTAATAAACAAAAAATTAAATTTTTTATTAAATATGTATATTTATTTAACTATTTTACCAACTAACGTTTTAACAGTTTTACTAATAATAACGCTTTATTTTCCAGGTCTTACTACCAGCTAAGCAAAGTGCGCTGGCTCCCAAGAAATTGCGGCAGTCCAAAAATAATAACTTGTCACCAATAACACCGAATGCTGAACAAGACTTCAGCGAACTATGCACAAATGTGTCCAACAATGTATCCAACAAATGCTCAATGTCAGAAAAATTGTTGCCAGGTCTTGAGATAAATGGCAAAAATTAGTTTAGAGATGTGTTTTGAGTTTTTAGTAGTAAAAGGCAGTTTGTTGAATTTCACAATGAGATAAATGAGATAAAGAAAAATTCCTTAGTTTCTTGAAGTCTATATGTATTTATGTATATGAATATCTTTTAAGCTGCTCTACCGTTAGGCTATTAAATTTGTATACAAGCTAAGTTTTTGAATAATTTTACGTATGCATACATATTGCGTTACATACATATGTATGTGGCACAATTTACTAAATATTACGGAAGAACAAAAATTAAATAAAAATTGTTTGTATAGCATGAAGTGAAATATGTGGCATATCAAATGATCGCAACCTACCTATACCCAAGGCGAATTCAGTTATCTCAACAGCTGATTGCTTCTTCTTGAATATTTTCCATACAACGCCTTGTACTGCAATACAAGGCGAATCCATACAAGGTGATGGCAAAGCGAATTTAACTAATTCGCCGTGTAGAAGAATTTCAAGTCAAAAGAAAATTTTCATTGATTTCGATTAACTGACATGTTGTTGTACAAGGCGTTGTATGGACAATTATCAAGAAGAAGCAATCAGCTGTTGAGATAACTAACACCTGGTACTGTATTCGCCTTGACTGCATTATGTCAGTTAATCGAAATCAATAAAGACTTGACATTTTTCTGCACTGCGAATTGGCTGAATTCGCTTTCGTTCATCCAACTCGCCGCGCAGAGGAATGTCAAATCAAAAGAAAATTAATATTGATTTCTATTAACTGGCATTTGGCTGTGCCAAGGCGTTTCTTGAAAATGATCAAGAAGAAGCAATCATCTGATGAGATAACTTCATCTGGCACTGAATTCGCCAAACAAGACCAAGAGAGGCCAATATAGCCCGCAAAATAAATGAGTTCGTCTATCGAATATCCGGAAAACCATTATATATATGCGAAAAACTGCTATCTTAGAAACATACATTTTTTGCTTGCCAATTAAGCTAATTTTGCAATACCTAGAGTTGGGATTCTACCGTTTTTATGGATAAAATAAATAAATATACCATTTTTATGGGTAAATATCAGGAAAATTTCGTTTTGATCATGGTTCAATTATGTACAGGTTGGCTCATCTCATCAGCTGATTTTATTTATGTCATTGCATGGTCGAAGGGATTGTCAAAAGGAGATGGCAAACTCAAAATGAAACCAACACATTGGCAACATTTTACTTACACATACAAAAACTGCTAAGTTTTATGTTTCCATTCCATACCATTCGCACCAACACCAATACACAGATTTTGACAATTTGAACAGACATATTTTGTTGCTTTACAGATGAGCCAACCTATATATAGTTGAACCATGGTTTTGATTTTAAACAAACAACCCAGCAAACAGTCGGAGTCAACAATTAGTCTGAAAGGAGTCCAAACTTTGGATCGTTTTCACTCGTTATGAACTCATTTAGGAGCCTGAAGCGAATGCTATATTCTCATATTTTGCCTCTAACATAAGTCTTCCGATATGATATGTGAGCGTTATTGGCGTCACATACTGCGAATTTTGAGTAGTTTAATGACATACTTCAACAACAGGGCTTTTAGGAAGAATTTGTGTGTATATCCGAAGCGGAAAACATAGGGGAGAAAATTGTTGTGATAACACTCCCATGAGGACAAGATAGAAATGAAATAAGTATTAGTTGAATTAATTAATTATTTAGAATAACTTGTCGCAGAAAAATGTCTGAGTTATTCCGGAGCTGCGTAGTTTACTGATTTTAATATTCTTCGTTTGTTCATAATTTAATCAAATTGGAGTCATAAAAGGTTCTAAGGTGATAGCATTTTTGAAGCTGATATTTTTCGTACCCATATTGAACTCCAGAACTGTAAGAGAATGTTTATAGGGTACACATATTTACGCAAACAAAGCTACCCCTCAAACATGCTTAAGGCGCTCAAAATTTAAGAATCCAAAACTAGTCCAAAATAAGTGGGCAATGTAGGAATCAGAAAAGCCTTGAAACGCGTAGGAGGGTAAAAGAAAATTAAATTGTTGCCTTTTATTTAACGGCCTAAAAGCTCCTAACATAGCGTGCAAGAATTATCATTTATCAACTATTTATATTCGTCACAGTGAGTTTGGAACAAATTTTGAAACTTTCTTACGGCAATTTTTCATTTTAATACAAAATGAATTACATTTGTACATTATTGTTACCCTTGCTATTCTTTTTTTGTATAAGCATCGACGTTTTTCCGCTCATGGACGCTTCTCGACATTTTTAATGTGACCGCAAAGCTGCCTAATAAATAGGCCATATACGTGTCAGATAATCAGAGTTTATTAGAATTAAAAATGACGCCGGGAAGTTCCAGTAGAGTATAATATGAGCTGTTTAAACGCCTTTTAAGACTTATGTCGGACTCTTATTTAGGCTCAAATGATATACGTTAATAGGCTCATATAGGACGACCATTGCAAGAAGGGAAATACATTGGTTTCGGCCTCCCAAATGAGCACATACCGACAGTAAACGCTCCAATTTAGATATTTTCCGACTTTTTTTGACTTAAAATGTTTACTTGGTAAAGTTAAATTTTTGCAACGGCATGTATTATTGGTTAAATATTTTTGAAAACGCTGGATTACAGATTAAAACTAATTCAACCGTTAGCGTAATGGATAACTACCCACCAATATAGGACAAATTGGGTACATTTTCGACTGAATTTGTGTTTTTGTTTCCCATATTTTTCAAAAGATTATTTTTACCCTTCTTTTGGGTAAATATTTGGGTATTTACCCATTTTTACCATATTTAACCAATTTACCGGGTATTTACCATTTGGGTATTTACCCCTTTCCCATCTCTAGCAATACCAGGACGTTGTGATCTACTTATTTAAATTGAAAGTTATTGTAAGCCCAGAGATATGTAAGATATGCATGTTTTAAAGTTATAAGCTGCGATTCAAAAAGTGTAATTAAAATTGGTTCGCGTAAATTTACTTTATTTTGTAAGCTACATATTTCACTTTCGAATGAAAGAACCTTTAGGATCCATCGTACTAAATATGTGGTTAACAATTTGACTTGCATTTCAACTGTCTTCTATTGTAAAATAAATAATAACGAACCGCTATTTTTAAGTCCACTTTTGCAACTAATTTTAATATTAGCGCAAATGTCGAAACAACAAATTATCCATCGAGTTCGGTTTTCTCCAGTCGACTTTTAAAAATTATTGAACGCATTAAAAGGAAATATTTCACTCATGGCTCAATTATATGGTTGGCTCAACTCATTAGCTGGTTTTATTTATTTCATTGCATGGTCGATGGGATTGTCAAAAGGAGATGGGCAAACTCAAAATGAAACCAACACATTGGCAACATTTTCTTACACATACAAAAACTGCTAAGTTTTATGTTTCCATTCCATACCATTCGCACCAACACCAATCCACAGATTTTGACAATTTGAACAGACATGTTTTGTTATTGTACAGATGAGCCAACCATATAGTCGAACCATGTATTTCACTATAAAAATTTGGTGTTGAAAGGCGTTAAGTTTTAAAATTTGCTAGAAAGAGTATTGCTCTTTGTAACTGCTGAACTGTTACTTTAAAGCTTATTTTTTTGTAGTTAAACTACGTTGATTGCCTACTTTAATTACTATTTATTGATGTGTATGTATATATTGATTGAATGAATATACATATAATGTATGTATAGTTGAACGTTTATGTGTAACTTGCCCTTGTAACTAAAAGCCCTTGTACGCGAGTCGATTGTCTTGTAGATTTTTTGGCGTTCAACCGAAATAACTTCTGCTCTTTGGCTTGAAAAAAATCTACCAGAAAATCGACTTGTGTAAAAATAAAATAAACAAAATTATACATTAGGGTAGAGCGAAAAAAATATGCTTCATAGTTAGTCAGTAAAATGTTTCGCTTATACGTAGAATGTAATTTTTAGAAAGAAATTAAAACTTAAATTTTTGAAAAAGCTCTATTCTAAGCTTCAGTGGGAATTTAAAATATGTATTGTAAAGTACGTCACGTTTCACGTGTAGCAATACGCATATCTACTATGTATTGCACTCAGATGTCAAATTCAAGGTCTGAGGAAAGTATTCTTCTATGTAAATATGCCTAAAGGGTCTGGCAAAGTTGACATAGTAATAACGTCATAGTTATAATCATATTTTTATTTATCCATATTAATTGGCATCAGTTATTGATTCCTTAACCTAAAAATCGTGAAAGTTTCATAAAAATGAAGAAAACGCAAAAATTTACAAACATATACCAAAAATAATAAGTTTCTTAGTCAAAACGTATCCCAAACAATAAATAAAATCTGCAAAAAGTTAATAACTTCACCAACTCAAATATTTTTAGGTTAAGGATATGGCGAAAAAGCAAAAACGAGTTGGTTGGCTATGGTATATTTTTTGTAGTTTACACTCCCAGTTGTAGTTTACAATTAAAATTCTTTTTATAAAAAACGTATTTTGGGTTAAGTTTATTTCAAATCTTTTTGTTTAACAAAATTTCAAAGAATGAAAATTTTTGATGTTATAAAATTCAACATTGAAAAATAACATTTTGATTCATATTGAAAATTTAAAAAATTCGAAGTAATAACTCTACAAAGTCAAATTAAATTAATACAATTAATCTATTACTAATACACTACAATACTCCCCCTTCCAGAGCTTAATTGTTAAATAAATTAAAAGTAAATCTCTTTTTTGTTTTTGTGTTATTGAAGTGTTTAATATCAACCATAGCTGATTTCAACCGATCAGTTGGAATACTTTTAATATCATTATTCATTTCTACTTTAAAATGTTTAATATTTTTTCAATAACTCTATATGGTCCATCATATGTATCTTGTAAGGAGCGTTTGTTTAAAACTCGAACAAAAACAAATTTACAATCTTTTAAATCTTTTGGAACAAAAATACCTGTAGAATTTTTATGATGTTGTAGATTTGATTTAACATTGTTGAAATGTTCACGTAAACTACTTAAAACTTCTGATGGAGTTGTATTCTCAGAAGTTGAGACAACAAGTTCACCAGGTATTCTCAAATTTTGTTCAAAAACTATTTCTGCTGGAGTAGCCGAAATATCTTCTTTGAAAATTGATCGCAAACCTAAAAGTATTATCGGTAACTCTTCGTACCAATCGCTGATCCCATTCCTAGTTATTATTGAAAACTTAGTTGCCTATGAAAACGTTCTACCATTCCACTAGCTTGAGGATGATAGGAAGACGTTGTTATTTGATGGCTTCCAAGAAATTTACTTAATTCTGAAAATAAATTCGCCGTAAATTGAGCACTTTGATCTGTAGTTATTTTCAACGGAACCCCGAAACGTGAAATGTATTCAATAAAAAATTGTCTGGCAATTGTTGCCGCAGAAATATCTCTTTTAACGCATATACCTCTGGCCTCAATTATAGTAAAAATATAACGATATCCTCTTGAAACAGGAAGAGGACTCACAATATCTAAATGAATATGTTCGAATCTACTCTTAGGCATTGCAATTTTTGTAATTGGTAATTTTGTATGACGATAAATTTTTGACTTTTGACAACTTATGCACTCCTTAAACCACAAATTAATTTTTTTATTCATATTTGGCCAAAATATTAATCTACGCGTAGCTTTTGTACCAGGATGTGTGATTCCATGTAATATATCAAAAATTGTTTTCCGCAAAATTTTTGGTGCATATGGTCTAGGATTTTCTCCTGAAACTTCGCACCATATGCTAAAACTTAACAAAGGAATTTCTACCAATTTAAGGTTTCGGAAAGTTTGCCCAGATATTAATTCTTTAAGCTCGTTATCTTGCTGTTGCTCTTTTTGTAAAACTTTAAAATTTAGATTAGCATTTTTAATTGCATCTGCCTCAAAAGCTCGTGACAAAGTGTCAGCTACTATGTTATCTTTTCCTTAATGTACTAAATATCGTTAGTGAACTGTGCAATGAACTCAAGATGTCTCGTTTGACTAGGACTGCGTTCTGTTTTCGAATTTAAAGCAAAAGTCAATGGTTTTGTATATACCGTAAACTGTCGTCCTTCCAAAAGATACCGAAAATGCTTAACGTTTAGGTATATGGCTAATAACACCCTATAGAATGCACTGTACGTAGTTTCTGAAGGAGAAAGCTTCTTTAAATAAAAACCTAGTGGCTCTGATTTGCCTTTGAAGTGTTGTATGACACCACCTATCGCTGTATTTGATGCATCAACATTTAAAGAAAGTTTTCCATCTTTATTAAAATGATTTAACAATATAAATCATCAATCGATCAACTTTTGCTGTTGGCTAATATTTAAAAACTTTGTTTTTACAAGAAGACTTCATTTATTATTTAGACGCAAATTTTTGATGTTATAAAATTCAACATTGAAAAATAACATTTTGATACATATTGAAAATTATAAAAATTCAATGTAATAAGTTTACAAAGTTAAATTAAATTAATACAATTAATCTATTACTAATACCCTACAGTTATGGCTAGGGCGTTATGGTATGCCACCATGGACCAATTACATTCATTTCCATAAAGTTCCATAAAGCTGTTTTATATTTATATGGATACGTCAACTTTGTCAGGGCTTTAAATCGTTTTTTTCGCTCCACTCTAATATATTTAAGTACATGCTTATATATTTACATAAAATTGTATAACTTTTATAAAATAGCCATGTATTTGAAATTAAATACATAAATTTAACGAGCTTGAACAAAAATATGCATGTATGTATGTATTTAAAAAAAAAAATGTAATTATACTCGTAACCTGAAAATGAAACCAATGAGCTAAATAACATTTAATATTTTTTGCTGTATTTACTTTATAGTACATAATGCATTTTAGTCTTATATGAAATGTCTACGTGTTGTGACAAATTTTAAAATAAATGTACATAAATGTACGCTAGCAGGCATTCAAAAATAATTGTTGTTGGTATGCAAAGAATGCAGAAAAAAATAAAAATTACTAACCTGAATAGTTTTTTATTCTTCGTTTTAAGTAGACAAGGCTCTGGCCTCTCGAAGTTCCTCATGGAAGGGGTTGGATGACCTAGAAGATTCAACGTGGTCATATCAAATCGTTCCCGTGGTCATATCAAATCGGACTAGCATCTATTTTCTGGAACCTACGAGATCAATATCTAGCAAAGTACCATCAACATCGATAAAGCTCCCAAAAACCTTCGGGAAGTCATCATATTGCAACGAGAAGAAGATACAGACCGCCATACATGCAAGAAAAGCGGTATCTGCCAGAGCGCTTCTAATAGATCCGACAATAAATAGCACACACGTGATCGGTCGCACCTATTGGATGGGGCGGAGCACTGCTACAACAACAACAACAACAACAACACACGTTTGATCCCAGCAAACCTAATTCTTACTGAATCGGTAAAGTTTTTTGTCAACTCCTGCCCGCAAAACGCCATTATAAGCCAAAACCACATTTACCAAACGCATGTATGTCTCGCAGGTGGAGTGCTCGCACACAATGATTAAAATTCAATGCGAAAGCATTAACGATGAAAAGGCAAGTTAATCTTTACGCTCTAATTCTATAAAGGCAGCGACCTTTTCTAAGCCTACTTTGAAATGAACTAAAGGACAACTTCGGATATAATTACGCTCTTTAGTCGACCGCCGTGGTGTGGTGGTAGCGTGCTCCGCCTACCACACCGAAGATCCTGGGTTTAAGCCCAGGGCAAAGTAGCATCAAAAATTTAGAAACAAGTTTTTTCAATTAGAAATCGGGGTCCCCCCTCGGACGTGATTTGACAAACACTCCCGAGTTCATTTCCGCCATGAAAACCTTCTCAGTGAAAATTCGGTAATTCTTTACTGTAGCTCACCTACTAAAACTCGTCCAAAAGTATCGGGAGAGGTGTTAAAAGACGCGCTTTGGACCCAGGATAACGTATCCGAAAGCGGATTTCTTTTCGGATATTTGCAAACAAATTTTAAAATTTTAATGTGGTTGTTGTAAATTTGATGATTTTGTGGCACCCACAAGAAAAACTGTGGGTAAAAGTGTTTTGCGGGGATATAGTTTTGGTCTCCAAACCGGTGTTGGACTCACCCAGGGTAATTTTTTATAAGCGCGGCCGAAGGCCGCCAACGCAGAAAGGTGTTCTGCGCAAAAATACTATGGATCCCACCCCGGTTTCGGAGCGTTCCGGGGTCATTTTTCGGTTTTTTGGAAATATCTTTTGACAGACATAAAATTTTAAATTTCTGCATTCGGATTCGTGGTCCTGGGTTGGACGAGTTTTAGCAGTTGTGAGCTAAAGTAAAGAATTACCGAAAATTCGTCAGGCCTGCCGATCGGAGTCGGCATAAAAGATGTAGGTCCCGTCCCGCATTTTGTAACAAAAATTAAGAGGCCGACGCAAATTGGAAGGGAAGCTCTGCCTTAAGCTCCTCGGAGGTAAATCGGGCCAGGTCTGAAGCCGCACTGATAAAGTCTAATCAGCCGATTCACAGCATTCTTCAATTTTTCTAAAATATGCTTGACAGAGCCTTACATGCGATGTTAGGAAGGCTAATTCCGCTATAGTTGGCGCAGTTTTCAGCATCCTCCTCTTGTGGACTGGGCATAGAATACTTAGATTTCAATCGTCGGGCATGCCAATCGCCCGATCATATTTTGTATAGAAGTTAATACATGCGCCTTATGAAATGCTTGTTGTTGTTGTAGCGATAAGGACACTCCCCGAAGGCCTTGGGGAGTGTTATCAATGTTGATGGTCCTTTGTCCGATGCAGATCCGGTACGTTCCGGTAACAAGCACCATTAAGGTACTAGACCGGCCATATCGGGAACGATTTGGTATGACCACATGAAACCTTCTAGGCCATGCCGCCCTCCCAACCCCTAGATCTATAAGGAACTTGGGGTCACCAGAGCCTCGGCTGTTAAGAACAGGATTCGCCATTGATAGGTGAGGTTGACAATTGGGTTGGAGAAGCTATATATTGTTCTGGCATCCCCTTTGAAAGGGTTGCGCTACACAACCCCTTGAATCAATTTGGTATTTTAGTCGTCTCTTACGACAGGCATACCTGCCGCGGGTATCATTGTGAATGATGACTAAGTGTGATATCTTCTGCATAAACGTCAAAATTCCAAAGTGATTGGATCACCTGATTTGTAAATGACTATCGCTGTCTCATTCTGTATCTCTTTCTATCACCCGCTGAAGATAGGCGCCGCCATATTGAACAGCCTGTTAAAACGCTGAAAAGTAGCCATATTGAACAGCCTGTCAGGCAGTTGACAGATAAGATAACACACTTAGTCATCATTCACAATGGCGGGTATATTCTAAGTCCCCTAACCCGCCGGGGTCTTACGAACTGCTCTCCGTCTTATGTGATTTATCAAAAGGTAATCGATTTGTTACCGTTCCGACAGTTACCACCTTGTTATCGGTGTGTAATAGAAAATTCATCGATTTGTGATTGAGAATTTGTCGAAAAGTTATAAACTTGTGATCAAAAATTTATTTAATAATTTGGGAAAATTTTAAACAACGTGACATCAGGACGGACAAGGCGACAGCTGTTTCGATTATACCTTGTAAATCTCTTCAAAGCCTTTTCTCCCGGGAGTGGGAGTCGAACCCGCACTCCTACGATAGTTGAAATGGTTACAAACGCATTCAGCTACGTCATGCCTTAGTTGTTGTAAAGTTTTTCCCAATTGCCTTCTTTTTGCATATTTTAATCTTTTACACATTTCATACTTCGTATGCAATTATGTGTTAAAGCTATGCTTGGTACGGCGGTTTTCAAAGAAACTTTGGTTTTGTTGCTGTTTTTGTTCTATTTATAGAACTACAACGAATTAACCAATTTTGTCTGTTTGTATGATTTAAAAGTGATCAAAAAGTTTTCCATTTGGTTTTGGAAAGTTGTCGATCCTTTATCGGCGTGCCACCAATTTGTTAATCGATTTGTTACTAGTCACAGGTTTGTTATGAAACAGATTCAGATATAACTTTACTATAAAATCGAAAAAATTCGGCTATAACAAGCCAATAAGAAGCGGATGACTCGGCGATAAAAAGCCGATAACTAGCCGATTATAATTCGCTGTCGATAATAATAAAATAATTACAGGTAAGAAGCCGACGAAGCCCTTGTAGAAAGTTGAAGCTGCATCTGTTGTGGTTGACTTCATGTCCAGAGCCAGCTCTAGTTAACTTACAACAATTCGTTTTCTAGACGTACACCCGTATGTTTGCTTATCGAGCTGTACGAGTACTTGGTACTGATGTTTTATTTTGTTTACAATTGAAGGGACTATTAACCTTTTACATACTTCCATTGTCAACGCAGCCACCTTTCTCCCATAAACTAACAAGTATTTGACAGGGAGTTGAGGAAATTAAATCTTATTTATCATACAAAGGTATCTGCCAGTTACGCAATCCCCACATTAACAGGCAGTCGAGAGAACGGCCCTCTATTACCACCTAGTTGTGGAATGTAGTTGGATAATCAACTTGTAAATTGTCTCCAATATGACAGCACTGATTTTGCGTAGTAGACGGCAACTCTGTTGTACCGCACGACAGTTGCTAGTTGCTTTCGGAATCTCGGCAAGTACGGCAAGAAGTTGTGCGAAGTTAATTGAAATTGTGCGTTGCCTCGCTGCCGAGTGAATTTAACCGAATTGTGTTGTGAAAAAAAAATTTATTTAAAACAATTCAGTGCACTTCTCGCGTGAGACACTATACAAATATTAGTATAAATGGTGAGTATCATTGTTATTTAGTTGCAATGTGCTTTGAATTTATGTTTAAAAAAAGATGATAACACCCATTCATACAAGGCGCACGCTTTTATCAAGCAAGAAATAGCGCTGCGCTCCTATTGCGCTGGCCAAACATACCAGGGCATCGTGCTCGTGTTTAACTACGTCTCAATATAGTTCTAGAATATTTAATTTGTTTAAAGTTAGTGCAGTTTTAGTTGTATATTTGAGCAGTGTTTGGTTGTCATAAACTGGAAAGGATTTTTTGGTTTATAACCAATAAACTTGTATATGATTTCGCTGTCATTCGATGCACTGCCTGCTGATGTATTTCGTAATGATGAGAAAGCGTTCTCGAGTGGTTTTTTTTTTCTTTAACATGTTAATGTTTTCTGTTTGCTATGGATTAGGCGCAATCGAATAGTTGCAAAATGCGTGTTTATAATATGCGCATATTATACAATTTTAAATGAAAAATTTACTTCTATTACAATGATTATTCCGCATTCTCTTTTGTTAAGACATTCGTTTTTGTTTTTTCTCCTGGCATCGTTGCCATATCGTTGCAGCCTCGCGACTATTCGTTCTTTCCTCTGTGTCGCGTTCTTTGCTGATTCTCTACCACGGTTGCCACACCCTGTTTTAATTTGGGACCAAAATTCATAGAAAAAAAGGACAAATCTCAAGAAAAACGACCAAATTTTGTGTTTTGTTTTATTGATACACAATCAGTTCGGCAATTCACAACAATGACGTGTTTGTTGTAAGATATAAAATTTTAGGATGATTCCATGGTTTCCTATACAAAATTTAACTAAAAGCAGCGAATCGAAGACTGCTTTAATTCAAACTGCACAAACAAAAAAGCCTAGATTCAGTAAGTGTAATTTTTTAAAAACTCACATTTACTGAATCTAGCCCCAGGGCTCGGATTTTAAATCAAACGTATTAAAAGTTTCAACTGTGTAATAACATAAGCTCATTACATTTTGTTAGGTACTAGAATTTAGCTCACAGTGTTGTTATTGAAGCTTATATAAGAATATAATAATATAATATTATTAATAGTCTAATATATACCTACGGGTATAAGTTGTCACAAAATAATTCTTCCGAAATCAAATCTCTTTTACATTTGCTTTAAAATCTGAATATAAAAATAAATTGGTTTTAATCGAAATTACTTGTACATTTATGAAGTTATCACTTTCGAGAAGTATTTCTGCCCCACTTCCAGTTAAAATATTTCTTATGTCAAGCTACTTAATTCTCAATAGTCCTGGAATTCTTTGAACTCATTAAGCTACTGGAGCTGTTTGAGACTGATTAAAATATCAACGTGCATTTGTACATAGAATTTTTTTGTAAAAAATTTTGAAGGTGTTACCTTTTGTTTGGCAAATACACCAAACGTAAAACAAATTAGTTTAATTCTTCTGCTTAGTTTTCAATTTATTTAACTCGACGGCCATTGTAATAGCTCTGCCAGTGGCAAACCCTGACAAGTTTCTTAGCGGCACATGTGCATTTGAAAAAAAATTTTTTAGCTCGATCAGTGAAAAAAATCTTTGAAGCCACTTAAACAAAACTCTGATATGTCCGTGTAATGTGTTTGCCATAAGGTCCAGTACTTTTTCTTTTTAATGCCTAGACTAAATTATCTCCGAGGTGTTCTGCTGTATTTTATTGGCTTTGCAATTTTTGTGGTAAGAATTCCATGGAAGTAAATTGAAAATTATATGTGGGTTAATGAAAGTGTGCCAAATGTTGTGAGCAGTGTTGTTTACCTCAGTAAAAAAAGAAGACATCCAAAATCGTGGCTACTGCCTAAAAAGGACCAAAATTGAAAAAAAGGGACCAGCGGACCAAATGTGGTTCGAAAGGACCATTTTGGGTCCAAATGGACCGAAAGTGGCAACCGTGTTCTCTACCATTTGTTTTGTGTTGACGTGCTGCTGCCATCTCTTTTTGTGGAATCTATCTCTCCCGAACAGCATTGCCGCACTAGACATTTTTCGTGAGCCTTATGCGGCAGTTACCCACCGACGTGTGCCGTACGTAAGGACGTTTGTCGTACGAAGCACGTTTGACCGAACTCTCAAGCCCGTAGGAATCAATGTGTGCGTCTGTGTACATGTACATAAGATATTTGTGTTTGTATTGTTTACAGATAAGCACTGTTGCCATTGACCATTTTGCATGTATGCTTATGGAAACATCAACTTTTTCCAATTTAATTTTTGGTATTGTAAAAGGCCGGAATACTATTAAATAAGTATAAATAGATTAGATATTTATAATCAGCACTTTTACATAATTATTTCGAATTATTTCCACAATTTTTCAAAATTTAATTAGGCGTTTTTGCATAAAATTGCAAACGGTCAAAAATTAGCGCACAAAAGTTTACTAGGCAACTCTGTCTAGTGAGAGAGCGATCAGCTGACACGTTCTTACGGAAAAAATCAAAATTGTTTTGATTTCTACGTTCCGGGCTACGTACGTACGGGCGTTGCACGTCGGTGAGTTTTCGTTTACATTGCACACTCATAAGATAGGTCGTGTCAGCTGACACGTTTTTTCTACGTACGTTCGTGAGTAACCACGGCTTTACTTGTTGGAAAATGTATAAAATAATTAAAAGTACCAATTTTTGGTATGTGGGTGTGTGCTGGGGATGTGCTGGGGATGTAACACAGGGTCCGCATTGTGACAAACGATCACTGATCAAATACGATACGAAAGAAAATAACGTACTCTGTCAGTCGCATAAGTTAAATGGCATAACATACGACAGCAATTTATTCGGAATGAATTGCTCTATTAGGAATCAAAAGTACGTTGGAACATGTTTTAAAGTCATAATAGATATAAAAACTTGGAATCGGTTGTAAAAATACAAAAAAAAAAAAAAAAAAAAAATGCCGCGACAACGTTAAATTACTGGTTCCATTATGCCGAATATGAATCATGCAGTACGCCCACGTAGTGATCCGAAAACCATGTTTCTACGTTACTAGTGGTACGATCACGGATGATACTATTTGGTCCCAGTTTCCATTCCGATACATCGAAACTTTGGATTTCGCTTTTGTGTGTTTGGAATAGGATGTATAATAAAAGCCTTTAAAAAGAAAGGGAAACAATTCTACACAACGGTGATTTTTAACAAAAATTGTCCAAGGTATCAAAAGACGACCTCCGATTTAACAGCCTTTTGCTGTTTGGCGAACGAGAGGCTCAACGAACGATACCTACGTTGGCGATATCGTCTGCTAATGGTACTCTAAGGCTTACGTTGTCGCTTATGTTGTTGTTGTTTTTGTTGCTGGCGTTGTTGTTGTAGCGATAAGGGTTTTTCCCCGAAGGGTTTGGGGAGTGTTATCGATGTGATGGTCGTTTGCCGGATACAGATCCGGTACGCTCCGGTAACAGCACCATTAAGGTGCTAGCCCGAACGATTTATATGGCCAAATTAAACCTTCAAGCCATTCCTCCCTCCCCACCCACAAGTTAAATGAGGAGCTTGGGTCGCCAGAGCCTCGTCTGTTAGTGAAACAGGATTCGTGAGGATAGGTGAGGTTGGCAATTGGGCTTGGAGAAGCTATATATTGCGCTGACAACCTGAAAGGCTTGCGCTACACAGCCCCTTGAATCTGGTATTTTAGTCGCCTCTTACGACAGGCATACCTACCGCGGGTATATTCTCCCTAACCCGCTGGGGAGGTTGTTGTTGTTGTTGTTGTTGTTGTTGTTGTTGTTGTTGTTGTTGTTGTTGTTGTTGTTGTTGTTGTTGTTGTTGTTGTTGTTGTTGTTGTTGTAGCAATGCTCGCCCCACCTAATAGCCGCGTCCGATCACAAATTGTCATCAATATCCTCTAACGGGAGTCCAAGGAAACTTGCCGTTTCAACAGGGGTGGACCATAAGGAAAGGGGTGTTAGAGGCGTTGGTTCCACATTACAATTGGAGAGATGGTTGGTGTCATGTGGGGACACGTTGCAAGCGGGGCATACATTTTGTATGTCGGGGTTGATTCTGGATAGGTAAGAGTTTAACCTGTTACAGTATCCAGAACGAAGTTGAGCAAGAGTGACACGCGTTTCCCTGGGGAGTATGCGTTCCTCTTCCGCAAGTTTTGGATAATTTTCGTTAAGCACTGGATTCACCGGGCAATTCCCGGCATAAAGGTCCGACGCCTGTTTATGGAGTTCACCAAGGACCTGCTTGTGTTTTTTCACTTCATACGGCTGGGTTCTCAGGTACCGTATTTCCTCAAAATGCTTACGGAGATGACTCCTTAAGCCCCTAGGCGGTGCTGGTTCATCAATCAGATGTCTGTTGGGATGCCCAGGTTTCTGGGTATTCAACAGGAACTGTTTGGTCAGCATCTCATTTCTCTCCCTGATGGGGAGTATTCTCGCCTCATTATGCAGATGGTGTTCTGGGGACATAAGAAGACAGCCCGTGGCGATTCTGAGAGCAGTATTTTGGCAGGCCTGTAGTTTCTTCCAGTGGGTGATTTTTAGGCTTGGCGACCATATGGGTGACGCGTAGCACGTAATCGGCTGGCTAATTGCTTTGTATGTAGTCATGAGCATTTCTTTATCTTTTCCCCAAGTACTGCCAGCGAGGGATTTGAGGATTTTGTTACGGCTCTGAATTCTCGGAACAATTGCGGCTGCGTGCTCACCAAAATGTAGATCCTGATCAAACGTCACACCCAAGATTTTGGGGTGTAGGACAGTCGGTAGCGTAGTGCCATCGACGTGGATGTTCAAAATGGTCGACATTTGGGGCGTCCATGTTGTAAATAAGGTCGCGGAAGATTTAGTCGGTGATAATTCCAGGTTTCGCGAGGCGAAAAAACTGGAGAGATCAGGGAGGTAGCCGTTTATTTTATTGCATAGCGCATCGATCTTTGGGCCTGGGCCTGTGGCCATTATTGTGCAGTCATCGGCGTAGGAAACGATTGTGACTCCTTCCGGTGGTGAAGGTAGCTTAGATATGTAGAAATTAAACAAAAGTGGGGATAGGACACCACCCTGTGGCACCCCTTGTTTAATTCTCCTTGGTTTTGATGTTTCGTTTATAAATTGCACCGATGCCTGCCGACCACCCAGATAATTTGCGGTCCACCTTTTAAGACATGGGGGAAAGGTATACCCTTCCAGGTCCTGCAGTAACGAGCCATGGTTGACCGTATCGAAAGCTTTTGATAGGTCTAACGCTACGAGTACTGTTCTATGGTGGGGGTATTGATTTAAACCGCAATTTATCTGGGTGCTAATGGCATTTAGCGCGGTGGTAGTGCTATGGAGTTTTCTGAAGCCATGCTGATGAGGGGCTAGCTGCAAATTTGCTTGGAAATAAGGGAGCAAAATGGCTTCAAGCGTCTTTGCCACTGGCGATAGGAGAGATATCGGACGATACGACTCACCTATGTTAGCTGGTTTCCCAGGCTTTAGTAGCGGTACCACCTTGGCCATTTTCCATTTCTCAGGTATGACAAAGGTGGAAAGAGACAGATTGAAGACATGCGCTAAATATTTGAAACCCTCTTTCCCTAGGCTTTTAAGCATCGGCATGGCTATGCCGTCTGGGCCCACTGCTTTGGATGGTTTGGCACGACCAATGGCGTCCTCAACCTCTTTAGCGGTGATGGTGATTGGTGACGCGCTGAATTTGTGTTTATGTGCGTGTCTATTGGCTCTCCGTCTATCTTTGTCGACCGTAGGATGCATTATATATTGTCGGCAGAAAGCGCTCGCGCATTTTTTCGCGTCCGAAAGCACTTTGTCGCCAAAGGCGATGGAAACTTTGTCTTTGTGCTTAGTCGGATTCGATAGGGACTTTACGGTGGACCAAAGTTTACCCACACAGGTAGAGAGGTTACAACCTCTGAGGTGCTCCTCCCATTTCGCCCGCTTGTGTTCATCCACAAGCAATCTGATGCGTTGGTTTATATCCCTTATTTGGGGGTCGCCTGGATCAAGCTGTCTTATAAGGTCACGTTCTCTCGCTAAGTTTGCGGCCTCCGCCGGGAAGTGGGGCCGGATTTCGGGAATTCTCCCGGCGGGAATGAAATGTGCTGAGGCGGATTTAATGACCTTACGGAAGGCACGCTCCCCCCTTGGCGGGCATCATTCGGGATAGGGAGGGCTGCAAAGCGGCTGTCTGTAAAGGATTTATATTCTTCCCACTTTCCTTTTTTGAAGTTTATGAAAGTGCGTTTTTCAGTGACGATGAAGTCGGGGGTACGCTCAAGCGAAATAAGTATGGGCAGGTGGTCGGATGGCAATGTTACAATCGGCTGCCAGTTGACGCAGTTTACGAGTTCTGCGCTCACGATTGAGATATCTGGCGAGGGGGGGCGCTAAGGCGTAGACTACGGGACGCCCTTGGGCGTGAACAGCAAGGAGCCACAAAAGATTTATAAAAGTTACGGGGACGTCTGGTTTTGGGATCAAGCCCAGAACAACCTGTCCGATGCAACCATCCCTTGCACGAGACATACTGAACAGAGTATGACCGTCCTAAAAAGATTCTTTTCCGGCAGATGCAGCAAAACCATTTCTCAGGACCGGGGTCAGGAGGGAGGTTGTCGTTTATCGTCTAGCTTTACTTAAGTCGTCCCTTGTTTCTGACAAATTTTTTTCGCTTTCACAGCAGCTATTTGTGATACAGAATTCCGAGATAACGTAAGAGTCGATTGTCATTGTATTGCTAATAGTTTTAGACACGATAGCGTCAAAGGTCATGAGGTTGTGAATCCGAAAGGTATTTTTTTTGAACATAGGAAAACAATTTGGCGCAAATTTCATGTGGTTGTAGTTTGGCGGTTTTTATGGTGCTCTGCGCGGATATAATGTTGATCTTCAAACCGAGGTTGGACCCACCCAGTGTTATTTTTGCGAATGGCCGGAGGACGTCAATGCAGAAAGGTGCTGTGTAAAAATAGAACTATGGATCGAGCCGCCGATTTCGAATCCTCTCTGGGTGATTTTCCGGTTTTTCTCAAATATCTTTTGACAAAAAATTATTTTATTTCCGCTTATATTATACGGAGGTTAAAACGCGTCTTTTGATAACCCTATCGACAATCGTTAATAAAAATAAGGAGCGAATGTAGGAAAAAAAATTGTTCTCGATAAATTGCTTAAAATTAAAAGTGGATCAAAAGTAGCTATCGCTGCGTTCAGGAAGTTAACGATTGATCAACAGTTGTGTTTGCTTACAAACGAGCAACCGTAAGCAGTTATTTTTACAGGTTGCACCATTCCAAGAAATATATTGAATCACTGTTGATATAATTGATGTAGTATTTGCCAATATGATGTCGCTATTATATTTTCAACACGGCCTAGATTTTTTCTCCAGAAACCTTTTTGAATTTCGAAGTATTGTTTTTTTTAAATTTATTTCTTAAATTTTGCGTTTTAGCTGACGACACGTTCACTGCTTTTTTCAAAGTTTAAAAAAACGTACCGGTGGTAATATACAAATAAAAGGACTCCATTTATACGCAGTTCGTATAAAGTGGCAACGAAATGTTGAAATTTAAGTTAGGGCTGCCATTGTGAGCAAAAAATGGGGCAGAAGTGCCCTATTGTTATTTTATGAGAATTTTCGTCGTAACCTATAAAAATTAAACAATAGAAAATTTAATTTTGGTAATAGTCTAGTTGAGGGGTCGACTGCTAATACGCTACCAAAAATATCGAGAGAGGTGTCAAACGACGCGTCTTGACATCAGTATTAATAATCCGAAGGCGGAAAATAAAAATATTAACTCGTTCAAAAGATATTAACGAACCCCTCAACTAGACTTTTACCTTAATTTTTTTAAAGGTCCCCAGAAAAATAAAAAATAATAACTTTATTATAAAAAAATAAAAAAAATATATATAGTATGTATGTATATATTATATACATATGTACATGTAGGCCTATGGTCCCAAATTAAGGTAAGGGGTTGGGTCTGCTGTTTACTATGTCGATCCAGAAATAACAAAATCCTACAGGCTGCCAGATTACTGCAGCGTTTTTCAGGCGGAAATTATAGCAGTGAAGAAAGCAGAAGGTATTCTGGAGGAAGCGCGATTAAGGCAATAATCACAGTACTTCATCAAGAAGTGTTCTGGAATGCAAAGAAGCATTGGAAAAACTTCGCTTAGGCCAGACAATACATCTTTACTGGATTCCCGGTCATAAAGGGATAGAAGGTGACGAAAAGGCCGATGAGTTGGCAAAGGGATAAATCAAAAGTATACAGTAATACAGGAGTTGCATATGATCCATCAAGCAGGAAAGGCGTGGCCAAAAGCGCATGGCTGCAAAATTTCTAAGATTATGGGCAAAGCCTACGATATTAGACTCACATAGTGGCTCATATCTCTGAAGAGAGAACACTTAAGGCTCACAATGGGCATACTGACTGGAGACTGCCTTCTGGCGTCACATGCTTATAAGTTAGGTCTCGTCAGTAACAGCAAGTGCAGGGAGTGTGAGCTGCAGGGAAAAACGGTTGAGCACGCTTTGTGTTCCGTGTCCTGCGCTCGCCATGACAAGGAGTTATTCAATAACTTATGCCCTGGTACCTGATTGTGGTTCTTCCGTTTGGTTGTCAAACAAATTCTGATAACACTATGGGCATATTCAGTCTATGTGAGGTCTTTATTGACCGGCCAGTTCAACCTAACCTAGTAAGGAATTCAACAGAAACTGTTTGTTCAGAGTGTCGGGTCTCTCCGTTGTAGGGTATTCTCTCTGCTCGCTGTGTAAATAGCGCTCTGGTGACATAAGACATCCCGTGGCAGTTCTAAGTGCGGTGTTTTGACAGGACAGTAGTTCGAAGTAGCTATAAATTGCGTTGGCAACCCTTTGGAAGGGTTGCACTACACACCCCCTTGAACCATTTTAGTCGCCTTTTACGAATGGCTTACCTGGAGGATTTTGATACGGCTCTGTACTTAAGATACATTTGCGGCTGCATGCTCTGCCAATCGTAGGTCCTGATCAAACGTCACACCCAATCTTTTTGGGTGTGGGGCTGTCGGTAGCATAATGCCATGGGTTTCCAGTATTGCCGACCTTCGCCGCGTCCACATTGTAAATAAGGCCGTCGAAGATTTGGTCGGTAACAGTGGCAAATTTCGCGAGGTGAAAAAACTTGAAAGAGTAGTAGAGAGATACGTTAGTTTTACAGCAGACCTCTGATCTCTCAATGGAAGGGCCAGGACCTGACAACATTGTCGTGCAGTCATTGGCGCAGGACACAATGGTAACTCCTCCGGTGGGGAACTTCGATATAAAAAAGAAATAAATGCAAGGCGCGTTAAACTTCGAAGATATTTTAGGCCGAGCTTCTATCCCAAATTATACTAGCTGCAGAACTTAACCGCACTGGAACAATATACTATAAAAGCGTGCAATTACTGGCATATGCTGATGACATTGATATCATCGGCCTAAACACCCGCGCTGTTAGTTCTGCTTACTCCAAGCTGGAAAAAGAAGCGGTAAAGATGGGTTTGATGGTGAATGAGGACAAAACGAAGTACCTGCTGTCATCGAGCAAAGAGTCAGCGCATATGCGCCTTGGCAACCACGCTACTGTTGGCAGCCATAATTTCGAAATAGTAAAAGACTTCGTTTATTTGGGAACCAGCATCAACATTAGCAACAACATCAGCACTGAAATCCAGCGAAGAATCAATCTTGCCAATAAATGCTACTTTGGACTAGGTAGGCAATTGAAAAGTAAAGTCCTCTCTCGGCGAACGAAAATCATACTCTACAAGTCACTTATCGTACCCGTCCTGCTATATGGGGCAGAAGCATGGACCATGACAACAGCAGATGAAGCGGCTTTGGGAGTGTTCGAGAGAAAAGTTCTTCGAAAGATTTATGGACCTCTACGCGTTGGCGATGGCGAGTACCGAAGAAGATTTAATGATGAGCTGTACGAGCTATACGCAGACATCAACATAGTCCAGCGAATTAAAACGCAGCGGCTGCGCTGGCTAGGCCATGTTATGCGAATGAAAGATGATGCTCCGGCCAAGAAAGTGTTTCTATCGGAACCCGCCTATGGAAGCAGAGGTAGAGGGCGGCCCCCACTCCGTTGGAAGGACCAGGTGGAAAACGATTTAAACTCCCTTGGTGTGACCAATTGGCGCCGGTTGGCGGAGCGAAGGAGCGACTGGCGCGCCTTGTTGGACGGCCATAACCGTTTAGACGGTTAAGCGCCAATTAAGTAAGTAAGTAAGTTCTATCCCAATTTGCGCCGTGCTCCTTTTAAATTTTTCCTACAAATTGGCATGACGGAACCTACACGATTTTACGCCGACCCTGAACGGTATCTTGCAAATCATATGCATTTTTACTGAGAAGCTTTTCGTGACAGAAATACACTCAGAGTATTTGCCAAACCACTACCGAGGGGCACTCCGCTTAAAAATTAAACCAAGGAGGGAATTGAACACCAACATAAGGCACCCCTTTTTCAATTCTTCTGGGTTTTGATTGACATTCCTGAACTGGACCGATGCCTGCCGACCACACAGATATTTTGCAGTGCACCTTTTAACCTTTCCAAATCTTGCATGAACGTGCTGTGATTGACTGTGTCACAGGCTTTTGATAAGCCTAGCGCTACGAGTATAGTTATATGGTGTGGTTGTTGGTTCCGTCCGCAGTTTATTTGTGGGTTGATAGCATTTAGCGCGGTGGTGTCGCTATGTAGTTTTCGAAAGCCATACTGATGATTGGCAAGTCGCAGGTTTTGTGGTGAAATAAGGGAGCAGGATGGCTTCAAGATAGTTTGGTAAGTTTTATGACATCTTCAACCACTGTGGCGGTAATGGTAATAGAAGAAGCGCTGGGTTTATGCTTGTGTGCGTGTCTATAGGCCTGCTGTCTGTATGTGTCCACTGACGAATGCATCAGTGCTGCTTTCTAAATTAAGCTTTCTTGGTAAATTTGCATGAAAAATTGAATTTGTGTATTTTGTATAACAAGCGCCCATACTTACTGTATAATAGAACTGGGTTCAGATGTGTTTCGCATGATTGGCTTGCAGTACAGACTCTATAGGTATGCGACCAACATTTGTACATTTCTCTACGAAACAGATAGATATTTACATTCATACCAACATATATATGTATGTGTATGCAACTACGATTGGAACCACCAATAAGTAAAAGCACAGGGTCGGCAATTCTGCTGAATGAATGCTGTCCCTGCTAAAACGGTAAAATGGCTATCAGAGCTTTACCCCCGCAGCATGAAATTTCACAGCCATACATAGCAAAGTGTGTATGTGCTATATATATGCTTGTACAGTATTACATATACATATATATATATATATATATATATATATATATATAATTTCACACATATGTACAATGAGTACATAATATTTTTGCTGACGCATGCGCATGCGTTCCACCATCATCATGCCAACGACCTGAGCATACTTGGCCGCACAGACACAAACTAATATGCATGGGAAAACATGTAGAGAAAATTTTTAGACGCACGAAACGCGTATACCTAAGTTTATTGCATTTTTTCTAAGCTTTCTTGAAATTTTCTAATTTTTTTTACAGTGTACGATTAGAAATTGTGAGCATGTGTAGAATTTTTTCCGTTTTTGTTTTGCTCGTAATTTTTTGATTTGCATGTGCTATATTTTGCGCCTTCTTTTGTGGGGATTTTTTGTTGAATTTTTTCTATCATCATCTAAGCAACTATCTATTCGGTCTTTATCGGCAATTTTTTGTTTTCATTTTTATTTTCGCATTTTAAATAGAAAGCAGCAAGTAAAATTAGATAAAGTCCGTATATCCTGAACGTCTGCGAACACACACGCACACACAGCCATGCACAAACATAATTTTGTGTCAGCGTATATGGGACGTGGATGAAGCATACTTTGAGGCGCAGTAGCGCTGTTTTGCACACATTTTTACATTTTTCTGTATTCTAATTTGTCTTTGTATGTATTTTTTCATTCATTCAGATTTTTATGTGGCATATAAAAGTATTGTTTTCTAACTGCTTTCTTTTTGCAAGGTCGTTCGTTTTTTTATGTTTTTTTTTCGCAGTTTGCATAGTTATTATCGGTCATGGTCTTGGTCTTGGGCAGCGAAGGGGAAGAAAAATGCCTTGACGGTTTTTTTTTTTGTTTTGGCTACGTTTTTCTTGCGCAGACACTTTCTAGACAATTTCAAGTTGAGTAGATGATTACTGTTTTGTTAACGTATGAACAAGGGGGTGGGGTGGAGTGTGATGAATTTTAAATTTATTGTGTTTTCTTGAATTAGAAATTTTTAAATTTTCTGGTGAGCAGCTATTTTTTACATACTTATTTTTACTTAATATAAAGCAGTGAAGAATTTAAGTTTTATAGCTTCCGTGACTATTTGCTTACTTAGTCTCGTAGATATCTGGCGAAGCAAAATCTACGGATGTTTTATTTTTACGGCGTAATCCGAATGATGGAATTGTGGAAAGATGCCTACCTTCTAGACTCAAGAGTGCTACAAAAAAACTGAAGCTCGATTGTTAAGCCTTAGGAACTCAGATATGCCTAAAGCATGTCACTCAAGCTGTATGTATGTATATCTCAAAAACTTCTGAGACTTGTTTTTGTTATTTAAATGTAACAACAAACGGGAGTTATTCTCCGAACTCAAGGGGATCTCGTATTCCCGCAAAATTCGTTTCTAGGCACCGCAAATTTTCGGATTCATATACGGCAGCTTTCTGCCAAAGAATTGTGAACATCCACAAGGCTCCGCAAAACCGGAGTGGAGTGTGTTTATTTCAAGCCCTCTTAAGCTCCTGAGCAGGAACTCCTTTTCTATACCCGAAATATAAAAAAATATTTTTAAAGTCCTCTGGTGCTAGAGCAACGTTTTGAGTTTCGGGCGCTAGCCACTGATGGCAATTGTAAAACGGAATTGGTTTATGTAGCTTTTTACCAAGATTGCTTCTCTAAAATTCTCTAATTCTTAAGATGTTCATTCGACTAGTATCTCGGAAACTATAGCACCATGGCTAGCACAACTGTTTTGTAATATCCCTCAGGATAGCGTTATCATATGCCAAATCGGTTCGTGTTTTGTTGTTGTAGCGACAGCACTTTGCCCTGTCTAGTCAACACATACTTTTATGGATGAGACGTGACGTGGCAAGCTTGGTTATACTGAAAGAGCGGCTGTTAGTCGGGTAACTTCCGAGTAATATGCCTTACCAAACTTGCAACAGCCCTTACTTCATCTTCAAAACTATTTTGCAGCATTGTAGTGCCCTGAACTGGTAGTTAGCTCTTGTGAGTTTGTTGTTAGTAAGCACATCGAAAAACTTGAAAAGAAGGCGGTTGATGAGCCTATAATTGGCTTTATATGATAACATATTGATTAATTACTAAAAAGCCTTCAGTTGCAGTTTTCCGTTCGCGCATCGCTCCCAGTACAAAACTCTACTCATATAAATGGTTCAGACGAAATTAGTTTTGCCTCCTTTGCCGTCCTGGCTCAATCGTTTTCTGTGGCTTGGTTCGCAAGGCTAAGTCTTTGGGCCGACTTGTATAAGCAGGCTTGTCTCCATTCTTTCAGTTAATACCGAGAGCTTCCCATGCAAAATTATCTACAAATGCAATTATTTCTGAGTGGGAGTGGCTGGGGAATGATTACATAGTACCTCTACCTCCCTTGTACATATGTATGTGTGTACATACCGTATCTATGTATTTAGCTTGAGCTTCTGGTAACACAAGGAATTTCGAAATTGCTATTAAAGCCTTTAAACGTGTACATATGATTATGTACAATTAAACTCACACATTTATCTAACGATCTATCAAACACTTGGGGGTAGCTACCATGTCCTCCTTCCATAAGGCCAAATAAACACAATTCCCAAATTCGGGTATGTGCCCGGATACTGGGGCCGGGGTAGCGCATGTTTTGCGCTTAGAGTGGGTGTGGTAGAAAAGTAGGACTCTTCGTACACACACACATGTATGTACTTAAATATAAACCAATTTAAACATGTGAGTTGCTAAATAACGGGACGTTTTAGGCTTCGAATTGTTAAACTCATATGTGTCCGCTGCAAACATTGTTTGTGTAGCAGTACAGAGCTTGAATATGGTTTTGCTTATTTAAAGGTGTTTGGAAGCTCATACTAAAAAATGCTGTTGTTCTTGTATGAGATCTAAGAGTGCATGTATTTTGATGTTTTTATGCTTGTTCCCATTTCGAATGCCTGCATCTCCACCTCAAAGAACACTGCAGTTAAACCAACTATTTGTAAAATACCTTCAACACCAAACCCAACTACCTACTCAGCCAACTGTTTTACCATTATACCAGCAACTGCTAACATGAGGACGTCACATTTACATCAGGAAAAAGCAGTCGCATACCAGTGCAAAAGATACAAGAAGTACTGAGGTGAACTTCTGGGGCCGAAAGCAAACCTACTTCTACTTTTTTCCCGATATGGACTGTCATCTCAATGTATATTGGAATCAATTTCCATAATTCCTTCTCAAATTTGGAGAAAAACTATTTGTAGTGCCATCCTCAGATTTTTAATTCTGAAACGACGTAAGCGCTTTGTTTCCAAACCAAGAGATGACGAAACAACTCTTAAATTAACATCAATCGCCGAATCAAAACGTATCCACTCTGTCTGAGCTTATTGCTTCAAGTAAATGTTTAAGGACATTCTTCCAATGCCATGAACTTAGTAGGGTTAGAAAATGTCGTAAAAAGTATTCAAAGTTCAGCCGAATCGAACGACCGTCAGTTAAGTGAATTAATAAAATTTGTTGAAAAAGTCTGCCAGAGACTTTCCAAAGCTTTGCTCTGTAAGCTTAAAACATTGTAGGTCTCGTCTTGTCTTCAGAATATTTCATTAGTCGATTGAGAATTGTTGTTCAGAGGCCAAAGAAATGAGCGAAATAAGGAAAGGTCAGGTAAATTAAAAAATTGCGAAGAGATTTTGTCATGCGCTTAGTAAAAAGTGGTGTGGGATGTAAGGTTTATGTGGACCGCAGTAAAACTGAGCTAGTTCTTTTTACAAGTAAATACAGGACTCTTACCCCACGGTTGCCGTCCTTAAAAGAAGTTTCGCTTATATTATCAGAAAAATAGAAGTATCCTAGGTTTTGTTCTGGAAATGCAATGGTTATGGAATCTTATTGATGAAGACAGATTCGGGAAAGCGTTTTGTCTGTCGCTCAGTATAAGTCTGTCCTTTTTCAGACTATTTTAATTACAGTTGAGTTATTATAGTTCTAGTTTCACGTTTGCAAACTTCCATCTAGTTTAGGTCTATGCAAACAAGCTTATCGATTTTACAGTAGCGCGACTAGCACAATGAAAGAGTTGATCCACAAAGTTAACTCAACAGATGACAGTTACGGTTACGATGGGGCCTATTTCACTCACTATGCAGGGAGTTCCACTTGTGGGAGTGAGACTGTTTACAATTAGATGGCAGTTTTTTGTCGTGCAAGCAAATGAAACGTTTCTGTACCTCTTTGTTTCCTACTCTGAGATATAACAAGCATCGAGATTTTTTGTAAGATATCTGAAAAATGAAGATGGGGGTATCCTATTATCATCAGCCGTTTTGGGGTATTTGAAATGTATTGCGTTTCATAACTTAGTCCCCAACTGCGCTTTCTATACAAAGTTGTTGGATCAACTTGCATTATGTACTATAGTCAACCAGTGTTTGAGTTAGGGTGTGGATGTGGGCCTACAGAGTTCAAAAAGGTAACAATTGTTACAGTGCTGCCTGGAGTGGTGAGTGACGCTAGTTAACAGGCATGCCTATCCCGAGCGCAGCCTACTTAGCTTGACCCTTGAGTATTCCATGTCAATCTAAGTGGTTTGGTGGAGCTTGTATCTTGATACTGGCGAAGGTATGAGTTCCATTGTGCCCGTTGATAACTGCTTGCTACATATCGATTAATATTCACAAGCATTTGTGTTCCCATTATTGGTACTAGCAAACATAACATTAGCATGTATTCATGTGCATATGTGTATATGGTTATAGTTGGTTAATTGGGGTATCTATCCCCGCCAGCTCCTGTTGGTGCTTGTTTTGCTGCTTGCAACTATTTAAACTATTCCAAATGCCTACTCGCCTCATACGTATAAGTCTTTAATAACTGTTACCCCACCGTTCAACAACATATATGTAGTACATCAAGTCACTGGTGTATCAACGACCCACCTATTTGCGTGCTTTTGTCCAACATCCATTGTATATACCAGCTGTGCTGCTTGTCGGTCTCTATCCTTTGTCGACTCACGCCCGTTGCTCTACGATGTCATCCATCCATGTAGTATGCTTTAATGTAACATTTTGTTTTTGTTTTCTATAGCACTTGCTATTTAATGTTGCTGCTATTATTATTGTTGTTGTTGTCTACATTGGTGAAAGGGGTTGTTCAGAGCTCATTCGGACTCATTCCTTTCTCGCTTTTGCGCTGTTGGGCCATTGCTGCTGCTTTGTTTGATTTTCTGTTTGTTGTTTTATTGTTATTCCTGTGCCATACACCAACAGCAACAGCAACGACAGCAACAACTCAAATCAGTTGTATGCTTTTGCATTGAAAATTTTGTTAAGTTTGTCGAGAGTCGGTATGTGACCCGGTCGTCCATAGACACATTGCCATTTGATGACTACCTTAGCTGCAGTGTAGACGTTCTTTTGCTCTTCTCAAAAATAAAGCGCTTAAATGCTTCAATTCGAAGTTCAATAAGTTCAGCTGAAGAATTTGATTGGTTTTATAATAAAAAGGTGGTTTTTTGCTATCTCAGAAGTTTGTGGTAAGTGTTGAACTTCTTTTTTTTATTTGTGGAAATTTATCAAGTTACTGTTCATATTATAACATCAGCGCCCAAATTCGCTTATTGGCGTTGTTTGTGCGTATAATTTATGTAGCTCTATTGTGTTGATATCGATTTTTGAATTGGTAGGATTTGCTTGAAAATAAATGAAACTTTAAAATTGTATTAGGGCTAGGGCTGGGGGATATATTTTTTGTACGGTGGTATGAAAAAGGTATGACAGATTTTGGGGTACGTGAAATTAAATTTCAAAATTTGTGATGTGAGATGTGAAGTGTTTAAGTGGAAATATCATTTTAGCGAAAAGTTGAACGAATAAGATTAATTAGGGAAATTGTATGAAAATGTATGTGCGAAAACATTTATGGGGAGTGGCTTCTGACAGCAGGATAGAAAGGTCGCGTTTACTAGAGTAAGATGAGGAACGGCCATTCATTTGAAAAAGGCATAAAGGTCGACGCTGAAAACATCATTATACATATTCGTAGACGACAGAGCTGAAAAAAGTTGCCCAGCTAACCCTAATAATTATAATATTCAAATTTGTGTGTATATCTCGGCAACTAACAGAGATACAAACATAGAATTTACACTACAACCTTTTCTGTCCGTTTTTTTTAATTCTTAAAATTTCTGTTTGAATAATTATTGCCGTAGTTTTTACGTTACGCGCGTAGAAAAATATTTTAGGTATGTGCGCCTACAGACTTTAAACTATATCTTGAAAAGTGTTTGAGATACGAAGATAAAATATGTGCCAAAATCTTTTCTATACACATCGAAGCTGTCCTTTAAAGTTACATTGAAATCATTTTATGTATGCCAATAAAAATTCTTACTATTTTCTAACTCCTCCCCTCCTTTGTTTCTTTACTTTCAGGCTTCTTTAAAGAAATCCTTTAATTTTGACGACGACGTCGATCTGGACGATGATGATTCTTGCTCCGACTTTGATGATGATGAAGATCCAGACAAAATAGAAGTACCAGGTAAGTGTGAAAGAATTTGCTAGCAAGCCCATGTGAGAACACAACTTAAAAGTTTGAGCCTAGATCTAGAGCAATGGCATTTCGTCAGTTAAATTTTTTTTCGATATTTTAAGTAAAAATTTCTATGAATTTTGTAACTGAAATTATGCAAACAAATCTCGTTTAGAAAATATTCGAAAATTCTAGAAAATTTCATGAAAGATTCGCACCTTTTATTTGAAGTTCCCTGAATTTTTTCGAGTGTACAGTTTTGTAGCTCAAACAATTTTAGTCTAGCAGAGCACAAGTTATAGGTTTCTCAAAATTCGCATTGATTTTTGATATTTTTTTTCGAAGTGTGTTTTAGACTTCTCTATACAAAGTGTGATATTTTTTTCTTGGTTTGCCTACATTTAAAAACTTAGCCTCGTTTCACCTCGTTGACTCTCTTTTCCATTCTCTTCTACTTTACCTTACAACTTTCTTCTTATTATTGTTTATTCCTCATTCCGTTTATCTCCCTCCCCACACCCACTCGCACTCACCCACCCCACTCGCACTCACCCACCCCCACTCGCACTCACCAACTCCCACTCCCAATCAAAGTCTTGCTCTCGCGCTCACTCCCATTCCCCTTCCCACTCACTCCTTCTCCCACTAACACTTCCACTCTTAGACCCACTGCCGCCCCCTCTCACGCTCCCTCTTTCACTCTCACCCCCTCTATCTCTCTTACTTCAATTCCTAATATGTATATTGAATCCCTATATCAATATGGCATACCTGCTTCACTTGACCAACCGATTTCAATATCTTTGGTTTTATCATTTTTAACGTCTACAAAAATACATATTGAGACTGACGCACATATGTACAATACTCGCAATAAATTTTATGTATAAGATTAAATGGTTAGTACAGATGTTCTCCTGCCCGACAATATTGATCCCTGCGATGTATCTACTCTCCCTATTGTCATATTGTTGCTTGTGCAAAAAAAAAAAAAATTGGTATCTTCTTGCCTCTTACTCCTGCTCTCTACGGTTGATCCCTGTCTCTCTACACTATCTTCCCTCTTCCACTTTCTTCATGTTTCTTTCCTTTACTCGCATTCTCTTTCCTCTTCCTCAAACTCTATTTATTTAATTTCTCTTGCTTCCTGTCCTTCCAATCTTTCCCTCACACTTTCTCCATTTCTTAGTCCCACTTTCTTTCCCCTCCCTCACCCTTCTTCCCTTCCACTTCCTTTTCAAAAATTAACGTGGTCAAAGAGGTACCATGTACCACTGCTACAACAATAACAATAGGTCGAAGGGCGTTAAGTCCAAAGTTAAAAGAAATTTTCAAAACTCAAAAATCTTAGATTAGGTTTTGGGGCCTACCTTTTGTATCTTGCTTTCAATGACATTCCAAGTCTGGTTCCATTTGGTTATTTCGTCTTTATCATTCATGTTTTCAGGTCCGGAGTAGAACGAATTTTTAAGTCGGAGTTCTTGCTACTAATGTCTCTCGGGCGCGACTCAAACATATTCTGGTTGCTCGTTTTGTGAGGTTTTTCTGCATCTAATGTGTATTTCTTGTGCCGAAATTCCCGAGCTTAAGACGCTTGGGAATCCTGAATGGAATCAATGTCTCCCTATCTGGGCTGCCTTTTCGAAAACACCCTGTCTTGTCTCAAAATTTCTTTGAAAAATATGCATCTCAACATTTCTTTCATAAACGCCTGAGAGATAAGACGTTTTTGAAAAGAGTTCTCAATCTTTTAGCCCCATTAATTTTGGTCTAACACGAGGTCTATCAAAATTCGTATTGATTTTTTATCAATTTTTTTCCGAGGGCTGTGTTCGATTTTCCTTCATACAAAGTGTGACTTGTTTATATGGATGAAAATCTAAACACACTTCAGAAAAAAAATTGTCAAAAATCAATGCGAATTTTTAGCGACCAATACTTTTTAAATTGTTAGACTAAAATTAGTTGAGCTTCAAACCTGCATACTCAAAAAATTCAAAAAAGTTTAATTAAAGGTTCGAGATTATCCTAAAATTTTTCGAATTTTCGATAACGTTTTAGAGACTGGTTTGTATAAATTCCTTATAGAACTTTTTTCTTAAAAAAAAAATTTAAGTAACGATTGCTATGCGGCTGAAAATTGGCCGCACTATTACTAAGTTAAGGGCAAATTATTGGTGACTTATAACTATAAAGCCATAACCAGATAAAACAGCTGATCGAACCTACCTTATGGAAATCAATGTAATCGATTAATGGTGCCATACCATAACGCTAACTCGATTACATTGATTTCCATAAGGTAGGTGTGATCAGCTGTTTTATCTGGTTATGGGTTTATGATTATAAGTCACCATTAATTCGCCCTTTAAGCCTCGTCAGTGGCAGCAGATGTAGGAAGTACTAGCTGTAGGAAGAAACGGTTGAGCACGGTCTATGTTTGTGTCCAGCGCTAGCAAGGTCAAGGCTCCAGCTACTAGGGGCGGCAGACCTCGAGGCAGTAATTCAGCTGGGTCCTATAGTACAGAGTTATTCGTATAACATATGACTTGGTACCTATTTAGGTTTTTTCCGTTTTTCGTCAAACAAATTCCGGTAACACCATTGACACCATTCGGCCCATGCGAGTTCTTTATTGACCAGCTAGTTCAACCTAATGTAAGGTTGCAAAAGCTGCATATTATGGAATTATATTTCAACTTCTTTCTGGGACAATTTTTAAAATTAAATTAAAAATAAATGTAAGGCGCTATAACCTCCCAAGAGATTTTGGGCCGAGCTTCCCTTCCAATTTGCGTCGTGCTCCTTTTTTAATTTGTTCCTACAAATTGGCGGGACGGGATCTACCTGTTTTATGCAGACGCTACCATCACACCACTGTGGCCGCCAATTTTTGGTGTCGAAATTCTAGCACAGTCTCATGCAAATGAATAAGAGGTACCCCCAAATTTCATGCTTGCATACATATTACATAAAACAATTTGTCTAAACCCCCCACCCTGCCCACGACTGCCTTTTATATTTCTCCCTTCACAGAATCACCGAAGACCCCTCCGCCTACACATAATCCCTTTTCTACAAACATTGTCCTTAACTTAGAAAACTTCACGTATCATGGCGCTGTAAATGTATGTATGTATAAAGCTCTGACGTACATTTCATTTCATAATTAAATACTTTAAATTTGCCAAAGATATATTCATTTGATGTGATGAGCAGATACGTAACAACTCTTCCACACACACATCCAAACATATATGAATATGTGAACCCAAATATTTATCTATAAAACTCAACCAGTTAACTTATTTATGCATATAATGAAACAACAAATCCAACAAACGCACGTAACACCAACCACCCATCCCCAAAACGCCATCGAAACACCAAAAAAGAGGCAGATGTGGAATGGGTTGGCGTAGTGGGTTGGGAAATCAAAATGGAGGCAACTTTTTGTCAGCAGTCACAGAAGCTTAACTTTAAATTTTCGTATAAACTAAACTCACAAATTTAAACACCAACGCCATTAACTCCAACACCAACAACAACACAACCCCCATCAATGGGAAAACAAAAAACAACGCAACACAATGCAGCCTAAAATTCGACTCAAACTCACGTCAAAAGGAGACATACAAACATATTTTCAAAAAAGGAACACCGCTAAAAACCCCAACACAAAACGAATTTCTCATATTTAATCGCAGTCGAGCACACACAAATGTATGTATGTTTGTATATTTGTACAACGAGTATCTAGATTCTAGAGCTCAATAAAGATGTAGTGTGGTGATGCTTTTGATAGCGTAAACTGTTGTGTTTTGGGGTTTTGCTTTAATAACGCTTGAAAGTATGTCCTGTGGGCCAGTTAGTTGAAAGATTGCTTCAATGGGTTTGTTGTTTATTAGAATCAAGCCAACAATGTTCATTCAATATTCTAACAAAATAATACAAAAACATGTGTATTCGAAAAGTTTATGCAGCATTACCCTCTTTGCGCCACTACGCAACTGTGCAGCTTTGTGTGTATTCCCAATGCATTGAGCTATAGGGTCCTCTCCAATTGTTGCCATTTTCAAAAATCAACTACACAAGTGTTGGTATTCATTTCCATATACCTACCAATGTATATGTGTGTGTTTCTGTTGCTTCGTGCTCGAAATTCTTTTGCTGCCCTCCCCACTGGCTGTTGTTGAAGTTTGTATATTCTTGTTGTCAAAATTTTCGTGCCCAATAACTTTTCTCATCCTCATATCTTACAATTCCAACTACTGCACTCATATTCTTGTGTGTAGGTTTCAAAAAAGTCTCATCACCTTTTGTATTCTGTTATTAGAACCCATATTTGCATTTATACGAGCATCAGTTTTTCAGCTTTTCGATTGGTTTTGGTAATAATTGGACAATGCACATTGCATTTGGGGTCAAGCTTGTATAGTTCTTACAAATTTTGTAGTTGCATTGTGAGCAGCAATGCTTTCTAGGATGAACTGTATGTCAATGTGTATGTTGTAGAAATGTGTGGCAAGTTCTGTGGTTCTTCTGGTTAAATTTTTATATAACTTATTGCTCAAATTGAAATAGGTTGGTTCAGATGGCCAGTAGGAACAAGATAGAAGGAGGAATGTTCTGGATCTCTCGTTTTACCCACCAGCAGATTTAGACCGAGGTTAAGTTAGGTTGAACTAACTGGTCCGTGAGGATCTCACATAGGCGGAAGGATTGCATAATGTTACCAGAAGTATGCTCAACGACCAAACTGAAACCTATGTTATAGAATAACTCCGTCCTTTTGAGAAATACTAGAAGCTCTCTTGCACCTATGCTTCCTGCTTGTTCTAGATCTGACAGCTGTGCCACTCCTAATGGTTGGAGTTTTAGCCTTACGAGCCTAGGGTATAACACAAAAAAACGCGCTCCTCCAACCCTCATTTCCTACATCTGCTACCACTGACAAGGCCTATTTTAAAAGCATGTGACGCAAAAAGCAGTAACCACTCACTACAACCCCTCATTTAAATGATACGAGTAACTTTGTGAGTCTACAATTTGTAAGACCTGTAATTGATCTTCGACACTTTGAAGTCCCGTTCTTGGTTCACGCCTTTCCTTGGGTGATAACGTGCAGCTCCCGCCTTCTTTTAATCTTGACCAATCTGATTTGAATGTCTACAGTTTAAGGATTCCTTAGACTGTTTAGATTAAGGTCGAGCTTCGCTTCCAATTTGCGTCGTGCTCCTTTTTATTTATTCCTACAAATTGACTGGACAGGACCTACATGTTTTATGCCAACTCAGAAGGGCAGCTGCAATCAGATAAGATTTTCATGGCAGATTACACTTGGAGTGTTTGTCAAAAAACTACGGAGAGGTGACTTCGCTTAGAAAAACTTTTTCTTTCAATTTTTAATGACATGGGACTTGCACCAAGGATTTTAGGTGTAGTAGGCGGAGCACATTACCGTCACACCATGGCCGTCGTCCTTTAAATTACGATAGATGAATGTCCTATCCCAGTATTTTATAAGTAACAGGGCATTCTTCAAACAAATTCTGAGATTGAACCTCGTTCAAGCTTTGCTGTTACAGCCCGCATAGGTTGATTACCCATTCAGCCTTCGGTATATTCGCAGTTGATAATTATTTTTATATATCAAAAAGGTTCTCCGAAGATTATAGCAGTCCTTGATGGAATAAGAATCCATCCATTTGGCTTGGGTCAACGGTCAAGTAATAACTTCACATCTCCCCTCTGGACTGCTTAAATGTAGTACATGTTTCACTCCCTTTAACGTGTAGTACATGCTGAAAAAGAGCTGGTAAGTCACAAGAACCTTACAGCTATTATGATACTTAGCACGTGTGCTCTTGAAAGTATAGAGTGCCATATCCCATACAGGACTTTAAAATAGAAGACTAGATAACAAAATGTTTAAATACAAAATGTTAAATGCATTAGCTTTGGAGTAGTAGAGCTTCGGAAAACTGGTCGGCGTTTACCTTCATGTCATGTGAGCGCAGCGATAGAGAGTCAGCTAAGAAGGCAGTCAAACAGTTAATGCTTATACCTCAATCAGAAAACATCTCATGAGTAAATTCTATGTTCAAACATTCTCTTTGCACACATTAACTACTGCAAAAAAAGTTGCGCTTGTATTCGAAGCTCTGCTTGCGTTGTACAACCCTGTATTAAATTGTTGACAGTTCTCGGCGGGCAGAAGGTCATGCCCTGACTGGAATTACCATCTGTCTACCTGGATTAAAAGCCCGAACCCTCCTCTATCATCTATGTATAAGTAAGCAAGCGGACCGATCAGACGTTGCCCTACCAGTCACTCCCACTCCAACTCTAGCCCCCACTCCTAATCCAACTTTTACTTGCACTCTCATTCCCACTGCACCCCCACTCATGTGTGTAATCTATAATAAATTTTGGATACCTTCTTCATCTAATTGCGAAGGTATATCGAATGTAAATTTTTGCTAGTAGGGAGTGTGGCGAAATCGATCAAGACGTTTTTCTCTCTGTCTCTGTGTGAAAATGGTATAAGGGTAAACCTACAATTTAAGTGCCGAACGAAAAGCCTTAACATTTGTTTTATAAAGTTTGGTTTAAATTTTCAATACTTTTTCTTTGTTCTAACCTACTTGAAACAGTTTGAAATGCCAATATCTGACAGTCTCTATGTACTAACTGTCCTACGTGTGCTTCTCTGCTTTATCTAATAGCTGACATTTATGTATTGTTTGGAGAGTTAGTCTTTAGTTTTACATCTTTACACACACATCTGCACTTTTTTAAGCACATCCCACATTCAATAACCTCACCCTTGTGTAGGCCAACTCTGGTCGCTGCATCGATTTTTATATGTCCGAGATCAGTAGTTATCCATGCCTACCCCCAACTCATCCAAAATGCACATTTTTGCTGCTCCCATTCACACCTTTAGGTTACCTATATATATCTCACCTCCCTTCTTCCTCCCTTTTCGAGAAATATGTAATACATGTTTTATAGCCGAATATTGCAGCGTTTCTGCAGTTGGTATCTATTCTACTCACATCCTTTTGTGTATATATTAGATTTGCGTTGTAAGTATGTGCATACGTATATTGCGCTCTGCATTCATATGTTTACATATACATATACGCAGTTGGCGATCCAAATTTGCTGAAGCCTGCTCTTGTTGTCCTTATTGTAGTTAGTGACTATTATTGGCCAAGGTATTACTCCTTCCACCAATGGGCAAAAGCATTCCTTGCAATTCCTCTCATATCTGATTTAATTCTACAATACGCATAAGCCAAACCGATGGACTTGAAGGGGGGGGGGGGGGGGGGGGGGGTCCATGAGTGTGCATGCTAAAAGCTTATATTTGATTGCTTTTACTATTGAAAATTTGTGAAATTTGGAAACAGTAGCTGTTAATCTATTGTAGACACACACACACGCTCTCATGCTTTATTTGCACACCAGAAACTATGTAGTTTGCTTTATAACTATTGCTTCCGTTCTCTGATAATTAATCTACATAATCCTTGATCTTCCGCCGCTTATTATGCGAAATTTGTCCTCAAGCAGTTTATCAATGCTTAAACGTCCTTCTTCACTTCTCATGGTATACTGCTCAATAGGAGGCTCCATTTCGACTGTTCTGTGGTGTTTGTTACCTTCAACGCATCACAGCGTAAATACTGCGTAGTGATACAAGGCGATGAATTATTAAGCTAAAAATAAGGTGAGCAGAGTAGACAGAGTCCTGACGCCTCGTTCTTCATTATACTTACAGAGGTCACATATTAAAGTATTCACAAAATCTCTATCCGGTAAGTGAAGGGGACCAGCGAGAACTTATTGCCAGCCAGAGAAAGTGTCTAGCAAATGCTTTTTTAAAGCAGTTGACTTTCGTAAATTCCTGGATCTTTGTACGATACTACAGACTGCAGGAAGTGTGTGGACTAGTATAGATTTTCTTAAGACAGTCAACCAAATTATGAACTATTTCAAATGTCCTGGAAAAATAGAGTCCAGATATGATTTAAGCGATTTAACGTGGCTAGTACCTGAAGATCCTGCTACCAAAACGCGCCGGAGAGACATTCGTCGAAGGCCTATAAATTCAGCAACACCACTGATCTACTGGTTCGTTGTCTTTGTGTTTCCCCATACTCCCAGGTTTCTTAGGACTATAAGGCATTCAATAAACAAACGATGTAATTTTTTAAGGTTACAAGGAACGCTTAATCTAGATCCGTTTCAAGTTTAAACGTTTAAACTTTTTCGAATGCATTCTCTAAAATCATTTATTGCATGGATGTTTATGTGAAATTTAGTGAGGGATTAATTTAGATTGAACTGGCCTGTCAATAAAGGCCTCACATAGACTGAATGTGTCCATAGTGTTACCAGAATTTTGTTTGACGACCAAGTGAAAAACCCCAAATTAGGTACCAGAACTTTTTTACGATATTAGATAATTTCGTCCCCTTGGCAAATACTAGAACTTTTCTAGGACCTATCTCAATTGCTGCCTCGAAATCTGGCAACTCTGCCGTCCCTAGTAGCTGGAGCCTTAACCTCGCGACCGCAGGACAAGAACACAGAACGTGTTCAACCTTTTCTTCCTGCAGCTCACACTTCTTACATGTGCTGTTACTGATGAGACCTATTTTATAAGCATGTGACACCAGATGGTATGGAGGGGGTTTTATACTATTATTTTATTCTTAAATTTTGGTTTATAAACACCAGCTCTTCTTTTACTATCCTCTAAATTCAACCACTGCATCAAAATCATCTCTTTCTCCCAGGGGAGAGAAATATTCTCATTAGGATAGTAAGTGTACCGACAGACCAGTTTAAGCAATGATGCAGTTCCTGTTATGTTAAGTATGACCAACTGAGGTTTTCGACTTCTTGAACATTACAGCAGTTTGATACTGATTTGCTTGAACAGGCACATGAGGCTCTTGTTGCTTTGCGATGACATTTCTATCAAATACGACCCCTAGACATTTTGCCTTTCGGGGAAAATCTCGATTTGGTTGCCAGAGATGTTTTCCTCATGACATATTTTCTACACTGTGCATCCACGAACGGTCGCCTCCTGAATGAAATCACCTTTTCTTTGCTTGTGGCTATTGGATTGCAATTCTCAACAACCTTATCCAAATTTATATACAGGGAGTACATTGAGTGGGTGGCCTTAGCTCATAAAGCTACGCTCACTAGGTTACATAAATAAAATATTTCCAATAGGTGGCGTACTTTTCGATGTGTAAACATCTTTGCTCGCCCTATGGGGGAATCCTGGATGCCAGAGTAAGGTATAAAGTGTAAGCGAAAGCATAGTCTTTGCAAGTGCTATGCTATATTGGGGATATTTGTATAATATAAATGCGGGCATAGTGTGGGGTAGTGGTATATTGTATAGGGTACTACAGAATGTGTAAGCTAGACGTAGGTAGTGGAATTGGTATGATGTATGGAGTAATACAGAATGTAAGCGTAAATGTAGTCACTACATTGCAGCAAGGCAAGTGAAGACAAGGAACGGCAAGTAAAGTAAACGAAAAGAAAGGAAAAAAGGGAAGAAAGTAAAGGAAAGGTTTGTAGTACGTGTGTTATCGACGAGATATATATATAGACGAGTTACCGAGTTATTTTCGAAGTGTTATGAATTTGATTTCGATTACTAATGTTACCAGTGACTAATGTCACGAGTACTTGGTACTCACACCTTTTTTATTTATTACGTTGAACTACAAAGGAACACGACTTGTCGTTAATTAAAATTTTCATACCTTTCAATACTTGTCTGCAGGCACTTCCACTAAATTAAGCACTTAAATCAATTAATAAACCTTAAAATCTCTTTAGTTCCACACAAAATAATCTCTGCCTTTATTGGCTCAATAAAAATTTACAAAGTAATTATCATATCAACCGCACATCCACTTTCACTTTCATTCACACAATCGCCCATCCAATTCCATCAAACGCTCGTACTACTATTTGCCACTTTATGTGTGAAAATACAATAACAATACAAACAATAACAACAATACAACTACTTATAGCACTTCTCAAGCGAAAAACACTTTCATTTTCATACAAAGATTTTCCTAAAGCAATTAACTACTTCGACTTTACACGCATAGCCTATACTTCTCCACTTAGACTGTCCAATATCTCAACCAAATTGGCCACAAAATGTACTTAAGCTATTCAACTGTGAGAAATGTAAATATGTAAAAGACTTGCAGGCATTTAAAATGCAAATTATAGGTCATAGAAAAATGCATATTTGTAGTCATATGTGCAATGCTCATTCATATATATGTACATATGTGGCTTCCGAATCTCATGTCCTGTCGTGCCTTTGCTCAAGTACTTAGGCTGTGACTTAAGAAGTGACTGCTGACTGTCAAGTTCAACATTTTACGAATTTCTTAAACTCTAGCCGTCCATACATTCTTCGTTTGTTCGCATGCACGCTGCCACCTTTTATGTCTACTTTTGTTGGTAAACATATGCTTAAGTGCATATCCTTGATGTTTGCATCGTTGCAGTTTGCATTCTTACATCCTTTCTTATCTCAGCTATGCAATTTGTGTCCATAGCCAATTCATGACCTACTCTTATGTGCTTACGTAGTTGACTTCCTAGTACTTGCAATTGTTATCTGTTCAATTTTGTGCATGAAGTCCTTACGTTCATTTTCTTCTTGATGTTTTAATTTTAACTCAGCTGATTTGTAAGTCTCTGCATACTTAAGTTTGTATGCATTGTGGTAGTACAAGTACTTATTTCAAATGTTTTCCAATTTATCTCAATTTGTTACATTTGTTAACTCAACAGATTGAGCATTGTTTTGTTGAAGCTGTTCTTGTTGTTGTAATATCCTGTTAACACATATGAGCATTACTTAAGTATTTGATTGTTTTAGATTAGGTGGTAAGACAGTTAATAATTTGCGTTAAGGATTTTGTCTTCCAAGGACTAGCTGTCTATATGAGATGATAGACAAAAATTGTGCAGCTAAAGTATTTTGATTAAGTTTATGAGATTTTGAGTATGAATTGTGTGTGACAAAATAAATTTTAAAAATAAACCAAAGAATGATAAATTAGAGGAATGAGTGATCTACGAAAAAAGAAGGAGAGTGGTAGAGGGTGTAAAAAAAGAAGACGGAGAGATAAGGAAATTATAAAGGGTAAGAATGAGAAAATTTGGGCGATACATTTTGAAGAAGATCAATAAAATCTTATATACTGATTGCTTGACTATGAGCAACGGGAATGAATGCGTTAAAATACACCTTCTTATTTAGATTAGTATCTGCCCAACCCGAGCAACGCCGGGTACCCTGCTAGTTGGAAAATAAAGTCCCCCTTCGACTAACCAAAATCTCGCTCTATAAGTCTCGTATTATAGCTTTCCAGGCTCTCATCATACCTCAGCCATAAAACAGCTTGGAATCAGTGACTCTGTCGAAGGGGTCAAAGGCCTCACTGTGTAGCTCATTTTATGCACATGTATGAAGACGTTACTCCGAGAAAGTATCGTTTTTTTCTTGTTGCTCCTAATGGGCGAAGTAGGTATGACTGTTGTGAACTGTTAAGAAACGGTTAAAAGCTCCTAAGCGTTTAAGCGCCAAATAACGTTGATGATGACGATTTGGGATGATTAATAACCTAGTAATATTTCGCAATGGGTCGAGGTTTAACAACTACGCAGCGGCCCGAACTATGTATGGCAATCTCTTGTGCCATATTTCCTCATAAAAAAGATCAGTTTACACGAAAACAAATTTAACACGACGTGATCGACAGCAGACATAAAACCAATCTCCTAGAGGTGCGCACGCTAAGAGTTCCAAATATCGACTCGAGCAATTACTCAAGATATGTATACACCAAGCAAGATATGTATACACCAAGCAACCAAGATAAGTATACACGTTTGTGCAGCGCCGAAAGAAACATGCAGCTCACGTAACCGCACGAGCTTTCCACTCAACTGATGTAAAGATTTAACCGAGCAGCGGTCCAGCGAGCCCTGAAAAGTAGCTTGTACGATGAGGAATGTCGCGCCGCCTCGAAAAAGAAGCACGCTTATTTCGGGGGACAATATGTTCAACCCCCTACTACGGAATGTATGTCCAACCCCCCCCGCCTATAACGAATTAAGAAATATAATATCCAACATGAGCAACAAGAGTAACCTAACCTGGTAAGAGGAATTTTCTTACATATGCACTAGGAGAGAAACATGAATTAATTCTTCCTCGTCCTTATCCTGACAGCTTCTGCAGAGCGTGCTTATAAGTTTATGCTATTGTTAGAGCACAGTGACCTGTGATGACGTCCGTTAGTAGTCTTATTGCATATTGCTTAGTTTGAGGGGACCTTGTTACCTCAAAACTATCACTGTTGGTCCATAGCAAGTTCGTTTCCCTCATAGTGTATTCCTCGTACAGAGTTGCATGCTTCGTTTATATCCATTACGGAACCTTTCCTAGCCATCTAATCAACATTTTCATTCCATTCAATATCGCTGTGCTCTGCAACTAAACAGAGCGAGAGACTGAGATGCCCTATGGGCGCCGCTAGAGCTCGACACCTCCGTACGATATCATTTTGCGTCAAGTTAGATCCTAATGCCTTTTGGGCAGCCTGGCTCTTAACAAAGATTGTTACGTTGGTAACTGAGACTGAGAGCACAGATTCATAGCTGCTACCTCAATGTCAGAGTTCCGGCTGACTATTCAAATACGCAGGCAAGAGTTGGTAAAGAGTTGCATCAACTCTTACCCAAAAGCCGATGTCATAAAGAGCACCAAATACCGCCGAATCCGACTGCTTAATATTGTATATAAGGACCGTTCTAGCGAATTGTGGACAGACTGAAGAAGCTCAGAACAAAAAATGACACTGTATATAGCTATAGCCTTTAACCTTCAACGCGTTGGGTAAAGAATTTAAACCCCTGAACAATGTCAGCAGCCGAAAAATTTGGTGAGAAACGCGTATGCGGCAACGATTAAAAAGACTCAAGAGTTTGAAATTTACTACGACCAACAGATTTAGTGTACGACTCTTTTGCTGTGCATTTTGATAAAGGGAAAATTAAAGTTTGCGAAACCGACCATTCAAATGATTATCGAACTTAGCAAATTTTAATTTCACATTGTTGTCTTATTCGTTTTGCATTCGGTTGGGCTCTCCCAACCGCTGACCACACAATATCTCCGTTCGCCAACAGTAATGTAATTGAATGCCCCTCCTTCCTCAGTGCAATAAGTTCTTGTTCCTTATCGCAATATTATTTGTCAACTAAAACTCGTCAATAATTCAAAGTTTCTGCCTGATAACCAACATTCAAATATAGAAATCAAATTGCAGCAGCAGCATTGCATCTAATTCACTCACATTTGATAGTCCGCCGTGTATCCTCGGGCGACTCACTGCGGCCGTGTGCGTTGATAATTTCAAATAATTATAATTATGTTTATAATGTCTTGAGCAGCAATGCATTTACGTCAGCCACATTTGTTGTGATTCCAAGGATAAGCAATGGACCGTATCGAAAGTTTCTAAAGTTTGGGGAAGTGGACTGAAAGTTTGGACATTGTGGGTAATATTCTTGCGAGTTTAATATTTAATGTAGCTTATGCTCATTACACTACGATTATACTTAATGACAATTTATATTCACATCAAAATATTTAATTTATATTCATCAAAAAATTAGTACTGAAATTCCAATCTATACTAATTTAAAGTAACGATTACATTCTTCCTAGCTAGAAGTCGCCTTAGACACTTACGAGTGGCACCACTTATCCGCTCATATATCATGTTCCACAGCTTTGCTGGGCTGATCAGGTCTCCCTGGAGAGGCGAGAAACCTCTGTTCATCCTCTAGCGAGATATTAGATTCCACCGGATATGCATATTGTGAAGTTCGTACATCAGCCATCTCCACATAATGCGGGGGAGTATTCGCTTCAGGTATGCTTATAGAGACAGGTGGTTTGACAAGGTTTGAGCATCTTATTGTCGGTCCTGGGCTCCATGAAAAACTTGACCCTGAATGAAAGAAAAAAGGCGTACCGGCCGAAAACACAAGCGAAATCTGTTATAGGGGGAGGGTCGCCGCTCGAATTCGCCGCCGAAGCGTTACCAGGTGTTACCACGAGGACGCTTCACCCCAACATGGGGGGGGGGGGGGGGGGGGGATCGTGAAAGCGCCTACTAGTCGACGTTTTGGGATGACGCCGGTTTGTGCAAGGCGAGACACCCCATCGAATTATAATTTGTTTTAATTTTGCTGTTATTTGTTTGCCTTCCACTGTACTTGCCCATAAGTACATAAGCAGAGGCGACGCGTATGCTTATGCTAATTGCATAACAAAAACGTAATGCAATTACTTTGACAACGGTGTAGTCTCTGTGCGCTTTTGTGCGATTGCAGCCTGGAGAGGTGTGTGCCTAGTGAGGGCTTCTTAAGTTTCCTACTTAAGTTTAACTGCAGCATCTTGAGCCGTCGTTTTATGCGGCAGTTATTTGCTTATGTGATTGCTTTTGCTCTACAGCAACAACACTTTATCTTTTGTCGCTGTGTTTATGTAAGGGCGTGGCTTGTTTTCATGTTTATATGTACGCCCGTCCATTTGTTCATTCGACCTTCCTTTAATGTGTCTCAACTAACCATTTCGCTCTTGTTTGTCAATATGTTGTAAACTCAAAACCAAACGCATCAAATGTCCACTTGGAAATGGCGGTAATATAATATGCACTTTCCGTAAGGAAATTAGTCTAGCTTCCTTACCGTCTACTCGCTTTAGTACGCAAGTTATATTGAGGGGTGAGGCTACTTAAGTTGCATAGTTAATGCGTTGTCACCGTTTAAATTTGGGCTGGCCGTCTGGTAGTGGTGTCAGGATAATAAGGATGTTGTAGGAATAGTCTGACTGCTCAATCCTTGGGAATTTTCTTGAAACGTGCTCGCAAAGTTTTATCTTACTCTCGACAGTACAAATGCTCAACTTTTGTATCAGCTTTTTGACTACATAGTCGTGCCCTTCATTTTCAAATAAGTTCTTAGATTATAGCTAGGTTAGGCAAGTCTAGCTTTCTGCCTCCCAAATGAAAATGCTAGTTCCGAAGCGTGGCGGATCCATATAGATCAAAGATGATATCGCTCCCTAAGGGAGGAGTCGTTATAACAGCTAAAATAACAACAACCAAAACTTTTTTTTGGGGTTGGGAAAAATTCCACAATTGCATCATAGTCGTCACAAGCCGTGGGCCTTATATATGCCCACGATTTTTCTGACCCTAGAATTGTTGATTTACTATTCGAGTTCTGGCCAGCGCAGTGCAGTACCCATGGACATGTTACGGTGGGTTGGTTACTGTACCGGTCTCCGAAGGTTTGTAGAATGCTTCTGCTTGTCCGGTTTCATAAAACTGCCTCTTATATTTTTACGGCTAGGCTACGATTTTACCATCCAAAAGACTCGAGGGAACCAATTCTACCAATGAAATTTTATTAATAGCAAGTGTATTGCGACTTTCGTTGTGATAACGTTTTGAAGCACTCCGTGAACCATTTGGGCATTCTTAACCTTTACTTGTTTACAATTGAGCTCGAAGCAGTTAGATGATCTTGTGATGAGTTAACACAGCTTTTTTAAAACAGTTAATTCCAAGGAGGTGCGATTCAAGCAGAGCTATTGACAGAGTTTGTTTAAAGGAGCTTTTTCCGCGAAGTGGTCGGAGTTCCATGATACAACCTGGACAATTGCCTTAACTCTTTAACACATTGTTGCAGTGGCGCACGCTGAATTAGCGCTTCAATTTTACTACAGTCAACTAATGCGACCATGTCAGACAGATTGCGGCCCTTGTCTGCTTAATATTGTAACGAATTTACTGCAATTCCCCTTATTTGCAATCTTCTTCTAACGCTCGAATCACTAAACTGTTGAATAAATAACACCACCATTCAATAATGCAAAATGGCCTTTATTAAAGTACTTTCAAAAATAACACTGCTACTACTCGACAGATGGAATGCTTAAATCAAACTGATTGTCGCGCCTCTACTGTTGCTGCCTTTTATACTCTATGATTTCTCGTTCGCATCTTCTAGGCGCTTCCATTTCCAGAATCTACTAGTTGGTTATCTGCTATAAATTTCTCAGCTATAACTACAGATGCACAATTTTTATAGCTTCTCTCACAGCTCATGCGCGTGTGTTTGTGAGTAATACTTGCACAATTATTGCATACTTTCAGGAGTATCTCAGATATATGCATGTTGTTGTGCGTTGCTTCTCCGCTGCATGTACGTACATATGTGTAGACATAATGATTAATTTGGTTATGTGCATACAAGTCACTGCTTAGCATCGGCTTAGAGATGACAGTACCCCTTAAAAAAAAAAAAAAAAAAAAAAAAGTGTTGCTAATATTCGTAACAATATTAACATGTTAAGTTATAGCTTGCTTTTGAATGAGTGCTGCTCTGAGAGAAATTTCGAACTACAACATGCCGACAGCATAGTTCTGACCACATATTTAGTATTCTCGCGCCTCAAAAAGCATTCCTATTGTGCCCCATTCCATGCTAAGATATCAATCAGGTCATTGCCAGAATATCCTTAAACTCCTTCTGTCAGCGGTCACCACAGGGTCGGTCTATTTTATTTGTATTACAGTTCTGCCACGCGCTTGCCTAACATGGAAAGCCCGCAAAGCAAACCCACAGGTTTGTGGACTTAAGTTCGCTTGTATTCCGTGCTGAAACGAAACAAAAACATTTCACTTTGTACACTCCGCATCTGCCCTCTTGCATTCTAGTGTGTGTTTGTAGCTAATGCTTTTGTTGTTCTAGCAACTAGAATTGCATTATATATGCGCATCATTGCTTTTACTCGGCAACTGTGCGGTCCCATGTGGTGTTATTTCTGTTTATCCTTGAATTTTCTTGAGAATATTTGGCATATGTTTGCAGGTATGTGGGTGTCCATATAATTATTATCCGTGCAGTAAATAAAGTTTGTCTTTGCCCATTCCACGAACAATTGGCTTGGGCGCTACTTTACCCATTAATAATTCGTCTTCTTATTACTAATCAAGATAAACAAGTTTTCTGCATTTAAATAAGATTGATATATTAGGGCGATGCGCTTTGTATTGCAAATGGTGCATTGTGCAATTTATGCTATGTTTAAATTGTAGGAAACGAAAGTGCAACCTTGCCTCAACAGTATTCCTCGCAAACCACTAATTTCGCTCACGAAAAAACTGAGCGACTGTTTTTCAACATTTTTCGTTGAATTTTGTTATATTCTATGCCAATATTTTGACGCTTGTTGCTGATGCATGCTATAACTCTGCAATGGGATGCTCTCGTAGTATTGCATAGGATATAAAGAATCCGTGCAGCCCGAGCATCTTGCAAACAAAGCGAATAACCCTATTGCATTTGTGAGTATGCATGTGAGTGTTTATTTGTATGTATGTACCTACAAATATTTAGCGTGCGATAAAAATTTGCTAATTATTTACATTTCAAAGGTAGAACATTTCTACACCAACATTCAATTACAGCTATTGTTTTAGAAATATATGTACATATTAACAGCAGCGATCACGAAAATAGCAGTGGCAATTTTCGATAATTTCAGAAAAAACTTGTATGAATTTTCTACGGCAAGTAGGCAAACCAATCTCAAAAGCGTTTTCGACAAATTGGAAAATTCTAGAAAACATTACACATGCTTCGAACTTTTTCTGAATTTTTTGGTGCCCAGTTTAGTCTAACAAAATACAAGTTATGGGTCTCTCAATACTTGCATAGATGACAATGTTTCTTCCAATTTTCTTCCATATAAAAATTAAATAAAGCTATGCCCCCCCTTTCGTATGACTGAAAATATAAAACAATTCAGTTTATATGTAAGTTATACTCGTATCAGGCAGTTGGTCTCCTTCCCGGAAATCAGCCTGCCCACATTAAAGAGGTAGGCCTTCCTCCTATCTTTATAACTCTCTTCCACTTCGTCTTCTATTTCGCCTTTTTATTTCTGTCCTCCTCTTAGTCACTCTTGCTCCCTTCCATACTTTCTCGAATTACCCCTCACCATATCGCTTATCCGGCCACCGTGGTGTGATGGTAGGGTGCTCCGCCTATTACACCGTATGCCCTGGGTTCAACTCCCGGGCAAAGCAACATCAAAATTTTAGAAATAAGATTTTTCAATTAGAAGAACATTTTTCTAAGCGGGGTCGCCCCTCGGCAGTGTTTGGCAAGCACTCCGGGTGTATTTCTGCCATGAAATGCTCTCAGTGAAAACTCATCTGCTTTGCAGATGCCGTTCGGAGTCGGCATAAAACATGTAGGTCCCGTCCGGCCAATTTGTAGGGAAAATAAAGAGGAGCACGACGCAAATTGGAAGAGAAGCCCGGCCTTAGATCTCTTCGGAGGTTATCGCGCCTTACATTTATTTATTTTATATCGCTTATCCACTCCGTCACTCCCAATCCACTTTTTTTCTTCAGTTCCATTACTTTGCACGTCCATTTCCTTTCACTGCCACTTCCTCTACCTCTCTCACCACAATTTGCTCATCTATAGAATATTCATACCAAATATTGCATACCAGCCTTAAATATTTGCGCCTTTTTTCTAAATCCTATAAAGGATTTTCAGAAATTTTCTAAGTATGCAGTTTTGTAGTTCAATCAATTTTAGTCTTACAAAGTCAAAACACTCTTCCAAAACAAAATTGTAAAAAAATTATGCAAATTTTCAAAATTCTTGAGGTAAGAGTATCTTATATATAAATACACAAGATGACAAAATGTGGAACCGTTTTCTGTTAAACCATAATTCTAAGGCATACAAATTATATATGTATTGATAGGAAATTTTGAGCTGCACTGTTATCCATAAATAAAAAAAATTTGAAAAATCATTTTAATATAAAAAATTTAACATAAAAGTCACACCACTACACATGCACTTATTCATACTATAGACACGCTTTGTGTGTGTACCTGCTTTTTGTGTACTATGCTGAATCGTGAGCATGGCCGAGGAGTTGCTTTGTACACAATAAAAATGAAACAAAAATACATAGCTGATCATGCACCAATTCTATTTCTTTTCTTTCCTTTGCTTTCCTTTCTTTTCCATTCTATTCTTTTATTTTCCTTATCAATGTTTTCTTTTCTTTGCTTTCCTTTCCCTTCCTTTCCTTCACTTTCCTTTCCTTCCCTTTCATTTCCTTTTCTTTCCTTTCCATTCTTTTCCTTTCCTGTCTTTCCTTTCCTTCCATTTTCTTTATTTTCCTTTCCTTTCTTTTAATTTTCTTTTTAATTCCTTTCTTTTACTTTCATTTCTCTTCCATTCATAGTCCTTCTTTTCCTTTCCTTGCTTTCTTTTCCTTCCTTTCTTTTCCTTTCCTGTCCTTTCCACTCCTCTAGTTTTCTTTTTCCTTTCTTTTCCTTTCCTTTCCTTTCCTTTCCATTTCTTTCCTTTCCTGTCCCTTGCTTTGCTTTCCTTTCCTTTCCTTTACTTTCCTTTTCTTTATTTTCCTTTCCTTTCTTTTAATTTTCTTTTTATTTCCTTTCTTTTACTTTCTTTCCATTCATATTCCTTCCTTTCCTTTCCTTCCTTTCTTTTCTTTTCTTTTCCTTTCCTTTACTTTCCTTTCCTTGCCTTTCCTTTCCATTCCTCTACTTTTCTTTCATTTCTTTTATTTTCATTTCCCTTCCATTGATTTTCCTTTCCTTTCTTTTCCTTTCCTTTCCCTTCCTTTCCTTTCCTTTACCTACCTTTCCTTTTCCTACCTTTTGTTTACGAGAAGCAGATTGATTAAATCATACCCTTCCTGCCAGAGCAATATAAAATTTCCCTATTTTGAGCTTACTTATTCATTATATTACGCATCGAATGTTCCTATTATTATATTAAAATGACAAATTACTTTTACTTCAGGATTGAAATTATTAAATTTAGCAATATATTAATATTAATAAAAATTTTAACGTTTTTAAATAACTCTTTCTTACTAAGGTAAATATCGTTAAGTATGAACAATAAAAATTGTATATATTATTTTAACTGCTTATGTGGTTGAATTTCAACCACTGGGCGAACTCTAGTACATTTCGAAATTTTCATTAATTCTTAAAAACTTTTTTAATTTTTTCGAAAACGTTTTTCAAATTACTGTAAATAGTTATCAATTTATTTTCTAATTTGGGAGATATTGAAACAGCGTGACATCAGGGCGGACCTTCTAAAGATCTTCAAAACCTTTTCTCCCGAGAGTGGGATGCGTACCCGCATGATTCAACTGTTAACAAGCACATTCAGCCAAAGCCAGCCCATTGTTGTTGTGCAACTTCTCCCAATGGCCTTCTTTGCACAGATTTATTCTTTGGATTGTAGATACTTTGTTTTGTATATTTGCAAGTACCAAAGCCACGCTTTGTTGTTGGCGTTGAAAATCAACGAAAACAAATAAATAGTAAAATAATCTTTAAAATTGTATAATAATTTTTGCTGCTATTTTTTTGCTCTTAACTGTATATACATTTATAATTATGTTCACATTTAGGTATACTAAATAATATTGCATTAATCGAACGAATGTGTGTATTTCTATCTAATTTGATATGCTGCTTTAATCTCCCCAATTGGTGGGGTCAAAGTGAATTATATATGATACATATGATATAAATGTGTAAGCTTGCTGTGGCTATGGCTACATACATATGTATGTACTGGCATATAATTAACATGGAATATTAATTTTTGGTCATATATTATGCACATTTGTCCGTTTTCAACTATAACCAACTCGCAATGCGCTAATTGAAATTTTAGTACCAGAATATTCTTGATAATACGCCCTGCTGAACATTTATCTTAGCTAATTTTTCTATAGTGTGGAATGAGCGCCTAGAACGTACATACTAGAGATATACGCCGCCGATAAACGCCGCCGCCGTCGCCGATTAAGTCGTTTTTCGCACGCCGCCGCCGAATGTCAAAAATATTTGCGCGGCGGCGACGGCGTCCGGCGCGGTACTATATTTTCTACTAATTTAAGACTGTTTAGGCCATTTATTGTTCATGTCGAAAATTGGTCGGATATGGTCGAAAGTGTATCAACGGATGCGCATCGCTGCCAATTATATAATATAATAATAATAATTTATTTATTTACGGTCTTTAAGACCTAGTTCAAGGTAAAAAAAAAAAAAAAAATATATATATATATATATATATAAATAAATTGTATACATTACATGCTTAATGACTTACAGTATAAAAATAATTTTGCTTTAAACTTATTAATATTTTCACAGTCTTTTATCGCATTTGGTAATTCATTGTACATTTTATAACCTATATATTCTAAAGTCTTCTTCGCGAACTCCGTTCTTACTCTAGGCAGTCTTATATTTCCGCTGCTTCTAGTTCCATAGTTATGTATTTCATGATTAAAATGTATTCTCCCGTTCAGATAATTCGGTGTTATTCCTAATTTCATATGATGTATAAATTTCAATGTGAAATAATATATCGACTGTTTTACACTGAGCCAGTTTAACATATTTAGCATTGTAGTTTTTGGTGTTCTAAGCGAACATTTTAAAATTAATCGCATTGCCTTGTTTTGTTGTATCTGCAGTTTTTTTATTTGTGTGTCATTTGCTAATAGCAGGATTGTTGGACAATAGATAAAGTGCGGTTCAATAATTGATCGATACACTAATAATTTGTGTCGTTGACTAATATATTTACAAGTTCTGTACATAAAACCAATTTTTTTTGCAATTTTGTTTTCTAAATAATTTATGTGTTCTCCAAATCTAAGGTTTTTGTCGATCCAGACTCCTAGATATTTGATCTTGTCTACTTGCTGAATTTCAACATTTCTTATCTTCAGAGTAATATTGCTAAGGGTATTGGCACCCATAATGCTTTGATTTTTGCAAAATATCATACTTTTGGTTTTATCCACGTTCACTTTCAACTTTCTATGGCATAGCCATTTGTAAAGGGAGTCTAAGTCTTCTTGCATTTTCGATACCGCAAAGCCCTCACTTCTTTCACTAATGGTTATCAATGCATCATCCGCAAATAGTCGAATATTGCAATATTTCAAGCATTCTTTAATATCGTTAATATATATTGTAAACAATAGCAGTGCCAATACTGAACCTTGCGGTAGCCCAATATGTACATCAGCAACCGGTGAAACTGCACTTCCAATTATCGTCTTCTGTTTTCTATTACTCAAATAGCTTCTGAACCATTCCAAGGATTTTCCTCTTATCCCATTATTAAACATAACATTCAGCAGTTCCTCTCTATCCACAGTTTCAAAAGCACGTTTTAAGTCTAAAAAGACTGAGATCACAACTTTCTTATCAGTTATATCCTCTTTCCATTCCGCAATAACCATATTCAGTGCGGTTTCGCAAGAATGGCTTTTCCTAAACCCAGATTGTTCAGGTATAATAATTTGGTATTTATCTAGATATGCCACTAATTGATTTTTAACCACCGTTTCCATAATTTTTTCATCTGCGGGTAGCGTATTAATTGGGCGCAGTTCCTCTGGCCTTACTGTATTTTTGACTTTTTCCGCAGGTACTATAGTTGATACTTTCCAGCAATTTGGAACAATGCTACTGTTTATTGATTCATTTATTATATCTTTGTAGAAGTGAGCAATGTAAATCATGGCATCTTTAAATACCCCCTCCGACAAAAGCTTTTTTCCACCATATTTGTTTCTAAAAGATTTAGAAATGTTCATTATATCATCTAACTCTACGTCGGTGAATTGAAAAGTTTCAATTGCATTATTTACACTTGTTTCTGCCGCAATCGGAATTATTTCAATGCTATCATTAATTTCAGCTATGCTCTGTATAAAAAATGTATTTAGGGCATTGGCTATATCGTATTCCTTCTCGAGGCATTCACCGTTAATTACTATTTTGCTAACGACCTTTCTGTCATCGGTGAGCTCAGCAAGATGTTTTAAAGACTTCCACATCCGCTTCATGTCTCCTGCACTATCGAGCACTTTATCTTCCATATATTTCTTCTTTTTATACATAACAGTTTTTTTATATCTTTTTTTTATGCCATTATAATCCACCCAGTTGCCAGTATTTCTAGCAGTATTATAGAATTCAATTTTTCTTTTGTGCAGTTCCCTTAGCTCACGGTCATACCACTTATTCCTCAGTTGTATTTGGATCCTCTTCTCATACGTCAATGCTTGCATAGCTCCAGTTAAAATATTGTTCAGGATCTCAGTTCTACGTTCTATTCCTACATGAGACACAGAGCTAAAGTCGCACGTTCGCAGCAGATTTAAAAGATTTTCTGCGCTATAGTACTCCCAGTTGGTGACAGTAGCAACTTTTCTCATTTTGCAATATTTAGCTGTTGGTACTTTGAAATGAATTGTTTCATGATCGGAAATTTTATATCCACTTACATGTTCAGTTTTAACTTGCTCATTATTGCTGAAGAGTAAGTCTATTTTCGTAGAGGAGTGCTCAGTTATTCTTGTGTTGAAATTTATTCTTTGTACCATAGCCATTTGTGCAAATAAACTTATAAGCTGGTTTGAGTATGTTGATGATATATTCATATTAATGTTAAAATCTCCAACTATTATAATGTTGTCAGATTCCCTGAGGTGTTCATTGATGACATTGTTTAAGTATGTCATGAAGTCAGCATCACTGCTATTTGGTGAGTGATAGAGTACACCAATTTGCCATTTTAACGCATATTTTTTAAGTTTTATGACAATGCACCACACATTCCTGTCAATAGCTTTATTACACACTATGCTATATTGTAAATTTTCATGTACATACATTAGAACACCACCTGTATGTCTACTGTGGGAATCGCAGCGGATGAATTTATATGTGGAAATGCATAGCTCAGAATCCATGATTTTATCTGTTGTACATGTTTCCGCGCATAAAACAATGCTGGGTTTTTTTATTTCTATAAGATGTTCCAGCTCTAGCTTATTTGCTGTAATACTATTAATATTAAGATATATACAGTCCAAGTTGAGCACTTTGTTACGCAGGTTTGTTTTAGTTTTTGACTTGTGCTTTGTGGTTACAGATTCCCTCGTTGGTTGCTAATAGCCAATCTTCCTCTTCCTTGCTATGAGCTTTTGTTGATACACAGGACACATTCTGTCCATGGAATCGTGATTTTCGTCCAGTCCCAAATTTAATTCTTTATTTGCCCTGATGCAGTTGATGCATTTATTTAATGCTTCTTTATTGCATACCACATATTTGTGCTCACCCAAGCATTTCGTGCATACTTCTTTTTCTTTGCAGTCACTGGCTTTGTGATTGAAGCCTTTGCATTTGAAACAACATAGTACTTGCACTGCATCATATACTCTGCACCGCTCCCAGCCTACATTGAGCCTTTCTCCGGCTAGTATATTCATAAAAGCTTCAACCTCCACTTCAAGTACGGCATTATAGTAAATTTTCTCATTTTTTTTAACTTCATACTGCTTGACAATTTTTATATCTGTTTCGGATAGACAATTATTCTGACGTTTAATTCTCTGGGTAAGCTCATCATTATCATACTTGAAATTTATACCAGTTACAATAACGGTTGGTTTCACTTTCATAGGAATCTTCACATTGTAGTTATTTCCGAGGCTGTTCTCAATAGCATTTTTTATTTTCTCACGATCATGGTCATTTGCACTCTCTACAATCACTACACCGCTTTGTCTTGCTACTATATTTGTAATTTGTAGCTCCTTTGGATCGACATTCAAGTTTAGATCATTTTTGGTTTTTTCAGCACCTTGCTTTGTATTTGGCTTAACTATTAAGGGAACAACTTTTCTAATCTCTGGCAACGCTTTTGTTACAGCTGCATACGATGCCTTGGCTTCAACATTGCTGTTTCTCTTTATTTCTGTGCATATTTTTTTATTTTCATTACTAATTGTTTCAATCATTTTCTTATTGTCATTTTTATTGCTTTTTAACTCTTCGCATACTTGCTCACTGCTTCGCTTGAACCCTTCTGCTATTTCACGGATTTTGTTTACTTCTTTCACACTTCTTTCGCAAGATTCTTGAGCTTTTTGCATTGCTTTGATTCTTTCACTAAATGCAACTTCCACTGCTTTAAGTACTTGTTTAATCTCTCGCTCATTTTTCTTTAGTGAATTATCAAACTCACTTCTATACTCTGCTAATTGTTGTCCATTCTGCTTTACCACCATTTGCATATCTTTAAGGATGTCATCAACGTTATGTACATACTGCACACAGTCAGTACACATAAACCTAAGCATCTCACATTCTTCAAGTTTGGTGACGCTGTATTGATCCAAGCCTGAGCATTTTGTTGTTAGGTGGTAATATTTACCACACACCCCTTCACACCGAATTTTTGACGCTTCTCCTCGTATATTACTTTTGCATTTGTCACATTTTTTCTCCATTCTTCTTTACACATATACAAAATTTATTATAAAAGTAGTTTACAATGTTTTTGCATCAAATAACTGCAGAACATTTATGTCCGCTAATTGTAGTTGAATTTTAGAGTTTTTATGTATATTTCTCACAAATATTTAGTGCGTATAACTAATTTAAAAAGATTTTAGAATATGCGCATATTTTTCACCGCTTTCTTTCACCGTTTCTTTCACGTATCCTAATATATGTATATAAGAAACTAATTGCGAAATTTAACTCTTTCTAAATTTTCAAAAGTTATTTAAAAAAACAGACACTTTCAATGCTAGCTTAACACGGACTTATTTAAACAAAACACTAAAAGAAGAGTTAGATTATAAATTTAGACATTTTTTTCAAAAAATTAATAATGAACAATGAATTCTAATAAAATTACCCAAGGCGAACATGTTTTCAAATTGTCATCAAGTTGTTAAAAAACCAATTTACACAAGAAGGTGCCGATTTTTTTAAATTTTACATTGCGATTGGCTGAAAGAATAAGCGAAATCAGTGATGCCAAACCCTTTACTAGGTTTTAGGGACATAAACACTCCCTTGAAATGATTCTTACCTCATACTTAAGTTGAGGATTTATGTACGTATGAGAAGGGTTTGAAAAATCACTTGGGTTTACATTCAAACATCTGTTGTTCATTTGCGAAACTATACAATAGCGCCTGAAATGTTAATTTTGATTTTCACACTTCATCCTTCAACACCCAAGGCTCCCGCTTTGACATTTCCTAAAGTTGGCGGCCCTATCCAAAACTAGTCCCTTGGATGAATCACATTGATTATAGCCTATCAACCAAGTTTAAATATCACCTACACGTTACGACTCCTTTTAAAATTGTGAATACGTAGGCACATATATTTACCTGGTGAGGCTTTGTCCTTCGCAAGAACACTCAAGGTGGTGAACCAAAAGCTTTCCCAAGACAGTCGAACTAATGACCGTGTGTGCTACTACCCTAACGTAGAGGACAGTCGAACTAGTCTGAAAACTGAAGCTACGCGGTCATCCATAATGGGCTCTTATATCATAAGGCCGGAAAACAGCAGTTAACATCTTTCAAATTAAAATCGGTCGACTTTCAAAAAAAATATCGTTTTGATTTAACGAAGACTATTGAAATCAATGTTGTGAATACAAACGTCTGCAAACTTTGGTCTAAATTTTAAACATTTTATGCAGGGTCCTTGTAAAATTTTAATTATGTAGATGCGCCGAAGATTATACGATTTTCACCCATTACGCAATGACATCCACTTAGACTGCTTATGATTTCGAGGGCGGAATCCTTGGCCGAATAGTCACTCCCTAACGTTTCAAGGTGTTTCTCTGGTGTAGCTCGGCAGCATAGCGCGACAAAAGCATCCGTTGGAAAGTCTTCGGAGCTACACCTAGAGCTTCTAGGAAAGTGACGTCGACGAAGGTATGAGTTCGAAGTCGCAGTCCTATAGCTTTTGTGCTGGCATATGGTGTGAGGGTCAGGAGGCGTGGTAGCGACTGGTGTTCGGGATTGCTACTGTTCGCACATCGGGAATTGTAGCTCTTAAAAACAGCCGAAAAAACTGGAGGCGCCCTGTGCCACGAGAGTCATGAGTATTAACAGACCATTAATAGCAACCGTAAGTCGCCTTTGTGCGTGACCGCCAAGGAGCCACAAATGATTTAGAGAAATTGTGTTCGCGACGATTATTAGGAGTTAACACTAGGTGAAACTACGCTTTGTACGAGATATACAGACAAAAGTGTGCATATTTTATGTATATCTATTTCTTTTATGAAGACGCAGCAGTACCAATTCCAAATACCGGGGTTAGGTTCGAAGCCTCTCTGGAGTAAGTGAACGAGGGACAATCCCTCCGCAAGGAGCTGCGCCTGAACATTTTTGTACGGTCTGCGAGATCTTGAGGCAAAAACTACGGATCTTTCGAAATGGCAAACACGTTGATTTCCTTAAATACATACAAACAAAACCTTTCGTAAATATTATTTTTTTAAATAGAAAAATCAAGCTTTTTAAAGTAAGAACACCGGCGTACGCCGGCGTGCCGCCAACGCCGCCGGTATATAATAGAACCCACGCCGCCGCCGCCGATAAAGTGATCGGCGTAAACCTCTAGTACATACGAGTGCTGTCCCCGCAATGATATAAAAGCCGTGTTTGGCGACTTTAATGCCAGTGTGAGCAAGGATGATGTTTTTGGCCCCACGGGCGGAAAGTTCAGTCTCCACAATGAAACCTCCCTTAATGGACTAAGGGTTTCCCTACTGTGTGCCTTTATGCGTCCACTGAAGGGCTCTGTGCCATAGAATTCTGCTAAAGCACCCTGCTTGGATAGGTGGTGTGCCTGCTCATTACCTTCATGCCCGGATGCCCGGGAACGCATCATAACATAACAAAAAGATCATTCAGCACTCCAGTGCATTCATCCACTTGCTCAGAAGTAATTGTGGAAGACTGCAAGACACGCCAGGTTACCTGGCAGTCTGATATAGTGAGGATACTCCTTGAGATAAGCCTCTCCATAGACATTCTTTACCGCAGTCCTCTATTGCAGGGATTTCTGCCCGAAAAAATAAACTGTTTATATTGAAATGCAAATCACAATACATATACAAAACTATATGTACACTGAAACTTTTTAAATTGAACAAAAAAAAAAAAAAAATTTTTTTTAATGTTTAAAGCATTTTGATGGTCCCTTTAATGAATAAATTTTGAATTAAAATTTTTCTCAGTGTTACAATGTTTTTCAAAAAATTTTTGTTGCCAATTTGGTAGTGTAAATTTGAATATCATACCGAAGTACCTTGGCTTCAAGTGGAAGTGCTTTTTCCTTGCACTTTCATATGAAATTCAGGCACTTTCATATCAATCAAATTTATATGGAGGATTTTTTTTTATATTCGAAGTGTGAATTTGTACCTGTGCCTATTCTTCAGGGCAAAACAAAAACAAAAGTGCTATAAGTGTATAGGGGTTGAACAGCTTATGATGGACATAGGAAGCGTTCAATGAAAAACGCTATGCCATCTAACATTTTGGTTAGTTTAATTCTGATTAATTCTGAATAGACTTATGTAATTTTTTAATTAAAATTCTCTGCATATTTTTTTAAAAAATTCACCAGACATTTTTTTTTCGCTTTTTAAGATACTCTAAGTGTCTTTTTTTAGTAAATCTCACTTAGCAAAAACATTTTTCGTGCGGAATTTTTTTATTGCTTCTCACTTTTCAAGTACAAGTAAATGAATTATTGTTCAAGCAAATGGATTTGCATAGCCCATCGCAATATTTTTCAGTTATTTAATTATTTCTGAATTCTCATTTAACCAGGGAGGTTCCATGAGAAAGTGAAACTTTGTGTGGGAAAAACTTCTTATAAAACCAGAGCCAAATATTTAAAGTTTTTTTTACATAGCTATAATAAATGAATGTTATGTGTTTAGCCTATCTATTAGAAATAGAAATCCCCAGCTGGTTTTATCAGAATGCTAGAACAAAGATGAAATATTGCATACAATTGTTCCGTGACGATGGAACATCCCACCATTCACTTAATCACAATGGTCATAGTCGCGTACTGGCCATGATGTATTATCTTCTCTGTGGCAAATCGCCAATATTTTTATTAAATTTTTCGTCCTCAGCTTTGTTTTTTTTTTGTTTCTTTAGCCAACCTCGTGCATCAACTTACTAAAACTTTGCGTTCTCATTAGGCCGAAACTCTACGTACAGTGGATGAAGTTTTTTATACTCGGTTCGAATTAGATTTTTGAAACCAAAAGTGTCTATACAAATCAAAAGGCATATAACATTAAAAATTTGAAAATTGAATTATTTGTATTAATTGTTCAAAATAAAGTTGTCTGCATATTTTGTATGCAATTTTTTCATACGCTCTACAATTTTTTGAGATACACTGCGGATAGGGCTCAACTCGCGAAGATGTAACTTTATATGAGTTGTAAATTCATTGACTTAAAATAGGCAAGGAAAGCAAAATATATATTCTGGAATAAAACCTTTTAAATCTGAAACAACCGACCAAAATCCGGTTTTCCCTAGGTTGAAGGTAGGGATGATAATTTTCGGAATCTGAAAGTTCAATGCCGGGATCCCAGGATTGTCCCGTAATTTAGCCTGTATAGATTTCTTTATCGTTTTTGCAACACATTGACGAAATTGCCAAACTCAAGAGATTCAATAGACGACTTCTCAGAATCAAAAAAAAAAAATAATGAGAAGGGTGTTAAAGGCGTTGGTAGATTTTCGAAGTAAAAGGCGTTTGTCGCAATTTTATACACGCATTTCTCGAAAACCTGAACATGTGACATAAAAACTCTTAAAAACCTATAAAAAAAAAATTGTGCCACCGTTTATTTTATATTTTTTTGTCCCCCAGCGTAATGCTCGTTTTGCTCTTAAAAGTGGGATATTAGTGAAACAAGGTTTAAATTTACGAGCCGAACACGTGCGCATCTTGGCCAACAAATATAAGAGTCTTATATCAAATATCAACAGGAATCAGCTGTTCTATCAATCAAACGTCTATAAACTTACATATTGCACTGCCACCTGGCAACTGCCGGTAATGCAGTGTTGGTTCTAATCAAATATTCACAATAGTGCCATAGTACAAATATATTTCTTTGTGTGCTCACAATCGTTTATTTTTAACAAATTATTTTAATAAAATATAGCTTCACAAAAGCACTACGACTAATAATGCCCAAAGCTCGCTAATAGTACGAATCCACATCTTTACAACCAAAACTTCATTTATAGATTTGGATTCCAAATAAGAGCGAAAAAGAGACCTGTACATAAAAACTGCGATTAGAAATAATATATAATATTATATGGGTATTACGATTAGAATGCTCTGCTCAAAAATGCCGCGATTGGAAGTCCAACAACCTCGGCATTTTTGAGACTTAAAATAGATTGGAACTCGGAGATATCCCGGCAACGTCATCCCTAGTTGAAGCATACATTCGTTCCTTCATTTCTTTTTACTTGTTTACATTTTCGCTGTTCCTTTTCGTCGGGAAAATGCAGTACACACTTTTCCGAACTTCTTTTTTGTGTTATTTGTAATATCTTTTATGCTATTTTACTTAATTTTACTACATTCTTGAGAATACAATTTTTTTTTATGAATAGCCACTTTGTTACATTTTGGATATGAATTATGGGAAAATATTCGTATATTTTTTGTCTTAAGTGGCACCCCTCCTTTTTTTCCTCTCTCCATTTCTCGGATTTCTTGTCTCTTCATACAATTTATGCTAAGTGCCAGGTGATTACAAATGTACAAACACCTTAATGTGAACACCACATGCTCACCGCCAACTCCGCTATTATTGACGCCAGAACATGTGAGGATTTTAGAATAACATACATATTTAATAGGTTTATTGCTCTTTATCTCGCTGACTAAGCGCAAAGCATGTGAATGTCAATTTTTAATCGTTTTCTTATGTTGGTTTTTGTTTTGTTTTTTCTCTTCAATGTAATTTTTATTTATTTAATTTTTATTGCTCACTCTCAACATTTAATACCTTAAATGGGTAAGCGTTTAGCGTTTTTACAAATCAAATCGAAAAAAGAAAAAAATAAAAACAGAAACCTGGTTGACCACGTGCTCCGCCAGCCTATTAAATATAAAATATATGTAAGGCGCGGTAACCTCCGAAGAGACCTAAGGCCGAGCTTCTCTTCCAATTTGCATCGTGATCCTCTTGATTTTCCCTACAATTTGGCCGGACGGGACCTACATGTTTTATGCCGACTCCGAACGGCATCTGCAAGGCAGATGAGTTTTCACTGAGAGCTTTTCATGGCAGAAATACACACGGAGCGCTTGCCAAACACTGGCGAGGGGCGACACCGATTAGAAAAATTTTCTTCTAATTGAAAAACCTTATTTCTAAAATTTTGTTTGATGTTGCTTTGCCCGGGGTGTGAACCCAGGGCATACGGTGTGGTAGGCGGAGCACGCTACCATCACACCACGGTGGCCGTCATGACGTAATTTTTCAGATAATGCATGCATGTGGCCTTATCTTATCGGGTTGGCTGAGTATAGAGATATGAGAGAGCCTTTGGCGGTAAATGGCAGCGTTATTGTAGAAAATATGAAATTTTTTTTTGTGTCATGCCCAATTTTTTTGTTTTCCAAATTAACCGTTTTTACTTTTTTTCAGCTTAAACATATTTTCCTTTTACTTTTGAAAAATTTTTAGTTAACATCAATGTTAAATTCGCACGTTTTATAATTTTTGATTTTTAACTTCATTATATGTTAGAATAGTTAAAAAAATATTGTTTGGTTACATATTTAAATTTGTTTCTTTATTTTATTATATTTTAATACATTTTATTTTTAAGTTTTGATGTTTAATTCAGTAATACTTTTATACTATTTGTCTTTGTTTTAATATTCTTTATAAAACACAAACTTTGTGAATTTTTTGCTCAATTGCTTCATTCTACGTATTTCCTTACTATCTTAATTATTACAGAACAGGTTTTTTCAATACTGGTTTCATTATTTTTAACTTATTATTTTTTTAGTAACCAAATATTCAAGGAACGATTTGCTAATCAAAAAATTATTATATTTTTAACTTAATACCATGGAACCATTTTCATAGTTATGTTTTGATTTTAATGGAAAAAGTGCGAGTCAAAACTCATTCTAGGTGAAAGTTTATGGAATCCCGGGGAACCCCATAGCATTGTCATGGCAAATCATGCATCCTTTTTATTTTTCGTACTTTTTTCAAAAAAGTTCACAAATAAAAGTAAAATTGAGACGAACATAAAAGTTAAATCCGAACTCTTATTTTTTAAGGACGGAATAAAAGTCAGGCTAGGTAGAAAATGAAACTTATTTTTACCAATCGATGCTCCTTAATATCTGGATTTGAAACTTGTAGGCCCACTTTAAAATTTTCGTTATTAATACCAGAAATTTGTTATATAAAAACAATAATCCTCACTATAACCATAACCGCCCACTTATGCCACGCCCATGTGCAGAACGACATAAAGAGTAGCTGTCGCGGTTGTTTTGAGCGCTAAGAATTGATAGCCTGCATACTCTAATTGTTTGAGATTGGTTCTGTTTTGTGTGCTTTCCATCAATAAGTACTCCATAGCATAGTATTACGCATAATAATCTTTGTAAATACCAGATTTATCCCCCCGCTCCACGTACACTCCAGTAGTTTTCAACATGCATGAAGTGCCTGCGAGGCCTTCTTCACTCCCTTGTTGTTATAGCGATAAGGACATTCCCCAATCCGGTACGTTCCGGTAACAAGCACCATAAAGGTACTTGCCCGATCATCTCGGCAGCGATTTAGAATGACCACATGAAACCTTACCCACGTTGTGCTTCCGCGGCAACTACAATTAACTGTGCGGTTGGCATCGGATTGCTACACCTTCAGTATAGTCTTATCATCAAATTTTGCATACTTCTAGGCGCAGCTCTTATACTTCAGAATTTTTGAAATTTTTTTGACAATTGGGATTTGCAAGCCTTTGCTTAAAAAAATGCACAATCAGTAAATAAACCAAAGACAGAAAAATATGAGAAATCATTTTTTATTTCACCCTAATTAAAAACGAAAACTTGTTTTACATTACAAGATTCTTTTCCCATCACCACACCAAACATGCCCACAAAGTATCTAATAAGGTTTATAAGTCTAAAAAGAACTCGGTCAACCCTCATTTTAAAAGTTACACATACACTACATTTTTGCTTCATTATCTACTAACCTAATTTTTTGTTGTTTTACATTTTTCAATTTTTCTATTTGAAACTTGTTGCTAAAAATATTCTAAAATATGTAAATGCTATCTCCTCTCGCCAAACAAAAGAAATCTCATAAAAATATACTCCACGCAGCCAAATACATAAAAATAGCAGCAGTCTTTTATTTCTCGCTCATTAACCACCTTTTTTGTTTCACTATCGGTAGTTTTGTTTGTCTTCTTTTAATTTTTTCGTTTTATGGCGCGCACATGGCTGCCAAAGCCACCCAGCACAGCATAGCCAACACCACTGACCAGCCCATAAAAATCAACGCATTGTTTGTCGAGTAAATGAGAAGAAAAAAGAAAAAGATTGAAAAGAAAAATATGAAAAATAAACACAAAATATGAAAAAAAAGAGAGCGCAAAGACGGCTAAATAGTATGCCGGTATTTGATTGTATTGGTTGGCTACGAAAAACAGTAAAAAAAAAAACGAAAACAGAAAATCTGGTGGTGGCGCAGCAAATGTAAATAAAGCGTCATTGCTTAGTGCCACCTGCGGGCAATCATATGATTTAATATGAAAAAAGAAAAAAAAAAAATAGACGAGAAAAACATGAGTTTGTATTTCGTTTTCGTGTTTTTTTTCCACATGATTTCTTTGATTACTGGTAAAATATTAAAAACTTTGGTAGTGGCGGCAAGAAAAGTTGATAAATTTCTTATTATTATTTAAATGATATGCTGTCCTTCAAAAACGATGTAAATGCTTGTAATTCTCAACTTTTTAAGCCGGAGTCATTGGTGCCGTATGTCGTATCGCTGTATCCGTATACCTAACGTAATCAGCTGTTTATCGTTACGACGGTAAACCAAAACCCAATTGGTTGGCTACGATACGGTTACGACCTTAGCGGCACCAATAATCGATTGCATTGATTCTCATAAGGTTGGTCGAATCAGCTGTTAAAGGTTACCGATACGGTTACCGATAAAGCACCAATGTCTCCAGCTTAAAGCCGGAGTCATTGGTGCCGTATGTCGTATCGCTGTATCCGTATCCCTAACGTAATCAGCTGTTTATCGTTACGACGGTAAACCAAAACCCAATTGGTTGGCTACGATACGGTTACGACCTTAGCGGCACCAATAATCGATTGCATTGATTTTCATAAGTTTGGTCGAATCAGCTGTTAAAAGGTTACCGATACGGTTACTGATAAAGCACCAATGTCTCCAGCTTAAATCAAATAAAAATATGTCGTAACGATAAACAGCTGATTACGTTAGGGATACGACTACAGCGATACGACAAACGGCACCAATAGTTACGTTCCATTGAGACTTGAGCGAGATACGGATAGAAATTTAACATGCAAATGCAACAACAACGTTGTGATCCTGATATTTATCTGGTTCAATTTCTGATCCGTATAGCAGTTCTGTTCGTTTCGTTTTCTGTAGTCGATTTTTTTACAGCTAACCACTTTTGAGTTGGTAGCACTCATGGCTCAACTATATGGTTGGCTCATCTCTACAGCAATAACATACCTTTGTTCACATTGCCAAAATTAGCGTGTTGGTGTTGGACGAATGGAATGGAATGAAAACATAAAACTTAGCAGCATTTGTAAGTAGTAAGAAAATGTTGTAAATTTGTTGGTTTCTTTTTAAGTTTGCCATCTCTTTCTGACAATCCCTACTCCAGTGAAATGAAAAAAATAAAATCAGCTGGTGAGATGAGCCAACCATATAGTTGAGCCATTGTAGCACTGAACTAAATACGTGTACATTTGTGTATATATAAAAGATCTCGCCATATTTAAAAGCAAAAACACTGAAAGAGTAAACAACTTGAAGATGATGTAAGGAAAATAAATAGTTTGCTTACGTGTGAAACTATTTAAATGTTAATAATTCTATCAGTATCTTAAAATTTTGTGTACGTTTCTTCTTATTTTCTACAAAACAGATGTTTTATATTAGTGCTGCCAGTTCTCATAAATTTGATCCAGATCGTTCCAATGAGATTTGAGCCAGAACCAGAGCTCGATAAACCAATGGAACGGCCCTAATGACTCCAGCTAAAAACCAATTGGTTGGCTACGATACGGTTACGACCTTAGCGGCACCAATAATCGATTGCATTGATTCTCATAAGGTTGGTCGAATCAGCTGTTAAAAGTTTACCGATACGGTTACCGATAAAGCACCAATGTCTGCAGCTTAAAGTGCATATGTGTATACATTAGGGAGGAGTGAATTTATTTTTTTTCGAAATCGCTTTTGGTTATTTATTTATGTTCAGAGGTGCCCCAACGCAACTAAACTTTGAAAAAGACGGTTGGTACAAATATCTGCACGCGTATTTGCAATGTTGCTACGATGCTTGCTGAGCGACTATCAAACGAAAGTGAACAATAATAGTTGTCTTTTTTTTACATGTATACTAGGGTGGAGTAATACCCTATGGATTTTTTTTTTGTAATGGCCTAGCAATGAAAAGTTGTTTTTATAAGAGTTAACCAAAACCACCAAATATTTTTTTCGTAGGATGGCGTTTTGAGGTGCCTCAGCCCAAGAAGTTGAGCAAAATACTCGCAATTTTACAAAGCTCATTATTTAGGTACATATTTATTTTATTTCTTTTTTTATGAATATACATAACTTTTGTAAAATTACATATTATAACTAAAAACGACAAATTTTAAATGGTTTTTTGTTGATAATAGTATGTTTCTAATCAAGTGTATAAGTAAGAGTTGTAGAGGCACATAGTAGGCCATGAAAATCAGTAGACTTTGAAATCAATGTGCACAATAACAAAAAGCGAAAGTGAATCAATGACAACAACAAATTTGTACCAACCGTCTTTTTCAAAGTTTAGTTGCGTTGGGGCACCTCTGAACATAAATAAATAACCAAAAGCGATTTCGAAAAAAAATAAATTCACTCCTCCCTAATGTATACACATATGCACTTTAAGCTGCAGACATTGGTGCTTTATCGGTAACCGTATCGCTAACCTTATAACAGCTTATTCGACCAACCTTATGCGAATCAATGCAATCGATTATTGGTCCCGCTAACGTCGTATCCGTATCGTAGCCAACCCATTGGTTTTTGGTTTGCCGTCGTAACGATAAACAGCTGATTGCGTTAGGGATACGACTACAGCGATACGACATACGGCACCAATGACTCCCGCTTTAATCTTATAGCGTTTTCTTTTCTGGCTATAGTGTTACGCTTTTTGTACGCCGTGCAAGGGGTTGTCGTTCTATTCTAAAAAACAGGCAACGCCTTTACGGGGTATTTCGTTCTTTTGTGAAAATTGTTGCCTGCTCGCAACGCAAAAGCGTTACACTTTTACCCTGTATAAAATGGCGGCGTGGCAGTGCAACTCTGTGAAACTCTCAATTCGCTCTTGAGTTCCACATATACTCTGTTAGTATGAGTGCACAAATCACCGTTTACTTCTTCAGATCGCAAAAACTCATTATTCATGCTATCGAAGTCGTTTAAATAATCTGGGCTTTGATACAGAGTTGGTGGCATTGTTGAAAGACTTTGAAGATGAATAAACCTTCATTAGTGTCACCACGAAAACTTTACGATTTCGCATTCATGTAAACATACATTTTTGTTTGATGTTTTTATTGTCTCCTCAGGCCCAGGCAAAAAGTCATTATCAATATTCGTTGCTTTTGAAATTCGGCTTAAAATTTGCACATGGAACAACTAAAGACTCTCCTGAATTAAAAAAAAATGTCTTAGTACCTCTAAATCGCGGGCCCCCTGAGAAACACATTTTTGTTTGATGTTTTTATTGTCTCCTCAGGTCCAGGCAAAAAATCATTATCAATATTCGTTGCTTTTGAAATTCGGCTTAAAATTTGCACATGGAACAACTAAAGACTCTCCTGAATTAAAAAAAATTTCTAAGTACCTCTAAATCGTGGGCCCCCCGAGAAACCCCGGCCCGCCGAAGACTTCATACCTTTCATGAATGGGGCTGAACAATAATCTTATCCCGTTCGTAATCTCCAAATAATCGGATGTATAAGATAAGAAATATATAGTGAACAGATGTACATGCCTAAACGATTTTTAAGATAAATATAAAATAAAAAATGGCAAAAAACCCCCTTATCTGGACGATCGGTATGGGATATATGTTATATATAGCTCCGATAGAAATGATTTTTACAGGAAATCTTCTATGATATATTAGAATATATCACCAAGTTTCACGTTTTTATATTCGAAACTAAGGGAGAAATTGCCAAAAATCTTTCTATCTGAACGATCGGTTGTATGGGATATATACTATATATAGCTATGATCAAAGTGATTTTTTCAGAAAATGTTCTATGATATATTAAAATATATATCGCCAAGTTTCACGTTTATACTTCCTAAATTAAGGGGGAAATGGCCAAAAATCTTTCTATCTGAATGATCGTTTGTATGGGATATATATTATATTGTAACGAAATTGCTTGCAAATCCTCTTATTTGCAATCCTCTGCTAAGTTCGAATCACTAAACTGTTGAATAAATAACTCCAATATTGAATGATGGAAAAATGGCCTTTATTAAAGTACTTCACAATAGCACTTATACTTTGCTACTCGCTGGCTTAATAACCAAACTGATTGATAGCTCAACTCAAACTGAATTACTTTTTACTCGCTTGTGCCGCTTTTATAGTTTACGCTGCATACATCTAGGCTCTTCTATTTCCAGAACTTACCAACTATTTCGAGTGTTTATAGTTCTCATATAGTTTCTACTTGTTTACAATTTTCTACTTTTCAGCGTCTCTCAGATGTATGTGAGTTTGTAGTTTACAGTCTCTCACACACACATAGGCGTATAAGTAAATGCATCTGTGTGTGACATATCTCGGCTGCCTTATATATGTGTATACATGATTTGATTATTGACGCAAACACCGCTTAGCATGGCCTTAGCATCGCCTTAGTGATGGTATAGCTTAGTGATGCTAATATCTGTGACAATATATAGCTCCGATCGAAATGATTTTTTAATGAAATCTTTTATGATACATTAGAATAAATATCACCAAGTTTAACGTTTTTATATTGGAAATTAAGGGAGAAATTGCCAAAAATCTTTCTATCTGAACGATCGGTTGTATGGGATATATAATATATATAGCTCCGATCAAAGTGATTTTTTCTGGATATCTTCTAAGATATCGAGCCTTAACCGCCGAATTGGTGTAAGGGACAAAATATCGATTTTTTTTTTATTATCGAAGTCGATAGTGTTTGTCCTGATCTGTCATCTCCGAAAATTTCATAGTTCTATGTTTTACCGTTATAAAGTTATAGCAGAAACAATTTTGGTGTAAATGCGCAATACACTATGTTTATATTTTTCCATGACCGCACATTGTTACTTACGTCAAAAATATCTAGTGTGCTTTGTTGCTTGCAGCAAAAAATATTTAATTCTAATAAACTAAAAGCGCTTCACGGAGATAAGTTATATATAAAATAACATAATAAATAGTTCTTTGTGCGAATAATGGAAGCTTTTGAACCAGAGGTAATTATTTTGGCTGCAAGCAATAGCAAAAATTATACCTTTCTATTTAGGGCTTAGTAATAAATGAGTTTATCGTTGTTTTCTTTAGTTTGCAAAGATACATGCTCGTCCCGTATAGTGAAAGTGAGTCCAATATTTCCATTGATGATGAAACGTGTGTTGGTAATAGGGGCTTTAAAAAGTCAAAAGTTATCCGAAAAAAACCGCAAAACAAGAGTCGGAAATCCACTGGCGTTAAACCGAACCCCTGTTTGAATAAAAATTGTGGAAACTCATGTGCGGACAAATTTACGGAATCAGATCGTGTGGCAATAAACGAGCACTTCTGGGGTATGAGGAATAAAATAAGGCAGCGGGACTGGATACTTTCATGTACGACACGTAAGTGTATTAAAAGAAGAAAATCCGAAAGTACTAAAAGGAAGTGGAGTTTTGAGTACACAATAAGTTTTAATAATATAAAAGCAAAAGTATGCCAAAAGTTTTTGCTTCACACTCTCAATGTATCTCAAAACATGCTAATATATACTAGAAATAATGCACAGTGTCTACAAACAACCAATAAAGCTAACAAAAAATTAAAACCACACAATAAGTCTGATGAAAATAAAGCAGCACTTTGAAATCTTTTATTACACAGTTGCCTGCTGTACCTTCACATTACTGTCGTAATAAAAGCAGTAAACTTTATTTACCATCAGAATTCCAAAAAATATCAACTCTGTATAAGTATTATTTAAGTCACATTAATAAGGAATCATCTAAGTTATCTTTAAGAGTGTTTAGAAAAATTTTTAATACCGACTTTCACATTGGCTTCCATATGCCCAAAAAAGATAAATGTGCTTTATGTGAAAAATTTAAGAACTCGGACAGTGAAACTCAGATTCTTTTAAGGCAAACTGAAGAATTTCAAAAGCACCTTAAGGATAAAGAAACGTCAAAACAAGTATTTTTAAATGACCAAAAGCAAGGTCGAACAAATTCTTCATTCTTATGTGCGAGCTTTGATTTACAAAAGGTTCTTAATACGCCCTATTCAAAAAGTGTAAATTTGTTTTACTCGAGGAAATACGCCTACTACAATGAAAGCATTTATGAAAGTGTTACAAGTAATGGTTATTGCTTTTTGTGGGGCGAAAAGGACGGAAAACGGGGATGTAATGAGATATGCACAGTAATTTTTAAGTACTTAAAACTCCTTGATAAAAAAGGACCGTATACCTTTATTAGCCTTAACTGTGACAGTTGTGCAGGACAAAATTGAAACAGAGCCATGCTTGCTATGTTCGCTTTTTTTTTAAATCCTGTACAAATATAAAAACCCTAAAAATAATCTTTCTGTTACCCGGCCATACCATAATGCCAGTCGACTCTATTCATAGTACGATAGAGTCATTTACGCGCCAAAGAAATATTTGGCCTCCCAGCGAATGGTATACCGTTATTTCCAATGCGAGAACTAACCCAAAAAATTACGAGTGTATAATAATGGAATATTCCGATTTCAAAGACTGGAAAAACTTTGCGCGTACTATGTTCCCTACCTCAACCAAAATAGAATTTAACTCTCTTCGATCTGCTATGTTCCAAAAGGATTCCTCTCTTATGACTTTAAAGCATGGATACTGCAATAACTCACAGATAAAAGAATACAATCTAGCTACAATGCGTCAATCTAATCGCAATATTTCCATTAGAAACGAAGGACCCCTTTCTCTGTATGATAAGCCCTTGAAAATTTCTTTAAAAAAGTTTAATGATTTAAAAAAACTGCGAAAAAGGCGCTATACCAAAACAGTTTCACAATGAGTTTTTAAATCAGCAACAAAGCGCAACAATTACAGATGAGTTACCTGAAACTGACGAGGAAGATACATTTTAGGTTTAAATAACAAATAATAAGTTAATTTGTGAATTTCGGATTTTTGGTTTAATTTTGGCTAGCAATTGTTATTTACGGTCCCTGATATGCTTAAATTACGTTTAATGAACTATTAATTAATTTTATAAAATATACTGTAACGTTCTATGAATGAAATAAAAGTTTATATGTGAAAAAACTTTATGATTATTTTTATGTAAGTAACATAACATTTCAGCAGCAGGTGCCAGCGAAATTGATGTAAGGAACAAAAAACACAACTACGACTTATTTTAGCTACTGAAATTGATTGCGTTATGTACTTAGAGCACAACTAGGGCCGTGTACAAAATTTAGTTCAAATTCTTTGCTTATTAACAGAGATAATTAAAAAAAACCTCCCCCTGTATAATTTGTTATTTGTCCCTTACACCAATTTGGCGGTAAAGGCTCGATATATTAGAATATATATCACCGAGTTTCACGTTTATACTATCTAAATTGCGGCAGGAATGACCAAAATCGTCTTATCTGAACGATCGGTTGTATGGAAGATATATGTTATAGTGGTCCGATCCTACCGGATCCGACAAATGTCTAATATAATACAAAAATACATCCTTGTGCCAAATTTCATTGAGATATCTCAAAATTTGAGGGACTAGTTTGCGTTCAAACAGACAGACGGACGGACAGACGGACATGGCTATATCATCTCAGTTCGTCGCCCTGATCAATTCGGTATACTTAATGGTGAGTCTATCTTCTATATTTCTCAACGTTACAAACATCGGACCAAAGTTAATATACCATTTCATGTTCATGAAAGGTATAAAAATGTACATACAGAAAATAATTACCTCAATAATATTATAATATATTTATATTTTTTCTTTCAGGTGGTGGTCGTGATCTACAAACCGCAGTCACATACGCTAAAAACAGCGTACATAAAGGAAATAGTGCTACTAGTAGCAACAACAACAATACAATTAGCAATAATAATAATAATTCGCTATTAACATCTAATCAAATTCGTGTAAATAACGCTACAATAACAAAACCAACGACTGGCAGTATTTCATTGTTAAATAACAACAATATGCCGAAAAAAAGTACAACGCCGGCAGGTAAGAAATCAAAAAACAAATATTTAAACTTTTTCAAATTTTTAAATTAAATTGAGAAATAGCATGCAATAAATTAAATCATTATTACTTGTTAGAGTGTTCACAGTTTAGCGGTGCATTTACAAATGCTAACTATTTTATAAAGAATTGAGAAAATTTTGTTAATCTAAACCAATCAAAAACAAATTATTAAAAAATATAAAAAGTGAAATTTTAAAATAAATAAGGAAATACAAAAATATCAAAATTGGAATAAAGAAATAATATACAAACCAGTAATTTAAATTTATTTTTTTTAGTTAACCAATTATTTAACATTATAGTTAACAACAAAACAAAAAGAAAAAATTAAAAAAATTATAAACATAGAAAAACTAATATCAAAATATACCAAAAAAATTTGAAATTCTGAAGAAGAAAAAACTAATCGAAACCGGTATTAATACACTTTGAAAGAAAAAGAAGCCTTTCAAATCTTTTTTACGTAAAAATGTGTGTGGCCCTTTAAAGATTTCCTTAATTTTTTTCGGACTCGGTCCCTACGATAAGTTTACCAAATTTTGTGATGAAGACTTGATTTATGACCAATAATATGGCTAAATGCATTTCTTTTTTCGCCCTATTGTTACGATATATGGAAGTCTATATTTACTTCGATTCATTTATGCCATTACAACCTACCGTAATGTCAACAAAGTTAACATACTCTGTGCTTTGCTCAGCTGAGTATACAAATACGATAACGAAAACTCTAAAAGAACAAAAAATTTCTCAAAAAAACTATAAATACAAAAAAAGCTAAATAAAAAACAGAACTGTCAACAAAAATCCAAAAAAGTAAAAAGCAAAAAATAAAAAGCGAAAGAGATTGCAAAAATTTTCAAAATTAATAATTGCATAAAAAGTAAAAAAATTTACATAAGACAAACCAGAATAAAAACCACCGTAAAATTTAAAAGAATAGAAAACATTTAAAATTCTTAAGCAAAGTACATACTAAGTATTGGAAGGAATACACAATTTAAAAAATAAAAAACAACAAATTAATAGAAAAAAAAGAAATTAAAAATTGAAGTGTTAAAAAAATTAATATTGGAGGAAATAAAAATTTATAATTATTAAAAAAGGATCAAACAATATAGATGGAACACCAAAATAATAAGGAATAGCAATATTTGAAAGATTAAACAATTGAAATGAAAAAAAAAATGGAAAAAATTAAATAAAATTTAAAAGTAGAATAAAATTAAAAGGAATACCTACAGATAAGAGGAATAAAATATAAAAGAAAAAAGAAAGAAAACTAATAAAAAACATTAAAATAAACCAAAAAGAAAATAAAAAAGAATAAAAAGAAAATAAAGAACAAAAATAAAAAAGCATAATAATAAATAAAAAAAGGAAAAGAATATAGGGATTGAAAGCAATGCAAAAATTGAAAGGCTAAATAAAATAAAATTAAAAATTTAAGAGTTTTATTCTTAAAATAAATAAAAAGAAGACAAAAGAAATAAAAAAAGAAAATAATAAATAAAAAAAGAAAAAAATTAATTTAAAAAATTAAAAAAAATAAAAGAAAAAAAAAATAAAAAAAGAAGAAATAAATAAAAAAAGAAGAAATAAATAAAAAAAGAAAAAAAAATAAAATAAAAAATTAAGAAAAAAAATTAAATATAAAAAAACATTAAAATTGAAGATGCATACTACATGAAAATTAAATTAAAAAATTCCAAATTGTAAAGAGTTAATAATTCAGAAATATAAAAAAATTAGGCAATTAAAATGATTTTAAAGAAAATAAAAAAATCAATTTTAAAAGAAAATAAAAAATTGAAGCGAGCAACAAATTGAAAGGAGTAAAAAAAACATAAAAAAGAATTACAAGAGACAAAAATTTAGGTATGAAGCTCTGTAAATTTTCATCACGGAACTGTGAACGCTTTTCTCCTTTTACTAGTGTAAATTGTAATTGTTTTGTCTTATTTTTTTTGTTTCTCTTACACGCCTGCAATCAATTTACTTAATAATCAACCGAAAAACTAATCAACTATTAAATTACGTAATCATAAATAATCTAATCTTCAACTAATATCATGAATTTGCTCAAACTATTATTAACCCATCAAACAACTTACGAAATAAAATTTCAATGAATTAAGCTATCGGAATGTCCACTTATCCGAGCAGTTCTGCGGCCGCTGCAGGCTATGCCGGTTTACCTTCATTGCCATTTAGTGCGAGCCAACTTATGAACATGGCTGCTCTTGTATCAGGTGGATCTGGTGGCGCTACTGGCATTGGTGGCACTGGCGCCGGTGGCCTTCTAGGTGCGGGTAGCTTGAGCGCTTTGCTGGCAGCTGGTGCAAGGCTTGGTGGGGCTGGTAGCCTCACCACATTACCCAGCAGTATGCTAACCACCAAAGCAGCGGCTACCGGTGTTGGTGCTGTTGGCGTAGGCGCTAGTATGCTCGGAGGTGCAGGCAATTACTATCAAGCAAGTCCAAATCTCAATATGGCAGCGTCTTTATTGGCGCAGAGTAAGTCGAGTAATGTTGGTAACAAACAACGTTTTTCTTCTTCTTCAATTCGTTCTAGTTAAGCTGTGACTACGCATAGACATGTAGAATAATTGATAATATAAAAAAAAAACATATTTTTGAAATTTTAGAAATACTCGTATTGTAATAGCATTTTATGTGCTTTTTTTTTTAATTAGTTAAATACTTGCTGTCTCAATAATTGATTGGAAACACATTTTTTAATTGCTAATTGGGCAATCAAAATTAAAATTTGTACGATTTGGAGCCAGATTTTCATTTTTAAGTTCTGAACACTCAGTGAATTGAAAATATTCCAAACATGTTCCATGTCACGTCTCTCAGTACACTTTACCAACATTTACTCACCACTTACACTGCCGACAAGACAAAACCTTAAATATAACAAAAAAAAACATTTAAAAATCTAACGGAACTCACTTTTGCTTTTAATTTTAAGCAGTCTATTCGAAAACAGCAACATACTTGAAGGCATGAAATTCAAAATCTTGTCCTAGTCCTTCGAGTTGCCTAAAGGTATGCAATGATTTCTAGAAATGTGTATGCTACGTCAAAGTGTCGCTGATTTCGATAACACAATGGACCATTTTCCAAATTAATTAAATAAAAAATATTTTTTTTAAATTTAAATTTATACTTTTTTATGTACAATTTTCTTTGGTTATTATTTGTGCTTTATAATAGTACTATATGCATTTAAGAGCAATTATATAGCTATTCACTAAATTATTATATTTTCATCCTCGCACTATCTTTCACCAAATTTCGTACTTGCTTTCTCTTTTCTTCATTTATGTAGTGAGCATGGGCCTTGGTCTTGAGTCGGCGACCCCAACTGCATCTCGCGCCATAAGTAGCGGTGTGGCTGCGCCTAGCGCTGCTGCTGCGACGCCTCTGCCCAAAACAAATGCTTTAATAATGCAAAAAATTCAATCTTTGGTCGCGGCTAATCCTTCATTTCTCACCAGCGGTATACCGAATCAATTGTTGGCGCAGCTCTTCATGCAGCCAATGAAGGTAAGGTTAACAAAGTAAAATAAAAAAATATAGTTGTAAAACTTGTATTTGTATATACAGATGACACCTACAACGGTAACAGCAGCGCAACCTGAAGAGGAGGAAGTTGACTATGAGGAAATAGGTGTTGCTGAGACCTATGCTGAATACTGGCCAGCTAAATGTAAGTGAAGCGCAAGTGTACAGCAAACGCTAATTATACTTTCTGCTTTTCAGTGAAATTGGGCAAGAAGCATCCCGATCCAGTAGTGGAAACCGCTTCACTCTCTTCCGTTGAACCATGTGATGTTTACTATAAGCTTTCCATTCCAAGCGAAACCGTAAATAGCGGCTATTTGAGCGCATTGCAATTAGAGTCAATCACATATGCCTCACAGGCGCATGATCATATGCTGCCGGATGGCACACGCGCGGGATTTTTAATTGGTATGTACGCTGTATAGCTGGCATATTTGACAAAGTGAGAATTATCTGATAACTGTATACTAACTTGAATATCGCTTTGTTAATTCTCTTCAGGCGATGGCGCTGGTGTTGGTAAAGGTCGCACCATTGCCGGTATAATCTATGAGAACTATTTGAAAGGTCGCAAAAGAGCACTATGGATCTCAGTGTCAAATGATTTGAAATATGATGCGGAACGCGATCTACTGGATATTGGCGCAAGCAAAATTAGGGTATATGCGCTGAATAAGGTTTGTAAATTACAATTTGAAACAGTATTCGAAACGTTAACGGCTGCTTCTTTACGCTTATCCCACTTTCAGTTCAAGTACGCCAAAATTTCATCGGATGTAAATAACAATGTGAAGCGTGGCGTTATCTTTAGCACATATTCCGCTTTGATAGGCGAATCAAACAGCAAGACTGGCAAATATAAATCACGTTTAAAACAGCTGCTACAGTGGTGTGGTGAAGATTTTGATGGACTCATAATTTTCGATGAGTGTCATAAGGCTAAGAATTTGTGCCCAGTTGGTTCAGGCAAGCCCACCAAAACAGGCCAAACAGTTTTGGAGTTGCAAAATAAATTGCCAAGAGCGCGCGTCGTTTATGCATCAGCCACAGGTGCTTCCGAGCCCAAAAATATGGCCTATATGGTGCGCTTGGGTTTGTGGGGGCAGGGCACAGCATTTCCGAGCTTCAATGATTTCATTATTGCGGTGGAGAAGCGGTAAGCAGGACGCTAGTATTTTTTTTTTTTCAATTTATTTCAAATTTTCTATCTCCTTTAGTGGTGTTGGTGCTATGGAAATTGTTGCTATGGATATGAAATTGCGTGGCATGTATATTGCGCGTCAGCTGAGTTTTCATGGTGTAACATTTAAAATCGATGAGGTCGCGTTGTCAAAGGAGTTTCGCAAGATTTACGATCAATCCGTGGAGCTGGTGAGCACAACGATTTACTATTTCTTTATTGCAAGCATTTAACCAAAAATTATATTTTTCTGCAAACAGTGGGTCGAGGCCATGCAAAAGTTTACCGAAGCTGCGGAACTCATTGATGCTGAGAGTCGTATGAAGAAAACGATGTGGGGTCAGTTTTGGTCATCACATCAACGCTTCTTCAAGTATCTTTGCATTGCGGCGAAAGTAAATCATGCGGTGCAAGTAGCGCGTGAAGCTATAAAGTACGGCAAATGTGTCGTTATTGGCTTACAATCGACTGGCGAAGCACGCACACTTGAACAACTGGAGAGAGATGATGGAGAACTGACTGATTTCGTATCCACCGCTAAGTAAGCATCTGCACTTCTAGATAATTTAAAGGCTTATTGCGTGGTGAGAGAATAACTCCAACGAAAGCTTAAATATCTAAAGCTTTACCAAATGTATTTCAGAAAAGCGCAAATGTATTTTTGGGCGTTTCTGAAAAACATTTGTCCTTGTCGTTAGAAAAGGTTTGGATGTGAGATGTGAATTGTTTAGTTTGAACTTGTTCTGCAAACAAAGACATTGCAGAAGTGTGAAAGTGGTAAATACAAAATGTTTCAACCATACTCTTTCCACCTTCAGGGGCGTTTTTCAATCATTAGTCGAGAAGCACTTTCCCGCACCCGATCGTAATCGCATCAACCGCATACTCGGTCTGGGTGGTTATACAGAAGACAGAAAATCATCACTGCAGAGCATAATTGAGGGGGTAACTGCAAAACGCGAGGCCAATATCAAAGATGAACCCTGCTCCTCCTCAAGCACAACGGGTGGTGGTAAGCGTAAGCTCTCACGTCAAGATGCACGTACAAAGAAAGTAAGAAAAAATTCTTGGAATGATTCCGACGACGATTCACATAATGAATCAGCGGATAGTGATTTTAAAAAGTCCAACTCCGAATCTGAAGAATCGGATGCGAATGCACAATCTGACAGCGGCGGCGAATCCTCCGACTTCAATCCATTCTTCAGCGGTTCGGATAGTGATAATGATCCGTGGGTAGCGCGCTCAAAGAAAAAGGAAAAGAAGAAAAAGGAGACAAATGAGGCAGATGCCGCTAGCAATAACAATAATGTTAGTGTGGCTAATGCAGCTGCAGTAAATGGTTCTAATTCAGGTGTCAGTGTCGTAACAGCATCTAAGCGCAAAGGTTTGTCTAAATTCAATTTTGCTGTCTGCTTTTGTGAGTTATCTTTTTCAATTAACTCTCTTTAGGCCCAATTAGCACACAAGATCGCATACAAGATTTGCTGCAGAAGAAGCAGGAATTGAAGGGCACCGTTACACAAGTCGGTGTCAATGGTATTAAACTTAATTATGGTCCACCGCCTAAAGATGCTATAGAGCGCGCCTGCAGCATGAAGGAAGAATTGCTGCGTAAAATTGAAAGACTTGGTGAGCGCCTACCACCGAATACACTCGATCAGCTAATAGATGAGCTAGGCGGTCCGGAGAATGTTGCCGAGATGACGGGCCGTAAAGGACGCGTTGTACAATCGGATGATGGTTCAATACAGTATGAGTCGCGTTCTGAGCAAGATGCACCTCTAGAAACGCTCAACATCACCGAAAAGCAACGTTTTATGAATGGCGAAAAAGATGTAGCCATTATTTCGGAGGCGGCATCTAGTGGCATTTCATTGCAGAGTGATCGACGCGTGCGCAATCAACGCCGACGCGTACACATTACATTGGAGTTACCATGGTCTGCCGATCGCGCTATACAACAATTCGGACGCACACATCGTTCCAATCAAGTAAATGCGCCCGAATATATATTTCTTATATCTGATTTGGCCGGTGAACGGCGTTTCGCTTCGACAGTGGCAAAGCGTTTGGAATCGCTTGGTGCGCTTACACATGGCGATCGACGCGCTACGGAAACGCGTGACTTGTCACAATTTAATATTGACAACAAATATGGACGCACTGCATTGGAGACTGTGATGAAAACAATTATGGGCTATGAGTCACCGTTGGTGCCGCCACCCAATGACTACAAGGGCGAATTCTTCAAAGATATTGCTGGCGCTTTGGTGGGCGTAGGCATCATAGTGAACAGTGAAACAAATCCTGGTGTGTTAAGTTTAGACAAAGAGTACAATAATATTTCGAAATTCTTAAACCGCATACTTGGTATGCCTGTGGAGTTGCAGAATAGGCTATTCAAATATTTCACTGACACGCTAGCAGCTATTATTAATCAGGCGAAGCGTGGTGGACGCTTTGATTTGGGCATTTTAGGTGAGTTTGCTTGTGTAGATTTAACGAAGCTTAATTTTTTTAAATTTACAATTGTTTTTTGCTGTTTAGATTTGGGCGCCGCTGGCGAAAATGTGACACGCATCAAACTCGTACGTTTTATACGCAAACACGCCACCGGCAAAGCGCCCACTGAGCTACATACGGTACGTGTTGAACGCGGCATGATCTGGCAGGAAGCAATTGACAAGTGAGTAGCAGTAACGTATACCAGCCAACGCAGCAACGTCCATGGCGACAATACTGCAAAGGATACTAATCATCAAACTCAAATTTCTACTACACGAAAAGCCTATTAATTGTGGTTAAATTTTACAGGTATGCCGATTCTATAAGCGAATTTGAGGGTTTCTATGTATCACATCATGTACGCAATGGTAAGCGCACCGCTATTTTGGCTGTGGAAATTGAGGTATCACCAACACCACAACAACAACAATCGAATAGCCAGAAAAAGGATAAGGGGCGTAATAAGAAGGATCTGATGTATCAGATATATCGGCCCAATACAGGTTTGCAAGTACGTCATGAAACATTAGCTGAGCTAGAGAAGAAGTACAAGAAAGTGGCTAGTGAGGAGGCAGAACCGCATTGGATACAACAGTATGATGCGTCGGTGAATACGTGTTCACATGCGTATTGGAATGGCAATTGTCGTAATGTTAATTTGGGCAATGAGTGTGAGGTGAGTGGCAGAAACGAAATTAAATTGCAGGAGTGCGACAGGTGTGAACCATTTTGTGGACAAATTTTAGAAGGCTACATTTTCTTTGCAACTTATGTTTTATCTTTCCAAATCTACTTCTACATCCAAATCAGTACTTACGCAGGAGTCTAGAACAGTATTAAAAGTCTTAAGGCAGTATTAACTGTAACCGATTCGTTTTGGCATATACATTTTCTTCGTTTGTCATAGGCCCCCGAGGAGAAACTTTAGTTTTGATTGTATTCGTTTTTTTTTTTTCTATTGCGCTAAAGCTAATTAAAATATCTCTAATGATTTTTGAACAGCAACTATAGAGTTAACTTGGAAGTTCTTAAAATAGTCCCTACATTGGCCATTTCTGGATCCGAATCGCGTCTTACGATCCGTGATCGAAATCAATTTTTTTAATTCAAATTGCTCTAAAGTGCTGAATCGAATTAGTGACATATTTGAGCTAGGAATAATGCGTACACATCAAATCGGCAATTGACGTATCATTTTTATAAATAGTTGTACGGTATTGTAATTGTATTTGTTAATTTTCAGGTTGGGCTACGTCAACGTTTGTATTACGTACTCGCTGGTTCGGTGCTCTCCGTTTGGACGCGCGTCGAACAAGTTTTGGCTGTGCGTAATGCCAACAACAAAATGCAAGTGATACGCATGAAAACTACAGAAGGTGAAAAAATTGTTGGTACGCTTATACCTAAATCATGTCACGACTTGCTGTTGCAAGATCTCAAATCCGATGCAGAACGTGTTGAGGAAATCGATTTTTAAGTTAGTCGTAAAAAGGAACTTTAGTAAGTGAATTTTCACGAATTCACAAGAAACAGAAACACAGTCAAGCAAAGCGCAAAAATGGTTATTTATCGAAAGAAAGAAGCAACAAACTTTTTTGAAACAAAAACAAAAACTGAAGTTATAATTTTTTTTTCTATTATACAAACTTATAGGTTTTCGTTTCCTTTAGCATTAGAGCATAGTATTTAGTTTATAATTGTTAGTTGTATGAAGTTATGTACAATGTACATGCAAACGTGCCACAATCACAATTGTTTGATTGACGGACGTATTATAATATTCGGGTAAGTTAGGGGCGCCAATTGACGCTGAAATCGGACTTGAAACTTGATGTTTATTTAGGTGTCCGCATCAGATTTTTTTTTTGTTCAAAGCTTGATTCGAACATTCAACCAAGAATTGCTGCCAAATCCGATTGTAATATTAATTGGTACCTATAGCTAGCGCGTTTATATCTTACTGTAAATGTTATTTTAAATTAATGTAAAACTTAGCAATGTATTAAATGCAAAAAGAAAAACTTATACTTAAAAAAAATCGGTTAAAGCCAGCGTTAAACTGTGCATATCTAATTTTGAAAAGTCACAACGAGAACTACGCTTAAAATGGCTTGCATTCATAAGCGATAATGTCTATTCATTGCATATACTTTGCAATTGTCTTACGCGTTGTACAATGTTTATGGTGCACCTATTTAGGCTTTAATCTCTTTATTACACAATATAATTGTAATATTATTTTTATTATATATTATCTACTTGTAATTATAATGACATGTTACTAAATATGTATTCCCTATGTTTAACCGCAAATTCATTTCTTCATTTTACTGCCTCGCTGAAATGAGTTTGCATACGTCTAGTTTTTGAAGTTTGAAAACGCTTATTACAACAATGGACTTTGTTTTCTTAATATGTATGTATTAAATATATATTTTTTTTTATTTAAAACAAAAAAAATTAAAATAACTTAAAATAAAAAATGACTTAAAAATAGTAATATAAACAAATAAATACAAAGAGCAATATGAGCATAAACTGTTGTTGTTGTTGTAGCGATAAGGTTGCTCCCCGAAAGCTTTGGGGAGTGTTATCGATGTGATGGTCCTTTGCCGGATACAGACCCGGTTCGCTCCGGTACCACAGGACCTTCAGGCCATTCCCTCCCTCCCCACCCCCAAGTTCCATGAGGAGCTTAGGGTCGCCAGAGCCTCGTCTGTTAGTGAAACAGGATTTGCCGCGGATAGGGGAGGTTGACAATTGGATTTGGAGAAGATATATTGCGCTGGCAACATGAAGGGTTGCGCTACACAGCCCCTTGAATCTGGTATTTTAGTCGCCTCTTACGACGGGCATACCTACCGAGGGTATATTCTGATCCCCTAACCCGCTGGGCAATGAGCATAAACTGCTTCGGTTTTATTTGAAATTTATATAGCCTTGTTTTTGTTTTATACCTAAAAACACTTCCCGAATATTTATGAGTGTGCTGCGGATTCAAGCATTCCCAACCGGTACCCTTCGGCACCAGGCCGCCTGCCACAGAGCGATATTATTACATCTAGAGCCGTTGTATATGTATTTTGTGGTATGAGAGCAGGCTTCAAACTGTAAATCCTGGTAAAGGAAAAAGTTTCGACTTTTCATCTTGTACCATTGTGTTTTTGTTGTTACAGTGAAGACGTGGTAGAAGTACACACAATTCACATCCCTGGGAAGCCTTTATCTAGTCTGAAACTTACCCAAAAACTGTAGGTTATTTTGAATCGGCTGCACTGCATGATAAGAGCAAATGAATAGTTGTAGAGATGCGGTAGACTTTTTCACATTTGGAACAGGAAGGCTCGTTGAAGCCAGCCAAAATTGCCTGGGCGGTAGGAAGCAATTACGAAAGGAAGAAGTTCTAATGAATCGTTCAATCCATGGTATAAATATTACAATGTAAAGCCGGTGAGAACCGAAATGACGGTTAAAAAAATTTTAAAATTCTCACTGCTCACATTTTTATTTTTTTATTTTGGTGTTGTTTTCATAACAAAAATATAACAAACTGTAATATATTTGGTAATTCTATACGACAGCATGACACTCTTAATACACGTCCAAAAATATCAAGAGGGGTATCAAAAGACGCCTTTTGGATTCAGGATCTCGAATCCGAAAGCGGAGGTAAACAATTTTGGGTATGTCAAGAGATATTTGCAAAAGAAATTTCGAACATTTTCATGTGCTTGTAATTTTGAAGATTTTGTTGTGCCCAAAAAAAAATTGTGAACATAAGTGTTTTCCGCGGATATAGTTTTGGTCTCCAAACCGGTGTTGAACCCACCCAATGTATTTTTTTTATAAGCGCGGCCAAAGGCCGCCAATGCAAAAAGGTGTTCCACGCAAAAATACTATGAATCCCACCCTCGGTTCCGGAGCGCTCCGGGGTCATTTTCGGTTTTCCGTTAATATCTTTTGAACGATTTAAAATTTTTATTTTCCGCCTTCTGCTTATCGTTTTCGAGGTCAATACGAGTCTTTTGACCCCTCTCTCGGTATTTTTGGACGCGTATTACCGATGTCATGCTGTCGTATAGAACTACCATACATTTTTGCGTTCTAACAATTATATTATATTTTATCCAAAACCGAATTTTTTATTGGTGGAAATAACCAGAAAATAAGAAATCTCATTCCAGAATTTTCAATTCAAGAATTGTATTGTGTTTTCCCGCAAAATGAAGAATCAGGCCACGATCCTTTTCTGAGGAATTTTCCTCAACAAATTGTTTAGAAATGTATCAGCGTCTGCGCGACGAGAAGAAAAGCCCGACTTACCGGCAAGGTGTACGGAAAAGATAAATATCTACTAATAACAATTTGGTGTATATATCTGTGGAGATTAAGGTCTAGCTTTCCATCCAATTCGAAGGCTACTTATCGTGTATTCGTTTTTCTACGAACTGTTTCATCTAAATACATGTTTTGTGCCGACCCAAAAATGTATCTGCTAATTCGAACGAACTTTTGGTGCCAAGGTAATGCCGAGGGACAATCAATACCATTTATACAAATTTTCTTAAATATTTTTGATGGATAGGCCAACACACTAGGTCTTCACCAAGGCGGCAGACTTTGACCGTTCATCCGGTAAATGCTGCCTCCACGGACTATCATACTCCAACTGGACGATGATGTTTAGCTAATCTGCGAAGAGCTACAGCGTTTTTGCTGACGTGGGCAAATTATGGGAAGATTTCCACTGGGTTCGGAGAAGCAGGTGGGGGAAGACTTTGATCTCTCTTGGTGCCCCCTGTTGGCGTCAGTTATCACGAAACAGGGTTAGTTGGAGTGACTTGTTACGCAACGGCCAGCATCCCCTAAACGGTTAAGCGCCAATTAAAAAAATGTATCTTCCAACCGCGAGGAAAAGCACCAAAACAAACCAAAGAATATCTCCAAGATCATTTTTTTCCGCAGTTGCGAGGACACTTGAGAATTGTGATCTCTTATAAAGTGAAGTTTCAGCATATTTAAGGGTTAAAGACGTATCAACCAAGTGAAGAAGGATGAATGAAAAATCAATAGGGGTGGTCTCCAACATTCGTTCTTCTTTCCCTTTGCAAAAATAGCACGTGTTGAGGCATCCATTATATTGGTAACTCATTTTTTTGCCATATACATAAAACCCGATTTCAAAACTTCGAAATATTTTTTCACTTATTTCAAGAGCATTTTATTTTCTTTTGTATTAAAAAAAAATGAAAATGTCAAACCAACAATTTTTTTTTTTTGTTTACTTTGGTTTGGCATTTCCACAAAGTTTAAGATAGTGATTTTAAAATTTTTTTTAAAAATTAAAAAAACCGTTATGGCCGCCATGAAGAGTAAATTGTTTTACCTGGTAATATTTATACTATGGTTCAATCGGCTTATTAATAACATTTTTTTCAAACTAAACTAAAGTTCATATTGATAAAAAAACTGAGTGATTAATATTTAATACTATTTGTTTGTCTGTCTGATAATGGGTGCATCTAATTTTGTCCATCACATCGAAAAATCTACCCGGCCGCGTTTTGTAAAGGAATCGCTTTGTTCGCTCAAATTGGAACTTTTTGTTGAATACATTGTTTTATTCGATAAAGTGCTTAGTGTTGGAGTTTTTGGACGTTGACCATCAATATTATACATGTTGTAAGTTGGTAATCCTGATAATTGAGTGTGGATTGAATTATCCTCATAACTGTCATAATTTTTCTGTTTTGTATATGCCAAATACTTTTTCAGTTTCTCAACTCGTCTAGTTTCTTCATCCAGCTTTTCAGTTAAGTCTTCTTCGATTCGCATCAAACCATTGAGTTTTTTCTTCGCTTCTTCAATTTGGCGTGGCACGGTATTTACCCAGTAGTTGCTGTATAAAGAATCTTGCTCTACTTGAAATTTGAGTATTTTCTGAAAGCGACGAAATAATTTCTCTGGAGGCTCAAAATACTCCGCCATTGATTTGGGCATATTTTCGTCAATCGGCCTGGCTATAAAGTGCGCCTTGCATATGCGGCATCGCCCATTGGGTAAACACAACTGGCAAAATATGTGACCACATTTAGAAAGGTAATATTTATTTGGATTTGTTGTACTTTTTGGTGAAAAACATTTGTTACAACAAACTAAAAACATTTTGGTGACTCGTTAAAATATTTAAATGTATTTATTAGAATCAAACTGAAAAGTAACTGTAAACAGCTATCCACCACAGGAAATTAACAGCTGAATTCAGTAAGCCGTCTCTAGGCACTATTAGAGACTATTTGGGGTGAAAATCACTTTTGAGACAATTTGCCATTCTGTAAGTTGTCTCGCGTCTCCAGCCTCACAAAAGCAATCACTAATTTGTAGGCTGGGCCGAGGCAGATCACAAACATGAAAATTTCAGAAAAAGTATGAAAATTATTTGCGAAAAACGCTTTAAATATGTTGTTTTATTCCTCAAATTAAAATAAGCATAGAAAAAATTAAAAAACAGAAAATACTTAAAAAAAAAAATCGAACTCTATGTGGCGCCGCTGACATTCGAACACACACACTTTGGGATTTTCTATACAAAATTGTGAACGGCGTCTTCGCAAGCTCAGCCACAATACCATCCGACGTTATGTTGACAAATTGCAACGCTATATTATTTATTCAATGTATGAGTAAATTGTCTTTTTGGTGAATTTCGTTGATATGGTGAATTATTTTTGTGACTTCCGTTTACTGAATACCGAAATCATCTCAAGTCACAAAAATTGTATCTAAAGGAAAATCTCAAATTTAGAGACTAGAGATGAGACTGAATTACAGAATTCAGCCGTAAGACACATTCGTTGAAAATTAATGCAAAACCAAGTTCACCACTAGTGCTGCCAGACATCTGAATTTAATCATGAGAAATTTGTATAGGAAATTGTATAATTTAGACTTATAGCATATCTCCACTTAGAGCTTTGTTCAAGATTAAGCATCTGAAAGGATTTTATCATACAGGAATTCTTTCAATTACAATAGGTATAAAGCTATGATTAGTTCCACAAATTTCAGAACATTGCCCAAAAAATAATCCAGGACGATTAAATCAAACTAAATAAATAAATAAATGTAAGGCGCGATAACCTCCAAAGAGATCTAAGGCCGAGCTTCTCTTCCAGTTTGCGTCGTGCTCCTCTTGATTTTCCCTACAAATTAGCCGGACAGGACCTACATGTTTTATGCCGACTCCGAACGGCATCTGCAAGGCAGATGAGTTTTCATTTAGAGCTTTTCATGGCAGAAATACACCCGGAGCGCTTGCCAAACACTGCCGAGGGGCGACCCCGCTTAAAAAAATTTTCTTCTAATTGAAAAACCTTATTTAAATTTTAATGTTGTTTTGCCCGGGGTGCGAGGCGGAGCACGCTACCATCACACTAATTTTATAATCAAATCAAATCAAACTAATTTTATAATTAATCGTCCTGGATTATTTTTTGGGCAATGAAATTTCCCACTTAGAGCTTTATTGAAGATTAAGCATCTGAAAGGATTTTATATACAAAATTAAATCTCTAACGAAGAAGATTTAAGTTAAATCTTCAATCATTTGTTCAAGCACTACAATATTTCTGGTATGGTAACCAACAATTCATATCGCACACTAACTACAAAAGAGTCATAACATAAAATTTATCAAAATCGGTTTTTTTACATAAAGCAATTCACAGTACACATCTCCAACTGCCCCTTAAAATTTGTTGTCATTATTTTCTTCTTTAACTGGAAAATTACCGTTATGCCAGTTCTGGTGTTGATTGCATCGCTTGCGCTGTATCAATGAGTACTATTTTTAGTTGTGTCAATGTACCTAAGAACAAGCATAAAGCGTAATTTTAAATTCTGACTATCTTGTTGCAAAAAAGTTTTAACTTTGTTGTGTATTAATTAAAATTGTGTCCTTTTATACGTAAATAGTAAGTAAATTTGCTTGTATTATTGTGAAATGTGCCTTTTTTGACGAAATAATGGTCATATATAATTGTCATAAATAGTCATAATTCAAAATTCCTATATATTTTGTCCGTAAACAAATAATTACAACAAAATTTCGTCAATTCATTTTATAATGAAGATCTCCTTTGTAAAACGGATTTCAGTATAACATTACAGACGTTTTCACATAAACCATTTTTCTTCTCTCTTAAACATTTACATTTTCAAGTTGTGACTCTTTTGTAGCTAGTGTGCGATATGTCATGTAATTTGTTGAAAGGAAAATATTTCATGTATAACAGCTTTTTTTTCAAGATTTTCAAGTTTGGATTTTTAGTTTATCAAAATATAATATTTGGATATATCCTTGCTTTGTAAAACATGTGAAAATGTACGTGTTTGATTTAATTATATTTTGAAATCCTATTATATATTACTCTTTATTAGCGGGGAATGAGCACTTGTCGCATGTCTTCCAGACCGATTCCCACCCAAAAATACGGCATTTCACTGGGTACATCTGCGTCGGCCTTCTTTCATAAAGCACTCAGAATCAACCACGAGCTGATATCGTTAACGCTTCTGTCGATGTGATACAAACGTTTGCATTAAGGCTTCAATCTCGCCAGTGCATGTTTTTGTGAATCGATGGTAGATTATAAGGCAATTGGTGATTAAACGTTATAAAATTTGGTCATTTAGAACATTCAATAGGAATTAAGGACTTTAATATATACCTGGGCAGTTGCGCCGCAATTATTGCTTTTGCTAATACCTCACCTCGTTCACAATCTTCACGAATATATTTGGATACAAGTCGTCTGATATTATTGGTAATGGTAACGCATGCTCTTTGGCCTGAGAGGGCTTATTGAGATCGATAAGAAGTAAAAATCTCCATTCCACCATAGACTAATACCAGTGCTAGAAAGGCCTACATCTATTTCGTTTTCGAGCACCAATGCAGTAAGGTTTTCTGCGCAAAAAATGTTATGGATCCCATTGGTTTATGTTTTCGTGGATATCTTTAGATAGAAGTATAATTTTTTCCGCTCTCGGTTTATTGATACCGAGGTTAAGACGCTTTTTTTTGACACTTTTGAATCCTTATTAGCAGTTGACCCTTGTTCTTATTCTTCTATTACCCCGTTGAAATTTCAGCTTACCCATGTCAATAATGGGCCGTCTCAGAAAGTGACACTTTCCGTTAGAAAAAGGAGTAAACTCGAAACCAAGAAGTAGACCACTTTTCTGACATCGATAGACGCAATAAACATCGATAATTAATAGAGGCCATCACTGTTTGTGCTGATCAGCTGTTCGCCAAAAACAAAAGGCATTTTCACCGTTTTTTTCACGTAAGAGTGCAAATAAAATTAAAAATGAATCTTGTGCAAAAATTAAAATATAATTTTATACGAAATTCAATTGAATATGGTAAAAACACACCGACATTTTTTGGACAACTACAAAATGGATTAACACAAGCGGCAGCTACACCCGCTGGCGACAAAACCAACAAAAACGATGGCACAGCGGGTGATGCAAAAGAACGCACAACACACTTTGGATTCCAAACTGTGAAAGAAAGTGAAAAAGATCAAAAAGGTAAGTGGAACTAGTAAATTTCTTTATTTATATATCCGACTACAAATTATACAATCGTACAAACCAAAAATATGCCAACACTTATACCAAACTTATGACCAAAAACCGATTATAACCGTCAACAAGGCGCGCCAGTCGCTTTTTCTACGCTACGCTAACTGCCGCCAAATTGGTAAAACGAAGGGAATTTAAATCGTTCTCCACCTGGTCCATCCAGGTCGCCTTCTTACTCTGCTTCCGTAGGCGGGTTTGCGATAAAAATACCTTCTAAGTCGGAGCATGATCCTTCAATGTATAACTCAAATATTTAAATTAGTAGTAATCAGAAGTTTAAAAAGATGTATGTACATATATGAATTCTTATAAGTATGCGGGGTAAGGGAGCTACCATGAGGATCTCAAAAGCAGCTCACAGAAAGTGCTCATGCAGGAGTTGTTTGCCCAGTAGGGGTCACATGTGAATTTATTAATTTGACAACTATTGAACAGTAATAGTATATACATCTTTTTTTTATGCAGACTCAATTTTAATATATAATTTATAGAAGTCATTATAAAATCACAATTTTACAAACCAGTTCCCAATCGTTGGTACTTTACATATTTGAAGGTTCGAACACGTTATAATGGTTATGCGTTCTTTGCTTCATCTCAAATTGCAGTTAAAGGTATTTATATATTAATACCAAGAAAAGACTCATATCTCTCGATCTGTCTCCTAAGAGGCGACTAAAATACCCAAATGATTCAAATTGTTTAGTGCAACCCTTTATAGAGGAGGCCAGCACCATTTATAGCCTCTGCAATAAATTGCCAACCCATGGCGAGTCCTGTTTCTTTAGCACGTGGGGCTCTGACGACCCCAAGTATCTCGTGTAACTAGGGGCAGGGTGCGGGATGCCCTAGAAGGTTCAATGTGGTCCTATTACACCGTTCTCGCTATGGACGGGCGTGTACCTTACTGGTACTTGTTATCAGAACAAGGCAGTCGGTTCTATGTACCGGAGCGACTCGGGATTTTTCCCGACCAAGGACTGTCATTTCAGTGTGACCCCATTTAATTTGTTTCGTCCCTCCCACAAATTGTCATCCTCCCAGCAGCTCCTTGCGGCAGGACTGCTACATATTCTCTTACTCCGGGAAGGTATCGAACCCAATCCGGGTCCGTCTCCTGACCCCGGTCATGAGAAATGGTTTTGCTGCATTTGCTAGAAAAGAATCTTTTTAGGACGGTCATACTCTGTTCAGTGTGTCTCGTGCAAGGGATGGTTGCATCGGACAGGTTGTTCTGGGCTTGATCCCAAAACCCGACGTCCACGTAACTTTTATAAATCTTTTGTGGCTCCTTGCTGCTCACGCCCAAGGACGTCCCGTAGTCTACGCCTAAGCGTATCCCCACTACCTTCCAGCATCTTCGCTGCTCAGCAAGCCACAACAAGTGCCCGCTGCTGCTCGCGCCCCACGGCGCCAACAACTCAAACAGCTGATACCACTCATAACTACTACCTTTGTAGAAGAGCTGGTAGCAATGCTGAGCATCAGCCCCTGCCCCCGTCTTCTTCTCCCCCCCTCTTTTCTGGCAGCAATCGTGCAGGTCAGGGAAACAGACTCTTAGTCCCTGCCTCCGTTTGCACCGTCTGCCAGCACAGAATATATATGTTTGCGACATCCGCTCAATGCAGCTCCTGCCTTGTGTGGTGCCACTTTCCTAGATGTTCTGGTCTCCGCGACGGCAACCCCCCGACGGGTTTCATCGCGCCATGTTGCCAGGTCGCAAACCCAAATCATCCGGGTACCCCAATGCTTGTCCAAGGGCGCCCAGTCCCAAGGCCACAACAGCAATTGCGTCCTGGCCTTCCACAACCTAGGCGTAGTCACCCCTCACTTACCCCTAGAGTGGCGGCGTCACCCCTCATGCACTTCAGAATTCTGCAGTTCACCTGTAATGGACTAACTGGGAAGATTACGGAGATAGTCGATTTCATGAAGCGGCACAACATCCGCATTGCTGCGATTCAAGAGACTAAACTCACAGCAAGATCTGCATTGCAGACCTGCTCTGGTTATAATGTTCACAGGAAAGACCGCGAGAGCGGAAATGGAGGCGGCCTCGCGTTTATTATACACCACTCTGTGCAATATCATATATTTGATCCCGCAGTGACAATGTCTTAGAACGTCAAGGCCTATCTGTCCGGTCAGGCGATGCAAATCTAGAAATCATCAACATCTACATCCCTCCTGTCACCTGTTGCCCCAGTGGATACCGCCCTAATATCGAGGCCTTACTCACTGGCAACAATCGCATTATCTTAGGCGATTTCAATGCCCATCACGACCTATGGCATTCAAACTTGCGGGCGGACAGTAGGGGTGAGATGTTGGCGGATCAAATGGACGAAACGACGTTCTGCACAATAAACGGAGACGCCCCCACACGTATGGTAGGGAACTGTCATAGCTCGCCAGATATCTCAATCGTGAGCGCAGAACTCGTAAACTGCGTCAACTGGCAGCCGATGGTAACATTGGCATCCGACCACCTGCCCATACTTATTTCGTTCGAGCGTACTGCCGACTTCATCGTCACCGAAAAACGCACTTTCATAAACTTCAAAAAAGGAAAGTGGGAAGAATATAAATCTGCAACAGACAGCAGCTTTGCTGCCCTCCCTATCCCGACTGATGCCCGCCAAGGGGAGATGCCTTCCGTAAGGTCATTGAATGGTCTCATGGAACTTGGGGGTGGGGAGGGAGGGATGGCCTGAAGGTTCAATGTGGCCATATAAATCGTTCCCGAGATGGTCGGGCCAGCACCTTAATGGTGCTGTGTTACCGGAGCGTATCGGATCTGTATCCGACAAAGGACCATCACATCGATAACACTCCCCAAAGCCTTCGGGGAGTAACCTAATCGCTACAACAACAACAACAACAGAGAGCCAATAGACACGCACATAAACACAAACTCAGCGCGTCACCAATTACCATCACCGCTAGAGAGGTTGAGGACGCCATTGGTCGCGCTAAACCATCCAAAGCAGTGGGCCCAGACGGCATAGCCATGCCGATGCTTAAAAACCTAGGGAAAGAGGGTTTCAAATACTTAGCGCATGTCTTCAACCTGTCTCTTTCCACCTTTGTCATACCCGAGAAATGGAAAATGGCCAAGGCGGTCCCGCTACTAAAGCCTGGGAAACCAGCTAACGTAGGTGAGTCATATCGTCCGATATCTCTCCTATCGCCAGTGGCAAAGACGCTTGAAGCCATTTTGCTCCCTTATTTCCAAGCACATTTGCAGCTAGCCCCTCATCAGCATGGCTTCAGATAACTCCATAGCACTACCTCCGCGCTAAATGTCATTAGCACCCAGATAAATTGCGGTTTGAATCAATATCCCCACCATAGAACAGTACTCGTAGCGTTAGACCTATCAAAAGCTTTTGATACGGTCAACCATGGCTCGTTACTGCAAGACCTGGAAGGGTCCACCCTTCCCCCATGTCTTAAAAGGTGGACCGCAAATTATCTGGGTGGTCGGCAGGCATCGGTGCAATTCAGAAACGAAACATCAAAACAAAGGAGAATTAAAAAAGGGGTGCCACAGGGTGGTGTCCTATCCCCGCTTTTGTTTAATTTCTACATATCTAAGCTACCTTCACCACCGGAAGGAGTCACAATCGTTTCCTACGCCGATGACTGCACAATAATGGCCACAGGCCCAGGCCCAAAGATCGATGAGCTATGCAATAAAATAAACGGCTATCTCCCTGATCTCTCCAGTTTTTTCGCCTCGCGAAACCTGGCATTGTCACCGACTAAATCTTCCGCGACCTTATTTACAACATGGACGCCCCAAATGTCGACCATATTGAACATCCACGTCGATGGCAGTCGGTAGCGTACGACTGTCCTACACCCCAAAATCTTGGGTGTGACGTTTGATCAGGATCTACATTTTGGTGCGCACGCAACCGCAATTGTTCCAAGAATTCAGAGCCGTAATAAAATCCTCAAATCCCTTGCTGGCAGTACCTGGGGAAAAGATAAAGAAACGCTCTTGACCACATACAAAGCAATTAGCCAGCCGATTACGTGCTACGCGTCACCCATATGGTCGCCAAGCCTAAAAACCACCCACTGGAAGAAACTACAGGCCTGCCAAAATACTGCTCTCAGAATCGCCACGGGCTGTCTTCTTATGTCCCCAGAACACCATCTGCATAATGAGGCGAGAATACTCCCCATCAGGGAGAGAAATGAGATGCTGACCAAACATTTTCTGTTGAATACCCAGAAACCTGGGCATCCCAACAGACATCTGATTGACGAACCAGCACCGCCTAGGGGCCTAAGGAGTCATCTCCGTAAGCATTTTGAGGAAATACGGCACCTGAGAACCCAGCCGTATGAAGCGGAAAAACACAAGCAGGTCCTTGGTGAACTCCATAGACAGGCGTCGGACCTTTATGTCGGGAATTGCCCGGTGAATCCAGTACTTGAAGAAAAATATCCAGAACTCGCAGAAGAGGAACGCATACTCCCCAGGGAAACGCGTGTCACTCTTGCTCAACTTCGTTCTGGATACTGTAACAGGTTAAACTCTTACCTATCCAGAATCAACCCCGACATACAAAATGTATGCCCTGCTTGCAATGTGTCCCCACATGACACCAACCATCTCTTTAATTGTAATGTGGAACAACGCCTCTAACACCCCTTTCCTTATGGTCCACCCCTGTTGAAACGGCAAGTTTCCTTGGACTCCCGTTAGAGGATATTGATGACAATTTGTGATCGGTCGCGCCTATTAGGTGGGGCGAGCATTGCTACAACAACAACAACAACAACAACAACATCAGAACAATCGGATCTATATCTGCCAAAGGACCATCAACATCGATACCACTCCTCGAAACCTTCATAGAGTGTCTTTATGGCTACAACAGCAACAACAACATCTAGTCAAATCAGATCCGGCTGATGAAATGCTCTACTCATTCGTAAGCGGATAAGCATAACAAGTTTGGCATCAGCGAATATCAGCGACTTGCAACGCTTCAAAACATTTGGAAGGTTACTAATGAACAACACTGGACAAAGGTGGCGGCTTGGAAAACCAGAAGTTGAATTAAGACCAAAAACTATTAAATATAGCTGTTTATTTTCTTTCCTTAAAATAAGAAGAAACCTAAGAGAGAAACGATGGAGAAAAGCCTAAGCTATCAAGTTTGAATAAGAGGACGAAACGGGAAATGTCTTACTAAAATCAGTGTAAATGATGTATAGAACGGTTGTAAACTCAAGTTGGATACCGTTGACTGCGCATGATCTACTTCCACTTTCCACGCTAGAGGTCGATATAAATATTGAGCCAAGATTTCAGCACAACTGACGGAATTCGACTCGGTCCGCTAGAGTAAGAATTTTTCAGATTTTCCAGATGCGTTAGAAGAACATCAGTGCAAATATATGGTACTGTCTGTGAATTCAATGAACACAATCTGTATAGATAATCCGAAGCTGGGGAGTCAGAGGTATTTGAACAATAAGATTTGAAGAAATCCACAGACATGTTAGCAATTTCGAAGTTATCTTTAGAAATCTGAAGGAAACTCTTTCTTTTCGAATCAACGAAACTGTAAAACGACTTTGGGTTATAAAAAATTGGGTTCTTAGTCCTATTAATATAGTTCTTATAACAGCTTCTGTTATTATACTTGTGTTAGTGTTATACTTGTGACGTACAATTAAGTAAGCGGCATGGAAAGTCATTGTTCCAGATTGTTTGTATTGCCTGAACAAACGCGTCTTTAGTTTTTTATGCGTTTCATTTCTTAAGTGCTTCAAGCAGATGACTGCATGAACCCTCTTTTCGAATCAACGAAACTGTAAAACGACTTTGGGTTATAAAAAATTGGGTTCTTAGTCCTATTAATATAGTTCTTATAACAGCTTCTGTTATTATACTTGTGTTAGTGTTATACTTGTGACGTACAATTAAGTAAGCGGCGTGGAAAGTCATTGTTCCAGATTGTTTGTATTGCTTGAACAAACGCGTCTTTAGTTTTTTATGCGTTTCATTTCTTAAGTGCTTCAAGCAGATGACTGCATGAAACCGATTTGTTATATTTCCATTGCAGTACACAAAGTATTCGAAGATGTGGCCAGCTCCTATGACTTAATGAACGATGCTATGTCAATTGGCATACATCGCATATGGAAAGATATATTTATGGACCGATTGGGTCCAGTGCATGGTATACGGCTCTTGGATATGGCCGGCGGCACAGGTGATATTGCTTTTCGTTATATACGATATCTTGCCGCACAGCAAAATCCGTTGGGACGCGAAAGTCATGTCACCATTTCAGATATAAATCAGCATATGTTGGACGTAGGGAAGGAGCGTGCGAAACGAATACCGCTAACTGAAGAGAACTTGCCTAATCTGAAAATAAATTGGCAACAAGCCGATGCAGAGCAATTACCATTTGCGGATGCCAGTTACACAGCATATACAATAGCGTTTGGTATACGCAATTGTACGCATATTGATAAGGTAGGAAAACTTTGCGCTTGCTGTTTTAGTATTGCATTTAATAATTGTATATCGGCTTCTTTTTTAAAGGTATTGCATGAGGCATATCGCGTTTTACAACCAGGTGGCCGTTTTATGTGCTTGGAGTTCAGTCATTTAACTAATGACACACTTCAATGGCTATACGACCAATACTCGTTTCAAGTCATACCACCAATGGGTCAAATTTTGGCTGGTCAGTGGCAGCCTTATCAATATTTGGTGGAGAGTATACGACAATTTCCAAAGCAAGATCAGTTCAAACAAATGATTGAGGATGCTGGGTTCGAGATGGTACATTATGAAAATTTAACATTTGGTGTTGTTAGCATACATTCAGGTTTTAAGTTGTAAACTTTTAGTGATAGGTAGTTCATAAGCTGGCAGTGATATTGCGTACATCATTTATAATCGGGATATACATTTTCGAACTCGTTTTTTCACTACCCCTAGTATGGCAGATTAAATTGTTGTGTTAACAGTGCTTCGCCACTTTTGTCATCAAAGTTCTCCATGTGTTCCTCCAACGTCGTAAACAGAATGGTCGTGGATTTTCCTGGTTCAGTTCGTAATTTATGTGGGTCTTTATGATGTTAGCGCGGTGGTAGTGCTATCTATTTTGCGGAAGCCATGTTGATGGGTGACGAGGATACGATTCGGGATGAAATAAGGGAGCAGCACGATTTCCAATGTCTTCGCTACTAGCCAAAGAAGTGGTATCGGTCGATATAAAACACCTTCGCTAGCTGGTCCTCCAGGCTTTATTCCACTATTATCCTTGCCATTTTCCAATGTTCAGGAATGACAAATAACTTCAACGAAAGGTTGAAAACATGCATCAGATAGCTTACTCCCTTAGCACCAAGGTTTTTAAGCTTTGGCATGGATATTCCGTCTGGGCCTATTGATTGCGAGTGCTTGGTCTATTTAATTGCTTCTTCAACCTCTGCGGGGGTGATGGTAATGGGTGACACGTCGTGTTTGTCTTTATGTGCACGTCTGTTTGCACGGCGTTGGGCCTTGTCTACGGAAGGATGCATTACAAATTGCTGTCAAAAAGCGCTTCCTCATTCGAGTCCGACAGAGTTTTATCGTCAAAGGCGATGAATATTTTATCATTGTATTTTGTCGGGTTAGACAAGGATTTGTCGGATGACCACGGTTTACCGACACCCGCAGAGAGGTTACAGTTCTTTAGGTGCTCTTCCTATTAGCCTCGTTTGTGTTCATTTACCGGCCGCATAATCCATAGCGACGGTTACGTTTGATTGCGGTTTAAATCAAAACCCCCACCATAGAACAGTACTCGTAGCGCTAGACCTATTAAAAGCTTTTGATACCGTCAACCATGGCTCGGTACTGCAAGCCTTGGAAGGGTCTACCCTTCCCCATGTCTTAAAATGTGGACCGCAAATTATCTGGGTGGTCGGCAGGCATCGGTGCAATTTAGAAACGAAACATCAAAACCAAGAAGAATTAAACAAGGGGTGCCACAGGGTGGTGTCCTATCCCCACTTTTGTTTAATATCTACATATCTAAGCTACCTTCACCACCGGAAGGAGTCACAATCGTTTTCTACGCCGATGACTGCACAATAATGGTCACAGGCCCAGGCCCACAGATCGATGAGTTATGCAATAAAATAAACGGCTACCTCCCTGATCTCTCCAGTTTTCTCGCCTCGCGAAACCTGGCATTATCACCGACTAAATCTTCCGCGACCTTATTTACAACATGGACGTCCCAAATGTCGACCATTTTGAACATCCACATCGATGGCACTACGCTACCGACTGTCCTACACCCCAAAATCTTGGGTGTGACGTTTGATCAGGATCTACATTTTGGTGAGCACGCAGCCGCAATTGTTCCGAGAATTCAGAGCCATAACAAAATCCTCAAATCCCTCGCTGGCAGTACCTGGGGAAAAGATAAAGAAACGCTCATGACTACATACAAAGCAATTAGCCAGCCGATTACGTGCTGCGCGTCACCGATATGGTCGCCAAGCCTAAAAATTACCCACTGGAAGAAGCTACAGGCCTGCCAAAATACTGCTCTCAGAATTGCCACGGGCTGTCTTCTTGTGTCCCCAGAACACCATCTGCATAATGAGGCGAGAATACTCCCCATCATGGAGAGAAATGAGATGCTGACCAAACAGTTCCTGTTGAATACCCAGAAACCTGAGCATCCCAACAGACATCTGATTGATGAACCAGCACCGCCTAGGGGCTTAAGGAGTCATCTCCGTAAGCATTTTGAGGAAATACGGCACCTGAGAACCCAGCCGTATGAAGCAAAAAAACACAAGCAAGTCCTTGGTGAACTCCACAAACAGGCGTCGAACCTTTATGCCGGGAACTGCCCGGTGAATCCAGTACTCAAAGAAAAGTATCCAAAACTCGCGGAAGAGGAACGCATACTCCCCAGGGAAACGCGTGTCACTCTTGCTCAACTTCGTTCTGGAAACTGTAACAGGTTAAACTCTTACCTATCCAGAATCAACCCCGACATACAAAATGTATGCCCCGCTTGCAATGTGTCCCCAAATGACACCAACCATCTCTTTAATTGTAATGTGGAACCAACGCCTCTAACACCCGTTTCCTTATGGTCCACCCCTGTTGAAACAGCAAGTTTCCTTGGACTCCCGTTAGAGGATATTGATGACAATTTGTGATCGGTCGCAGCTGTTAGGTGGGGCGAAGCACTGCTACAACAACAACAACGGTTACGTTTGCTCAGGATCTACATTTTAGTGAGGACGCAACCGCAATTGTTCCGAAAATCCAGAGCCGTAATAAAATCCTCAACTCCCTTGCTGGCAGTACTTTGGGAAAAGACAAAGAAACGCTCATTACCACATACAAAGCAATTGGCCAGCCGATTGCGTGCTACGCGTCCCGTATATGGTCGCCAAGCCTAAAAATTACCCACTGGAAGCAGCTACAGTCCTGCCAAAATACTGCTCTCAGAATCGCCACGGGCTGTCTTCTTATATACCCAGAACACCATCTACATAATGAGGTGAGAATACTCCCCATCAGGGAGAGAAATGAGATGCTAACCAAACAGTTCCTGTTGAATACCCAGAAACCTGGGCATCCCAACAGACATCTGATTGATGAGCCAATACCGCCTAGGGACTTAAGGAGTCGTCTCCGTAAGCATTTTGAGGAAATACGGTACCTGAGAACTCAGCCGTATTAAGCAAAAAACACAAGCAGGTCCTTGGTGAACTCCACAAACAGGCGTCGGACCTTTATGCAAGGAATTGCCCGGTGAATCCAGTACTCAAAGAACAGTATCCAAAACTTGCGGAAGAGGAACGCATACTCCCTAGGGAAACGCGAGTCACTCTAGCTCAACTTCGTTCTGGATACTGTAACAGGTTAAACTCTTACCTATCCAGAATCAACCCCGACATACAAAATGTATGCCCCGCTTGCGATGTGTCCCCACATGACACCAACCATCTCTTTAATTGTAATGTGGAACCAACGCCTCTAACACCCCTTTCCTTATGGTCCACCCCTGTTGAAACAACAAGTTTCCTTGGACTCCCGTTAGAGGATATTGATGACAATTTGTGATCGGTCGCAGCTGTTAGGTGGGGCGAAGCACTGCTACAACAACAACAACATTGTTAATATGAGGGTCTCTAGGGTCGATAATTTTTTTTTTTTTTTTCAAAAAAACAACAAGTTTCAACAATAAATTGAGATTGAGCATTTTAGAACTGCAGCCAAGCTGGGCAGATTTTCCAGTAAACCCTCGCTATGTTTTTTAGCGAATAACTAATAAGCTGATTTATTTCGCCACATGAGGTACGTTAACTCACCAGTAGTATTCTTTTTGGTGACACTTGGGAGTATCGAAAAAATCTCGGTGAAAATTTCTAATTCGATTATATGAAGCGTAAGAAAAAGTTATTCCAGCTCTTGAAACATTTAAATACAAACATAATTTATATTAATATTATTTTATTATGTTTGAAATTAGTAAAAGCCGAATAACGAAATAAATGATGTTTTGTGAAAAAAAGTGTACGACGTTGAACATGTAACCGAATCCAACATAGTTTGCAGTTGCTGCGTCTTGTTACTGTTGTATCAGTACTTCAATAGGTGGAACCACTCACAATTGTCATCTGGATTTGCATATGACACTGCTGATGTTATACCAAGTTTCAAATTTACATTAAAACGCAGTCAGTCAGCGATAAAAAACTATGAAATCATGCCTAGCCTCAATGAGCTCAGAGCTGGCAAAGCATTCACTTTTCGATTGGTGTCAGATATTACCATACCATTATTCATATCCGTCCTATTAATCTTACACCAGCAGCACTCTGCAATATATATTTGGATTGTTCAAACAAGGGTGTGGTCCAGGTGCAAGAACGAGCCGAATTCATATTCGCCAAATTCTTCAAATATTTGGTTACTCTTTGCTGCTACAACAAAAACAACGGAATCACACCAAGATAGGTGCGACTTCTTTGCTCAAACTTTCCCACGTACTTGTTTTATACAAAGGAAAAGAGTAAAAAAAAATTATAGAGATAAACTAGGTATGCATTTTAAATTGTCAATGCTATTTAAAAGCACACAATTAAACTATAAAAAGCGTTATTTAATCCAGCAAGCGTTGGCATTCGTTTTCTGATAACAATTTTGCAATTTTGAAATGTCAAACATTTTTAATAAAACCATTATTTGTCAAGAGTGGTTTGAAACTGTTTGAAACTATTCGAAATCACGGCACGTATACTAATAGGTTATATGAGCTCAAATTCCTGTGCATAAAATTATAAAATTTCATAAAAATGTATTTGATACATACATATTTTTTCATTGAGACATCATCTGGTTTGGTTTTTTGTAGTTTTGATAAGTAAACAACTGTAAAAAAAAGGCATATGCAATGTAAAGTATGAATGTAGCAATATCTGGCAATTTTCTATGAAACTAACTACTTCTATTAGTCACACGTTATGCATGATCTTTACAAATCCCTAGTCGAATTTATAAAATGTTATTTCCAAATTGTTAACAATCAAAGGTCTGGTGCATGCCCATGTAAATTTGCTTTACTTATATTGTAGTATGTAAATATGTATCCCAAAAAGCTTAGACTTCTTGTAGTGGCATATCAAATAAACTGAAATTTTTTATGCGTAACTAAATGTTGTTTTTTTTTGGAACCCTATCGTAATAATGTCTCTGAATTGTATGGCCATTAGCCTTGTTTAAATGTAAATAGTAGCAAATATAAAAAAAAATAAATGTAAGGCGCGATAACCTCCGAAGAGATCTAAGGCCGAGCTTCTCTTCCAATTTGCGTCGTGCTCCTCTTGATTTTCCCTACAAATTGGCCGGACGGGACCTACATGATTAAATTTTATGCCGACTCCGAACGGCATCTGCAAGGCAGATGAGTTTTCACTGAGAGCTTTTCATGGCAGAAATACACCCGGAGCGCTTGCCAAACACTGCCGAGGGGCGACCCCGCTTAGAAAAATTTTCTAGTAGCAAATATACCAAGCAAAAAAAAAAAGAAGAAAATTGCGCGCAAAAAAATGATTTTTTCGAGTAAGTATACAAAGACAATTAGTTAATGCAAAAGTTATATAATTGCTGCGCATACTTTATATGAATGCCTCAATATTGTATGCGCCTTTTTATGTATTAGAAGGCGATAACATTTTTTAACTGCTGGAGTTGCCAGATTTTGAAGAAACGTATGCAACTACTGCTATGAAATACTTTCTATTGTTTAAGTATTATTTTGCTTTGCACTAACCAATCAGTTAAACGGTCTTATTTTTTACCAGGCTAAAAATATGACTGCATAAATAAGCTTATAGCTAAATCAGAAGTGGAATAAAAATGTTGGTATGGTCTGTTAAAAGCAATGAAAATGCGACCCAGAATCTTTTTCTGTTGTTGTAGCGATAAAGACACTTCCCGAAGGTTTTTGGAAACTGTTTTCGATGTTGATGGTCCTTTGCCTTATATGGATCCGGTAAGTTCCAGTAACAAGCACCATTAAGGTTCAGGTTCGACCATCTTGGGAGAGGTTTAATATGACCACATTAACCCTTCTAGGCCATCCTGCCCCTCCTAGTTCCACGAGGAAGTTGGGTCGCCAAAACCTTGTCTGCTAAAGAGCTGAGGTTGACAATTGGGTTGGAGAAGCTATAAATTCCGCTGGCAACCACTTGAAAGGGTTGATCTACACAACTAATCATTCTCGTCTTGGTTGCTGAATTGTTTTAGAAACTACAGAATCGAGCTGTATCCCCTAAAACCATGACTTCCGGCACACGGTTGCTCGATTGGGGACAGGGTACTGAAGGCTGAAAGAGATACATACAGTCCGATTCTGTGCTACCCTAAACTTAAATAAAATATGTCTACAAAGGACTGCTTATAGGCAATACTTTACATAATCTACGGCAGATTTTACAGCAGTAATATAGATCTGATACGTAGTACGTAGGTAGGAATCGCAGTAATAAAATGCTGAAATACTCTACTCCTGGTAGTTACAAAACAAATTTTTCGGATTAAAGTATTAGTTGACTCTTGTATGGTGAATTAAGTAACGCTTTTTGTTACGGCTGAAAATATAATACAAATATATCAGTCTAACATCTCGATATAGTTCTAAGTAAATTCAAACTGTAGCATTGGACATTTTAAATTGTTTTCTTATTAACTGGCAACTCTGCAAATGCAATACCATTCCAAATTGCAAATATTTTCAAACACCTTAAAATGCAATTACCCTGCTAATTGATTGAGGTCGTTCGTTGCTTGCATAAGCTTTCACTGCTCAAAAAAATTATACCCCTTTTGTCTCCCACCAGCATGGTCAACACTGTTTATTTACAGCAATCAAAATTCGTCAAATCACAATCTACGAATTTTATATTAAAAACCCAAACACTAAAGTTATGATCGTTGACCAAATTTGGCTTTTGTTACGCTTGTATTTTTTTATTATCAGCAGCGTGTTTTAACAAAAGTTTATTTGTAACTTTTTTTTTTTTTTTAATTTCTGTTGCTTGTTTTTGTGCGTCACAGCACGCATGCGCGTTATAAACTCTTCACTATTTCGACTTTTGTATTATCCGCATATGTGTTTAGAATTTTAATGGGCATCAATCAGTCTGATAGATTAGGGCTTTGGGCTTCGTTACTTATGTCAGTTATTGTTAAAGAGTTAAGATCTGTTATTCTTTTGTAGTTTGTTTACAACTCATTGATATGTGTATGTGTTTATTGTTTTAGCTGTTGTAATACTCCTTCACACTGAATAAGAGATGGTTGATTTATTAGTTGGTTCGTTTGGTGTTTGGTATACATGTCATTCCCTTTGCAAGTTGCCCTAGATCTCGTAGATGACCAACTGACGCAATCTGGCATCATTTTGTTTCTTTGCATTTAACTTTAGTATGCTTAGCTCCTCTTGATCTTCGCAAGAAAATGCAGTATTGTGAGGAATGTTATGAATTTGTGTGGTATTTTCGATCTTATCTACATAGTTTGGAGGCATAGATTTCCACAAGCTTCAATAGAATACGGATGGACTTCAAATTGTTTTTAGGTAAAAATAGAAACGAAGGTATGTATATGTGCATAGGATAGAGTAATGCCGAGAAAACACGTACGGAAAGTTCTGTGAAAGTGTTTTTTATAGCGATGGCTTTGTTCTCACATGACGGACTTACTGATATCTAGATAGTTCAAACCAATCAATTTATTTGGTATTTAAAGGCAGCGCTCATCCCAGTTCCACGCAAATACTCTGCCAAAGCTGCACAGCGTGGTCCAAAATATCAAGCAACGAGAAATCAGGTTAGTTTTAAGTTCATCATTGTCCTGGATATTCATTTAAACCTAATCAGAAGTGGACTTATGTTTCTGATCGGCAGAGTCGAGATATGGATATGGCAAGTTTGGCAGGCCTTTTACTTTTATTTAAGTCAATGATTTACAAACCTCTCAGACTAAGAAGTAATATTTATATTGCTATAGTTATATACGCCAATGACCACAGAAGCTTTGCGGGGTACTGCTCCATGAAACCAAATATACAGTTCATTAGTAAACCCCTAAACAGTAGTTATCTTCATCTTATTCAAAACAAAATTTATAAAAAGTTTTATAGCCTTCTCGGTATAAGGTTCTTCATCACTAGATTGTCGCTTAAAAGCCTTTAGTATCTAACTCATTCAACCCTTCAGATGCGAAATAAACTTGGACCCGTTTGAGTGAATAAAAGATGTTCCGCGTTTCGTTAGCCATACGTAGAGGAACTTTATTGGGTTTCAATGAGAGGAGCTTAAGCTCATATTGTCACAGTTGGACAGATGGGTTGTAGACTAAACATCCTTAACCTGCAAAGTAGGGAGAGGGTATAAAGTATAAGGCAGAAAAATGCATGCAATGAATAGCGAACTGTATTTACTTTCAATTTCAATTGAAAAGACAGCTGAAAAGCGACGATAATAGTTGTCACGGCAGCCAGCGACGCGCCTCAGCGTTCAAGCATGTGTAAGTGAGTAAGCGCGCCTGTACGTGTCAGGAATCCATTATACGATGCGCGCTCGATCTTAGCATGAAGCGTTTAGGTAGCGATTAGCATATTGGCTGATAGGCCAGCAGAGAGTTTGGATGGTCATAGTATTGAGCTGTGCAGCGCAAGCGCTGTGTGATTGAGATGTCTCGGTGTTGGGTAGGTTAAATTTTGCTGGTATTACATAGTTTTCTGGCCAAAAACATAAATTATTGAAATTAAAGTCGCGTACACAAAGCCAACTGCAAAATGCGCCGAGGGCAAAGGGAAGCTTGAGGTGGTGGGAAAAGAAGTTCAACTTATTGGTAAATGCGTATTAATACGATAATAGCGAAAGAGTGTGTTGCCGCTCGCATGCGCAAATACCTAATCAATGCATGCAATGCGCGTGCGCATGTGCTACGCTAAACCGGCATCGCCCACCCATCAACGCTACTGCACATCCGCTTTATAAATACACCATCCGCGTAGGAAGTCAGTTTTATTGTTGAACGAAACGCCGACGCGTACGGTTCGTGGTTTAATAGAGAGCGCGCGGTTATCTATTTTTTGGTGCTAATAAATCGTGCCAAAATTCCGAAAAAAGCGTTGCAGTTGAAACTTCTTTGTAAAGTGTTATATAATCACACAACACTGTCGCGTCTAGTAATACAAAAATGAAAGTGAAATTATTACTTGCCTTAACGCTGCTTACAACTTTTGCCTTTAGCAGCTCTGTGAAAGTGTATCCATCGTTTAAATATATCGCGAAGCGCTCCAACAAAGCTGAGCAGCCAAATGCTGCTCTCGCTCCCGCGTTAACAAATAAAGCTGAAAATGTCATAGTGCGTGAGAAATCTGAGACGCAGTCGCCACCATCATCAGCGACAAGTAATCCGAAGCACAAGGAAGATAACGTTGGCAAGGACGTACACAAGCGCGGCGCATACTACAATGGCGGCCTGGAATATAATGCGCATACCGCTCATGCAACACACGCCGCGTATTTGCCCAAACCATATGCTGCCCATTATGGCTACAACCTGAATTTGCCAGGCGCTACAGCGTACTCAAACGTTGCTGCACATCCACATGGTCACGCATCGCCAGCCTTTGCGCATGCGCCTGCGCTCGCACACGCACCTACCTATGCCGCGCATGCTCCAACTTATGCTGCACGTACGCCTACGTTCTTCAAATATCCCAGTGCTAGCGGTTATCATTTGAAACACTTTGCTGCAGGAGGCGCAATAATACCTGTTGCTGCATACCACGGTGGTTCTACATTTGGCGGCACCGCTGTTGGCTTGGGCGCCCCTTCAATCGGTCCTGTATATACTACCTCTGCTGTGGCCTCATCACTACCGCATGCGCATGTTGGTACAATCACGCACGCTGTTGGTACTGTAGCGCCTGCTGTTGCATCTGCTGCACCCGTCTCGGCGTATGTACTGCGCCCCGGTGGCGCTGTTGTCTCTTCCTACAACGTAAACTATCCGCGCTATCATCAGAGACCTGTGGTCGCCGTGCCGCAAGTAACACCTGTACAGAATGTGGCTCACGTACATCCAGTACAACCTGTGACTCATTTTCTTCCCGTGCCCGCTGTAGCACCAGAACCAGTACAACCAGTTCATTCTGTTGTGCAAGTACAACAAACTGCGCATCCTTTTGCATCAATACAACCCTCACATCATTATCCTCATTATTTCCAGACAACTTTTGTACAGCCACAACGTATTCCTGTCGCCGTGCCTGCTGCCCCTGCACAACCTCTTCCTGCTATTGCTGCTGCATCTTTTAGTTTTTCACCAGCACCAACTTTCCCCGCAATTCCAACATTTCCAACAGCCCCAGCTCTTCCCGCTGTTCCCACAGTACCTGTAATCCCTACAATACCTGCCGTACCTACCCCACCTTCTGTTCCCACACCTGCTTCGAATCCAAACTCCATTTACCCGCTTGGCTTCCATCCTCCCACACAGCCGCAACCTACCTTCGTAAGTATACCGGTTCAACCTGAGGAGCAATTCCCACCACTTGGACCTTTGCCTGGCTCACAAAGACCACAGGGTGGTAGCGCAGAAGCGGCACCACAGATTCCTAACGCACAGCCACCACAGCAGCCACAACCTGAGCTGCCAACCTTCGAAGGTAACGAAGAGCCTTGGAAACCCATGCTATCATATGGCCCACCGAGTTTTGATCGTCCAGCGCTTACTTTGCTGCCACCACATGGTAGTACGGGAAGTTTTGGCAGCGCGCCGGGAGAAGGTAAGAATACTGAGTTCGAAAAAGAATTCGCATATTTTAAAATATCTTTCTTGGTTTTTAAAAACACAGCTTATTTACCTCCAGCCGCGCCTGCTCAACAACAACACCAACAGCAACAGCAGTACGAACGACAACAACAGTCTGGACTTTTTGACAACCTTTCGGATTCGGAAATTGAACATATATTCGCGCAAGCTGCGAATTTGGCTGCACAAGATACGCCACACCGCCATCAGCACCGCACATTCTCGCGCTATTAGATAGTCAAAGAAAAATAGTCTAGCTTTAATTTAGTTAGAGTCTAGTGTTGTAATTAAGTAGAAGTATTGAAAATGTGATGTGAATGAGATTTCGGAGTAAGAGACCTCTGAACGCTCTTCTGCATGAAAACCATTGAAATTCATTCAGAATTTATTGTTAGTGCTGTCTAATTGGTTAACTTTAAGTTATTGCTTTATTTATTTAAAAAAAAAAATATGAAAAATTGTAAATAAAAACGCGATATATTTAACAGAAATTTTTGAAAAATAAATATAAAATTGCAGGCTTCTTCCTTCGTGGAAAACCGGCACTGAGTGCGTCAGGATATTAAGAATTGCCGCCATTATTTAATGTAGTGAAGCAGCAGTTTTAAATTCCTTAGATCTTTATGCCTGAAAAGGGCTAAGGCAATGCATAATTAGCGATATAAATTGCAGGCTGGAAGTTTTAAATGCCCTTTGTGGACTTAGAAACAATCCTTGAGCCCCGGGCTATCTTACGTATATTGTTGTTGTAAATGCAAAAACACTATATGAAGGTTTAGGGACAATTTTACGAGGGAGGGTGTTCTTCTGGTATCAGCCCCGACGGCCGTAGGAATAATTCTAAGCTGACACCAATCGGTAAAACCCCAAACGAAAATAAGTTACCTCTAACTGTTTACTGTTTGAAGGTATGCCCTTTTCTTTGATGAATATGGGGTATTTTCCCATTTCACTTGAGGCCTTAGGAAATATGTAGATGGAAGTATGGAGTGATAAATTTGAAAAGTTCTTCAATGTCTTCTGGCTAACTTCATCTATGTTTATGAAGAAACTACGCTACTGTCTTGCTTGTAGCTTGACGAGCATCTTTTGTGTGTTGCCATACTGGAATTGTTGATGTAGTTAATAGTCCTCACTATATTTAGTCTTATAATAGGCTAACGTTGGTTTTCAAGACCTTAAGTATAGCTTGGCTAATTTGTCCGTAGGACTTCGCGCCAAATATCCCTAATTGAAAAACCTTGAACATAACAGCATCTGAAGTGGCCCTCGGACGCCAGCCGGATCTAGTACGTTTTTATGTCTGTAGCTCTGCTTTATTGTTGTTGTTGTTGTGGCGATAAGGACACCCCCGAAGGCCTTGGGGAGTGTTATCAATGTTGATGATCCTTCGCCGGATGCAGATCCGGTACGTGCCGGTACCAATCCCGACCATCTCGGAAACGAGTTGTTATGGCCACATGCGACCTTCTTGGCCATACCGTCCTCCTATCCCCTAGATCTATGAGGATTTCGGGGTCGCCAGAGCATCGGTGGTTAATGAAACAGGATTCGCCACGGATAGGTGAGGTTGACAATTGGGTTGGAGAAGCTACATATTGCGCTGACAACCCCTTGAAAGGGTTGCGCTACACAACCCCTTGAATCTATTTGGTATTTTAGTCGCCTCCTACGACAGGCATACCTACCGCGGGTATATTCTAACCCCCTAACCCGCTGAGGAGCTTTGCTTTATAATGAGGCTTGCTGCCTTGGTAATGACATTCATTTCCGAGTTTATAATACATCTCCAAAGCATATAAAAAGTAATAATAACTTGGTGCGATATACCACCGAAGAGATTTAGGCCGAGCGTTACTCCCAAATTTGTGGCGTACTGCCTTAAGCTATAAGCTTTATATCGACCCCGAATGGCATTTGTAAAGCAGATGAAAAATTATGAAGTAAATTCTTCAAAACCATCCGTGTAATAGGTGAGCACACTACCTCCACTTCACGGCGGGAGCAAATACTTAAGTAAAATTAATTTATGTCTGTTTAGAGACCAATATCCCTTTTGAGCTTATGAAGAAAAGTTTAGATTTGCTCACTTGCTTTGCTTAAAGTTCGTAAGCGTTAGGTTTACTTTAGCGTTCATTCGTCTGCAGATTTGCGCCTTCGAATTCAATTTCAAAACTAACGCACAAAAATTTATTTTCAAAAGCTCTAATGTGAGAGCTTTTTCGTGAAAAGCACATCCACCGTATGTACATAACCCATGCGCATTCCCGCGTAAATTTCTATGGCAGATTTTTTCATTCATGACTTTGAAATGCTTGGCAGGCGGGGGTTGATTCATACAAATACCTTTGTTGCCGGAAATGCTAGCTGCGTTTGTCGACTTTTTGTGCCGCTTGCGGCTTTCGACATGCGATGTTCGGTTTTTGATATTCGTTTTACTTTTATTTTTATATTTTGTTTTCCTTTTACTTTGTTCTTCAATTTGTTGCATGCACGCAACCAGACGCCAAAATAGGGAGGAAAGATGACTTTGCTGCGGACGACTAGACTTGACTGGCGTGGATGCTTACTGACACCGCTTTGTTGCGCTTCATCAAGTTTTCCTTTCAGTTTATTATAGTACGTCGACGCGTTTAGTTGTGTTGCACAAAGAGGACGATAATATTCGAAGATAATTGAAATAGCGAAATTTGAAATTGTGGTAAAAGTTTTGGTGAGTGATTGATGAGTGCAGTGAGTGATAGAAAAGAGAGCGATAGAAAAATAGGGGAAAATAAATATGAATAAAAAAGGAAAAATAATACTGGAAATGAATATTAAAAATTGGTGTATCAAAAATTTTTTTTTAAATTTAAAACTAATTAAATATCCATAATGACTTTTTTTGACGGTCTTTTTTTTGTAAATGTGTATATCATAAATTGAGTTTAGGTACTAATTGTGAATTCAGTGTATAAAGAAATGCAAAGGGAATTAAAAAATCAAACGAAGAAAAAATCCTCAAAACTGTAACGAAAAAAATAGTAATATTAAAATGCTCACGGTGGACAAAACTGGATAAAAAAGTTGGAAAATTAAGAAATTCTAAGAAAACTAAAAAAAACTAAGACAAACATCATGAATGAATAAATTGAATTTGTCAAATATTATTGAATAAAAATACAGTTTATTAATTTAGAAATGAAAGTAAGACACAGAAAATAAAACGAGCAAAAAAAAAAGATTTTAAGAACTAAAACATAAAATTTTATTTACTATTTGAGTGGTTGTGTGATAAAAAAATTTAATACAATTTGAAAAAGTTTAAGTTAAATTTAATTCATTGAAAAAAATAAAAAAAAATAAAATGATGTGACAATATGCAAATGAAAAAAAAAATAACTTTTTAATTTCAACATATTTATGAAAAGGAAAAATTTCAAGCTAATATACAAACTATGACTGACCAAAGAACGACTCTATCTAAAGAAAGTAATTGGAAAAAGTTGCACTACAACAAAAGCATGGCTTTGTCTGAAATGCTCTTTTCAACAGTTCAATCATAGCAGCAGTGCGGGTTCATATCCCACTTCCGGGAGAAAAGGCTTTGAAGAGATTTACATGATATAATCGAAAAAGCTTTCGCCTTGTTTGTCCTGTTGTTGATGTTGTAACAGTGCTTCGCTCCATCGAATAGGTGCGATCACTCCCAAATTGTCATCAATATCCTCTAACGAGAGTCCAAGGAAATTTGCAGTTTCAACAGGGGTGGACCAGAGAGAAATGAGTGTTAGTGCTGGTATCATGTGGGGCACGTTACAAGCAGGACACACATTATGTATGTCGGAGTTGATTCTGGATAGTTAAGAGTTTAACCTATTACAGTATCCAGATCGAAGTCGAGCTAGAGTAACGCGCGTTTACCTGGGGAGGTTGCTTTCCTCTACTGTGAGTCTAGGCTATTTGACTATAAGAACGGTGTTCGCCTGGCAATTCCTCGCATAGAGGTCCGATGAGTTTTTTGTGGGTTTCTCTGTGGACCATTTTGTGCTCTTTTTCTTCATACGGCTGAGTTCTTAGGTGCCGTTTTTCCTCATAATGCTTTCGTAGATGACTTCTTAACTTTAAGCCCAGTTTTCTGGGTATTCACCGGACACGTCTGTAGTTTCTTCCAATGAGTAACCTTTTTTTACCAAATAATAAATAAATTTTTCAATACTAGAATGCTTTGCCTCCTGCTCGCTACGCTCGCCAACCCCCACCCCATCGATAGATTCGCTATCTCCAGTGGGGCCCCCACATTATTTAAAACAACAATTTCTTTAGTATTTCGGGGTACTCGTCGTTATTTGGTAGTACAATTTTACCCTGGTGACAAAATGAATGTTTCGAACGCGACATTTCATTTTTGTTTTATAAAAAACTGGGTTATTTTCTTATTAATCTCAAAACAGTAAATAAAAAATATGACTTGGCCTTAAAAATAATGGAATAAAAACATGATTTTTAATTTAATATCGATAAACCACTATAATTATACTCATCTGAGTTTAATTTTGTTCGCATAACGGTACACCGTAACGGCATAAACTAATCGAGATAGATATAGACTTCTATATATAAGAATGATCTGGACGAAAAAAGAAATTCATTTAGCCATGTCCGTCCGTCCGTCCGTCTGTCCGTTAACACGATAACTTGAGTAAGTTCCTGTGCATTCATCTCAGATCGCTATTTAAAATGAAAGAAATCGGACAATAACCACGCCCACTTTTTCGATATCGAAAAATTCGAAAAACCGAAAAAGTGCAATAATTCATGACCAAAGACGGATACAGCGATGAAACTTGGTAGGTGTGTTGACCTTATGACGCAGAATAGAAAATTAGTAAAACTTTGGACAATGGCTTTGGCACCGCCTACTTTTAAAAGAAGGTAATTTAAAAGTTTTGCAAGCTGTAATGTGGCAGCTGAGCATGTAATGTTCGGTTACACCCGAAATTAGCCTTCCCTACTTGTTTTTGTATTATTGTAACAATTTCCTTTGAAATAAGTAAATTAAAAAATCATATAAAAATTTTTCAAAAATTAGAAAATATAATAAAAACTTATTTAACAATTTGGGAAAAATTTAAACAACGTGACATCAGGACGGACAAGGCGACAGCTGTTTCGATTATACCTTTTTTAAATCTCTTCAAAGCCTTTTCTCCCGGGAGTGGGATTCGAACCCTGCACTCCTACGATGGTTGAAGTGTTATAAACGCATTCAGCCACGTCATGCCTTAGTTGTTGTAAACCTTATACCAATTGCCTTCTTTGCATATTTTCTTTATTCAAAGTCCATACTTAGTATGGAATCATATGGTAAAGTTATGCGTTGGTAAGGTTTGACAGAAACTTCGTGTTGTTGCTTTGTTCTATTTATAGAACTACTACGAATTAAACTTATTTTTTTTTTGTTTGAACTTCAATAAATTATTAGAAAAACATATTAATTTTCAATAACTGAATAAAAATGTTGGATTTTTCACTTATCTAATTTCAAACAAAAAATAAAAAAATTAATTGCATAATATATTTTTTACCAATTTGAAAAAAAAAAAAATCAAAAAGTTTCATAAAAATGTCATAATACAATTTAGCTTTTATTTGAATTAAATAAATACAAATTTAATTCACGGAAAATTGAATATTACAAACTGTGCTTAAAAACCAAAAGAACACATAAAAAAAATTGGATAAAAAAGTGTAACCTACAAAAAAGTTGCTGAATATTTAAAAAAAAATTAAAATATGAAAAAAAAAAATATTTACAAAGTATTGACAAAAACTCCAAATCTTATCAACAGTGAACAAAAACCCAAAGAATGCCGATTTTTTCCTTTAGAACATTAAAAGAAAGTTATATAAAAATTGCAACAAATATTTAAAATTAAAAATAAGTAATCAAAAATATAAGCAGAGTTGTTATTACTGCATAGCTTATGAACGAAAAAACACCAGTTCTTCGAAATAGCAACGTTCTATAATGCCTTATTGGGATGATTAGGTGCGATTAAAAAATACAAAAGATAAGTAAATTCAAAAACCAATTAGAAAATGACTCAAAAAGGCAAATTGATTAGCCAAAGTGTTTAAAAGCGTTTGCAGATAGCGCGCCAGGCATATCTAAGGAATGTTTCAGCATCAAAAGCGTGCTGTTATTTGAATGGTTACTACATAGATTTGTTTACAATAAAAAAAAAAAAAAACAAACAAAAAATACAACAGCTAAAGCACTCTATAGGTATTTGTAGAATGGCGCGTTTCGATTTTACATGATGGCTCGTCACTGTCCGTCACTGCCAGCACATCACATATAAAATCACTTTGTGCATAGAAATAGAAAATGTTAATACAGCAGCACTTAGATAGCAACAATTGTATCCACAACAAAATTGTAAACAATATTACATTTTGAGTTCAATTTGTAATGGCCTTCAACCCGCATTTGTACTTGCCATTTGACATGCCATCGAGTGGTGAAACAAAAATCAAAGAGCATTCAACGGTTTTGTTTATCTTTCAAATATTCATGTTAGCTTATAGATTACCGTTACTTCCAAACATTGAAGCTTGTGTTTACAAAGAAGATTATTTTGTTTTGTTGTGTAAACAATTGCCCACTTATTTATAAGAAAATAAAAAGTTCATAAAGCTTTTTACAATAACATTTCCATATCAATTTTCAATTATGTATAAGAACTTTTTAAGCCAATTTTATTTTTTAACAATAAGACGACGTTTACACATGCTCTTATGTGCAAAGATCCACAGTAGTTAATATTGGCCTTCACATTATTATTAGCTGTCAAATTTTCATGGTTCCCTTTCTATGTCATGCTTTCATTTAGAAAGGACACCCTGGAAATAGTTTCGGACTAGGAAAAAAAATCGCCATCAATTTTTTTTTCATGTTTACCTATTATCGAAGCGAAAAATGTATATCGTTAGCTTCATGTGAAAACGTGCTAAGTTAACTTTTACGAATTTTACAGGAGACGAAAAAAAATGAATAACTGCCACATACTTTATCTACAAACTAAATACTAAATCTCGTAATCGTTGTCAAGAGAGTAAAGACTTGAGTGCCATTTTTAACTCCAAACTCTCTCTAGTACCGTGGACTTCGTTGTTTCAAAATTTGTTGGAGTGGTTGGGTTCAGTAGACTTAACACCAGTGACTTTAAGGACCCTATGACGTTGAGGGCACTTTATATATCCTTGGCCAGAAGTGATCTTGAATATTGCTCAATAATATGGAATCCTTTCCATGAATCTAACTCCTATCAAATTGAGAGAGTTCAACAAATTTTTACAAAAATTGCTTTACTATGCTTCACTGGCCAGACGGCCTCCCATCATATACCAGCAGGCACAAATTGCTTGGTCTTCAGGCTTTGCATGACAGAAGAACTTTAATCTCACTCATGCTTGACTTTAGCACGAATTGCTCTGATTTATCTAATTTGTTCATTCCATATATTCCAATGCGTGATCTTCGGCATAATAAATCTAAATAATTAATAAAACGAATTATGCTATGAATAAACCTATAACTACGACTATACATCTAGCAAATCGATTCAGTAGTGTTCTTAATTTTAATAACAGCTTATATAAGTTTAAGCTTGAATTGTTTTCTATTTTTAACTAGTCTGTAACAAAGCATTTAGTTATCGACTTGTAAGAATTAAAGTAGATTATGGTCAGCGCAAAGCATTTATCAAATCAATTGGGTGAATCCAATTTAAAAGGGGTTGTGTAGGCAACTCTCTCAAGGGGTTTCCAGCGCAATATATAGCTTCTCTAACCCAATTGTCAACCTCACCTACACGTGGCGAATTCTGTTTCATTGACAGCCGAGACTCTGCCGACCCCAAGTTCTTCATGCAACTAGGGGGTGGGGAGGACGGGATGACCTAGAAGGTTTAATGTGGTCATATAAATTGTTCCCGAGATGGTCGGACTAGTACCTTAATAGTGCTTTGTTACCGGAACGTAACGGATCTATATGCCGCAAAGGACCATCAACATCGGCCCAAAGCCTTCGGGAGTGTCTTTATCATTAATACAAGAACAACAACAACAAAGCATGTACTTTTAGACAGAATGAATTAAATAAGTAAATAAAATGCGTGCACAAAGAAATGACTAGTAATTTAGATTGATATTATTGACTGGTTGACTTAGCACATTTTTTTGAATAGTTGATGACTTAGCACATCATAATCAGCACGTAAAAATTAAAAATTAATATATTTTTTTCTTGTGATCGATATATTTTGAATTCAGTTTTAAAACTGCATTAAAATACAATTTTCCAAAAAAAGTGACTTAGCACATTTTCACATTCAGCTAACGATATGAGAAATCTAGTTATTTAATTACCGATTAGGAGTTAAGTATGAAAATGAAATATATACATATACTAGGGGGCTTTTCCCCTTGCTCGCTACGCTTGCCAACCCCCACCCCATCTTCCGATAGCTTCGCTATCACCAGTGGGGCCCCCACGTTATTTAAAATGTTTTTTTACTCGTCGTTATTTGGTAGTAAAATTTTACCCTGGTGACAACATGAATGTTTGGAACGAGACATTTCATTTTTGAACGTGAGAGCGTGACAATGTTCGCATTCTGTTTCTAAATCTCCTATATCCAAATATTCAATCTTTGACTCCGCATCATATAACCCTAACATCAATTTGCTTTTCTTTGCTTTTGCCATACGGTAATTTTGTCGTGCTGATATACGCTTCTCGGCTTTCCTCTCCTCATATTTTTCTGCACGGTTTTTCAAAATTTTCGATTTGTTTTTCTTATAGAATTTCACATCGAAATGTAATATTTTCACTTTGTTTTTCTCAACAAACCTTTTCTTGGCATTGCGACGTTGAATACGTTTTCTCTCCGCCAACTCAGCTTCGGTTAAATTTAACATCTTTCTATAAGTTAAAAAAAAACAAGTAAGGAAGGTTAAGTTCGGGTGTAACCGAACATTACATACTCAGTTGAGAGCTATGGAGACAAAGTAAGGGAAAATCACCATGTAGGAAAATGAACCTAGGGCAACCCTGGAATGTGTTTGTATGACATGTGTATCAAATGAAAGGTGTTAATGAGTATTTTAAAAGGGTGTGGGCCTTAGTTCTATAGGTGGACGCCTTTTCGAGATATCGCCATAAAGGTGGACCAGGGGTGACTCTAGAATTTGTTTGTACGATATGGGTATCAAATGAAAGGTGTTAATGAGTATTTTAAAAGGGCGTGGGTCTTAGTTCTATAGGTGGACGCCTTTTCGAGATATCTCCATAAAGGTAGACCAGGGGTGACTCTAGAATTTGTTGGTACGATATGGGTATCAAATGAAAGGTGTTAATGCGTAGTTTAAAAGGGAGTGGGCCTTAGTTCTATATGTGGACGCCTTTTCGAGATATCGCCATAAACGTGGACCAGGGGTGACTCTAGAATGTGTTTGTACGATATGGGTATCAAATTAAAGGTATTAATGAGGGTTTTAAAAGGGAGTGGCCCTTAGTTGTATATGTGAAGGCGTTTTCGAGATATCTACCAAAATGTGACCAGGGTGATCCAGAACATCATCTGTCGGGTACCGCTAATTTATTTATATATGTAATACCACGTACAGTATTCCTTCCAAGATTCCAAGGGCTTTTGATTTCGCCCTGCAAAACTTTTTCATTTTCTTCTACTTAATATGGTAGGTGTCACAACCATTTTACCAAGTTTTTTTCTAAAGTTATATTTTGCGTCAATAGAACAATACAATTACCATGTTTCATTCCTTTTTTCGTATTTGGTATATAATTATGGCATTTTTTTCATTTTTCGTAATTTTCGATATCGAAAAAGTAGGCGTGGTCATAGTCGGATTTCGGCCATTTTTTACACCAATACAAAGTGAGTTCAGATAAGTACGTGAACTGAGTTTATCGATTTTTGTTCAAGTTATCGTGTTAACGGCCGAGCGGAAGGACAGACGGTCGACTGTGTATAAAAACTGGGCGTGGCTTCAACCGATTTCGCCCTTTTTCACAGAAAACAGTTATCGTCCTAGGAGCTAAGCCTCTACCAAATTTCACAAGGATTGGTTAATTTTTGTTCGACTTATGGCATTAAAAGCATCCTAGACAAATTAAATGAAAAAGGGCGGAGCCACGCCCATTTTGAAATTTTCTTTTATTTTTGTATTTTGTTGCACCATATCCTTACTGGAGTTGAATGTTGGCATAATTTACTTATATGCTGTAAAGATATTAACTTTTCTTTTAAAATTTGAATTTAAAAAAATTTTTTTTTAAAAAGTGGGCGTGGTCGTTCTCCGATTTTGCTAATTTTTATTAAGCAGACATAAAGTAATAAGAGTAACGTTCCTGCCAAATTTCATCATGATATCTTCAACGACTGCCAAATTACAGCTTGCAAAACTTCTAAATTACCTTCATTTAAAAGTGGGCGGTGCCACGCCCATTGTCCAAAATTTTACTAGTTTTCTATTCTGCGTCATAAGCTCAACTCACCTACCAAGTTTCATCGCTTAATGCGTATTTGGTAATGAATTATCGCACTTTTTCGATTTTTCGAAATTTTCGATATCGAAAAAGTGGGCGTGGTTATTGTCCGATATCGTTCATTTTAAATAGCGATCTGAGATGAGTGCCCATGAACCTACATACCAAATTTCATCAAGATACCTCAAAATTTACTCAAGTTATCGTGTTAACGGGCAGACGGACGGACGGACGGACATGGCTCAATCGAATTTTTTTTCGATACTGATGATTTTGATATATGGAAGTCTATATCTATCTCGATCCCTTTATACCTGTACACCCAACCGTTATGTAATCAAAGTTAATATACTCTGTGAGCTCTGCTCAACTGAGTATAAAAACAGTACATACTACAGAAATATCATACCACTGAAATAAAATATTCCCGGAAGAAAAAAACTTTTTTATATAATAGAAGGATAAATTAGGTCTTAGTAAACTATTTCAGAAGTTTACGATTGTTTCGCATATGAAATGAAATATTCATTTGCATTGCGTCTGTGTATTTCATTCTCTAAATGATCGCTTTTGTTGTGGGGACGTGTGTTCTGTGTAACTGTGCCGCTACTGAAGTAGTCTAACGGCTAGTGATGTTAATACTTTGATGCTACTGAAAGCAGCATTACAACTTCAATCAATTCAACCTTAAACGTTTTTGAAAGTACTTCTTCGGGCAGCTGGTGACTTTCTGGTGCTTGCATCCAAGTTTCCACTGGGTAGTTGCCCGAATATTGGTTTGGGTGAGAGCTAAGGTGAAAGACTACAACCAGTAAGGCCACTCCGCTAATAATCACCTTGAGAGAACTACTAGGAGGTTTCGTCTGCCGCTTCGGTTCACAATGGCGAGCTAACGTCTTATAACGTCAAATTCTATTTATCTAACTCCTGAAGGGAAAATCTGTAGTTCAAAGCTGGCGCGCTTTTAGTGCATGTCGAACTACTACTAGTTCGTCCTCTATCTCTTTTACAAGTTTTTAACTAGCGAATTTGATATGACGATGTCCTAGGCGGTGGAAATTGTCTATAGTTCCTTACATATTTTCACTCTACAACTAGTTGGTTTATTTGCACTATTTCGATAGTTTCGAACTAATGTCAAAATTTACTATTAAGACCTAGCTCTTTTGTTGATTTTATTTTGTTGCTTCCGAACTGGACCGAATTCATATTGATTCTGCCACGATTTTATCCACTCATAGGTGAATCTCCTTAAATCTGAAAACCCATAGTGTCGATTTTGGTACTACTACAACTACTACTTCTACTAGATATAATAGTTCTGAACCAGGAATTATGATCACTAGTTACGCACTTCCCTTCAGGGATGGTTATTTATTTTATCAACAGCTGTTCCTAATTTCAAGTCTCCATCCTACACTATTTGTTGAGAGTGCTGAAACTGCGTCTTTTTCTTCTGAATTTCGTCAGAACTCAATAGTCAACTGGAGAATTGTTATTTTAGACGGAAAATAACAATGGTTACATTTGGAAGCTCTTTTTTTACAAAATGAGATCTTGGCCTTCCTGATAACCAGTCAACCTTACGTACTTTTGAGCTAGAAAAACGCAAAAATCCGTATTAAACATTGAAGGAAGTGGAATATGGCCAAAAAAGTTGATAAACATTTCCTTAATCTGGCTTTCAAATTACAGTAAGTTTCAGGAAAAAGGATAAGTGGACGAGCTATCCTAGGCGTAGGTCCGTGTGTCTAAAAACTAGAATTATCAGACGAATAAAAAGTGAGTGCAGTGAGTGTAGAATGGATGTAAGTCCGTGGCTTTCTTGTCACAAAACCAGAACTTCGGCAATTCTTCCTTCGTAACATTTTCTAAAACTATAACATCTTCTATAAGACTATGTTAGAACAGGAAGTTCTGAGGGAAGTTTTTTAGGTATTTTAATTTCATTGAAATTTATAAGATAGTATTTTCGCTAGTTACGTTAGTTTGGCTATATGAGTTTGTGCTTACTCCTACTCGGAAATAATTATCTCCAGTGTGAATGTTCGCATTGTTTGCCTGACGAGGGTCTATTTGTGCAACCAAATACTTCATCTTCATTTAACCTTCGATAGGCGGTCTAGAAAAGGTCGCTACCTTAGCTGTAACTCCGGACAAAAGACTGACGCATCTACTCCTGCTCCTCTGCTTACACCTTCGTTAGAGCATTCGTAGATAATATAGTGTCCCGTGATAACACCCTCAAGTACTCTTTTTGCATATTGGTATAGTTTGAGAATACATTTTTTTTCATTTCTCATACAAATATGGATACAGAGATCTTGAAACTTAAAAATAATACCAGTTGCTTTGTTAACGTTTTTTTTCTTTGTGAGATCTCTCAAAGACGGTGCCTCCCCTATAAATTTTATTAGCAATGTTCTCCCCTTCGATGCTAGTTCATTTTGGAACCCAACAAAGATTTGTTCTTTCAAATATTTATATGAGCACACCCTCGGTTTGCTTTAAAACATGGGTCTCCAAAACTTGAAAGTGATTACCCTTTCTCGTACGCAATGAGAGCTGAGTTGTGCTATGGTATGCAGACCCCTGCTTTAAAAGGCTCTGCCCTATTGTTTTTGTGAGTTTCTTCTTACCATTCCATTCAAGTGGGATTGAGTAGAATTGTTATGTATATGATACCCTTAAGCATTTTTTAATCTATTTATTGACTTTTATCGTTATTACATATTAACGCTTCTGGTTTAGGCACGATATACTTAAATAAATTAATATCAATGATTAATGTGACGTGTAGATAAAACATAAAAACGTCCAATTTAAAAATAGTCTACTTGCACACAATTTAGATACTTATTTACCAACTTGTGTGTCTTTATTCCAATTGAGCATAGGTCTTAAAAATAAATGTGTACAATGGTTTTTTATTCAAATTTGATAAAGATCTGAATACAGCCTAAATTGATACGCAATCACGAAAACGTCTTAAATGAATGCGCAGCATGATAAAAATAGAGGAAGGTAGCTCCCCTCTTTTTCTTCTTGACCATTTGACTTAAACTGTGTTTTGGCATTCCCTTTTGAAACATCACAACCAAATCTTGAAAAAAGAAAAGTCTCAAAATTATATTTTTTTGAAGTTCTGCTTGCTTTTTTCTTATATTGATACGAAGCGGAAAACATCTCAAATGTGCATAGATTGTCTGAATGTTACTACATAAGACTTACTACCTCTTTGAATTTTTTGATATATTTTTGGTGTTCTACAAGAGTCCAATACCAGTCCAAGTACTATAAATATTCCGTTTAACTAACTTGTTAGCAGCTTGTTACTAGTGTGAAAAAGATTTCGTCTAACTCAAAAAATTCTAAAAGAAGCAAAAGCTGCAACTCCGGTTGTTACCAAGAAGATGGACGAACCATCGTAGCAGTTTCTTAGTTTCTGACAGTGGCGATAATTAACCGTAGGTATTTCTAAGGGCAGATATCTATCGGAACTTGTAGATCTGAAGAAAATAAGATGGACAATTTTATGGTTGAACAAGTTAAAAAGAAGTTTTTGTAAACTTCTAAAGGCAAGGGCTGAATCTCATGTGTGGTGAAGTCGGGTTAGTAATATATCGACAAGAGATTGGAAGAGGCTTCGCAAAAAAAATATATATATACGACCTCAAATAAACAAGGGGTCGAAAGAGATGTTGTACCCATAGCAAAAATAAGACGTACTTAGTCGCAATGCCCGAAATGTTGGGGGCGGGGGCGTTAACTCAATATTGGGGCGAGTCTTCAAGATCAACTGCCAACACAGTAAAGTGGCGTCGAGGGAACTCGTCTTTACTATTGAGAAGAGTTCGGTGTGGTTCTAATCTGTAGGAAAGGTTTCTGGAGATTTTTTTTTAAATGTTTTGGTACAGTTATTCAAACATAAATTTTAGATTTTTCGATAAACTTCTTTGCAGTGGTTTGGATTCCCTCAGTAAGAAGGTTAGATTTTAAGAATCACTGCTCTCCCAAAAGGAGAATAAAGGTTTTGCTTTACTATTTTAGTTGCATTTTATCGGTTCACACTTTTTAACAGCTCTGTAAATATTTATTCGTCTAACGTTGATGGTTGAAAAAAAAAAAACACAATGAATTTAAAATTTCCAAAACATTATTTTAATACTCTTCTGAGCAGAGCTCACAGAGTATATTAATTTTGTTGGCATAACGGTACCCCGTAACGGCATAAACTAATCAAGATAGATATAGACTTCTATATATCAAAATGATCTGGGCGAAAAAAGAAATTCATTTAGCCATGTCCGTCCGTCCGTCCGCCTGTCCGTAAGCACGATAACTTGAGTAAATTTTGAGGTATCTTAATGAAATTTGGTATTTAAGTTCCTGGGCACTCATCTCAGATCGCTATTTAAAATGAACGAAAACGGACTATAACCCCGCCTACTTTTTTGATATCGAAAATTTCGAAAAAGCGAGAAAGTGCGATAATTCATTACCAAATACGGATAAAGCGATGAAACTTGGTAGGCGGGTTGACCTTATGACGCACCGATTTCTTTTAAAAGATGGTAATTTAAAAGTTTTGCAAGCTGTAATTTGTCAGCTTAGTATGGAATGTTCGGTTACACCCGAACTTAGCCTTCCTTACTTGTTTTGATTTGGCAATGCTTTTTCAGCATTTGACAAATTGTATCTCTGCCAACTAATAATTTATGGGCGCTTTCAGCGAACAATCATTTGACTGAGAGACATTTTTTTTTTATGAACGAAAGTTTATGTTTAGAAAGTTATCACTGAACGATTGATCAACAGCTGAGTTTACTGAAAGCGCCCAATGCCAAATAAGTGCAACTAAATTAGTTACGTTCCAATGACGCGTGATCCAGATACGTATAGAACTTTAACATGCAAATGCGACAACAAATTTATCCATATGGGTCACATTGTTGGTGCATTTGCATGTTAAATCTCTATCTGTATCTGGATCACATTTCATTGGAACACGAGGATTGTTTTGTTGCATGATGGAATTATAGAAGGTAGCGCATTACTCATGTAAACATTAGTTCAGCTGTTTTTATGGGAAATTTTTACTTCATTTTCCTTCAGCTCTTGTTTTTTCCTCCCTTTCTTTCATTCGCTGAAGCAGTCAAGTGTGACGTAGATGCGCAGAACGAAGCAATTTTGAACTCGTGAATGCGCAATTTGGGTAGGTTATTTGTGGTTTTGTTGCACAAATCGCACAGAAGATTGTGCATTCACGAGTTCAAAATTGCTTCGTTCTGCGCATCTACGTCACACTTGACTGCTTCAGCGAATGAAAGAAAGAGAGAAAAAAAACAAGAGCTGAAGGAAAATGAAGTAAAAATTTCCTATAAAAAACAGCTGAACTATTGTTTACATGCGCAATGCGCCACCTTATAATTCCATCATGGTTTTGTTGTATCCTAATTGCACACTTATCGATTTTCGATATATTTACGACACTTGAAACATTTCTCATCACTCGCTGCTGTCATGTGTTTTGCATTTTTGTTGGTTACACTCATTTGCTACTTGATTTGCATTAAAATAATTTTAACTATGTATAACTAGCTGCATTGAAGAAGTAAGTGATAGGTGTCACAAACAGATTATTACTCTATCATTCTCTTAAGGAATTCTCTACATCAAACAGAACGTTAGTACTCCCACAAGGCTTATATATTGTTACGAATATTAGCAACACTAAGGTGTACTGTCATCTCTAAGCGATGCTAATCAGTGACTTGTATGCACATCAATAGATCAATCATTATGTCTGCACATATGTACGTACACGCAGCGGAGAAGAGACGCACAAACACATGCAGATATCTTAGGAAAGTACCAAAGAGAGGGAAAAATAATTTCATTTACAAAGTGTGAAAGCAAATGTCGAATTCTTCCTCTTATGCCTCACATATACAGCAAAAGTTGATTTGAAATTTTGTATTCAGATGGCGCTAGTGTCACTCGATCTGCCGTTCCCCATGAAAATACATGCATCTAATCATCATGCATAAGATTGCGTTGAACGCATCTATTGTGGCGCGGTCTTTATTGATGCTGATTGCAATGAGTAGGCGCCTTCAAAAGCCATTCGCTAAATTAAAGTAGGGTATTGTATCAACTAAGTAGTGTGTACTTTTCAATTTCAAGCCGCTTGTAATCCATTAAATGTAAGTAATCCTAGCAGAGAAAAATAAGTTTGTATGTGGCTAGTATTACAATTTTAAATTAGTAGTTTGCATCTGTCACGATTGTTGAGCGCCAAAGGAGCGTAAGAATGTAATTTTAGCAAAGCAAAATCAACGCAGGAAAATGGAAATAAGTACTTGTGTACTTGCGTACTTATAATAGAAAACTCAAAGAATGTAACACAGGGATAGTGAGAAATGAAAGGGTGGTTTGTGGTTGACGTTTTTGGTAATTCAGTAACTCGCATGAAGCGGGGGAAAATAATAACATGTTTGCAATGCGAGCATAGAAATTAAGTAAAATGAGGAACAAAAGTTTGATTCAATTTTTTTACGTACTCTACCATTTTAGTTGAAATTATCAGGAAGCTACATATGTTCGTATATTTTTAGAAACCTCTTCTTTGGGTTACAAAGCCACTAATGTGTGGTTATGACGATTACCATCCTAATTAGTGTCCTCTTAAAATAGGTGTCAGAAGCATTGATGTAAGCTGATGATAGCAAAACATTGCTTCAAGACAGTCATTAATTCGAAGATGAGCTTTCCTAGTTAATAAGATTTCTTTGAAATACAAAATAAGCAACGGATTAGCAGATGCCTTTAATAATAATAACTTGTGTTGCGTACCTTCGTGGAGATTGAGGTTGAGTTTCTTTTCTCATTTCTGTTCAATTTGTTGAAAACCTCATATCAGAAAAATACACTTTTAAGCTCTACACCAAACCCCTGTTCAAGTGCCGCCCTGTTTTACAACCATTTTCCGTTACTTAAGCTGTTCAAATCCGTGTGGTTCGGTAGGAGTCGTGACTTCTGTGATACGAAGTCGATCCGTATTTACTTTCACTAAAGATAACACAGTTCAGGTATAACTCAGCATAAGGCTGTTGTTTCTACAACATCATCTATTTCATTAATAATTTTAAAAAGGGAAAGTCTTAAGATCAAAATTCGAAAAAAAAATTGGCTTAGACTCAGAGGCATTATTAAACCTCAGGCTGGGATGGGGTTCAGAATATTTCCGCGGTAGATGAATTTGTCGTAAGTGACGATTAAATCCAGAGACCCGCAGGTTCGGAAATAAACAAAAATCGCCCCATAAATCGTAGCGGATCCTTATCCGGTAAACGACAGCGAACATCGCCACACATTCCTAAACTTTCGAATAGTCGTTTACGGTTACAACGACAACAAACAATAACTCTTATGCATAGATTGAATAGGATTGGGATTTTTGAAGAGCATTTATACAAGTAAAAAAGGTATTTTAATCGGAATTCGCCTATGGCCGCAGAAAATGAGGGTGGCCTCCGCTCCGCTGGAAGCAACAGTTGGTAAACGACTTAAATTCCTTTGCTGTGACTAATGGTACCCGTTTATACAACGACGAAGAAGTGACTGGCGCGACTTGTTGGGCGGCTGTAACTGTTCAAACGCTTAAGCGACAATTAAATGAGTTAGAAAGTTATACAAGTGAACACCACACGTAATTTAATAATAAAGTTCTCTCTCGGGGAAAAAATTGCAAACTTTATAAGTTTTGTACGTCTCCCTCAAAGAAGATGACGTAGCTCTTGTTATATTTTGCGAGAAATATAAAGTCCTTCTGGTGATGTCAAGGCTATATTTCGAAAAGAGAAATGTTTTGCTTTTGCGTTATATTACGCAAACTAGGAGCATCAGAAGGGGAGAGCTCCACTAAGTTGGCCGTAACAGGTCTGAAGAAGACTTAACCTCGTTTGGTGTTAAGAATAGACGAACATTTTTGGAAAGTAGGATGACTGGCGTAACTTGCCAAGGAATTCAAATTTTTAAATGACCCATACCCGTTAACCGCCACTTTATAATGATAAAGATAGTGTACTGTTAATATTGTGACGATTATTAGTAACACTAAGTGATACTCGGGCGGCCGCCGTGGTGTGATGGTAGCGTGCTCCGCCTACCACACCGAAGACACTGGGTTCACACCCCGGGCAAAGCAACATCAAAATTTTAAAAACAAGCTTTTTCAATTAGAAGGAAAATTTTGTAAGGGGGGTCGCCCCTCGACAGTGTTTGGCAAGCACTCCGAGTGTATTTCTGCCATGAAAAGCTCTCAGTGAAAACTCATCTGCCTTGCATTGCAGATGCCGTTCGGAGTCGGCATAAAACATGTAGGTTCCGTCCGCCCAATTTGTAGGGAAAATCAAGAGGAGCACGACGCAAATTGGAAGAGAAGCTCGGCCTTAGATCTCTTCGGAGGTTATCACGCCTTACATTTATTTTTTTTTTAAGTGATACTCACATCACTAATCTGATACTAAGTAAATAAAGCCACAACAACAATAAAGCAAGCTGCCACACTTGTATGTACGTAAACAAATTAAATATCATGTACACACATACATACAAGCAGCAGAGAGATACTTACAAACGCATGTCATCATCAGCTACTACTTCGCTCACATATACACACGCATATGGTTATACACTACAAATACACGCGCGTATCGCTGGTGACCAGGTAGAGGATTCTAGAAGAAGAAACGTCTAGACATTTGAGCAGAGAGTATAAAAGCAGCAGAAGCTGAGTAGTCCGTAAGCAGTTTGATTTAAGCACGCTATCAGTTGCGAAGTGAAGTTTAATTGCGAAGTACTTTCAAAGTAGTCTAATAAAGACCATTTTGTAATACAGAATATTGGAGTGTTTTATTCAACAGTTTAGCGATACGAACGTAAGCAGAAGGTTGCAAATAAGCGGAATTTTCCTAAATTCGTTACAATATAACGATCAGTGATCGTAACGAGAGACGATTGAGATTGATGAGGAAGCTAGTTCCAAGTTTACAGATACATCTTTAAATAATGCTATACGCCAAGCCATCCGCTGCCTTGCCTACTGTGATTTGTATATAAATAAAGCAACAAATCAAATTTAGCGTAGGTACAAAGCCAAAATACTCGTAGACAATCACGTTCTTATCACATCATCTTTTGTTGACAATCATAGTTTAGAGTTTCTTATTGTGATAAATGATCTAATTTTTTTCTGGAAACAGTCAACAGCACTGGGGGATGTAGCTAAAAATTGTTATGTTTGTTTGTTTAATGACGTGTTCAGTGGTTACTGTAAAAAAGAAAGCTAGTGATAAAATTGTTGTTGTTGTATGGAGCATCATATTTCATAAGTGGACTTTCAAGGAAGAGCAAATAAAATGTTGATAGTTTTCTTTTAACAATTTTTCTAATTTGAAAGCGTCTGATAAAAAATATGCATGAATTGTATGTAGATAACGTCTCAACGCCATAAAGTATGCAATAAAAAGGGACAATCTTCTAACCACCCTCCACAGGCATTTTTGTTTGCGCTAAGCTCTGATCGTCTGCCAAAGAGATTTGCTATGTACGCCAGTGAACCTATTCGATTTCTAGCCTTCCGGACGAACAAACATGGTGACCTTTATTAATGACTTTCTATTTCTGTAATTTGTTTTGTTTATCTTGTGTTTTGCTTTTAACGTGACAATTGGCGACAACAGAAACAAAAAAAAGGTTGTAACGTGCAACTTTTGTTGTTCACAGTTGCAGAGCCCTGGAGCCTACCTACGTCCAATGGTTACAAGTGGCAACATATTCTTTCAGAAATAGGAAAAAAATAGAAAAGTATAAATCTTAATAATAAGCATTTCGTGATATGTGATATCAATACAAGGAGTGAGTTCGGTTAGTAAAATGATGCGGAATACGTTAGTATTGTCATAGAAAACTTACCAAAGTCATATTGAATCTTTTTTTTTGTTCATTTATTATTCCTGCTGATCACTTCACTCACACTTTATTTGCTCGCATGACGCTGACAATCACTTTTGCCTCTCGGGCTCATTGATTGATTATACTTTTAGTAAATATTTGTTTTTTTTGGTCTTTGGTAGGGCGCAAATAACGTTTGGTCTTTGAGACCCACTTTAAGTCCATTTAGATTAATGTTAATAAGTTCAATCAGAGCTCGTAGGTAAGATGGTCGGATATAAATGAAAATAAGAACTCTGACAGTTGACATGCAGCAATGTAATTAAAATTGTTTTTTATAGTTAACACTTGTTTGCTAAAGGGAGGGGTGAGCTTTATAAGGGACCTACGTTGTGTGAGTATTGGAAGAGATAGAAAAAGGTTGTACTCTCTCGGGTTTAGCCCTTATATTTGGCTGCCTATTCACTGTATAGAGTTCCAGGCAGAACAGCTGAGAATTGGTGTGGTCGAGAATTATTGAACAACAATCACAATAGTATTCTGACCAGCGTTGGACAAACAATACAATATCAAATAGCTGTATACAGTAAAGTCAGCAACAATAGACGTGCTAAACGAGCTCCTTAACCAGTATAGATTTCGTTGGCCTGACTGTTAGAACTCGAGGCAATATGGTCAAAGTAGTATCCTTAGCAGACTTTACGGTGTGACTTGGACATCATATTATCACAAGCTCTCGTTCCCACATGAGTTACAAGGTGATGTTTCTTTCAAGGGGAGACTGGAAAAGGAACGAGGTCTGCAGCAAGGAGGCAATCTCGCTCTACAGCGACGGTTTGAAAAAAAAGCGGCGTGTAGGAGCTGTTGTCTTCTCCAAACAACTTAAAAGGCCGCTTTAAAACCGACTCGGCCTGTTCTGTCTGTATACTCCTCTGCGAGGACCCGGTAAGAAGGAGCCAGGTATGAAATTTCTTAAGAAGTGTTCATGGCGGAGGAGTTAGCCCATCGCATTGTCTAAGCCCGTTTGCAACTGCAAGAGGTTACTTCATACTGCAGTTAGCATCTCAACATCACATTCTTATAACTTTCTAGTCACAGAACATTACGTACAACGAGAAGGCGAGCGAACTTGCGAAAATAGGGGCTTTGTTTAACGCTGCTAAGACGTCGAAATGCAGCATCCACTCATATCAATCAAAAGAAACAATTTTTACTCCATGGACAGCTGTAGGAAAACCAACCGAACACGGTAGACTTACAATAGTATGAGAAGGTCCTCTGTCTCTAAATAAGTCAAGTAAATTGAATCTTAAATCATATGCGATTCCCAGCTCTTGTTTCAAACTAAGCTAGAGGGATAGTTCACCTCATAAGCTTATTAAAAAGCCAGATACTTTTACATTTCCTCCTTCTTATACAGTATGAATAAAGCGAAGGAGAAGGTTTTGGGGATTGTTATCGAAGTTGATGGTCCTTTCACGGATATTGAATTTAACTCGGGTACCAGTACCGCGGACGACTTCACTTCCAGCATGACCTACATACTGCAAGGCATTCAGAAGCTGGTGTCACTACAAGATATGCTCCAGGCTGAAAACCAGCAAAGATTATATGAATATACGATGTCAACAGCCGAACAATATCAGCCTCTGCTGTCATCAACCGCCATTGATACACCTTCAAAGTGCTTAGGAACTTGATAAAAACGACAACAGCACAATCACAGGCCATTAATGCTTCCCGTATGTTAAACAGTCATTACGTCTCCTCCTTCCTACTAAAAGGGCTCCAACGGGCCTGCTTTAACCTTCTTCTAAGTTTGTATTATGATATACTTGGATGCATATAGGTCCATTGCGCTGAACACGTTCATTGAACCTACCTCACAGCAGCGTACAATACCCCCCAGTACTGCTTAAGCTTATTCAGCATTCATGTTTTCAAATATTCTCGAAAACTCTCCTTAAAAAAAATATATATACTGAGCCAAATTTTCTTCGCAGACACTTAACAAAACTATGTTCACGAACTGCAATTAAAAAACAAACTTTCGCACCTCTAACTCAACTCATATTTTTATTTTTCCTCGCCAACCAAATTGCAGTTAATTTGAAAATAATTACACTACAAAAATTTCTTTTGTATGACGTCGATACTAACACAATCAAATTAAGTACTTGGTATATAAATAAAACTTGTTTTATTTGTTCATAAATAAAAAGTGTTAATTAAGAGGTATTTTTGGCCAGTAGTAAATTGAACTGGGTAGAAATGGAAGTAGGACCAGAATGGAACGCCTTACAGAAAGATTCGTTTTTCTGGCCTACGGGGCTGATTTTTTCTTGGTCTGCTTGGTAATTTGCATTAATTTGTGCTTTGTACAAACCAGCCAATCCACCATAGTGACGTGCACTCAAACGCCATGACTTGCCAACTGTTATATTAGATTGTCCGCTCTTACTAAAATAGTTTCCAATATAATGATGGCTCGATACAGCAGTTATTTATATATGGAAAATATTGAACTTTAGTTCAGCCTCTTTGAATGCCTTGCCAGCAGATGTCGCTTCAAGACTTGCCAGCCAAACAAACCGGAACACTGTTCTTTTTTGACGCCATATAGATCCCCCAGCCGTCTTTATATATAATTTTGGTTTTCTATTTGAATTGACCTAAGTAACCTAAATTTACTTATTAATTTAATTATATCAAATGCGGCAAAAATGTAAACAAATACTGAACAGCTGATTGCCATTCAATCTACTATTCACAAAGGGACAATTTTAATTCAATCATGTTACGCAATACGAAAAAAAACACAGTCGACTCGATCGACAACACTCTATTCTACTGCTAATCGACACTCGCAATAGGGGTGAATAATTTGCAAGATTGTCCCCAACTAACTGTGTATTTCAAAATATTTTCAACTGTTTTATTCATTTAATAATTGAAAATAATCAAAAACAATCTTAACTAATACTTACTGATGAAATTAAAAACTAAAGTAACAATAATTAGGCATTCTCTTATTATTAGTCAAATATTTGAATTTGATATAATCACTTTGTTATTTTGATTACATTTTTAAAATTTTAATTAAAATAAAGTTAAATCACAAATTTGAAATACAATTTAGTCACATGATTAAAATAAATGAAATATTATTTAACGCATATATGTAATACTCCTATATTGCTAATAGAAAATGCTCGCAATGTGTTTTGAATTCGAAATCAAAACAAGACAGCCTATAAAATTTTTGTGATTGTAGCAGCATAAGTGTGACAAGAAAAAATTTAAATTTAGGTACATTCGATTATTGCATACAAAAACAAAAACGTTTAAACAGCAATATATCGGCACTCTGATGCTTGGGAATGTACCTAGCTTTTTGTAGCAATATTACATATATGATTTAACGTTATTTTCAGTTATTCTAATTAAAAACTAAATATGACTACAAATTATCAACTAATTAAATATGATCAAGGTTGAACTAGCCGGTCATTAAAGACCTCATATAGATTGAATGTGTCCATGGTGTTAAATATAGTCAAGCTTTCAAAAGATGTTTTGCTCGAAACTGGCTACATTTAGTTATTTGATTGAATAATCATTGCCTTCAATTAAATAGAAAAAAACGAATCAGTCAAAGTTATTTTTAATTTATATATTTTTTAATTGATGATTGATTAAACATAATTAAGCTGTAAACAAATTTTTTGTCAACATTGAGTGTATTTAATTAATTGATTTATTAATCATTACATTAAGTTAAATAAAAAACAAACTCGATCAGAGAAATTTATAATTTTTTAATGTTAATTTTTTTAAATTGATTATTTTCAATTATATTTGAATTTTTAAAATTTAAATAAGAATACTTTTTAAATAAGAATACTTCAAATGATTTCAATGCATAAATAAGTTAAATAATTACAAATAAACAACTGATTAAAAATAATTCATCACTTACACGGTTTTCTGATTGATATTGACTAATTTTAATTAATTGATTATTTTTAATAATTTTTTTGCTTTAGTTGCTTGATTAGTTTTGCTTATTTGTAGTTTCCAAAGATTAATGACTAATTATCTGTTCATCACCTATAGATTGCTGAATTACAATCAAATAATCATTATCACAATCAAATAATCATTAAACTTAACTACTTTCAAGAAAAGTTTACTCTATTAGAGTTCGTAGTCAGTCAATCACCCCTATTCTGCATTTCGATTACGTTCCCGTTCTACGCTCCGCTTTAATCGAAGTTGGGTATTCTGCATTACGACGGAATCGTAACGAGAAAAGGAAGAGCAAATGATTTTTCGAAATCAGCTGTTTGTACGGAATGTGTGAACATTGGAACAAAATAAATTAAAGAAAATTTTTAAAACACATTGAAAAACGTTTATATTTCATTATCCAAGCCATTTTGTACGCATTTTGCCGCAGTGTTTTATTTTCTTGAGTGAAGTGCTTTCATAATTGTAAGTGTGTTTTTGTCGTTCTTTTGGCCAATTCCCTGCCGTGGCCACCGAGTTTTGTTAAAACGGACTCCTGCACGAATATAGTTGACATTTTCTGAATTTTATGGATGCTATGGAATCAATAGCCGCGGCATTATTTGTGGAGTTGGAAAGCAACGCGTAGGAAAATGGGCAGGCGAGAATGGAAAGGCAAATATTGCGAGATTTGCGTAATCCATTTGAGATGAGTGACGAATTGTAAGAAATTGAACTTAAAAGTGGTAAAGTTTAATGACTTATTTTCTTATTTAGGTTCAAAAAAAACTTTCGACTTAATAAGGATGCTGTCAAGTATGTGTTAGATGCTTTTACGGGGCAAATACGTCCAAGGACTTCGACATCGACATGTTGTTTTTGACCTGGAAACATATAAAAAACAATCATCATCAAGCCTTCTACGTTTCTTAACAAGTTTTACTTACATTTTTATTGAAATTCTGTTATAAATTAATAAAAAAATAAAAAGAAAATATTTTTCCGCCAACTAATTTGCAACTTAGAAAAACGGAACTACGATCGAAATGCAAAATACACAAAATCGAACGATTCGAAGTTCGATCGAAAGAGATTGGAACACAGAATACCAAAATTGTCAAATCGTAAAAATTCCAATCCAAGTCGAAATGCAGAATAGGGCTGAATATTTTTTTTTATATATTTAATCACTACGTCAATAAGATCAGTATGTTGCAAACAATATTTAGGCATCAAAAGAGAGGCAAAACTCGTTCAATATTGAAGAGTTTTTAGTTCGCCAATAGTGAGTTGGGTTTCCTACTTTCCTACCCTTCTTAGTTATAGGCTAATTAATCGCTAACTGGTCTAAAAAGGCTTGCTGTATTAATTCGTACACGTTGCAGTAATTTATTTATGTTTTCGTTGTTTTACAAATTTCGATATTATTGAGCTAAATTCAACAAAAAGAAAAGCTTTCACACATCAGACAGACGACATTCAATCAACCACCAAGTGAGCACTTGAATGCAAGTTATTCAGTTAATTCATTGACATCAAAAAGGCTATAAATACGCATCAATCAATATTAACCAAATATTTAATGAATGGTTGATTATTCAAATAGTGTTAGTAGTCGAACTTATAAATAAAAAAATAAAAAGTTGAAGCGTTAATGAATGTGAAAATTATTGCGACTTATCTCGTTGCGTATAAAAAAGGCTTTTCGTTTGTTAGTATGTCCAAATAAATGGCTATGGCCTAACGATGTACTCCAAAAGAAGAAAATGCTTAGGCTTTAGTTGATGAAAGAACGTTATTATCAACTCATTATTAACGCAGACTTATCGGTTAATCCTACACAAAAGCGCTTTGCAAAGCTGTCATATATAGCTGAAGCTTAAGCCTACAACAAGGCACAATTAATTAATGGGATCTTAAGAGTAAGCCAAATTCAGCCAAAGGCGAGTTAAATATTAGTACGGTTTAAGGCGTTAATGCCTAGAATAATCCGCGGGCAGTTATCACTTTCAGACAACAACCCGAGTGCCCTACTCTAGTGTAGTAGCTCGATTTACTCATGTGACTACCACATGAAATACGAAATGCCCAGTAGAAAAAGAAGCTAGCAGCGAGCTAACTACAATTTGGTAACCAATAAACAAACTTGCGCTATTATTATTTCATTCATTTTCGTTTTATTTGTTTATATTCTTTGAAAATTGATATTAGGGGAAAATTTCAAAATTTGCACACGGCGACAGTTACTAGGACATGTTTCTGATTTTCACTTCTTCAGCTAGCTTTGCGTAAGCTGAGTTTTCAACTCGTAATCTCTTACATTCATACTGGTGTAAGGGTAGATGCCTCTATCCACTCAACCATATAAACGCTGCAAGCTTTGTAATTTGTGTCTAAGTATTGTTTTTTGTTGCTATTCCTTTTATACACAATTCGGTACATACATACATATATGTATACTACATGTTTTTAAAGCAAATTGTGAGGAATATTTTTAGGCTTGTTCAACAGAACTTGATCTCTAATTATTGCTTCGGCACCTTTATCAACTTTTACACCCAGTTTTAGGCCGAATATTTCGAAAAAACCATAATTAACTGGGACACAAAGCAGTTCAGCCAACACTGGATTAAATGCCCACACATACACTCGGAGAAATTTTTATCCATTATGAGTGTCTCTAGTTAGTGCCGGGTGGTAACACATTCGTCTAAGCAGATTGCTTCCTAGTGGTCCTCAACGCTTCTCTGATGAGCTGTAGTAGGAGTGAAAGGATTACCTTACCAACCCCACTATGAAAAAAGCTGTGCCCAGAAATCTGAGTCGACTTGTTCGCAGTCCTGGACATCGGCAGAGAGAGAGTGATGAGTCGACTCCTCTTTCTCCTCATCCTAACAGCCTCTGTAGAGGGAGCTCGTTGCTATGCGCCAGAGCATTGTAGCATTGTTACAATAGCACAGTGACACCGTAAGAACCATCACTGCAGATTTGTTTAGCTTGAGATGGAAGCCAGTTCCTTTTCTATCCAAACATGGCCATTAGGACCTTGACACCTCGCAATCAACCCAGTTGGACAACAGCAAGTTCGTTGCCGTGATGCGAGTTAGAAGTAGCATTTGTGATGGAAGGTGATCGATACTATACAGCTTTCTAATTGATCTTATTTCCTCAAATATCGATTTCCTGCATTTTTTACCTTTAAGAATTTACTTTTTTGTTTCCGAACATAAACATTTTTAAAACTAGACCAAAAATATAAAGAAAAAAATAACAATTAAAAATATATTTGGAAAACAACTTGTAATTGCATGAATTGAAATGGTATAAAAAAAAATTTGCATAAACTTTATGCAGCCATTTAAATAAATTTAGTGCAAATATACTAGAGGTTTACGCCGTTCTTTTAATCGGCGGCGGCGGCGTAGGCTCTATAATATACCGGCAGCGGCGGTGGCGCCGGTGCGCCGACAAAGTGATCGGCGTAAACCTCTGAATTGAATCGTTGGACTTCAAAGTATCACATTGTCCACAACTAATGGAAATAATATGGAAACACACTGCTTACGTCAATGGTATGTTTGACGATCTGGAACAATATCATTTACTTGTGGATGAAGATCTGGGAGGCTTGTAAAGCGAAAAATTAAAAAAAAATAATATTGGGAAAGGTTTTGTTTATATGTATTTAAGGAAATCGACGTTTCGGAAAGATCCGCGGGTTTTGCCTCAAAATCTCGTGGATCGTTCAAAAATTTGTGGGAGTAGCTCCTTGCGGAGAGACCGAGAAATACTTTAACTGGTCACACTTTTTTAGCGCAGTTTCACCGAAGGATATGTTCTGGGCTAACTCTAATATCCGTCGTCGGCACGATTTCTTTAAATCATTTGTGGCTACATGCTGGTCACACACAAAGGCTTCTTACGGTTGCTATAAATTATCTACTAATAGTCATGACTCTCGTGGCACTGTTTTAACGATTAGCATCAATGCAGGCTTATTGTTGATCGCGCCAAGGGGCCTTCAGTTTTTTCGGCTCTTTTTAAGAGCTACAATTCCCGACGTGCGAATAGTAGCAATTTCGACCACCAGTCGCTACCACGCCTCCTGACCCTCAAACCATATGCCATCACAGAATCCATAGTACTGCGACTTCGAACTCATACCTTCGTCGACGTTACTTTCCTAGAAGCTCTAGGTATAGCTCCGAAGACTTTCTGACGGATGTTTTTGTCGCGCTATGCTTCCGAGCTACACCCAATAACACATTGAAACGTTAGATAGTAACTATTCAACCAAAGATGCCGCGCTCGAAATCATAAGCAGTCTAAGTGGATATCATTGCGTAACACATGGGTGAAAATCGTCGGCGCTTCTACATAATTTAAGCTTTACAAGGACCGTGGATAAAAGTCTTAAAATGAAGACCAAAATTTGCAGACGTTTATTTCGATATATTGACCTCAATACTCTTCGTTTCCGGCCTTATGATATAAGAGCTCATTATGGATGACCGCCATCAGTTTTCAGACTAGTTCGACTATCCCCTACGTAAGTAGAACACCCGGTCATTTGTTCCACTGTCTTGAGAAAGCTTTTGCTTCACCACTTTAAGTGTTCTTGCGAAGGACAAAGCCTAACCTGGTTAAAAAATGTGCCTACGTATTCACATTTGTAACATAAGCCGTGTTGGTCATATTTAAACATGATTGATAGGCTATATCCAATGTGATTCACTCCAAGGGACTAGTTGGGGATAGGGCCGCCAACTTTAGGAAATCTCAAACCAAGAGACTTAGGTGTTGAATGATGAAGTGTGAAAATAAAAAATAAAATTTCAGACGCTATTTTATAGTTCAGCAAATAAATTGGTTTTTCAAACCCTTATCATACGTGTTGAAGACATATGCAACTTAAGTGTGAGCTGAGAATCATTTCTAAGGAGAATTTAAACCACTGGAGCCTACTAAAGGATTTTGCATCACTGATTTTGCTTATTCTTTCAGTCAATCGAGAAATAAAATTCGGCACCTTTTCGGGTAACTTGCTTTTTTAACAACTTGAGGACAATTTGAAAATATGTTCGACTTAGGGCACTTTGTTTAAATTCATCGTACTTTATTAATTTTTGAAAAAATTATGCGAAGTGAGCATTTAAATTTTTTATATAATTTTTTTTAAGTGTTTTGTTTTAATAACTTGGTGAATTCGGCGATGCGAAATCCGCGTTAAGCTGGCATTGAAAGCGCCTGTTTTCTCAAATAACTTTTGAACGGTTAGAAAGTGTTGAATTTCGCAATTGGATTTTTATAACTGGCAGTGATGCGCATCCCTTGATACCCCTTTCAACCATATCGGACCAATTTTCGAGATGAGCAATAAATGCCTAGACAGTCTTAAAAGAGTAGAAAATATAGTAACGCGCCGAACGCCGCCACCGCCGCAGCCGCCGCGCCGATATTTTTGACATTCGGCGGCGGCGGCGGCGTGTATTGGCGGCGTATATCTCTAAAATATACTAAGTTATTGTAAAGATAATATTTTTAAAGCAACAACAATAAATCGAATAGCAAAGTAGAAATTTATGCTGCACAAAAAATGTTTATAGCTAAAATTTTAAAAATAACAAAGTGCAAAGATTTTTTTAAAATTAGTAAGCGTTCATACGCTTGCAGGCGTGTGTCTGTATGAGTGTATGTGTGTTTGTTTTGTTTATAAAATTTTGTTGTTGATTTTCTTATTTGTTGGCAACATATGTGATGACTTGCAGATGCTAGCACACACACACACAAAAGGCAAACACAGAGGCAACAGCAACAGAAAGCACCCACTGCGCGATGATTTGGTCAATTGTTGTTCCGCTTGCGTTTTCTTTTTGCCTTAGTTCTGACTTATTTATATGGTATTAGATTCGAAATTACTGCACGTACTTATTTAGTTGGTCTACTAACAAACGAGTTCATTTGTATTTTTGTTGTTGCAGTGTTTTTTTTGGTTAGCTTGACCGACTAGCTGATTGATGGCATATTTTTGGTTTCGTTTCAATAGCGTGCGGATGCCATGGCGTATACGTAACTTTTTCAAATTTTTTATGGGTGTCTATTTGTTGCTGGCGTTGTCAATGAATTCCTCGTTGAAACAAAAAAAAAAGTTGGTCATCGGAGAAAGCGCACTAGCATATTGAGTAATTTTGAAAGTTGTAATTATAGAAATAAATCAAATCTTTAAAAGCTTGACGTAAAAAGTAGGCAGCGCTTGGAAATGAAATCGTTGCTCATGGGCTGTGTGCAAATGCGTGCACTTGATTGTGTGTATGTGTGGGCCTGCATTGATAAAATGCTATAATTAAACTGGGTAGCTAAAATAAAAGACCATGCTGCTTTTGAAATGTTTGGATCGATTTTTCGTTTATATTTGATTTTTATTACCTATCTATTTTTGTGAATGGTCATTAATCAATTTTTCGCTTGTGCGAAGAAGTAAATAAAATAATTAAGCAATTTATTGGAAATTCTTGCAATACGTAAATTCAATTAAAATAAAACACGATATATACAAATTTGTGTCTGGAAAAAGCAAAGATTTATTTGTGAAGGAGGGCTGCGCAATGTCGATAATTTTATAAATAGTAAAACTTGTTTTTTTTTGGTTTTTTTTATTATTTTAACCTTTCGTGCTTAACGAAGAAAAACTTCAACTACAACAAGCAGTAGAACAAGCTTCCTAAAATAAATCAAAAGCAGCTAAAAAGCGCCCCAATATTTTAAGTAAGCGCCCGCCGTGATGTGGTGGAAGCGTGCTCCGCCTATCACACCGAACACAATGGGTTCAAGTCCCGAGCGAAGCAACATCAAAAATTTAGAAACAAGTTTTCTCAACTAGAAAAAAGTTTTTCTAAGCGGGGTCGCCACTCGGCAGTGATTTGGCAAACAGTCCGAGTACATTTCTACCATGAAAAGCTTCTCAGTGAAAACTAATCTGCCTTGCATATGCCGTTCGGAGTCGGCATAAAACATGTTAGTCCCATTCCAACAAGTTTTAGAAAAAATTAAAAGAAGCATGACGCAAATTGGAAGTGAAGCTCGTCCTAAATCTCTTCGGTGGTATATCGCACCTTTTATTTGTTATTAATTTTTTAAAATTTTGAAAGGTTCAGTGAAATTTTTTTTAAATTCATACAGTGATTGTTATATTTAGGCGAACGTACAATATTCCTGAATTAAGACCACGCTCTGGATCTTTCTTGAGAGCTAGCTGTCATGGAAGGGCAATGCTTAAGGCAAGGCTAGGAAGGCCACTACAAAGGATGCGTTAGATGGGATGCTGTCCGCCGCTGTAACTTTTAGGGAATAAAAAATTGCCTGATATTGTTAGGCGGCTATTAAAGCACTATGCTCTGCCAGCGTGAGGTCGAGGGTTTTGTAGGACTGCTTGACCGCACCTGCAGTGACATCTAACTACATTTTGATAAAAATTATTTGGATGGCAGAGCCGAGCAGTCACTTGCGAACTGAACGTGTTTGCCAGTGGAGGCTTTGTAATCCTTACAAGCGCTCAATGTGAGTCCATGTGGTGCGATTAAATATCCTGGGTAGTCTCAGCTGTGTTAGATGTACCGAGGACAACTGTGTGGGGGAAACATCCAGTCACTTTGTGCTCATTTGGCCAACCTTTGCTAAGAATAGGCGTACGAAACGTATCTTTCCATCTGGAGGATATTTTTAAGATCGATGCGTGCCTTATCTTTATCGTTACCACGCAGCGATTTTCTAAGTAACTGTAAGCCAGTTTGGCCGTTAGGGTATGTGGAACCAAAACAAAAGTGTCCAGGTGAGCTGCCCTTTAACTGGACAGCTGACACCCAACCTAATAGCTCAGCATGTATCCAAGATAAAGTACGACACAGAATTTTCTTTTTCTTATTCAGTTTTTTCTTACTTTCGTCCCGACAAAGACACTCCCCGAAGGTTTTAGGTAGTATTTTCAATGTTGATGGTAATTTGTTGGATATTGATCTGTTAAGTTAGGAAAATTAGCACCGAACCGGGAACGTTTAAATATCACCACGTCGAACCTTCTAGACTTGTGTATTACGACAGACATACCTACCACGAGAATATGTTTATCCCATTAACACGCTGGGAGCGAGCACCGTATTTTTCTTTGTGTTTTTTATCTTCATATTCTACATCACCCTCTTATCCTCCCTTCACACTACGTTTAAATTTATACATATATAATTAAAATTTAATTCGAATTTATTTTTTTAGATAATTTTAATTGTAATGAAATTTGTCTTCTATTTATTTACAGCAAACAAAACTGTTAAAAAGAAATCCTTAATATTTTGGAAAACGATGAGTTGAATAACACAGAATCGGATTTGAAAACAACAAATGAGAAAACCAGCACAAAAAATTTAGCTTAGGATGGCACGCCAAAGAATTTTTGTAACAAATTTTGCCACCTCAGACATTTATTTGGCACTGGCAGTTGGTAAGTCGTTGAATTTTAAGTAAAGAATTTACTGAGGGCGGAAGCTCTGTTTGACACTTAAAATTAGCCAATATAAGGCCATGCCGATTTTTTTAAATTTTGTATGCGAAATTCAAAACTTCAGTTATTTGAGACAGAAAGAAAGCCATGGAGGTATGTCTATTCATTCTTCGGTCGGTATGCCAACGATACGATAGTTAGAGCAAACATTGATTTGAGATGTCTTGATGATTTGATTCAAGGGAGTTCCTGGGTATGAGACGCCTGAGTACAAAAGGCAGAGGGGCTTCTGAACAGACATACCTAGGACCGCAACTAGTTCAAGCACTTTCTGATTTCGCTAACGCAACCACGATTAGGCTATCGCGGTTGAAACAGGAACTAATTGGATGTAGAATGATGGAAATTGGCAAGGAGCTATATGATGTTAAGTCTTAACATCGACATTAAAATGTGGAACTGGGGTAAAGGAGCGTGGCACCTTCCTTACATATGTACAAACTTGGGTTATATAAACAGCTAAAGTTTGACTGCGGAGTTGGGTTTGGCTTATATTCCTTTTGGACGTTTAATAAACTGCCGCCTTAAAAGAAATTTAAAACTTGCATATTTTGCATATTTTTATAGAAACGTGGAGTGAAACCCACGGGCATAAGCTAATATATATAATCTAGAGTTTTTTTGTTGTAAAATGTGCTTGACTGAAATGACCTCTACCATCTGAACTTTTCGTGAACTCTGTGAAACTCATAACTAAAGTGACACTTCAGGAATTTGGTATTAAAAATTTAATGACAAATGTTGGAGTTTTGACGCCCATTTTGATCGATATGACATGCCGAAAGCTCGTATTTTTCATTACAACGTAGTTTTTTTGTTGTTGTAATATAAAGAGCTATTAGCATTTTGATCACTTCCTGTGGGTTGCGCTCAATTTTAAGCCCTTTTGTGATGGCGACTAAATTGCTCTTTTAATGCAATACAAATACATACATACATATGTACATATACACAAATATACACATCTAGAGATTGTCAATGTTTTGCGTATAGATATATCTGTGCTAGCATACCAAAAACTCTCTAATATATGAACTTGAAAAGACAATTTTAGGTCTCACAAATTTTCCTTCATTTGCAGTGATCACCCATGACATTTTTAGTTAAGTCATGCTCTACACTGAAAGAAAAAGACTGGTAAAATCAACCGAAATACGGGTCAATTCCACCGAAATTTCTGTTAATTTTTATCCATCGCAACAAGATGTTGAATCAACTACGCACAAATCGTTGATTCGTAATTCACCGTTTTAGTAGTCAAAGGAACAAAAAAAGTTGTTGCGACAGCTTTGTACGAAAGACCTATGTTGCCATATAAATAAATGTAAGGCGCGATAACCTCCGAAGAGATTTTAGGCCGAGCTTCCTTCCAATTTTTTTGGACTTATGCCGACTCCGAACGGCATCTGCAAGGCAGATGAGTTTTCACTGAGAGCTTTTCATGGCAGAAATACACTCGGAGCGCTTGTCAAACACTGCCGAGGGGCGGCCCCGCTTAGAAAAATTTTCCCCTAATTGAAAAACCTTATTTCTAAAATTTTGATGTTGATTTGCCCGGGGTGCGAACCCAGGGCATACGGTGTGGCAGGTGGAGCACGCTACCATCACACCACGGTGGCACTTACTAACCGAACGTCAATTGGTCTCACATCAAATATGCTGGCACACATTAAACATTATACACTTTTTTATTTTGTTTTATTAAACGCACTTTCACCAAATTTTATATTTTATAATTTATATAATTTATAGTTTTGAACTTCGCTTTGAAAATAGAAATGAAAATAGTAGTCACAAAACTGATTCTCAATTCTTTCAGTTGCAGCTCAGCTCATTCTCAATTTCTTCTCTCGCATGTAGTTGCCACACTTGATTTTTTCGAACAAAACTTGTAGTATAAATGTTTGACGTAATATTTTAAAAAGAGAACTTGTAAGTTATAGAGCAGTAAAGAATCAAATCGCAGGAAGGTAATTCACCACTGGAGTAACTTTACATGTAGTTCGGCAAGTTTAATTTTCGTAACACTTTAAGTTGAAACGATTCCAAAACAACTCAAACTTTTATTTTGTCGGAAACATCAACATTAAAAAAGGATGTTTTTTTTATTATTTATTTATTTATTTATTTGAGTCTTTAAATTTACAAATTTTTACAGACTAGCATAATATTAAGAGTAGAAAGATCTTAAATTACTAATTAGGGTTGCATACGAAGAAGTGCAGTCAACACCTGAAGAACTGAAAAACAAATTGAGATCCGCACAAGCCCTCGTAAAAGGCGCATTTACCGCATAGTTGGTCCTTGCAAAACTAATTTTAAAGGTCTCAAAGTGCCGCAAGTTTCTGCAGGGAACATTGAACTGAATTTTTTCCAGGAGCGATGGACAATCAACAGCTCCAGAAATTAAGCCAATGGACAACGAGCACGATAAGATGGTTCGTCTATTTACAAGCGTACTCAGTTCAATTAAAAGACATCTCGATTCATATGACGGCAAAGGATCAGAAAAATTCAAAGAACGGAGAGCAAAACGTAAAAAACTTTTTGAACTCTCTCGATACGATTAGAGGGACTAGTATGGTATGGTCTCCAAATTATAGCAGCATACTCCAGTCTCGATCTGACAAAAAAGCAATAAAGAGACTTGAGGGTGTGAGGGTTAGTGAAAGCTGAACATTTTCTACGAATGAACGCTAGCATGGCATAAGACCGAGTAATAACGTAGTTAACTTGGTTAGCGAAACCAAATTTCGCGTCAAAAAATACACCCAAGTCTTTAATTACCTCAACGGATTCCAGGGCACAGCCCGCAATACTATATGAAGTCCGTAGAACATTAGCCGATTTAGAAAAAGTCACGTGAAAACACTTTTTGATGTTAAGAGTAAGACGATTTAGACAACACCAGTTTTCAACATTGAGGAGGTCCGATTGCAGCCTTTCAGAGAGAACTCTTTATGGTGGCGAAAATTTTCAAATCGTCTGCATACAACAAGTATTCCGCAAAAGCGAAGCATGAGCCGATATCATTTATAAATAATATAAAAAATAGAGGCCCTAGAATACTTCCTTGCGGGACCCCAGAGGAAGCAATGAAGGGCTGGGACGTGGCGTTGTCTATTTGAACAACGCATTGTCTATTTGAAAGATACGACGCAATCCACTTCACTTATTAGATTCGTTCGCGTGAGTGAAAATTCGTAAAAACTTGAACAAAATACTAACTTTGGAAAAACCCCGTTCGTTCAAACAAAACTTTTGCAACAAGAGGGCGCAATTTTGCATTTCGTTTGGAGGAGAAGTTGCAAAATTGTACCCGATAAATAGGTGTCCCGGTATCTCATAATTTTTTGAGCATTAAATTCAAAAAAGGGTTTTTCGTTTTGTATTGATAACTGAAAAACTAGTTTCTTGTTGTTTTCCCATTTTGTGTGGTTTTTCGATTTGGTGGTTTTCTTATTTTGATATTTTTTTTTTAAACAAGTGGCACCATCGTCATAAGTACAAAGCAGAGATCGCAGTGAGCGTAAAATTCTCTTTGAAATTTGCTAATGTATTGACAGTTGATCGCTGTTGAAATGACCAGTGAGATCAGTTGTGTTAACAGAAAAATCAGTTAGATTGACCAGGAATCTGTCAATTTTACAGAATTTTGTTAACTTAAGAGCGACAATTTTTTTCTGTTGAAATGACTAAACTAATTTTTTCGTTTGACAAAGAACTCGGTCGAATTAGCCGTAATTCGATCAATTTCACCGAATCTCCGTTAAGTCAAGAACAACAGAACTGATTTGTTGATTTTACTAGCACCATTTCTTTCAGTGTACAAACGCTATTGTGGGCAAGTTTAATTACATAATGACGTCTATGTCGTATGCCAAAGTTCCAAATAAGCAATTTTATTACGTATTTTTCCTTTTAAAATTATCTAAAACCAAAATAAAATAATTGTTGATGATGTCATTGATAGTAAATCTAATTTAAAGTTCATGGCTAACCGCTCGTCTCCCACATCTTGGATTTAGTCCAATATTTAGTTGAATATTTCGTTTCAATAAAACCACAATCATTTATTTGGGTTCATTTTGCCAATAGCTTAATAATTACATAAATACTTTTCTTGGTCAACTGCGTTGAATGGATTTGTGTGTATGGATATGTGAAGGTGCGTGCGTAGCAAATCGATAACAAACAAAAGGTAAGCCCTAATTTATCAAATAATGGGTTCGGTAATTAATTCTATAAAAATTTGATGATGCATTAATTTGCAAAAAAATAAAAAACCTACGAAACCGATTAAATTTCTATTAAACAATTTTAAAAAATATTAAAAAAAAAAACTGAAAAGTTTAAAGCTCAGTTTAAGACACATTTACCTCAAGGCAGTGAAGTGATATTTTGCTAAACCTTCTGAGCATAATTTCAATTAGTCCGCTAAAAGCACTTATGGAAGCGTAAAGGTCTTTTGTTAGATAACATAATTAAGGTGGAAGTCAAATTACCGAATCAATTCTCAAGCAGTGAGAGCGATAAGCAACGCCTTTGGTGCAGCTTATCTATGACTAATTACGCATAAATTTCGACCCCCATCTATTCTAGACAGCTTATCTCATGACCATGGTAATTAGGGATGGGCGAACGAAGCATAATGAAGTTTATTGGCATTGCTTTCAAAATACACCTTAGAACCTTTTCAGGGAAAGTCTGTCAAGATTGAACCAATATCGACCCTTAAAATGGGTCGTTCCGGTAGCTTACGAGTAAATTTTTTAAATCATCTCTTATTTTTTCTTTTCCCTACTATTTGTCTTTCTCAACTTTCTCACAGTAGTGGATTTGAAGGCAGCAGTCTTTGCTTTCACATACTTGAAATAAAGGCAATTTTTTGGTTTTCGTAACAATCGTATTCAGTAAGTATGCAGTAAAAAGTCCCTGAATTTTGCAGAGCTGAGCTCTGCTAAGCACTCAAAGACACATTTATTTAAGAACCGATGTTTGGTTCTGGCCATTAGTAGATTCTACCTCCTCCACAGCTGCGCTAGAAGTTGTTTATGTAGATTTACGTGTCCCTGTTTATTCACAAATGTCAAAGTCTCATTATGAGTCTGCCAAAAAAGTGGATATTCTTTGATATTTTTTCTCTGCTTGATAGTTTTCCTTTATACAGCTTTGAATGCAAAATGGCTAACAGCGAAGTTGATGACGAAGAAAGAAAGATCCGGTAACCTTATATTAGTGTTAATTTGAAGCTCTACCGCCAGCTCTCATTTTAACACCTCTCATGAGGATAAAACGTGGATTTAATACCACCAGGTGCATTTAATATGACCGAATCTCGAGGGTGGAGCCGTGTGTAGAAGTCCATGAAAGTGGGAAAAGCTTCTGACCGCCATTCTCCTGGGAATGGGCAGAGCGATTCTTTTGCATGCGGTTCAAGCAGCTCACTACTGCCGGTCGCTTGCGGCCAAGTATCCTCTGAGCTAATGTGAGAAGGCGACAACCTGGCTAGGCCACTCGACGTAATCGGTTTAAGTGATAGCCGGGGAAGATCTCATCGGCAGCGTCTGTACACCTCTAGGTGCAGCTGCAAGCGGGCGTCTGTCTTGGAGCAAGCGGCTCGCTATATAAACGTACAAGTAATATTTTCATCCCCGCTGAGCGGGTTGTGCGCTGGGCTTGGGACCCGCCACGTAAAACCATACTCCAATGAAACATAACAACAAGCCTCGGATAAATACACTCTCTATTGATGACGACCATGGCAAACGTTTGAAGGACAATGAATTGAGGGCATGCACCTGGAACGTCCGCTCTCTGAATGGGATAGGTGCAGATACCCGGCTAGTTGATGTCCTCGTCAAAGCAAAATCTGACATCACCGCCATCCAAGAAATGCGTTGGACGAAGCAAGGAAGAAAAAAGATCAAAAATTGTGACATCTATTGGAGTGGCCATACGAATAAGCGCAGTTTCGGCGTCGGGTTCGTGGTGGGAGAGAGACTTTGTCGCCAAGTGCTGGCGTTCACGCCTGTGGACGAGAGTCTCGCCGCTATCCGAATAAAAGAAATTTGTTTTAATATATCATTCATCTGCGCCCATGCACCGACAGAGGAGAAAGACGATGAGGTGAAAGACACTTTTTATGAACAATTAGAACGCGCATACCAGCGCTGCCCCCGTCATGATATAAAAGTCGTGCTTGGCGACTTTAACGCCAGGGTGGGCAAATAAGGTGTTTTTGGCCCTACAGTCGGAAAGTTCAGCCTACACAATGGAACTTCTCCTAACGGACTGAGGCTGATTGACTTTGCCGGTGCTCGAAACATGGTCATATCCAGCACGAGGTTCATGCATAAAAAGATACATCAAGCTACATGGCTGTCTCCTGATCGAAATACTCGCAATCAGATCGATCACGTTGTGATAGACGGACGGCATGCCTCCAGTGTTCTAGATGTGCGCACGATCCGAGGACCTAACATCGACTCGGACCATTATCTCGTTGCAGCCAAAATACGCACCCGGCTCAACGCGGCTAAAACCAAGGAACAAAAAACACAAGGAAAGCTAGACGTCGGAAAGCTTCAATCACGACAGACTGATGACAGAATGATTTCGCAACTCGACTCTCACACCTGCTCTCTGAGAGCACAACTCATCCTGAAGGAATACAGGAGCAGTGGGAGCATATCTCCAAAGCACTTCGTACTGCCGCCGAGGAAGAAATTGGTTACCGGCGGCCACAAAAAACAACTGGTACGATGAAGAATGCCGCGTCGCAACCGAAAGAAAAGACGCTGCCTACAGTGCTACGTTAAAAGCGAGTGCGACAAGAGGAGTGTGTGAACGCTATCGTGAGTTGAAAAGGGAAGCGATACGCCTTTTCAGAAGGAAAAAAGCAGAAGCAGAAAGGCGTGAGTGCGAGGAGCTTGAGCTGCTAGCCATCAGGAATAACGCCCGAAAATTTTACCAAAAAATACGGCGACTGACAGAAGGTTTTAAGACCGGGGCCAACTCCTGTAGGAACGAAAACGGCGACCTTGTAACTGATGTCCAGAGAGTGCTTAGATTATGGAGGGAACAATTCTCTGCTCTCCTAAATGGAGGCAGCAATTCACCGCGCAGAGATGAAGAACCCGATCCCGCAATCGATGATGATGGAATATATGTCCCCTCGCCCGATTATGACGAAGTTAGAATAGCAATAACCAGATTGAGAAACAACAAGGCCGTGGTCGCTGATGGATTGCTTGCGGAGCTATTCAAGTACGGCGGCGAGGAGTTGGTAAGGCGCATGCAGCAACTTCTTAGCAAAATATGGGCGGACGAGTGCATGCCCGACGGTTGGAATCTGTGTTCTTTGCCCAGTCCACAAGAAGGGGGATACTGCAAAATGCACCAACTATCGTGGAATCAGCCTTCTTAATATCGCATATAAGGTCCTTTCAAGTGTATTGTGCGAAAGATTGAAGCCCACCGTGAACCGGCTGATTGGACCTTATCAGTGCGGCTTCAGACCTGGTAAATCTACCATCGACCAGATTTTCACAATGCGCCAAATCTTGGGAAAAAACCCGTGAAAAGAGAATCGACACACATCACCTCTTCGTCGACTTTAAAGCCGCCTTCGACAGCACGAAAAGGAGCTGCCTATATGCCGCTTTGTCTGAATTTGGTTTCCCCGCAAAACTTATATGGCTGTGCAAAATGACGTTGAGCAACACCATCAGCTCAGTCAGAATTGGGAAGGACCTCTCCGAGCCATTCGAAACTAAACGAGGTTTCAGAAAGGGTGACCCCCTATTGTGCGATTTCTTTAATTTGATGCTGGAGAAAATTACACTAGCTGCAGAACTTAACCGCACTGGAACAATATACTATAAGAGTGTGCAATTACTGGCATATGCTGATGACATTGATATCATAGGCCCAAACACCCGCGCTGTTAGTTCTGCTTACTCCAAACTGGAAAAAGAAGCGGTAAAGATGGGTTTGATGGTGAATGAGGACAAAACGAAGTACCTGCTGTCATCGAGTCAGCGCATACGCGCCTTGGCAACCACGCTACTGTTGGCAGTCATAATTTCGAAATAGTAAAATACTTCGTTTATTTGGGAACCAGCATCAACACTAGCAACAACATCAGCACTGAAATCCAGCGAAGAATCAATCTTGCCAATAAATGCTACTTTGGACTAGGTAGGCAATTGAAAAGTAAAGTCCTCTCTCGGCGAACGAAAATCATACTCTACAAGTCACTTATCGTACCCGTCCTGCTATATGGGGCAGAAGCATGGACCATGACAACAGCAGATGAAGCGGCTTTGGGAGTGTTCGAGAGAAAAGTTCTTCGAAAGATTTATGGACCTCTACGCGTTGGCGATGGCGAGTACCGCATAAGATTTAATGATGAGCTGTACGAGCTATACGCAGACATCAACATAGTCCAGCGAATTAAAACGCAGCGGCTGCGCTGGCTAGGCCATGTTATGCGAATGAATGATGATGCTCTGGCCAAGAAAGTGTTTCTATCGGAACCCGCCTATGGAAGCAGAGGTAGAGGGCGGCCCCCACTCCGTTGGAAGGACCAGGTGGAAAACGATTTAAACTCCCTTGGTGTGACCAATTGGCGCCGGTTGGCGGAGCGAAGGAGCGACTGGCGCGCCTTGTTGGACGGCCATAACCGTTTAGACGGTTAAGCGCCAATTAAGTAAGTAAGTAAGAATCTCGAAAATTATAAGTCCTTAAAAGAGAAGTGATGAAGCCATCAAAAAGTATATATCGAAATGATCAGGATGACGAGCTGAGTTGATTTAGCCATGTCCGTTTCTTCGTCAATTTTTAAGATATCTTGATGAAATTTGGTGTGCGAGTATATTTTGATTAGAAGTTTTTCGGAACCGATTGGATCATGCAACAAATATTTTCTGATAAGACTGTTTTTTGCCATATCTTCTTAATTTTAATAGCTAAAAGCTTCAAATTTCACCAGATGCTTGCGTATGTATAAGTATAGCATACATTGTTGTCTGAAAAAATCGTACTTTCATCGTCATAGCTATCTCATGAAGACACCAACAACGGTGAGACTTTGTGTAAGGATTTATTTTTTATTTGAGATTCTTCGATTATGCGATTTGACGAATTTTTGAAATTTGATCAGATTATTTGTCAACCCCACTGATGAAAGATATAACGGTCTTCGGTATAGCTGAAGTTTCTAACTAGTTGCCAACTAAGCCATTTTCATCTAATTAATATGTAACTAGTCCAAAAGTAAAGTTGATTACTTTTTAAATATTTTGGTGGCTTGAAATTCATCTCCTTGAATTAAGCTCTTCACAACAATTTTAAAATACCCTAAAAAATATTACGTTTCAATAAACAAGCATGTGAATGTATTAACTTTTGTTTAATTCCTTGGGCGAGCAAATTAACACAATATTTATGACTTAACTTATGTGCCAAAAAATATTTTATAGATTACATTATTTTAACAACTAAAATGTAAAGCCAATGAAAATCCATTGTAAAATTTATGAGCTGCGAGTAATTCGCATATTCGTGAATTAAAATTACAATGCGCGTAAAGCAAATCGATTAACATAAATTTAATGTTGCGAATTGGCAAACAACTGAAATATAAAGTAAACAAATTAAACAAAAATAAGATGTAAACAAAATTGGGAAAGCGAATAAAAAATTGATCTTGAAAAAGAAACATGTAAAGTTAAAATGCTGTGCATTCAGAATATCGAATAAATTGCGATTAAAGCAGAAGATGAAAGCTGAAAGCTGTAAAACAAAAATATTTTAAGCAGGTAGCGTAAATATTACAGACAAATAAATTTTCGTGTGAAAACCGCATTTTGTTGTGTTTTTCTATATATAAATACAATAATTAAAAAAATTTAAGTTAAACGGTTTTATTGAAAACAATACTTACATGAAATAATAATAATACTAAAAGCTAGAAAATAATTAGGTAGGTCCTATGTACTAGTCATCACACTCCTCATCAATCTGGGGCATTGATCACACAATTAAATAAAAGCGTTGGGCGCCTGAAATTTCTAAAAATGTGAGGCGTAGCATGACCTTATTTAAGACTCAGTTGGTCTTATATGTAACTATCAATAGAAATTTGACAAGTCCAACACCTTTATTTAATTGTCTGTTCGACGCCCTAGATTGATGAGGAGTGTGATGACTAGTACATAGGACCTACCTAATTATTTTCTAGCTTTTGGTATTATTATTATTTCATGTAAGTATTGTTTTCAATAAAACCGTTTAACTTAAAATTTTTTTTTAAATTATTTTATTTTCAAGGTTTTAGTCTTTATTTAATTGCCTGTTATTTCTCATTCTATTTAGTTCATTTAGTGATTCATTATTACAAGGACTCTTTCCTGACAATTTGTTACAATATAAGTCCTCAATACGTAATCCTTCCAAAGACTTTACTCGACTCTGCGCCACGTATGCTTGTCCCACCTCGAACTCCAAAATATTTTGATATCACTTCTACAGGACTGTACGTAATATTTGTTCCAAATATCAGCCAAATCGAACATCATAGGTCGCTTTCTATTCATGTATGTATTATGTGTTCCAAATGTGAACCAAATCGGACCACAACTACGATTTTTTTTTAAATATTTCGATCAGTGCGCCATCTATCGGAGTTTTTTCTTCTTATTATTGCATTGTCATCGGGTTCTGAACTATATTCCAAGTTTCAGGCTTGTAGCTTATCGCGAAGTTACTTAAATTTTAATTACAAAATTCGTTCAGCCGGCCGGTCTGTCAAACCCTGCTAAATAAAACCGTTTAAAAATAAGATGTAAGCAAAATTGTGAAAGCGAATAAAAAATTTGTCTGGAAAAAGAAACATGTAAAGTTAAGGTGCTGTGCATTCAGAATATAGAGTAAATTGCGATTAAAGCAGAAGATGAAAGTTGAAAGCTGTAAAAAAATATTTTAAGCAGCGAGCGTAAATATTACATACAAATAAATTTTGGTGCTAAAAGCGCACTTTCTTGGGTTGTTCTATATATAAAAAAGAAGATACTGGGTTTAAGTGCCGGCCAAGGCAGCATCAGAAATTTAAAAACAAGTTTTTTAAATTAGAAAAACGGGTTTCTAAGCTTGATCGTCATCGGTAGTGATTTGGCAAACACTTCCAGGATATTTCTACCATGAAAATGAAAAGGAGCATTACCCAAACTGGAAGCGAAGCTCGGGCTCGGAGGTATGTCGCGCCTTGCATAAACTCTTTTTTATTCTTTTGTGAACGGGAGCCTAGTGTAGATGTATGATCAGGCCTAAGCGAATCCTTTCCAACGCTTCTTTGCATTTCATAACACGTCTTGATGAAGTACTGTGTGAGATTTGTTAACATAAGCCTTTGACGACCACGCTCAACATTTTTTTCTTATTTTTTAGCATAAGACCTTGAACAAATTTTGTTTAAAGTGGCCGTGACCGCCCATCAATTATGTTAATTTTTATTTTGTGTATGTACAATAGAATTTGAATTATTTGCTCTTAAATGTGGACAGTGCCACACCCATTGTCCAAAATTTTACCAAATTATAAAATCATTAAGTCAATCCATATATAGATTTTCAGCTTTTTATCGGCCTATAGTTATGTTTAGTTATTTTTTCCATTTTTCGAAATTTTCGATATCGAAAAAGTGGATGTGGTTATTGAGCCGATTCTGCCAATTTTCAAAACCAATCTATTCCGGGTTCAGAAAGCTTTTGTACCAATTTTCACAAAGTTTTCGCAATTTTTGATCAAGTTATCGTATTAATTGACGGACCACTTACGTACTGGCATGGCCCAATCAAAATATTTTTCGATGCAGTCCATTTTAATTATTCATCCTAATCATCCTAAATCACTAAATCAGAAAAAAAAAAACCGGCCAATGACTGGTATTTCTACTCCCTGCGTGGGACATTCTCTCTCAATTCTCAGGCCTTAATCTTTCTGTTGTGTTTCAGTTGTGAATGAACATAACATGTTTTCGAATATTTGCGACATTTGTTGCATTGTTATAATCGGCAAAAAATTTGTTTCCCTTAATCAGTAATGAATTTTAATATTAATGTTGACGATAGTGAAAAATGATAATGAAGAAAATCAATGGAATAAATTATGACCAATAAACTTTGATGTATGACTTTATGCGTTGGCGCTGAATTTTGTATGCACGCCGGAGCTACGTGGGCAAAAAGAGGGGCGGGGGATGTACTCAGGACATGAGTTATTGCCTGTAAATTAAAGTTTTTGCATCACAAGTATCAAGAGTTTTCAAAGACTTTGCTTTGCATACTTCTGTATTTCTATGATGAATTTATTGTTTGAAATTTAAAATCTTTTTGTAATTGATATTAGAGAAAAATTGTAAGTTTACAAACGGCGATGGTTACTAGGACATGTTTCTGAATTTCACTTCTTCATCAGCTAGCTTTTCGGGAGCTGAGCGTTGAACTCGAATCTCCAACATTCATATCAGTGCAAGCCTTTAGCTGCTAAGCCATGTGAATGTCCCGTTGTTCGCTGTACAATTGGTCTCTAAGAGTTGCCTTTTTGTTTATATTCCTTTTGATCACCATGTAGGCACATACACTCTGTATGTAGTTTATTCCTAATGGTGTGGATATGATTTTTAGGCGCGCTTTTGAAAGCTTAGTAACATATGTTCGGATTTTTACAGTATTTGTTTTTAATACTTCCGCTGTTACTATTATATCAATAATAGGAATAAACTACATACAGAGTGTATGTGCCTACATGGTGATCAAAAGGAATATAAACAAAAAGGCAACTCTTAGAGACCAATTGTACAGCGAACAACGGGACATTCATATGGCTTAGCAGCTAAAGGCTTGCACTGATATGAATGTTGGAGATTCGAGTTCAACGCTCAGCTCCCGAAAAGCTAGCTGATGAAGAAGTGAAATTCAGAAACATGTTCTAGTAACCATCACCGTTTGTAAACTTACAATTTTTCTCTAATATCAATTACAAAAACCATTGTATAAAGCAATATGAGCAAAGCTCGCTAAATAAATACTTAAAATCTTTTTATTCAAATTGTCACATTGATGGATGTTCATGGAGAAATGTAGTGCAATGTTTGTGTCCAGTAATTGTTTGAAATTATCGCTTCGAATTTGGCCTTGAAGATGTTCTTAAGATGCTGGAGTTGCCACATGGATAATTAATTTGATATTTAACTCTTTTTAAAGCGTAGAAAATATCATTTCGTAAATCTCTAGTTAGCTGAGAGGAAGTGGCGCTATGACTGTGAGGTTTCTTTCTGTTAGGTAAGAACGACGGGCCTTCAGGCTGTTTATTATATATTCGAGGATGTTTTATGGTGTAGTCACCATACAGAAACAGATCAATCCGACGGCTCTGATGTTGTTGTTGTGGTCGCACCTAATTAGGAAATGGTAGGAGTATCATATCGGAGGTTATCAGGGTTAAATCAGCTGAGTCCGTTACAATAATCATATTGTGTGCTACTTTTGCATCAAGGGCTGATTGGGGTTCAATAGTCATTTATAAATCCCAGTGGATGTATCGAGGTATAATGTTGATGTATTATGACCTGAAAAGCCTTCACCACTACTCAATAGAGTTGAGTCAAACTGTCGGCTTGTATAGTTTTCCAATCAGATTCAAGGGTTGAAAGCGCATTTATAGTTTCCGCAACCCAATTTTCAACCTCACCTACGCGAGGCGAATCCTGGTACAGATATGCAATGTGTTATACACATATTTAGCACGCAAGGCCGGGGTGACCCCAAGTTCCTCAGCGATGGCCTAGAGGGTTTTTTGTGGTAATATTTATCGTTCCCGAAATGATCAGGCTGGTACCTTAATGGTGCTTGTTACCGGAACGTACCGGATCTATATCCGTGAAACGACTATCAGTATTGATAACACTTCCCAAAACCCTCCGAGAGTGTCCTTATCGCTACAACAACAACAGCAACATAGTTTTCCAATTTGAGTATAGAAACAACTCTTCTTTAACCCTTAATTAGGCGCATGGGGTCAGGCAACTTGAAATTAAAAAAATAATGGCTTACAGTCTTCAGAGCGTACTAACGCTCTTTTACCTTCCTCACTCCCCGCGGGGTATGCAAATTAGTCGCGTTCAGAACATCAACGCGCGCGCACCCATCACTGCCCTTTAGAGCGCTGACCCCATGCGACCAGTTACGTTCCATTTTTTGGCGGAGGTAAGTTTTTACTTTTGTGATTTTTTTTGTGTTTATATTAGTATATTGTTTAATATTTATCTTTGTACGTGTGTATTTTTATACTGTATGATTTCTTTATGTATTTGTGAGTTTTTTTATCCATTTTCTTTTTTTTAGTTTTTTTTTACTGATTTGAAACGACAACATAGATAGCAATATATAAAAAGAAGCCTGATATTTCAACTGAATTTTTCCCAAACAAAAATAGACCAGTATAAAGTTCAGTTTTCGGATTTCGTAATCAAATGACTATAGTCTCATATGTTCCTAAGCCAAACAAAGCTCTTGTTTTACTTTCAACCATGCACAATGATAACGCCATTGAAGAAACAACAGCAAGCGCTCTAAAACCCGAAATAATTACTTATTCCAACAGTACCAAAGGTGGTGGGGATTGTAATGACCAACTTTGCAGCAATTATAATGTTGGAAGAAGAACAAAAAGATGGTCACTGGCTGTATTTTTTCATCTTATAAACATATATGGCATCAACGCATTTTTCATACACAAAGCGAATACTGAGAAGACTATGACACATAAAAGACGGATTTTCTTGAAGAAAGTAGCAGCAGAACTTGTGGAAGATCTCCAAAAGCGTCGCATACAACTACGTGCTGTACCAGCGACAACAAAAAAACGGCTCAGTCAAATTCATGATGTGAACGAGGCGATGCATCAATCGACAGCTAAGCGCGGGGGCTGTTCATAATGTCCCAGAAAGGACGACAAAAAAGTGCCAACAAAATGTTTCCAGTGTCGAAAATTTATTTGTCAGCAACACTCAAGGGTCTACTGCATCGGATGCAGAACAGAAGAATCCGCTGATGAGACTGAATAATTTTTATTTTTTAATATGATCTCGGCTATGTCAAAAAAATTAGTTTTAAGGGAAGTTTACTGTTTTCTTTTTTTTTTTTTTATAATTTGAATGTTCCAGTCAGTTTTTGTTTCTTAAAGTGAAGTATTTAAAGAACTTTATTAATCAAAATATAAATCTATTTAGTTTTATTCCTTTTTGATATTCCTTTTCCAATGTTTTTTTGGGGTCACTCAAGACCCCATGCGCCTAATTGGGTGCTTTTCTTAATGCGCCTAATTAAGGGTTAAGTATTGCAAGAATGACAAGGGTGGGCGAAGTCAAAAAGACGTCGTCTATAAGAAAAGAAGAAGCCTGCGGGCCATAGAATTTTTAGCGCAGTAAAGAGCTGTCGCTTCTATCATTAAAAAGAGAGGACTGTAGACTCATGACGGGTATTCTGACTGGACACTGCCTTCTGGCGTCACATGCCTTTAAATTAGGCTTGGTCAGTGATAGCATATGTAGGAAGTGCGGGTTGGAGGAGAAAACGATCGAGCACGTTCTCTGCTCGTGCCCTGAACTTGCCAGGCTAAGACTCCAGCTATTAAGAGTGATACAGCTGTCAGATCTAGAAGCAGCAAGTGGCTTAAGTCCTAGCTTCTAGTATTTGCCAAGAAGACGAAGTTATTTTATAACATAGGTCCTGGTTTTCGATAGGGTTTTTCAGTTTGGTCGTTAAAACAAACTTCTGGTAACACTTCGGACCAGGCATGCTTAACGAACGAAACGATATCATTTCGTTACGATAATCAACGCTAATAAACGAAACGAAGTCACTAAACGAAATGACTTCGTTTCGTTTATTAACGTTGAATATCGTAACGAAATGATATCGTTTCGTTCGTTAAGCATGCCTGCTTCGGACTCAATCAGTCTATGTGAGGTCCTCATGTAATAACTTGTCTTTTGTTAGACCATAATTTATAGGGCTGTAAAACTGGATACTTAGTAAAAAAAAAATTAAAAAATTCGAATTTTTTATATGATTTTGAATAATTTTCTCGTTCTTTGAAATATTTTTGAGATTGTTTTGCATAGTTTCAGTTACAAAATTCATGGACATTTTCTCTTAAACTACCGAAAAGAATAATTTAATTTCATAAAAATTGCAACTACTTTTTTCATGCTCGCTGTTGTATTTTAGTAAATTCGAGTAATAATCTACAGTTTCACCTGTTCTGCTGCGCCCATTGAAGGAAAACTGTCCATAGAATCACCCACACTCATTGTTCATTCATACAAATCGCTCATAATTCATTTCGAAACGCATTCGAAATCCGACTGCAAAAAAGTCATTAAAATTGTTGATTCATTTACGACTTTACCTGCATTGATTTATTTCATTGTGTTTGTGTGTTTAGCGCAAATGGAAAACATGTTTTTATTAACAACAAAGCTATAAGGACAGCGAATTGTAATTGCATAAGAAAGAATAACAGGAGAAAAAGAATAAAAAGATTACAATACAAACTTTCCAAATTCCGCGTGACCTTGAGTAGCCAAGCAGAAACAAAAAAACCGTTGGACAAAAAGTATAAAAACAAAAAATTGCTAACGGACAGAAAATTTCAAGTGTGCGAACAAAAACAAAAATAAATAAAACAACAAAGAGTGAGAGAAAGACAAACAGAGTCAATAAAATAAACCAAGAAATCGCGCGGAATGCTAACGATGCGGAAAAGATAAATAAATGCAGATAACAACAATAAAAAAAAGCTGGAAATGTGCCGTGGAATGTGCAATTGAAAAGGCGTGGGAGAGAGGGAGCTACATTTTTAAGATATAATAAAAAAAATTATGAATGGAGACGATAAAAATACCAAAATGTTTATACTGCGAAAAAGGAAAGCTGACATTAAAGGTATAAAAGAAATGAAAATATTTCCGCAGTTTTCGTGCTGTCACTTGGAAGCGCGGCTACCTGCTCGGACGCCATGAAAAATTGAAGACGAGACTAAAGGTGTAGTGAAATAGATGAGAATATTCTTAAACTGAACTAAGTTTCAGTTAAAAAAAACAAAACCCAGTTCGGCATGGCCTACCCTTAAATTTAGACTTCATATTCGTTGGACTATTTAACCAGCCTAACTAAGTAGTTATATCCAAGCAGCATAAAAAGCTATGTCCAGCTGACGAAATTGTCTCCTGTAGTCAATCCATATGGAGCTGTGCTAGCAAAAGTAGTTCCACAGCTTTCATGCTGCTCGGGCGCCAAAAAAAAATTCAATAAATTATTAATATGCGTAGCCTGCCGAAAAGTAAAGATGGCTGCAACAATTTGGGAATTATTGAAAATTTGCCAGCCGTTTAATGAATAATCGTTGGTTGCATAATTCGATGAAACACTATTCCGTGAGTAAATATAGCTAAAGAAATCGGTATTTCTCGTATTCTTGTCACCACCGTAGTCAAATGCGCTAACTGTTCCTTGGAGTGTGTGTTGTCAAAATATTACCTATGGTTACTTAAGTGAAATGCATGCCAAAAAATGGTTGATGATATCTATTGGGCTTTTGTTGTGAAATGGTGCCCGTGGATATACGTGTTGAAAGGAGGCATTCGAAGGCTCGCGATACTCTTTACATTGCATATGATTTGGTGGTCGAACAGGTACGCTCTGATAGGACTCATAGGGATGCTCAGGATATTTTATATATTTTTTATGATAAGCCGCCAAAATAGGTGCGCGTTTAGAGAACTCATTGGGAGTTTCATGATATGCTTTACACTTTTATTGATTAGGACGCCCGAAAAGATACGCGTTGGAAGGACGAATTGTGGTTTCAGGTACACCGGGAAAGTATGCGTTGGGAGCTGCATGACATATTTTGTAGCACATAGTGCTGAGTGGTTTGGTGCCCGAGGCTTGAAAATATTTCCGTACTTTTCCTACTGTTATTTAATAGAAATGCATCCCAAAAATGGATTGATATGGTATCAATCATATTATGGATGTATGGTGCCTGAGAAAGCACACGCTGGATGACATATTGTTCGGCCAACACTCTTTATATTTTTTAAGATATGGCGCCTGGGAAAGTATGCGGTAGAAGGATGTATTTTAATGCTTTAGATATTCTTTATATATATATTTTTTTGATATGGCGCCCGAGAAGAAACACGGTGGAAGAACGAATTATGAGATTCGATTTTTTGTGGTATGGCTCCCGAGCAGGCACTCGCAGAAGAGATGCATTGAAAGCCTTCATGCAATTTTTTATATTTTCCATGACATTACACCGAAGAAGATACGCGTTGGAAGGAAGAATTGTGGGCTTCATTCCATTTTTTATTATATGTGATGTTGCGCCCGAGTAGGTAGGCGTTGAAAGAACGCATTGTAAGTTTCTTGACCCGAGAAGGTATTGGCCCGAGACGGTTTGGGAGCTACATGCTAATTCGTTCATTTTATGTGGTATGGCATCCCATCAAGCACGCGTTGAAAGAACGCTTTGGAAGCTTCGTGACATTGTATATATTTATGCTATATGGTGCCCGAGCAGGTACGCACGGGAAGTTCTTTTGGTTTTATTTTAGTTTTATAGGGCTGAAAGTATGTAAAATTCATCCAAAGCCTGCGTTTTCTTGTGCGAGGCATATCGTCTCGACCAAGAGATTGGAAGTCCGTTACAGAACGAGGGCTAGAATATTTAAGGTGACACCACGCATACCACTCAGCATAGAAAAAGCGATAATCATAAATTACACCGCGGTTAACTGGGAAAAGTTTGCAAAGCGTCGTCATAAACCAATTGCCTTAAAGTAAGAACAAAACTAGCTGCAAGTAATACGAGCAAAATAAAAGATAAATGAATATCATTGCAAGAACCCATTTTGAGTCCATTTGCTGCAAGCGGAACGTCAATAAAGAGCTGAAAATAAGAATTAGTTCAAGTGAGTAGCAGCGCGGAGCAGCACGGAAGCTCAAAGGAGCAGTCAACCAGATAAATTGCTGAACAAAGTTCATATGACATATGTGACACAAGTAACGTCATTGCACTCAAAATGCAACATTCTTGCAATAAATGAAAGAAGGACCAACATTTCGTATGGACTTGCTACAAGTACTTTACGTTATTAGGTACTCACTTACTACAGAAACGATTGATTGTATTAATATTAAAAGCTTTTTGCTCTAAAGAAATAAAAATGATATCGAAATCTCCCAATCACATGCGCTCGAGCTTGGGTTGTTTGTCTTGTATGAAATTAGATCGTAAAGTACATTGCAGAGTGACTGTGGGCGCGCATCATTTCGGAAGGGAAGCACCGTCATATTGCCGCCGGTCCTTGCACTTGGCTAAATGTCACATATTTGATGGATGCCGTTGCTTATGCCGGAGTGCTTGGTCACTTGAAACAAGGGCGCCAATGTTGGTCTGTCTTGTTTGCTAGCCTATATATGTATATAGATTAGATATGGATATGTGTACACATGTGTGTGTGTGGGTGTTGAATATGTGCGTAATTGGAATGAAATGTTGCCAGTTTTTTTATAAATTTTTAAAATCTATTAAAATTGCGTTGAAATTGTTTGAATGTTTTTTTTATGTGCACGTAATTGGATGAGTGGCGACTTTTTGCTACAGTTAGGCTCCCCATTGCCTTATTAAAATTTCATCAAACAAACTTGGAGAGCGCGATATTTGAATATTAAAAATATGCATGCCACTTTACTGGAAACAGTTAATGTGGCCTTTTTGGGATTAAGTAAGAGTGTGAAATTGTGTAAGCGCTTTCAATATGTCGACGTATTTCATAAAACGAAAATAAGTGGGTGGGAACAGTTTTATCCATGGACTGAGAACAGTTCTCAATTTGAGAAAAAAAATGTTTTGAAGAATATTTGGTTGTATCCAGCATGCAAGTCCGCATTCCTGGGAATAGTTAAATACTTCTAACCAAAAATGTGTGTGATATAAACCATTGCGAACGGTTCTATTTGCTTTTTTTTGAGTGAAATAGGAGTGACTTAATTGCGAAAGCTAAACTTTTTTGCGGAAAACGACAAAAGAGGACTTTGAACAGTTATATCTACTGACTGGAAACAGTTTTAAAATTGAAAAAATTTGACATTGAAATAAAAAATATTTTGGAGGACATTTTTGTATGTTGAGCGAGCGGGCTTACGCGCTTCCCTTGCATGTGAATAGTTAAAACCTTTCAGAAAATATGTGTGGCAGTTAACTGGCACCAGCTGAAGCTACTCATTTCTAATGAAGTTAGATTAAGAATTAATGTTTGAGTTGTAAAGGTAAAATTTTCTTGCAAATAAAAGCGGTTGGGAACAGTTATAAGAACTGACTGGAAACTATTTCAAAGTTGAGAAATGTCAACCCGTTTAATAATAAACGTTTCAGAGGATATTCGTGTTTGTAAAGCATGCAGGTTCTCGCATTTCAATTGCGTGGGAACAGTAAAATTCCTTTATTAAAAATAAACGGTCAATTTATTGCAAACAGTTCAATTTTCTTTTTGTCAAAGGAAATAAGAGAGAGCATAAACGTCCCGGCTTTAACGTTTTATTTTAGATAACGAAAGCTTAAAAGGTGGGAATAGTTCTATGTATTGGCTGAGATCAGTTCCGAAGCTGTTAAAATGAGTTCTCCATTAACAGAAAATTGTTGGAGGGCATTTTTGTAAGTGCGGCTTAATGTTTATCATTTGCCTGGGAACAGTAAACACTTTTATATTGATGTGACGAATGTTTTTTTTTGTAGAAAACTAGAACTGAGAAAATGGGAATAGTGTTATTATGTCCCTGGAACAAATATTTAGAATAAACCAGAAGAAAAAATGAGTGTAAGTGGAGCGACAACGAGTTCACTCCTGAACCATTCATGTGCTACGTATTGACTGTACTGTGACTCCTAGTAAAAAGTCCAACTTGGGAACAGTTTTTGCGCTGGTTGAAATATTTTAAGTGGCAATAACTTAAATGCTAGTAACATAGAAAGCAAAAAGTACAATCGAACATGATGAAAAGTTTTCAGTGAAGCCAGTTTTTCAAAAATTAAATTAAGTGGGAACAGTTTGTGTGGAAATATATTTAGGCTGAATAATTTATGAGACAATAACTTAACAGTAAATATTTTAGAAACGGTATGCTGTGTTAAAAATATTTACAATTTATCAGTCGGAACAGTTTATTGATACTAAATTAAGTGGGAATAGTGCATCTGAAATCTTATGCAAGAGTGGTTTATATTGTAACGAATTTGCTGCAAATCCTCTTATTTGCAATCCTCTGCTAAGTTCGAATCACTAAACTGTTGAATAAATAACTCCAATATTGAACAATGGAAAAATTGCCTTTATTAAAGTACTTCACAATAACACTTATACTTTGCTACTCGCTGGCTTAATAACCAAACTGATTGATAACTCAAATGAAACTCTACTATTGGCCGCCAGATCGCGTGCTTAATCAAACTGATTGATAGCTCAACTCAAACTGAATTTTTCTTACTCGCTTGCCCCGCTTTTATAGTTTACGCTGCATACTTCTAGGCTCTTCGATTTCCAGAACTTACTAGTTGTTTCGGCTACAAAATCGCCAGCCACAACTACGTGCACAAATTATTGCTCTCTCTTGTGACAAATCAGATAAGATATATGCATGTGTATTCACGTCACTGGTTAGCATCGGCTTAGAGACGATAGCATCGCTCAGTGCTGCTAACATTCGTTACACTGCCCTCCACCTAAGTCTGATCGTCCCGATCAGACAAATCTCTCGATCTAAACGCTGCTAGCATCGCCAAATGTACCACTCTTCTATTTCGTGATTTCCCAATTGCTTGTATGCGGCAGATGACATCACTGATCGTCTTCACAACTCTGTACGGGCCTTCCCAACTGCACCGATATTTGGATGGAACACCTTTCCCCCGTGAGGGTTGTATAGCAGTACCAAATCTCCCTCCCGGAAACCTTCCGAATTATTTTCCTTGTCGTACCTGTGTTTCATCTTACTACTCATTATCCTGGATCGTTCCCTCGCACTCTGTTGCTCGGCCAATGAAGAACTACTTCGCAGAGCTTGCGCTGGACGGATTTGCTTTGCATAATCAGTATCGTTCCGACGCTTCACAACAGCAGTGTGCCTTGGCTTGAAACCACCCTTGCATTCTTTCTTCGTTTTAGTACGTCCATTAGCGCTTTTCAATGCCAGCGTTTCTCTCACAGGTACCTTCGGTTTTGATTTGTTTGGCCCATTTGTTCCATCAACCTTTACCTTTGAATTTCGTGGCCTTCGTCGAGTCTTCTCCACCAGTACCCGATTACTGCTGAACCCTTTTTCCAAACTGAAGTTAATTGGCACATCCTGGTTCTTATAATGCATCACCCTTCTCTGCATATCTATCTTGATGTCATGGTCAACCAAGAAGTCCACTCCCAATATGACTTCATCAACAATCTCCGCCACAACAAATTTGTGTAGAACCATGACCTTCCCAATCAATACTTCACATATCACTTCTCCCTGAACTTGGTTATACTCGCCAGTGAACGTACGCAACTTTGCTCCAGGTATTGGTTTTACTCTCTTGTTGACCAAGTCAGATCGGATCAAGGAATGAGATGCGCCCGTATCTACAGTCAGTACTCGTTCTTTGCCATCCACATTTCCTCCGACGGTAAGACTGCTCGATTTTCTACCAATTTGCGACACAGATATCACGGCATTCAATAGCTGGATCTAGCTCGCTACCTCTTACACGCTCTTGCTCATCTCCTCCAGCTTTGCGTTTACGCCCACCCACATTGTTGGAACTATTAAGGCCAAGATCGCAATGACGTGCAATGTGACCGGACTTCCCGCATTTGAAGCATTTGATAACTTTTTCACTCCGCTTTTGCGATCCTTTCAGCGCCTCCAATATTGCGTCTACTCTGGCCTTTCTACTTCCACACGGCGTGCTTTGAAAACTGGCTTACACAGAAGCGACGCTGTTTCCTGAATCAGAGCTTGTGACACCGTTTCTGCGAATGTTGGCTTTGGGTTTGCGTATGTAGCCCGCTTCGTTTCCACATCTCGTATGCCATTTATGAAGCTCTGGATTTTTACCCTTTCAGTGTATTCCACGGATGCGTCCGCATTCGCTAAATGTGCTAGCCTTTCAATATCCGACGCAAACTCTTGCAATGTTTCACCAGGCTTCTGGAAGCGGTTCAGCAACTCCATTTGGTATATCTGTCTCCTATGTTCAGTTCCGTATCGTCTCTCTAGAGCGCCCATCAATGCTTCATAACAGTTCCGTTCGCCCTCTGGAATGGTTTGTAAAATCTCAGCTGCAGGCCCTTTCAACGCCATGAACAGTGCAGCAACTTTATCTTCCGCATTCCAGTTGTTCGCTGTCGACGTCTTCTCAAATTGGAGCTTAAATACCTGGAATGGAACAGAACCATCAAACGTTGGGGATTTTACCTTCAGAGTAGACGTTGAAGTGATTGGACGGTTCAATTGTAACTCCTGAATCCGATCTTTCAAAGCATCCATCTCGGCCTCCACTTTATTTTGTCGTTCACTAACAGCTTCCAGCTGCGATGAGAATTTTGTTTCCTGTGCCTCCAGCTTTGTTGAGATACGTTCTTCTTGTGCTTCGAGCTGTAATGTTATGCGTGCCTCTTGTTCTTTTAATTGTTCTGCAATTTGTGACGCCATGTGTGTTTTCTGTTCTTCCAATTGTGGTGCCATATATGTCTTCTGTTCTTCCAGTTGTGATAACATGTTGGTGGATATTTGCGATGACATTTCTGTTATACGTGCCTCTTGCGCTTCCAGTTGGGATGCCAATTGCGACGACATTGATGCTACTGTCGATGTTTGTGCAGATATTGCAGCCAATATCATGTTCAAGTCTGTGCTGGTAACCGTCTGCGATGTTTCGTTTTTCTCTTCAATTTTTGTTGTCTCCTCGCCATCAAGGTGAAAGACATACTCTTCCACATCAATTCCTTCTGCTTCCATTGCCTCTCGTAGTCGTGCCTGAAGTTCGAGTTTAACGCCGCTTGTATTCAATCCACGGCTCTCCAACTCCTTCTTCAGTTGCTGGATCTTTAATTCACTGAACTTTGCCATGTCCTTGTTGTCTTCTGGAATTTATTCAACAATTCCTCTTCTGACACCAATTGTAACGAATTTGCTGCAAATCCTCTTATTTGCAATCCTCTGCTAAGTTCGAATCACTAAACTGTTGAATAAATAACTCCAATATTGAACAATGGAAAAATGGCCTTTATTAAAGTACTTCACAATAACACTTATACTTTGCTACTCGCTGGCTTAATAACCAAACTGATTGATAACTCAAATGAAACTCTACTATTGGCCGCCAGATCGCGTGCTTAATCAAACTGATTGATAGCTCAACTCAAACTGAATTTTTCTTACTCGCTTGCCCCGCTTTTATAGTTTACGCTGCATACTTCTAGGCTCTTCGATTTCCAGAACTTACTAGTTGTTTCGGCTACAAAATCGCCAGCCACAACTACGTGCACAAATTATTGCTCTCTCTTGTGACAACTCAGATAAGATATATGCATGTGTATTCACGTCACTGGTTAGCATCGGCTTAGAGACGATAGCATCGCTCAGTGCTGCTAACATTCGTTACAATATAATAAATAACTGAAAGTAGGTAGTAGTAGATAAAAGTATACCAACTTTTCTTAAGGGGAACAGTTTGTGTTAATTTAAAGTTACGTCGGAACAAACTTTCTAAAGCGATAAATAAAAAGTGTAAACACATTCATACCATTTCAGCTGCAACTTTTCTTAAATTGATTAAAATAAAATATTATTTACTCCTTTTATTCGTACCTTACCACAACTTTTTACCACATTCCACAAGCCATATTGATTGCAATTAAATAAATACTTTTCCAACCCATTTCACATTCACAGTCTGTCTACTGCCCCCACACGCCAACACATTCCTACCACTCACCATATACGCCAGCAGTCCAAACACCCGCACATCAACAATAACAACAACGACAACAGTGAAAGTGAGCTTAGCCGTCGCCGCAGCTGTAGCACCCGCAAACAATTTACTCGATACAATAATTGCACCCGATGCCTACAACAATTGTCCAATGGGTTATTTTCATTGTAATATATCGACCCAATGTGTGCCACAACGCTTGAACTGTGACGAGAAGGCAGATTGTGATGATGCCTCGGATGAATGGAATTGCGTCAATGATGTAGATGCAAAATTTTGGGATCATTTTTTTCGTAAGCAGCCGTACGGGCGGCATGATGATGTGCCCGTGGAGAAATGTTGTAAGTTTGTGTGGAAATTGCTATATCTTGTACAATTATGTATTTACATTTTTTGTTATTGTGAAGATGAAAAATGTGACAAGAGTGACAGCTAAACTGGCAATTAGTTTCGCTAATTGCCACGCCCACATATGGTGCTGACAAATACACAATTGATGAGATGCACTAATCATTTTGTGGATCATAAGACATACTTTTTTTTTACTTTTTGTTTTCAAATTTATTTTGTGCTGGCTAATGGTAGCAATTGGAAATGTCTTCGAAGACCTTCACTAGGCAAAACTATCGAAATTAAGTTTTTCGAGAACAAACATTTCGGAAATCGTGAAAAAAGTTTGTTATCTCGTGTAAGTGTGGCACCACGTTTTTGAAATTAGATTGATGAGATTAGGTTTACATAAACGTAATTTTAAAATTTCTTGTTTTCGTAAAGTCTCTGGATTTTATTTTGAAAATTCTTATTAAAACTTTTTGTTCAACAATTATTTATAGTTATCTTACAAAATTTCTTTGGTTTAAAATTTTTTGTACAAACTTTTATGGTTAATTCTAAATACATTGGACACAATTTTTTTGTTTTTTTTTTTATTTTTTTTTTTTTTTTCAAAATTTCGATCTTAATTTGTTTTTCGTAAATTTATTACCTTTCTACTTCAAGGAGATTTTTTTCGAAGCAGATTTTCAAAAATTTCTGTGTGTCAAATTTTCTATAAAACCAAAAAAATTTTTTAAATCATTTTTTTTAAATTTTTTCAAAACAGATTTTAAAATTTTTACGAAAAAACATTTTTAAAACTTGTTTAAAATTTTTATTTTACATATTTTATTTTTCAATTTAAATTTTTCGAGTATAAGTTTTTCTTCCAAAAGTTATTGCATTGGTTATGCCACCATTACTCTGCTAATATTATGTCGTTTTTTTTCTAAGCAGATTTCACACTTTTAGTCAAAAAACCATTTTGTGATTATGTAAAACTTAATTTAAACATTTCTTTTATTTAAATACTTTAACTTTTATAATAATCAAAGGCATATCACATTTCTTTAATACTAAAAATTTGCAAAGTTAAGAAAAAAGAATCCAAATATTACCTTTTTTCACTTTATTTTTGAAGTTTTATTTTCAAAATCCAATTTTCGAATTGATAGAAATTTGGTTTAAAGGCTTACTTCCCAATTCTGTAAGCCGTTTGAATAATATATTTCAAAAAATTATATATATATTATTTATTCAAATAATATATTCATATAAATAGTTAGCTGTGAAAAATTTCAAACTCTAAATAATGCAAAAATGTTTTCAAAAAATTGTTATTTCTTTTTTTAAATAATTTTGTTAAAATTTTGTAGGAATTTTTTTTACTTACTTTTATTAAAAATAAGTTGTTTCAAAATTAGTTGTGTAACATTGAGGTACATTTTTAAACTTCTTTTATTATTTCTATAATTTTATAATTTTAACGTGAGCATTTTTTTGCTTTAAATTGAGAGGATTTTTCTGTAATAATATGAAATTTTCTGTGAAATTCTTATTTAAACTTAAAAAGTATTTTTCTAAAGCTATTTTCAATTTTCATTGAAAGCTTTATTTTTTTTTTAATTTGTTATACATTCATAATTTTTAAAACATAAAATTTCAAAAACTTACAATGAGCTGTTTTTAAAGTTATTCGGCCCTCTGAAAATATTCAACATACTTTTTTGTTATGAGCTATGGGTTCTAATTAAGCCTTAACAAATTTTTGTTATAACTTTTATATTATTTATAACTTTTATATTACAGTGGACCCTCGGTTAACGTACACAATTGGTTCTAGCATCTTGCTCGTTATGCAAAACGTTCGTTAAGCAAAACCATTATTCTTATAAGAATCAATGTAAACTAAAATAATGCGTTCCAGGTCGAAAAAAAATACAGTCTTATATGTTTCAATTTGAATTTTTATTGAAAGAAACCTAGTACCTAGCATTATTAATCTACATTAAGCAAAAAACTGTCTAGAGTCGTTTGTTTCTGACGTCCCTTCAAAATTTGTTCAAAATGGGACACAGCATTATCGTTGAATAATTCTGTTGAACGTACTGCCGCTGTCTGACTGGGGTGATGCTTTTTAACGTATGTTGCCACAAACTCCCATGCTTTGAGCATTTCTCTGATTGCACTAGACGGTTGCTGTTCTTCGGTTATCTCCTCGTCTGATAAAGTTTGCTTCTTAACATCTTGTTGTAAATCACATTGCAATTCTATAAGCTCGTCGGTAGTCAGATCTTCACTGTGCTCTGCCACAAGTTCAGCGATGTCATTTCCATCCACCTCTAGCCCAATACGGTCAGCCAAAAATATTATTTCGTTGGTTATTGGATCCGTAGATACTGCGTCGAGTCCTTCAAATGTGCATTCGGCAAAGCGGTCGGGCCAAAGATTTTTCCAGGAAGATTCGAGTGTTCTCTTAGTAACGCCTTTCCATGCCTCATCAATAATTTTGAGACAGGCAACAATGTGGAAGTGATCTTTCCAAAACTCTTTTAGAGTAAGATTTGTTTTTTCAGTCACGTCAAAGCAATGCTGGAAAAGTTCTTTTGTGTAAAGCTTCTTGAAGTTAGAAATCACTTGCTGATCCATGGGCTGAAGCAATGGGGTTGTATTAGGTGGCAAAAAGTGAATTTTGATGAATTTAAACTCTTCAATGAGTTCATCTTGTAAACTTGGTGGATGTGAAGGAGCGTTATCCATAATAAGCAGGACACGAAGAGGCAAATCCATCTCAATCAAATATTTCAGCACAGAGGGGCCAAAAACATTATTGATCCACTCAGTAAAAAGAACACGTGTCACCCAAGCTTTACTGTTCGACTTCCACATGACATTTAGCTTACTCTTGTCAACATTATGCTTTTTGAAGGCACGTGGATTCTCTGAATGATAGACAAGTAGCGGTTTTATTTTCAAGTCGCCACTTGCATTGGAACAAAAAAGCAGAGTAAGGCGGTCTTTCATTGGCTTATGGCCGGGCATTGCTTTCTCCTCTACTGTTATGTAAGTTCGCTTGGGCATCTTTTTCCAAAAAAGACCCGTTTCGTCGCAATTAAACACCTGCTGGGGCAAGTAACCCTCAGTATCCACAAGCTTCTTGAATTCGCCTACATAACTCTCGGCAGCCTTAGCGTCTGAGCTTGCTGCTTCACCATGCCTTATAACGCTATGAATACCAGTACGTTTTTTGAAATTCTCGAACCACCCCTTACTTGCTTTGAAGTCTTCCCTTCTTGCTGTTGATGTTCCTGGCGACTTTTCAATCAGAGTAGTGAATATCGTTTTAGCCTTCTCACAAATTATATTCTGCGAAATTGTGTCAGCTTGCATTTGCTTTTCGTTAATCCATATCAAAAGCAATCTTTCAACATCATCGAGAATTTGTGGTCGTTGCGAAGAAACTCTTGATACTCCCTTTGAAGCGTTTAGCACCTCAAGCTTGTCCTGATTCTTGAGGATAGTAGAAATCGTTGATTTCGACAAGTTGAACGCACGTCCTAAATCAGCCACACCCAAACCTCCTTTATGTTTTTGAATGATCTTGAGTTTCATTTCAATAGTTATTTTGGTCCTTGTATTTTTCTCCTTTTCCGAATTTTTTTTTGAGGGCATTTTATGTTAGTTATTTTGCAATTTTTATAAAAGCAAAATTAAAAATAAAAAATTTGTATGTTTCAACACGTCTTGTTAATTTTACGAACAATTCTGCACTAAAATAAAACAAAATTCTGAACTATGAAGCAAAAGCTAAACGCAGACAGCCCAATAATGTGAATTCGGGGTTTCCCCTGTTTAGGTTGTTATGCGAGACTTCGTTCGTAAAGCGAAACTTTTTTCCCAAAAAAATGTATTCGTTATGCGAAATGTTCGTTATGCGGGGCGTTCATTAACCGAGGGTCCACTGTATTTAGTAGAAAATTTCTGCAACTTTTTTTCAGCAATTCATAGAATTTTATATGAAACTTTTTATAATTTCTTAAAATTTTTTTATTTAATAATTTTTGGGAAAAATTTAAACAACGTGACATCAGGACGGACAAGGCGACAGCTGTTTCGATTATACCTTGTAAATCTCTTCAAAGCCTTTTCTCCCGGGAGTGGGAGTCGAACTCGCACTCCTACGATAATTAATAAATTATACGATATTAAATAAATTATAAAATTAAAAAATTGCTTCAAATAAATGTTTTCATACATTTGAAAAAGCAATATGGGCAATCCCCGATTATTAAAATCATTAAAATTTTTTTGTCATTTAAAATTTTTCTTCTGTAAAATATTTTTTCTTTTAATTTTAGTTTTTTTTATAAAGGCGTTTGTTGTTTTTAATTTAAAACTTAATTTTTTCGGATAAACTTGAAAAAAAGAATTTTACAAGTTTTTAACAAAGTTCGTGTTTTGAAATGCCCAACTGCATATTTTATCACTCAAAAATATGCTTAAGTTATTGAAAAGTAAAAAAAGGATTTTAAAAAATTTAACAAAAAAGTTTAACAAAGTTTAAGTACTTAACTTCCCGACTGGGTATTTTAACACCAAAAAACATAAAAAGAAATGGTTTTAAAAATTAAGCAAAAAACGTCTTAAAGTGATTTTTTTTAACAAAGGTGAAATTTTAAAATGTCCAAGTGGGTATTTTATTACTAAAAAATATGCATAAGTAAAAAAAAATGGTTTAAAAAAAATGAAAAAAAAAAAATTAACATATTTTTAACTTTTTTAACAAAGTTTAATTTTTAACATGGGTAAAACATGTGCTCGGTTTTCAACCCCTTCAAATTGTTGTAATACTTTTTCTCTGAATGCGAATGCTGTACTTTGTCACAATTAACACAAACATTTTTAAGTGTTTTTGTTTTGTTGGAATTCCTTTGCTAATTACTTGCCACTCTTTTTTTTACAGTTTGGCTTAACAATACGAATTTCAGTTGCCTTTGTCGTGGTGATGAAATTTTATGTCGGTTCCAGCAGCTGACGGCAATGCCAGCCAATTTGCCCGCCATGGAATTGTCAATGCTGTAAGTACATAAAATTAATAAAAGGACATACATACATGCATGCTTGAGGCATATAAACAACAACACATACAAATTTAACTTCTAGAAATAATGCAAAAATGGTAGATAGCTTCTGATGAAGTGCACACAAGAACTTGTGTAACAAAAAATTTACGTTAATAAAAAATATTCATTCGATAAACTGTGGAGGGACACAAAGTTAAATAATTTTACTAAATTACTTTTTTAAACTTTTGATTGTTGTCAGCGCTGCAGGAAGCGTGATACAAAATTTATATAATTACTGATAACACCTGTGTATTACATGTGTATGTATGTATGTCTGTTTGAAAAGTTTGCCGTGAAAAAATTATATAAATGTTTTTATGTCCTTTAATTTGGCTTTGAACGCTAAACTTGACATTATCTGCTTTTATTAATTTAATAATATATGTCATGAAAGCGGTCATATTAAATTATCAATTGTACAAAAAACTCTTTTAATATGATTTTGTAACTTCTGCTTCGTTTTTCTCGTTGCAGCGATTTAACCGGAAATAATTTTCCCTACATCGATGAACATTTCTTTGCACAGCTGCCAATGGTGGAGAGCCTGTAAGTATGCAATGAAAAATTTATTTATATAATCTTATGTTGTTTAAAATGTTTGCCTGTTTAATTTAGATATGTTAATGATTACAATTTGCTGTTTTTAGATGTCTTTAAATGAAAGAATATACTTGCATATTTTTAATGATGAACAATTAGTTAAATTTTAAATTTTACACATAATTTTAAAATAATCGGTAGTGAATTCTAGCGTGCACAATCGCTAAATAGTCCAGATATAAACTCACAATGGTCCATAGAAAGAAGGATACACGGGATTTGTTAAAAAGGTGGGGTTCAAAACTCTCCTGAAATACTTTTTGACGAAGTTATCTCAAAATGGTTTAAACAGTTATGAAAAGAGTCTCGAAATGATTCCACGATAACAAATATTCCGTAGCAAACCTTGATATGATTCTCCAACAGCCTCGAAATGACTTTGAAAACATATCCGAAACGATCAGAAATAGTCACGAAATGGTTTCTGCGATATATTTTTACACAACACAAAAAGTCACGAAATAGTCCTAAAAAATCCTTAAATATCCTCGAAAAGGTTCCTAAAGTAATCCCCACACGGTTGCCAATTAATTGTAAAGAAATCTAGAAATAGGCCCCACATAATTCCGAACACCATGCCGGACACAATTCCGAAAGTTGAGACCCTTTCAACAGTCATGAACTAATCTATAAATATCCCCTTCTTGACACTCACTGTCCATTTCTCCTAATGTATTGACTCTAGGTTTATATAACCCATAAATCAAATATCATTGGAATAGGTCAAATCGACTTAGAGTTTATAAACACAGAAGGCGACGCTCGATAAAACTCCCCAAGGCCTTCGGGGGAGTCCCTGATGCCAAATAGCATTGGCGTGACACAAATTCACGTAGAGATAAAGCAATTTAAAGATACTGTTTCAGATATTTCCACACTACTGTCTACCTCTGTGTCAAATTTTATGTAGATGACAACACTGCTTACCTTTCTGAAATTCCTTGGAGTTCTATATATATGTCCTAGATACCAAATATTATTGGTCTGGAACAATTAAATGTATTAAAAGCCTCTGCACACAGTAGAATTAAATAAAAGTCGCAGTACATCGTGGCCTAATAATAATTATAATTGTTTCTAAATTTATCCATGCCAAAGAGCGTAGAACTCGATATTACTTTATAACCTCTTTTTCAAAGAAATTTGTTTTAATTTTTTTATTTTTTTTTGTTTTTTTTCAGGGTTTTGAAATTTTGTTCAATCGAAAGCCTTGCAGCGCTGACTTTTCGGCGACTTTCGCAAATACCCTTGAAGACCCTGTAAGTATAATGAATTTCATATTTTCAATTAAATTTTTCTTTTAAAGCACCACAAATTTTTTAAGTGCAATAAATTACATCTCACAACGAAAATTTTCTATTTGGCAATTAAAAAGCGCCTAATAAGCACAAACATTTCTTGTTTTTTACAGCTATTTGGATGAAAACAAAATTACAAGTTTGCCTGAAAATTTATTTACTGCGGGAAACTCATTGACCACATTGTAAGTAGTACACATTTTATTTGAGTAAAAATATCAATAACAAAAAATTTGTATAAAGCAATATACATATAAGTAGCATTTATAAGGTAGGGACGGGCGAAAGTATTGCTAATAATGCATTGCTAGAAAAATTCAATGTCACTAATCAAGTTCTGTTGAACGAGCCTAAAAATATTCCCAAAGGAAAAAAAATGTGTAAAAATGAAATAAATAATTTGTTAGATTGAACTCTATCTCAATAACATAAATATAGTGAGCTGTTAAACAGGATTTGTCTGTACTAAGTAAAAGTTTAGTATGCGAAAAATCGCTCATTAAATGTATGCACACCACTGCGTATACGGAACTTTTTCTGCCAATCCTTTATTTAAAATCTCAATTTTTATACTCAGCGTGCTTTGCACACAGATTATATTAATTTTGATTGGATAACGGTTGGTTGTACAGGTATAAAGGAATCGAGATAGATATAGACTTCCATATATCAAAATCATCAGTATGGAAAAAAAATTGATTGAGCCATGTCCGTTAACACGATAACTTGAGGTATCTTGATGAAATTTGGTATGTAGGTTCCTGGATACTCATCTCAGATCTCTATTTAAAATGAACGATGTCGGACTATAACCACGCCCACTTTTTCGATATCGAAAATTTCGAAAAACCGGCAAAATGCGATAATTCATTACCAAAGACGGATAAAGCGATGAAACTTGGTAGGTGGGCTGGCCTTATGACGCAGAATACAAAATTAGTAAAATTTTGGACAATGGGCTTGGCACCGCCCACTTTTAAAAGAAGGTAATTTAAAAGTTTTGGAAACTGTAATTTGGCAGTCGTTGAAGATATGATACAATTTGGCAGGAACGTTACTACTATTACTATATATGTACTAAACAATAATTAGCAAAATCGGATGAAGAACACGCCCACTTAAAAAAATTTTTTTTTTAAGTCAAATTTTAACAAAAAATTAAATAGCTTTACAGTATATAAGTAAATTATGTCAACATTCAACTCCAGTAATGATATGGTGCAACAACATACAAAAATAAAAGAAAATTTAAAAATGGGCGTGGCTCCGCCCTTTTGCATTTAATTTGTTTAGAATACTTTTAATGTCATAAGTCGAACAAAAATTTTCCAATCCTTGTGAAATTTGGTAGGGGCATAGATTCTATGACGATAACTGTTTTCTGTGAAAATGGGCGAAATCGATATATCTTTACTAAACTTAGTTCACGTACTTATCTGAACTCACTTTGTATTGGTATAAAAACTGGCCGAAATCCGACTATGACCACGCCCACGATATCGAAAATTACGAAAAATTTAAAAAATGCCATAATTCTGTACCAAATATGAAAAAAGAGATGAAACATGGTAATTGGATTGGTTTATTGACGCAAAATATAACTTTAGAAAAGACTTTGTAAAATTCCCCTTTAAAACCCTCATTAATACCTTTAATTTGATACTCATATCGTGCAAACACATTATAGAGTCACCCCTGGTCCACCTTTATGGCGATATCTCAAAAAGGCGTCCAATTATAGAACTAAGGCCCTCTCCCTTTTAAATAATCATTAACACCTTTCATTTGATACCCATATCGTACAAACGCATTCTAGAGTCACTCCTGGTCCACCTTTATGGCGATATCTCGAAAAAGCGTTCACCTATAGAACTACGGCCCACTCCCTTTTTAAAATTAACACCTTTCATTTGATACACATATCGCACAAACATTCTAGAGTCACCCCTGGCCCACCTTTATGCCGATATCTCGAAAAGGCGTTCACCTATAGAACTACGGCCCACTCCCTTTTTAAAATTAACACCTTTCATTTGATACCCATATCGCACAAACATTCTAGAGTCACCCCTGGCCCACCTTTATGGCGATATCTCGAAAAGGCGTCCACATATAGAACTAAGGCCCCCTCCCTTTTAAATAATCATTAACACCTTTCATTTGATACCCATATCGTACAAACGCATTCTAGAGTCACCCCTGGTCCACCTTTATGGCGATATCTCGAAAAGGCGTTCACCTATAGAACTACGGCCCACTCCCTTTTTAAAATTAACACCTTTCATTTGATACCCATATCGCACAAACATTCTAGAGTCACCCCTGGCCCACCTTTATGGCGATATCTCGAAAAGGCGTCCACATATAGAACTAAGGCCCTCTCCCTTTTAAATAATCATTAACACCTTTCATTTGATACCCATATCGTACAAACGCATTCTAGAGTCACCCCTGGTCCACCTTTATGGCGATATCTCGAAAAGGCGTTCACCTATAGAACTACGGCCCACTCCCTTTTAAAATTAACACCATTCATTTGATTTCTATATCGTACAAACGCATTCTAGAGTCACCCCTGGTCCACCTTTATGGCGATATCTCGAAAAGGCGTCCACCTATAGAACTAAGGCCCACTCCCTTTTAAATAATCATTAACACCTTTCATTTGATACTCATATCGTACAAACGCATTCTAGAGTCACCCCTGGTCCACCTTTATGGCGTCCACCTATAGAACTATGGTCCACTCCCTTTTAAAATACTCCTTCATACCTTCCATTTCATACCCATTTCATACAAACACATTCCAGGTTTACCCTACGTTCATTTTCCTACATGGTGATTTTCCCTTATTTTGTCTCCAAAGCTCTCAGCTGATTATGTAATGTTCGGTTACACCCGAACTTAGCCTTCCTTACTTGTTTATATTCCTTTTCATTATCTCACTTCATTTATTACGCGTGTTTACTTAAGAGACATTTGAATTACATGAGTGTGTCGCTTATTGCTTTCCTGGATTAAGTTTACATTTTCTTAATTGCTTGTGCTTACAGTAGATTTTTCAGACTTTCTCCTTCCCTTCTCCACTTTCTGCTGAATACCACGCCACATACATTCATATTTTAGCATATACAACAACTCTTTCGTGATAATTGTGCATGAATTATATTCACCTATGTAAACATTCTTTTAAACATCTACATACATATTCAGCCCAATTCTAAACAAAAATTCCGTGCGAGTTTTTTCACTTCTCCCTTTCCTCCTATTCTGAACAATGTTCGAAAAAACGGAAACCGGTTATGGGAGAAAAGTAGGTATTATGAATGTGAGGGAGAGGGAGATTTCTCTGCCATTTCATAGGAGTTTTTTCACTTGTTAAATTAAAGGGAATGCATGAAAATAGTTAAAGGAAATTGGTTATTTTAAGAAAGAACACTTATTTGTACAAATTTGTGCTAAAATATGTATTTATTTCTACCACAATATTCTCACTGTTAATACAACAACAACAACAACCACAATATTCTTTATTTTAAGTCGAAAAATATATCATAAGCAACGGAAGAGCTCTTCGCATATTTGATGCAGCCATCCAGAAATTGCGCAAGGATTTTTTAAGAAGGCTTAAATAGATTTTGGCATATGGCGAAAGGCGAACTCAACTCGACTTGGCCGCCAGAAAATTGCTTTGCAGAATGAATGCAGGCAACTCCGGCGGATTTGTGTTATCCCGCCAGTCTTCTTCTTATGCTCCTCTGTTGATGTTGCTGTGGCACCAATTCATTACTCATTTCAGTGAATACCACATGAAATGCAATACTGTGCATTATTTATATTTTATTTCGTAATTTCAAACAAATTTGCAACAATAATTAAGCTTTTAAATTTTTTAAACAAAATAAGAAATGCGCAACGAAATTTCAATTGACAAAACAGCTGACTTCGAAAATTCGAAATTTCTATTCCCCAATTTTTCTTCTCCCTAGGAGAAAAGAATTGGAGGAATTTTTCCGCGGGAATAAAAAAATCCGCGAGAACAAAATTCCGCGAGAATATTTAGAATTGGTCTGATTATATTTACATATGTTCACACATTCGCTAGTCCAACCACACACACATTTGCTTGTATGTAAATGTTGCGTATACGCATTGTCGTATTCTCATTCGATATGCTCGCATGTTATAAGGCAACAAAACAAAAAGAACAAGAAGATAAATAAAATATATGCCATTGTTAAGCTGTCGTAAAAACATGCTTGTTGTTGTTTGTAATATTTATGGTTAATTAATAAACAGACGACCGTAAAATGTTCGCAGGTTATGAATGCGGTTTCTACACCGATTGTAGTTGTGCTGTGAGAATGATGAAGTTGTCTTAATTAGCACAAGTACTCTACACGTCGCTGTGAAAGTGGTGCAATTTTCCACAGCCCATAATATCCTATTTCAGTGTATAGATTATTTAAGTAACAACATAAATTTCTAATGATTTAAAATCGAAGAAAGATAGAAGAAGAAGAAAGATAGAAATATCTTGTATGGTAATAGTAGACATAGGTACATGTGAGTGTGTTTAAGTACTCATACATATATACTGAAAATTTTATCACTTAACGAGTCTAAGTATGTGGTGCGTATGATGTGGGGTAATAAACTTACTATGAATGTATATAAATGCTAGACACATTTATTTGAAATAATACCAGACAAAGGGTGATGCCATGAGCAGAAAAGTTGTAGTTGATATTTAAAACGTATTGAAACGTGTGTCTGTTTGGGTCGGAAGCGAATGAAGGACCCCAAGCAGACGTCTACAAATAAAATGTAACGGTGATGTTTGAACAGAAATCTTAAAAATTTTGTCTCAAATCAAGTTTTCATTCCGATTCATAACTGCCTTCTAAGTAGAGAATTTGAAAACTTTTGTCTACACATAATGAAGCTTTGCTAGCAAACCACTGTAGCTGGAGCTTTTACATACTGGCATATATGCATACGTACATACATATATTGGCTATAACTACATACATACATATGTGAATCATTAGGCCTCCTTTTTTGCATATTTAAAGCCATTACAATAATATTGCACTCCTTTTCATTGCAAGTAATTTACTTTAAGCCTGCCTTCCAGCCATAAATGCAAATTCACAACATAATCAGGAAGTACATTTTCCTAAAGCTATAAAAACCAATCATACGTGAGAATAGCTAAGCTCCTTAGTTATATAAAAACATGCATGGAAATAGAAATGGAAATGTGCAGTGATATATGTATGAAAGAAAAACGCAAGTATTTGTTAAGACGGATTTTGTGCTTTAAACTCCGCAATCAAATGCCACATCAGAAATCAGATTTGAATTGTTATAGCAAGACAATAATGATCAGCAGATGCAGGCCTATTCATATCATTTATGTCGCGTGAACTGCAGTATTACAATTTACAATTACAAGGAAGCAGGGAGTGTTTAATGGAAAAAGCGTAGACAAGTGGATATCAGATTTGGCACTTTAAGATTAAAGCAAAGTTTTAAGGGACAATCAGTGCAAGAGGAGTCGGAGAGAAACTCGCACAATAAACAAATAAATGTTTGAAAAAAATATTTCCTTAGAAAACCTTTGCTTTTTTTCAAAAAAAAAAAAAAAAAATTTGTTTTAGTAAAACAAAAACAAAGTCTGGGCAGCCCTACTGCCTTTAGTCTTAAGAATTTTTTTTTTTATTTTAATTTATTTATTAATTTGTGAAAAACTGAAACAGCTTCACATTCCGCTAAAGCCACGCCCTTAAATAAAAATATTTGAAAGGATAATTTAAAATAAATTTGTCTCCAAAATACTTAACATTTACAACTCAGAGTTTCACATTCAAAAAAGTACTTTTGTTTCAAAATAATAATATGTTTACATTTAACGTATGTATGTGGAAATCTTTCGCTTTTATTTGAATTTTCTAAGTTAAAAAAAAAAATATAATATAATAAAAAATTTTAGAAAATTTGTCTAAGTGTAAAAGTTCTTATCAAATGTTTCCTAAAACATACGCAGCTTTTTGGAATGTTTAAGTTTTATCAAATTTACAAATAAGATTTGTTCCCTACAAAATAGTAAAAAAATGAAAAAAAATCAGTTTTCCTTTACACGATAGTTTTTACAATTTGTAAACATATAGAAAAAAGGTAAAGAAATTTAAAAGAAATATATATTTTCTCAAAAACTTTGCAGAATGATTGTTTAACATTGACATTGATAACATTGATCCTAAAAAATAGTAAAAAGTACTAAAAAAAAATTAAAAAAAAAAATCGGAAAATATACACAAACAATTATTATTGACCGATGAGACAAAAAATGGTTTGGCTTGAAAACATGGTAACTTTTACAATTTTTTAAAATAATAAATAAATAAAAAAAAAAAAAATGGTAAAGAAATAAGAAAATATATGTATGTATATATTTTCCCAAAAACTTTAAAGAATGGTTTAACATTGATAAATTCTACAATATAGTAAAAAGTACTAAAAAAATTAAAAAAAAAGACGGAATAATATATAAAAAAAAATTCTAAAACACATTTTTTTGTTTACCAATGAGAAGAATAGAATTATTTCATTTAGATTTCGCTTCATCTTATTTACCATTTGTAAAGATAAAAAATAAATGTAAAAAAAATATTTAAAGACAATTTTTTTTTTTTAATTTTTTGTATTTTGGCATTCTTAACTTAACTTAAAATTTTTTCTTACTTAATAGTAAAAAAAATACCGAAATTTTCTTATAAAACTAAAAGAGATTAAAAATTTTAGGAAACCAAATAATATTAACTACCCTTTATTATTAACCACAAATTAAATACAAAAAAAAAATTTAAAAAAATTTTACGAAAAATATTCAAAATAAATTTTTGCACCTATTGAAAAAATAATAATATAGCAATTTTCTAAATCTACAAAGTTCTGGCTTGACAAGCAAATAATAATTTCTTTTTTTTTTCAAGAATTTTAATAACTCTTTCATTATTATATTACGAAGTAATTAACATCTTCCCTTTAAAACTTTTGCTTATATTTGCATACGAAAATCACGCACGCGCGCTTGTTGCTCATACGCAATGGTGCACATTTCGTTAACTCAAGAACTTTCACTGCACTGTGAAAAGTAAATATAAATATATAACTAAATAATTATGCCAAGACTGAATTGCGCACATAAAAAAAGTTAAATATGACAAAACACTGTCACTTTCAAAATCAAATACACTGATCTAAACTTTCTTATATGTACTTACATAAGTGCCACACTTGTGTGTTGGTGTGAGTGTTAAGTGGCATAATAACACAATTCTTCTCGACACAGTAGCGGCACACAATTTGCCTAAATCATAATTACAATAGACTGTCATACTCATATTCATAATTTTCATGAAGTCGTCTCAGCTGAATTGTGTTAAATATCCAATAACTGTAGCTGCATATATAAAATCGTACGTGTGTAATTTGTTGTTCCTATTATGCATGAATAAATTCTTTATGGGCGCCATGTTAGAAAACTTCATTTAAAGGAAATGCTTGTAGTGGTTTTTGGGGCGGCATTCTGTGCACCGGAATTGCATTGTCTGTGCAGATGAACTGCATAAAGTTTGTGTGTTGTAAAGTATAGCCCGTTTGCTGCAGTTAAAGTTAAGGGCTTTGTTTGCTTTGTTGGCTCCTGACTGTCGTAGGTTCAGCACCGCGCTCATACCACATTGCCCTTCACCATTATTTTACGTTTGATTATGTGTCACTGTATTTAGTTTATGAACTTGATGGGCAGCTGCACTAATTTGCATTCAGCTGGAATAACCGAAAATTTGTTGTTGTGGCGTGTTGTTTGCTATTGATTGTTATCACAGTTGACGCGTAATAAAGTTCATTTTTGCTTACATTGGCTCAATCCCGAGCTTGCGTTTAGGGATTATTTTTATACTCAGTTGAGCAGAGCTCACAGAGTATATTAAGTTTGATTGGATAACGGTTGGTTGTACATATATAAAGGAATCGAGATAGGTATAGACTTCCATATATCAAAATAATCAGGATCGAAAAAAAATTTGATTGAGCCATGTCCGTCCGTCCGTTAACACGATAACTTGAGTAAATTTTGAGGTATCTTGATGAAATTTGGTATGTAGGTTCCTGAGCACTCATCTCAGATCGCTATTTAAAATGAACGATATCGGACTATAACCACGCCCACTTTTTCGATATCGAAAAATTCGAAAAACCGAAAAAGTGCGATAATTCATTACAAAAGACAGATAAAGCAACGAAACTTGGTAGATGAGTTGAAATTATGACGCAGAATAGATTTCATTTCATTTCATTCATTTAATTTGTCTAGGATACTTTTAACGCCATAAGTCGAACAAAAATTAACCAATCCTTTTGAAATTTGGTAGGGGCATAGATTTTATGACGTTAACTGTTTTCTGTGAAAATGGGCGGAATCGGTTGATGCCACGCCCAGTTTTTATACACAGTCGTCCGTCTGTCCTTCCGCATGGCCTTTAACACGATAACTTGAGCAAAAATCGGCATATCTTTAATGAACTTAGTTCACGTGCTTACTTGAACTCACTTTATCTTGGTATGAAAAATGAACGAAATCCGACTATGACCACGCCCACTTTTTCGATATCGAAAATTACGAAAAATGAAAAAAATGCCATAATTCTATACCAAATACGAAAAAAGGGATGAAACATGGTAAGGTAATTGGATTGTTTTATTGACGCGAAATATAACTTTAGAAAAAACTTTATAAAATGGTTGTGACACCTACCATATTAAGTAGAAGAAAATGAAAAAGTTCTGCTGGGCGAAATAAAAAACCCTTAAAATCTTGGCAGGTATTACATATATAAATAAATTAGCGATATCCAACAGATGATGTTCTGGGTCACCCTGGTCCACATTTTGGTCGATATCTGGAAAACGTCTTCACATATACAACTACCACCACTCCCTTTTAAAACTCTCATTAATGCCTTTAATTTGATACCCATATCGTACAAACTCATTCTAGAGTCACCCCTGGTCCACCTTTATGGCGATATCTCGAAAAGGCGTCCACCTATAGAACTAAGCCCCACGCCCTTTTAAAATACTCATTAATACCTTTCATTTGATACCCATATCGTACAAACATATTCTGAAGTCACCCCTGGTCCACCTTTATGGCGCTATCTCGAAAAGGCGAACACCTATAGAACGAAGGCCCACTCCCTTTTAAAAATACTCATTAACACCTTTCATTTGATACCCATATCGCACAAACAAAGTATAGAGTCACCCCTGGTCCACCTTTATTGCGATACCTCGAAAAGGCGTCCATCTATAGTACGAACAGTCGTACTGACCGGACGTGTTTTTTAATCGCTCTGCAACTGTGGCATAGTTAATCGCTTTTGTTGCTTGTTTTACTCTAATGCCTTGTATTTGTACAGTACAGTACGTTGCAGACTGTTGAAAAAATCAAAGATCTTGGGGTTGTATTTGATACAAAATTTATGTTCGTGAACCATATTGATTGCATCGTTGCCAAGGCCTATGCTATGCTAGGCTTCATTCGGCGTAATAGTTCGGAGTTTTCTGACCCGTATACTTTAAAAGTACTCTACTCCTCATTCGTGCGTTCTCATCTTGAGTATGCTACCATCATTTGGAGACCTTTCCAAGAATTCTCAATCAACAGGCTTGAGCGAGTTCAGAAAGTTTTTCTTAAGTATGCTTTACGGTCATTAAGGTTTACATACCCTCTTCCTCCATATACTGCTCGTTTACTTCTTTTGAATCTTAAATCCCTGGAAGCCAGGAGATCTATTCTCTCCTTGACTTTCTTGTTTGGCATTATCCACGGAGATGTAGACTGCGCTGACCTTCTTGTGGAAATTAATTTTAATGTTCCAAGGAGGGATCTTCGTAATGTTTGCCCGTTTTATGGTATCAATATTAGAACCAATTATGGAAGGAATGCGCCAATTGCACGTGCCCTGAACGAATTCAATAAGATTTCATCTTCTATTGAGCTTGATTTTTCTATGTGTAGGGACGCTTTTATAAATATTTTAAAGTCAGCTATTTAATTGTTTTTAAATTGTTTGTTATAAGAACTTATTATTTATTGTAAACTATATATTTACATGTATATTTTGTTATCTTTGTGTTAATATTTTTTGTATCTACCATTATTGGCAGTCTGTAAGACCTGTATCTTCATAGACTGAATAAATAAATAAATAAATAAATAAATAAGGCCCACTCCCTTTTAAAATACTCATTAACTCTTTTCTTTGATGCCCATATTGTACAAACAAATTCTAGGGTCACCCCTGGCCCACCTTTATGGCGATATCTCGAAACGGCGTCCACCTATGGAACTAAGGATTAATCCCTTTTAAAAAACTCATTAACACCTTTCTTTTGATACCCATATTGTACAAATTCTAGGGTCACCCCTGCTCCACCTTTATGGCGACATCTCGAAACGGCGTCCACCTATGGAACTAAGGATTACTCCCTTTTAAAATACTCATTAACACCTTTCTTTTGATACCCATATTGTACAAACAAATTCTAGGGTCACCCCTGGTCCACCTTTATGGCGATATCTCGAAAATGCGACCACTTATACAACAACCACCACTCCCTTTTAAAACCCTCATTAATACCTTTAATTTGATACCCATATCGTACAAACACATTCTAGAGTCACCCCTGGTCCACCTTTGTGGCGATATTTCGAAACGGCGTCCACCTATAGAACTAAGGCCCACTCCCTTTTAAAATACTCATTAACACCATTCGTTTGATGCCCATATTGTACAAACAAATTCTAGGGTCACCCCTGGTCCACCTTTATGGCGACATCTCGAAACGGCGTCCACCTATGGAACTAAGGATTACTCCCTTTTAAAATACTCATTAACACCTTTCATTTGATACCCATATCGTACAAACGCATTCTAGAGTCAACCCTGATCCAGCTTTATGGCTATATCCCTAAATGGCGTCCACCTATAGAACTATGGCCCACTCCCTCATAAAATACTCTTTAATGCCTTTCATTTGATACGCATGTCATACAAACACATTCCAGGGTTTCCCTCGGTTCATTTTCCTACATGGTTATTTTCCCTTATGTTGTCACCATAGCTCTCAACTGAGTATGTAATGTTCGGTTACACCCGAACTTAACCTTCCTTACTTGTTAAACTGAATATAGAATTTTAATGAGTTATTCATTATCAATTTTTAAAGATTTTAGATACTAAACAAAATTTTTTTTAATTTTCTAATAAAAATTGTTTGAATAATTTTTTCAAATACTTGGGTTTGAGTTGGTAAAAATTTTTTGCTTATTAAATTATTCGATAAAAATTAAATGATTATAAACTTCGGAGCATGATTTTCAAAATAAGATGATGTTTGTTGATTAAACAAAAAAGAAAAAGAAAAAATAACAATAAACTAATTTTTGTAGGGGATTTTTAAGTATTTTTTTAAATTAAGTCTTGCAAAGATATATGAAACTAGCAGACCCAGCAGACGTTGTTCTGCCCTAAATTTGGTCTATCTGCATACATTTTAATAAGCTTTTTCCGTCTAACTCTGCCCTCGCCCCTCTACACTTTTTCCTAATCTTTGTATTCACTCCTCCCTCCATATTTTTCGCTTCATCTATCTCCATCTTCGTCTCATTCTATATCTTTCTCAGTCTCCTTCTCTCTTTTCTCTTCTCTCAAATTTTTCTCATTCTTCTTCATATCTTATTGCCAGTCCCAGAAGGAGGTATGTATTTTGTTCAAGCCCCATTCCGAGTCTTCGTCTCAGTCCCAGTCCTAGTCCTAGTCCTAATCCCAGTCCCAGTTCGTCTCTGGCCTACTTCCCGGAAAAAGCATCGTAAATACTAATACATATAGGCTAATTTATGTGGGGATTCTTACCTTTTTACACCCCCTTTTATTCCCAGTAATGCTTGAGAATTGTTATTTAAACACAAACAGTTTATTATATTATATTTAGCTTAAGTTAGAATTAAGATAAAGTTAAGTTAAGTTGATTAGAAATAAGTTTTAATTTAAGTAATTAAGTTCACTTTTCGAACTACCGTCGCGGTATTGGAGGCGTTTTACTTGTCGTGACGCGGATCTAATTGCAACTGAAAACGTTTGAATATTTCGGTTACCTTCGCAGCGACGCGAAAGGGTTGCGCAAGTGACTGTTCAGTGTTGTAATTAATGGGACGCATGTAAGCGTTGCCAGTTATTGTTATCTGAGGTTGACAAACAGATGTCGTTGTCCTATCAACTACAGTCGCCACCTTAACTATTATCCTACAACTCGGCTATCCTGACTATCGTTCGGCCTCGGACGATGGCTCCCACCTCTTCATCTGCTCAGCCACAGTTGAGGTAGATCTCGGTCCTTCATGTTCACCAACTTTACTGACCTCGTACCTACCGTGCCGTAAAATTTTGGTCACCTTATAAGGACCTAAAAACTTTGGTCTCAATTTAAGACCTGTTCCAAATTGTGTCCGCTTTATGGCTACTAAATCATCGACACGGTACTTTGTATCGGCGCGTCTTTTATGATTAAATATTTTCCGGTTCTCAGCCTGAATTTTCTCAATATTCTCTTTGGCTTGCCTACGTACATCCTCTCTTTCGTCCTCAAATTGCTTAATGGCTTCCTCTTGTAACATTTCCTGCAAATCTGGAATTCCCTTAATACGCATTTCAACGCCTGTCAACAGCTTGAATGGTGAAACTTTCGTACTCCTAGGCGCAGTGTTATTTATCGTTTTCTGAACATTCTCTATATGTTTGTACCAGGAGCTCGGACTATCACCACACAGTTTGGCTAACATTGGTACTACAATTTTATGCATCCGTTCTACTTGACCGTTTCCTCTTGGAACCCCAGTCGCTATTAGAATGTGCTGTATATTCTCCTCTCCACATTACTTTTTAAATTAATTTGACGTGAACGCTGCCCCTCTATCTGAAATAATCCGCCTAGGATTACCAAAAACCGCTGCTTGTTTTTTCAACCTATTAAGGACTTCATCGGCTCCTGTTGTTTTTGTTGGGTAAAGCCATACAAACTTAGAGAAACCATCTGCCACTACAAGTATGTAGTAATAGCGTTTGTTTGTTGCTTCCATTAGCCCGACATGGTCTACGTGATAAGTTCCTAACGGGATGTCTTCCTTCTGTATTGTTGAAAGAAATCCTTCTTTTTTACCCCGCTTGCTCTCAGAGACTATGCATTCTATGCAACTTTTTACTACTTGTGCTGCTTTCGAAGGTAAATTTGGAATATAAAAGTGTTTCTCTACTGCTTGTTGCGTACGCTTGGCTGCAAAATGCCCTTGCTTATGCGCTAGCCTTATTATCTCACCTTCCATTGAGCTTGGCACAACAACAAGTTCCTTCACTGGATCCTTAAAAAGTATGCCCTGCTTAATGTAAAAATCCTCATACTCCTCTTGCCCTGCGACCTTTAACACGGCCCTAACCCATTCGTCACCTAACTGTGCTTGCCGCAGTCTATGTTGCAAGGAATCTTCTAACATTAGACATGAAACTCTGCTCAATGCGTCCACGTGACACGTTTTGGAACCCGCTCTATGCTCAATTTCGTAATCGAAATCTTGTAAAAATAATGCCCACCTCGAAATCCTTGCTGGTACATCCTTCTTACCCATTGTCATGGCGAACGCGTTGCAGTCTGTGACAATCTTGAATTTCATACCCAAGAGATATATGCGCCACTTCTTCAAAGCCTCTACAATAGCTAAAACTTCAAGCTCGTAGGAATGATAACGCTCTTCTGCTGGCTTTGTTTTACGGCTCATATATTGTACGGGATGAAACTCTTGATCCTCACTGCACTTTTGTAAAAGGACCGCACCATACCCCATTCGCACCATTCGATGCGTCTGCATGCACCTCCGTCTGAGATTTCGGGTTATACAAACTAGGGACGGGTGCATTAGCTAATGACATTTTAAGTTGCTGGAATGCTGAAACTTCCAAATCGCCCAAGCAAACTTTTCTATCCTGCCGAAGGAGATCCGATAGTGGCTTAGCTATTGTTGCGTAACCAGGAATAAAACGTCTAAAATAAGAGGTTAAACCCAAAAATCGCTGAATTGATTGAATTATATACAGCACGCGTTTTCTCTACCGAAGGTTTGATAGTCCCGTTCTCTATAACATAGCCCAAAAATTCCACCTTTCTCTGTAGAAACTGACACTTCTTCCACTTTATTTGTAAGTTATATGTCTCAGCTCTTTTTAATACCCTTACCAATTTCTCTATACCCTCGTCTATATTTTTTGAAGGAATGATTATATCATCCATATATGTGATTAATGTACCATCTTGAACCAAATCCCTCAGAACTGCAAAGATGTACCGCGAAAATACTTCTGGCGAGTTCGAAATACCGAAAGGCACGTATCGAAACTCGTACTGACCACAATGAGTCACAAATGATGTGTATTTGCGCGAACTAACTTCAACAGGTACATGAAAGAAACCATTTGCTAAATCAAGTGTTGTGAAAACTAACGAACCTTGTAATTTGTCGACTACATCGTCTATGAGAGGCATAGGAAAATTATCTCTCATAATCTTTTTGTTGAGACGCCTATAATCACAACAAAGTCGTTTACTCCCGTCTTTCTTTTTCACTAAGACGATTGGGGACGCATACTCTGACGTGCTTTGCTGAATTATACCCTTCTCGAGCCATTCCAGTACTTGGTTATCTACCTCACATTTCTCACTATAAGCAATTCTTCTTGGTCCCTGATAAACTGGTATGTCATCTACTAACGTAATCTTCATCTCTACCGGTGATTCGTGTTGCATTTTCGGAGAATAATTATTTATCAAATTTTCTGCTTTCGCTGATGTCTTTTTATCGAGATGTTCTAGATTAGGGTTTGCCAGCTTACTGTCGCTAATATCTTCAGCTATGCACAGACTTTCAAACTCTTGGAGAACTTCAAGCCTCTGCTCATTTTTTAGCTGTATTGCAGACTCCCATTTCTACTACCTCAGTACTTTGTTTTTTCCGAAAAACTATCTCATCTTCAGTTACTAACAAGTCCACTAATTTTAGTACGTTGTTTCCTATAACTGCTGCATAAATAATATCTTCTTTCTTAACGACATGGAAGCTAACATCCAGTCTCAAGCCATCGATCTCAACGTCCATCGCAAAACTTCCTATAGTTGCGATTGTCCCTTCGCCCACACCCATCAACCTTCTTATATCCAGTTCTAGTTTAATGTTTCCGAACTTTTTCCATACATCTTCCCTTACTAAAGACAAATCACTGCCCGTATCCAAAAGTGCTCCAAAGGTGACCCCTTTGTAGGAAATGTCTTTAAAAATCGAACAATTTCCTTTACCAAAAACCTTACGGCACCATTCACTACTCATTATGTTAGCCCTGTTCTTTTCGACTTTAGATTCTTGTTTAACTTCTTTGTTAACCGATGTGCATGCTGCAGCACGGTGTCCAGCCTTACCACATATAAAACAGTTGTTCGATGATTTCTGACAATCCTTAGCGAGATGTCCAATCTTGCTACATTTAAAACATTTTCTATCCTTTTTGGCTTCGTCGGAAGTTGTCTGGTGACTGCCTGAGCGTTGGTATTCACCTGCCTTAAAAATCGGTTTACCCACCTGAATTTTTTCATATACGTGTATTTGCTCTTTAAGTTCCTGCAGGAAACATGCACCCCAAATTCCTGACGCAGTGCTTCTTTAAGCATACTCCAATTCACGACATTACGTTGACTGCTAATAAACATCTTGGCTGCTCCCTTTAACAACTGTTTAGAATAAATGTATTTCTGCAGTTCATCCCAACCAACAGCCGTATCATTGCTTTCAAATTCTAAAAGCCACTCTTCGATTGATTGGTTACTATTGCCACTGAATGAGGTCAGTGAATCTTCAATATCACGCAAAGTAAAATTGGACCGCCCTAATACTACCTGAGGAGCCGTGCTAACACATGAATGAGCTGAGTCACCATCGCCCGAATCCGAATCGTCACCCATAACTCCTAAACCGTAATGTTCGCAAAGCCTATCTTGCAGAGTCGTCTTTCGACCCGTGATCGAGCATCCTAGTTCTGCTAACTTTTCCTTAAGCCCGACTACCGTTAAACTAAGAATTTCTTCGCGCTCCATTACGACCGGCAGTCAAAAAAAAATTTCAAAAATTTTAAAATTGGTTTTAAATTTAAAAATTAGTTTAGTCAAATTACTAATCTACTTTATAACTAAATACTATTAGTGTAGAATTAATGAAACTTATTTAATTAATTGGTACAAAAGCAATTTTTGAACAACAAAAGTTATAAATATCCAGAGACTACTGCGGTAAAAACGAACAGTAAAGCTTCGCTAAGTGATACAATCAATTTTAAATTCTGGAATGCTTATTCTATTTCTTTTTCTTGTATTATTTAACCTTTAAAATAAATCTTCTGTTTTCGCTTATTTTACAAATTTTTACAAAATTTTATTTTATTTTATTTTTAATAAATTCAAATTAGTCTTCGCTTTTGGTACAATTTAGTATTTAACAAGAAACAAATTATATAACTTTTCCAAAACTAAGAACTGCTTTAAAATTTTAACATTGTAATAACATGCATTATTTATTCTTACGTAACTTCGGGTATATGTTCTTGTCCGCAACTGTATTTGCTGCCTCTGCTGTTTCACGCTGAATTTTGATGATCCTCTACCCGCTGCTAGCTTCGTTTTTGGTTACATATGATGATGCTTTTTAAATTTGATGCTTATATTGCTGCACACAGTGTACAGTCAATTTTTAAATTTTTTACACATGTAAGAGAGAACTTAGTTACAATGTCTTTCTTTTAAGTTTTTCTTTTGGCTCTCTTTTTCGCACTCACTTTGCTAATGCGAATTTTGTTATGGCTACTTCTATCAAAACGAAGCCACGCCAAATTGTAACGTTTTATTTTTTGTTGCTATGCACTAACACTCTTCGGAGCGCTGCTATGGCTTCTTGCCCGACGCCGTCAACTATCTTTTTATATCGCACACGATTTTTCTTTTTGCAAACCACGCCACAATGGACGCTCGTTTAGAGTTTCATAAACCCGAAGCTTACTTTGTTTTTTCGTGACCTGATGCCACTGTCGATGTCACTGTACTTTCCGTACAGTATACACTTTTCACAGTATGACCCTTCGGTTTTTTCCAAACACTGTACCTGCTGCCAATCTACAGCCCTCTTCCCTCTAATAGGAACTGACAAAACTGTCCACTGCACTTCATGCACACATCCGCTAAGGACTACTTTAAACTTTCTGTTGCACGCCACTGTCTTAGGCACGCTGCAATTTGCGAATCAAATCTGTAGCTGTATATGCACGTATTTTTTGCCCACTCGCAATTATTCCCTTATGATAGTTATCGCCACCAAAGCTTTTCCGCTTTTATTTTAAACAATTACACATTTTTTCATACATTTCCGCACCTCCACTTACCGACGCCTTTTAAAAATTTCTTAGTCTTTACTTTTAGTAGTTTCAATAGTTTAATCTTATGTATTTTCACGTTTCCATTTACTTGAAAAATTTGTGTATCTATTTTTGTGTACAGTACTGTAATGCTTCTTAGAATCTTTGATTCTTTATAAAATTACTTTTTACCTTTTTTAAAAGGCTTTCTTCTATATTCTAATAGCTTTTGCAAATCTTTTTCTTCATGTTTTAGTTTAACAAAACTTTTATTTGATATTTCTGGCACTTTTCACAAATTTTCTTTCACTTCTGACACCACTGTGGGTATTCTTACCTTTTTACACCCCCTTTTATTCCCAGTAATGCTTGAGAATTGTTATTTAAACACAAACAGTTTATTATATTATATTTAGATTAAGTTAGAATTAAGATAAAGTTAAGTTGATTAGAAATAAGTTTTAATTTAAGTAATTAAGTTCACTTTTCGAACTACCGTCGCGGTATTGGAGGCGTTTTACTTGTCGTGACGCGGACCTAATTGCAACTGAAAACGTTTGAATATTTCGGTTACCTTCGCAGCGACGCGAAAGGGTTGCGCAAGTGACTGATCAGTGTTGTAATTAATGGGACGCATGTAGGCGTTGCCAGTTATTGTTATCTGAGGTTGACAAACAGATGTCGTTGTCCTATCAACTACAGTCGCCGCCTTAACTATTATCCTACATTTATATACCAAATTTCAGGCAAATCGAATAGGACGTATGTAAATAGGTATGTGGGTATTATTAGTTCATGTCTTTATTTCGGCTTCGCATGCATATTTATCAGTTTTACCAGGTTGATGCGACTAAATCGAATATCACAATGAAAATTACTTTATAGCTCTCAGCAACGGCTTTCATTTGATATCCATAATACACACATTCTAGGGGTATCTGCGTCCATGTTTTGGCCTATATCTCGAGACCCTAGTCACCCATCAGTGTAAAACTTACTCTGTACTAAAGCATACAGCAACAGCTTCAATTTGATACCCATAATGTAAAAACACATTCTAGGTGTATCCGGGTCCACGTTTTGGCCTATATATCGAGACCCTAGTCACCCAGCGGCATAAAACTTACTCTGTACTAAAGCACTCATCAACAGCTTTAATTTGATACCCATAATGTAAAAAGACTATCTTGGCGTTCACGGGCCCATGTTTTGGCCTATATCTCGAGACCCTAGTCACCTACGAGTATGAAAATTACCCTCTACTAAAGCTCTCATCAACAGCTTTCATTTGATATCCATATCCTATAAACACTTTCCAGGGGTACCCGGGTCCACGTTTTGGCCAATATCTCGAGACCCTAGTCACCCAGGGGTATGAAAATTACCCTCTACTAAAGCACTCATCAACAGCTTTCATTTGATATCCATATTCTATAAACACATTCTAGGGGTACCCGGGTCCACGTTTTGGCCTATATCCGAGACCATGTGCGTCGATCCTGAATTTTCTTTGCTATAAACGTCACGGAGCCCGAGACCTTTCCAACGAATGCAAAACCGAGGAAAGCGGTTCGTGCGTTCTGGAGTTATAACGTCAGGAAGGAAAACCCGACTTATTTTTATATTATAGATAATAAATTTATTATGGTTTCATTATTTTTTTTTTCAGTTTTTCCAAAAACAATTTGTTTAAAAAATTTAATTTTAACTTTACCTCTGATAGCCATTTCAACCAATGCTACCTTTAAACATTTTTTTTTTTTACAAATTTGGAAGTGTGAAAATTTTTCTATAATTGAAAAGATTGAAATTTTTTATACTTGTTTTTAAGTATGTAACATGATTTTTTACAAAAAAAATTTGTAAGTAGAGAAATTTCAATATTTTTTTTTTAACTGAATGTCAAAAAATTCTACAACTAGCGAAAGAATAAAAGAAATATTTAAAATAATTAAAAAAATTTTTGGAAATATATTAAACTGTTTGAAATGTATTTCGAAAAAAAAAAATTAAAAAAAAAGTTTTGTAAAAATAAGAACAAATATCGAGTTCTTTAATTTTTTTTCTAAATTTGTAAACAATTTTTTACTCCAGAAAGCATGCTGTTAAAAAAAAATTTGTTTAGTAAGTTAAAAACACTTTTTAAATGATTATGAAACAGTTTTGGCCTTCAAAATTTTAATGTTGATGGCGTTATTTTTTTTTATGTGGTATCACAATGGACCCTCATTTTGTCCAAGTGAGCTTCCCCTACCAGTGCAGCTACCACCTAATCTAATTAACCTATAGAAAAAGGATTGATTTTACGGCAGTAAAATGTTTTCTCTAATTAAGTAAACAAATTAATTAGTTATGAAGAAAATGTAGTTTTTAGAAAATTTTTATTGCTGTTTAGGAAGAAACTCCTACGGCGAAAAGTCTTTCCCATTTGGGAAAAAAGTTTCTTATATACGGCACGTGTGTCTCTGTATCTAGTCATCTTGAAATTTCAGTACAAAATTTCCAAAATTTTTTCCTTTTTTTTGCTGGCTATCATCGTTTAACTTCATTCTGCATACTTACAATTTTTTTTTTACTAAAAATTAAAAATTTGTTTTTTCTTGAAATTTTGTCAGCTTCAAAAATTTAGAGCTTACTATTGAATTATTTTGTATTAGCCTATTTTTATTATGAATGTTTTTTTTTTTACATAAAATAGCCGATTTTTGAAAGGTCTAATGAAAATTTATTTTTTGCCTTTAATACATTTTGTTACGATTGTTTCTGTTTATTAAATAAAAAAAAACGTATTTAAGATACAGCTTAGTTTGCTGTTTTTTGCCGGGAAAAATCAACGCTAGATGGCGCTTTGGTGAACTTTTTACTAAAAAATGCATTGAAATAAATATTTTTGTTTCATTGAAATTTTCGAGGGGAGCGATACTTTTTTTGAAATATTAATATATAACTTAGTACATAATACATGTGTTTGATTTTGTTACTTAAGCCATTTGAAAATTAGAATTTCTCATTTTCAGTATTCTCTCTGGTAATCGCATTGAAGAACTGCATGAATATGATTTTCAACACTTGGAAAGCTTAACTGAGTTGTGAGTATAATTAATTTAGTATAAAAGTGATGGATTATTTGTTTACGTATTTGTGTTAAATAATTTCCATTTAATAACAATGAAAGTGAAAAGTGAATCATTTGAGACTTGTAAGTCTTAAGTAAAAGGAATTCAAGCAGAAAAGCTGCCCCCAACAAAAGCCAAAGGCACCAGAAATCAGAAAAGAACTTTAATTGCTATAAACGCTTGCAAAATGTCAAGAAAATCAAAGAAATCTAGAAATGTGAAAATACACGCGCAAATAAATAAATATTTCTGCGAATAGAAACTCATATAATGAATCACAAATATGAAAAATATGCAAAGTGCATTACATTTAAGCATTTAAAGTCATCATACATACACACACACTTAGAAGTGGCACTTAAACTTAATCAATATTATGTAAAAAATGCGGAATAATATTTACATTAAATCAATTTATTTTTATTTTTGTATTTTGCATATCTACAGAGATCTCCGTGGTAATCGAATTGAAACTTTTGGAGCGGCGGTGTTTGAGAAGTTGCAGAGCCTTGAAGTGCTGTAAGTAAAAGTGAGGGGTTTGAACACCCCCTACCACTATAAAATAAATACAGAAGTTAAAGCAGGCAAAATTTAAAGTGAGCTAATATTAAAATTTATTATGTAGAGCAGAGAAAACAAAAATAGCAGCGACAATTTTCGTAAAATTTTACCAGTTGAATTTTAATTTTCGATAATGTAAAAAAACTCACATGCATTTCGTTATTCAAACTATGCAAAACAATCTCAAAAAAAAAAAGTTTACGAAAAAGTTAAAATTTTACGAAAGTTTCGAGCTTTTTGTCTAGAGTTTTCTGAATATTTCCGAGTATGCAGTTTTGTAGCCAAAGCAATTATAGTTGAACAGAGTACTTACAAGGTAAACGTCTCTCAAAATTCGGGTTAATTTTTTAAAAGTTTTCCGATAGGTGTTTTAGATTTTGTTAGAATCGCACTTCTTCGGTTTTTCGAAATTTTCGATATCGAAAAAGTGGGCGTGGTTATAGTCCGATTTCCTTCATTTTAAATAGCGATCTGCGATGAGTGCCCAGGGACATAAATACCAAATTTATTTAAGATACCTCAAAATTTACTCAAGTTATCGTGTTTACGGACGGACGGACGGACATGGCTAAATTAATTTCTGTTTTCTCCCAGATCATTTTGATATATAGAAGTCTATATCGGTCTCGATTAGTTTGTGCCGTTACGGGGTACCGTTATGCGAACAAAATTAACATACTCTGTGAGCTCTGCTCAGCTGAGTATAAACAAGTAAGGAAGGCTAAGTTCGGAACATTGCATACTCAGCTGAGAGCTTTGGAGACAAAATAAGGGAAAATAACCATGTAGGAAAATGAACCTAGGGTAACCCTGGAATGTGTTTGTATGGCATGGGTATCAAGGGAAGGCATTAAAGAGTATTTTAGAAGGGTGGACCAGGGGTGACTCTAGAACGTGTTTGTATGGCATGGGTATCAAATTAAAGGTATTAATGAGGGTTTTAAAAGGGAGTGGCCTTAGTTGTAGACCAGGGTGACCCAGAACATCATCTGTCGGGTACCACTAATTTATTTATATATGTTATACCACAAACAGTATTCCTGCCATGATTCCAAGGGATTTTGATTTCACCCTGCAGAACTTTTTCATTTTCTTCTACTTAATATGGTAGGCGTCACACCCATTTTACAAAGTTCTTTCCAAAGTTATATTTTGCGTAAAAAAGCCAATCCAATCACCATGTTCCATCCCTTTTTTCGTATTTTTCGATATCGAAAAAGTGGGCGGTCATAGTCGATTTTAGCCCATTTTTAATACCAACATAAAGTGAGCTGAGATAAGTAGCAAACTAAGTTTAGTAAAAAATTTTTGTTGTTATATCGGCCTACTGATTTTAAGATCGCAGGTTCGAATCGAGCTCAAGACCTAACAATAATTTTTTATCATTATTATTGTTATGATAAATTTTTTCTTAATTGAAAAATTTTTTAAATTAGAATAGAAGAAAGAAAAAATTTTAGACAACTGCCAAAGCTCGTTGTATAGATCCATTTCGGGAACTGCTAAATTCCTTCATCGGCAACGTTTAGGCGCCGCTGCTATAACCATTCAGCCACCACAGCGGTTTTTTGTTTGTCTTCATTAATCCTACTTCCATTCTGGTTCGTGCCAATTGATATTCACAACACTGCGACATCTGTTGCAGAATAGCTGTGAAAATTGGACTTGTTTGTTGGCAATGCTGCCATAGTGTCATATTTTATTGACACTTTTTTCCCCGTGCTCTGGGATGTATTAACAATTTTTGTTGTTATATCGGCCTACTGATTTTAATATCGCGGGTTCGAATCGAGCTCAAGGCCTAACAATAATTTTTTATCATTATTATTGTTATGATAAATTTTTTCTTAATTGAAAAAATTTTTAAATTAGAATAGAAGAAAGAAAAAATTTTAGACAACTGCCAAAGCTCGTTGTATAGATCCATTTCGGGAACTGCTAAATTCCTTCATCGGCAACGTTTAGGCGCCGCTGCTATAACCATTCAGCCACCACAGCGGTTTTTTGTTTGTCTTCATTAATCCTACTTCCATTCTGGTTCGTGCCAATTGATATTCACAACACTGCGACATCTGTTGCAGAATAGCTGTGAAAATCAATTAAGAAAAAATTTATCATAACAATAATAATGATAAAAAATTATTGTTAGGCCTTGAGCTCGATTCGAACCCGCGAAGTTTAGTAAAGATATATCGGGTTTTGCTCAAGTTATCGTGTTAACGACCGAGAGGAAAGACGGACGGTCGGCTGTGTATAAAAACTGCGACGGCTTCAAACCGATTTCGCCCATTTTCACAGAAAACAGTTATCGTCATAGAATCTATGCCTATACCAAATTTCACAAGGATTGGTAAATTTTTGTTCGACTTATGGCATTAAAACTATTCTAGACAAACTAGATGAAAAAGGGCGGAGCCACGCCCATTTTGAAATTCTCTTTTATTTTTGTATTTTGTTGCACCATATCATTACTGGAGTTGAATGTTGACATAATTTACTTATATACAGTAAAGATATTAAATTTTTTGTTAAAATTTGACTTTTAGAAAATTTTTTTTTTTAAAAAGTGGGCGAGCTCTTTATCCGATTTTGCTAATTTTTATCTAGCACATATATAGTAATAGTAGTAAAGCTCCTGCCAAATTTCATCATGATATCTTCAACGACTGCCAAATTACAGCGTCCAAAACTTTTAAATTACCTTCTTTTAAAAGTGGACATTGCCACGCCCATTGTCCAAAATTTTACTAATTTTCTATTCTGCGTCATAAGGTCAACCCACTTACCAAGTTTCATCGCTTTATCCGTCTTTGGTAATGAATTATCGCACTTTTTCGGTTTTTCGAAATTTTCGATATCGAAAAAGTGGGCGTGGTTATAGTCCGATTTCCTTCATTTTAAATAGCGATCTGCGATGAGTGCCCAGGGACTTACATACCAAATTTCATTAAGATACCTCAAAATTTACTCCAGTTATCGTGTTTACGGACGGACGGACGGACGGACATGGCTAAATGAATTTCTGTTTTCGCCCAGATCATTTTGATATATAGAAGTCTATATCTGTCTCGATTAGTTTGTGCCGTTACGGGGTACCGTTATGCGAACAAAATTAATATACTCTGTGAGCTCTGCTCAGCTGAGTATAAAAAACACAGAGAAGTTCGAATGAAGAGTTTTCGAATTTTTTCGAAATTGCTTTTGATATTGGTTTGCATAGTTTCATAGCAGTTCTTTGTTTTAAATTATCGAAAATAAAAAAAAGAACTTATTTGATGAAATTTGATGGTACTTGGCTGCTGTAGAGCCTGCGGTTGCAGAAGGAGATTAATTCGATTTAGGCATTGCGGGGCTCTGTTGTTTTTTTTTTGGCACCAATCGAAAAAACAACATTTCCGGTAAGGCTGGGGAGCGTTTTGAAGTGGGTAGTCCTTGCCAAATTGAATTTCAACGGTCCATGCCTACAGAGCTCATTTTGCACCTCCTAGAACTCCGCTTAACTTAGAGGGAACGGCCCTCTCAGGCAGTAACTACGTCGTCCACATATGCTACTAGCTTTCCCCTATATGTATTGAGTTCGGGTAGTTCGTTCAGTGCTACAACCCACAGTTAACTATAAAAAAAAAACACCACCGCTTCATGTAACGAAACATTTTGAGCGATTTCCGTTGGCTGCGTCCATGGTATTTGAACAATTACAAATTTAATCTAAAACGTAGATTCTACAGCGTGGTTAAAGGCTTTCTTCTGACAATGTTACTGTGGTATCAAGAAAAACACTTACACTTTTTGAAATTTGCGGTTGTGTTTGTAGAGTTTTTTTGACGATAATTTGAAATTGGGCGATGCTGTTATATCTGCAGATGTGGAGTTAAGTGTTGTAAATTCAGCAATCTTCTGACAGAGGATGAATTTTTGATGGATATAAATTTGGCGATAACCTGAGAGCTTATGTCTACAGACAGGACTTCAGGAAATCGCTATCAATGGGATGCTACTTCACTTTAAGACAGAAAACCATGCTATGTTGCTATGCTATAGCAGTGCTTCGCCCCATCCAATAGGGGCGACCGATCACAAATTGTCATCAATATCCTCTAACGGGAGTCCAAAGAAACTTGCAGTTCAACAGGGATGGACCATAGTGAGAGGGGTTTTAGAGGCGTTGGCTCCACATTGCAATTGAAGAGATGGTTGGTGTCAAGTGGGTTCACATTGCAAGCAGGACAACACACATTTTTATATCGGGGTTGATTCTGGATAGGTAAGAGTTTAACCTCTTACAGTACCCAGATCGAAGTTGAGCTAGAGTGACTTGTATTTCCCTAGGGAGAGTGCGTCCCTCTTCTACGAGTTCTGGGTATTTTTCTTTAAGAACTGGATTCGCCTGGCAATTCCTGGCATAGAAGTTGTGGCTATCACTGAGGACCTGTTTGTGCTTTTGTTTCAGGTGCCGTATTTTCTCATAATACTTACGTAGTTGACCTCTTAAACCCCTGGGAGGTGTGGCCACTTCAATGAGTTTCTCTTGGGATGCCCAGTTTGCTGGATATTCAACAGAAACCGTTTGTTCAGCATTTCATTTCTCTCCCTAATGGGTAGTACTCTCGCCTCATTATGTAGATGGTGTTCTGTGGACAGAACCTGTAGTGGTTCTGAGGGCAGTGTTTTGGCAGGCCTGTATTTTCTTCCAGTGAGTAACTTTTAGGCTTCGCGACCATATCGGCGACGCGTAGCATGCAATCGGCCGGCTAATTACTTTGTAAGTGATAATGAGCGTTTCTTTGTCTTTACCTTAAATGCTTCCGGCAAGAGATTTGAGGATTTTATTACGGCTCTGGATTATAGGTACAATTGCGGTTGCATGCTCACACGTCATTTGCCGTGTCCATGTTGTAAATAAGGTCGCCGATGATTTGGTCGGTGACAATATCAGTAGACCAACTTTCAAAACAGGGTAGCATAGCAGCGTTTCAAAGTCTTTCTGTGGGCTCAGTATTTCTTCAGGCAACACTGTCTTGACTGCTTTAAGACAAATAAAGGCCAAACTCTTTATACTACCATCAAAAAGAGTATCAGCCAAACTCATTCGTTAGAGTATGGAGAACCAACGAACTCTCACTGGATACTATATGAGACAAAGTAGTATCCGATATCACTTTAGTAAGTTAAATCCATTCGATACAAAAAACTGTCGATTTTGTGAACTGAAAGAACATTCTGCATTGCTCTAGCGAGACAGAGGGTATCATATCTAGGTGGATTGACTTTTAATCCGATTATGAATTGGCGTAGGAACGCTTTTATAGGAGTAGTTGACAAAAGAAGACTGCACAAAATAAACAAAATGAATAGGGCTTTGATTGATTTGTTTGAAAATGAGGCGTGACGAGAAATGAGAGGGCGGGTTTAATAAACAAATGACAGACTATAAAAAATAATTAAAAATAGAAAATGGGCTTATCAAAAAGCTTTCAACGTAACAATAAATTCCAAAGAAAGCCTTAAAAGAAGACAAAGTACGCCAACAAATATCTCAAAATATTTTTAATTTATAGACTATGAAAAATTTGAATGAAGTACGGCAGAACCAGGAACAGGTGACGGTCGGAAATCAGCTTATTGATACTTTTTGAATATGAGTTGATACTTCAACTTGTGGCGCAGTACCATTTTGACATTAGTCAGTTTTACAAATATAAAGTACATCGAATTTTTATTTATGTTTGTATGTATGATTCCGCCATGCAATGAAGTATGTTTGTGTATTAGAGATATACGCCGCCGCCGATTTTTGTTGTTTTTCGCACGCCGCCGCCGGATGTCAAAAATACTATATTTTGTACTCGTTTAATACTGTCGAAAATTGGTCGGATATGGTCGGAAGTGGTATCATCGGATGCGCATCACACTGAAACTAATTGCGAAATTTAACTCTTTCGAACTATTCAAAAGTTATTTAAGCAAACACACGCTTTCGATGTCAGCTTAACACGGACTTTGCATCTCCTATTTCAACAAGTTATTAAAACAAAACACTAAAAGAAAAGTTATATAATAAATTTATATGCTCACTTTGCATACTTTTTTCAAAAAATTAATAATGAACAATGAATTCAAATAAAATGACCCAAGGCGAACATGTTTTCAAATTGTCCTCAAGTTGTTAAAAAAAGCAAATTACCCAAAAAAGATGCCGATTTTTTTAAAGAATTTTATATTGCGAGAAAGAATTTTATATTGAAAGAATAAGCGAACTCAGTGATCCAAAATCCTTTAGTAGGTTCTAGGAGCATAAACACTCCTTTGAAATATTTCTTACCTCATAACTCATACTTAAATTGAGGATATACATATGTACGTACGAGAAGGGTTTGAAAAATCACTTGGGATAACATTCAAACATATGTTGTTTATTTGCGAACATATACAAAAGCGTCTGAAATGTTAATTTTGATTTTCACACTTCATCCTTCAACACCCAAGTCTCCCGGTTTGACATTTCTTAAAGTTGGCGGCCCTATCCAAAACTAGTCCCTTGGAGTGAATCACATTGATTATAGCCTATCAACCAAGTTTAAATATCACCTACACGTTACGGCTCCTTTTACAAATGTGAATACGTAGGCACATATATTTACCAGGTGAGGCTTTGTCCTTCGCAAGAACACTCAAAGTGGTGAAGCAAAAGCTTTCCCAAGACAGTTGAAATAATGACAGTGTGTGCTACTACCCTAACGTAGAGGACAGTCCAACTAGTCTAAAAACTGAAGCTACGCGGTCATCCATAATGGGCTCTTATATCATAAGGCCGGAAAACAGCAGTTAACATCTTTCAACTTAAAATCGGTGGACTTTCATTCTAAAATGTCGTTTTGATTTAACGAAGACTATTGAGATCAATGTTGTGAACACAAACGTCTGCAAACTTTGGTCTACATTTTAAAAATTTTATCCAGGATCCTTGTAAAATTTTAATTACGTAGATGTGCCGAGGATTATACGATTCTCACCCATGACATCCACTTAGACTTCTTATGATTTCGAGGGGGCATCTTGGCGAATAGTCACTCCCTAACGTGTCAATGTGTTTCTCTATTGTAGCTAGGCAGCATAGCGAGACTAAAACATTCGTTAGAAAGTCTTCGGAGCTACACTTAGAGCTTCTAGGAAAGTGTCGTCGACGAAGGTATGAGTTCGAAGTCGCAGTCCTATAGCTTCTGTGTGAGGGTCAGGAGGCGTAGTAGTGACTGGTGGTAGGGATTGCTACTGTTCGCACATCGGGAATTAAAAATAAAATAAATGTAAGGCGCGATAACCTCCGAAGAGATCTAAGGCCGAGCTTCTCTTCCAATTTGCGTCGTGCTCCTCTTGATTTTCCCTACAAATTGGCCGGACGGGACCTACATGTTTTATGCCGACTCCGAACGGCATCTGCAAGGCAGATGAGTTTTCACTGAGAGCTTTTCATGGCAGAAATACACCCGGAGCGCTTGCCAAACACTGCCGAGGGGCGACTCAGCTTAGAAAAATATTCTTCTAATTGAAAAACCTTATTTCTAAAATTTTGATGTTGCTTTGCCCGGGGTGTGAACCTGGGGCATACGGTGTGGTAGGCGGGGCACGCTACAATCACACCACGGTGGCCGCCATCGGGAATTGTAGCTCTTAAAAACAGTCGAAAAACGGGAGGCGATCTGTGCCACGAAAGGCATGAGTATTAATAAACCATTAATAGCAACCGTAAGTTGCCTTTGAGCGTGACCGCCAAGGAGCCACAAATGATTTAAAGAAATTGTGTTCGCAACGATTATGAGGAGTTAACCCCAGGTGAAACTACGCTTTGCACGAGATATACAGACAAAAGTGTGACCATTTTATGTGTCTCTATTTCTTTTCAGCAGACGCAGCAGTACCAATTCCAAAGACCGGGGTTTGGTTCGAAGCCTCTCTGGACTAAGCGAACGAGGGACAATCCCTCTGCAAGGAGCTACTGCTTAAAATTTTTGAACGATCTGCGAGATTTTGAGGCAAAAACCCCGGATCTTTCCGAAATGGCCAAAACGTTGATTTCCTTAAATACATACAAGCAAAACCTTTCCTAAATATTATTATTTTTTTGTTTTTTTGAATAGAAAAATCAAGCTTTTTAATGTAAGAACACCGGCGGACGCCGGCGCGCCGCATACGCCGCCGCCGCCGGTATATAATAGAGCCTACGCCGCCGATAAACTGATCGGCGTAAACCTGTATTGTGTATCAACAAAACAAATTCAAAAATAGCATAATATCTTTTTTCGCATATTTCTACCACTCTGTAAATCAGCGCTTAATTTAATTTTCTTTTAAATGCTGCTCATGACGTAACGAATAAAAATTGCAATATTTTAATTGTTGAATATTTGTTGTGCAACGAAGGTAAACACGTGCCTTCACTTATTAACACAAACAAATGTTAAGAGGTCGACGTGTTGACATGGCGTATACGCAACTTTTGAATTTTGTGCTCATGCATAATTTAAAATAGTCATTTATTTGCTAAAGAGATAAATTGAATTAGGCTGGTGGCCGTGAACAGGTAAAGGAAATTGAATGAGGGGCTAAAACAATGAAAATAATACGAAATTAAATTGATTTGAAAGTATGCAAATGTCAATTATTATGTAAATTTCTATACTTGTGCGTGACCATAAACATTTAAACATTAAAACCAATTATTTACGCTGAAGTATAGGAAGCCTGTGGGGTGATTGAACTTGCAAAACTTTCGTTGCATTAATTTTCCAAAAGTAGCAACTAGTCACTAAGTCGCTCCCAAAGCAATTTCACACGCAAATTCGATTATATCCAGAAATATCCTTTTTAAAGAATTTATTTTTGTTTGCTTAGACTTCAAAAGCAAGTTTCGATAAAAACATGTTTTAAGTAATATTTGATTTAAGTTCACAAATAGCTACATCAATGACAATGTCGAACCCATATTTCGTGTATGGCGAAGAGTATTTTTAATTCGATTAAAAAAATTTCCCGAAATTTTTCCTTTTGGGAATTTTTTGTTTTAAAGCTGCACGTGTTAAGGTGCACACATATTTTACGCAACTCGCACTGAATGCCGATTTCAAAAATATCTAAATGCGAATAAGTACTTACTACATACATACATATGTTTGTATGTATACAAGTAAATACTCAAATTATAGCTCGCTTAACTACTTGAATAAGTTCCAGTAAAAACTTTACAAAAATTTCCTTCAAAGGAATTTTTATTTAAACCTTCCCTTTAGTGAATTTTTTTTTCAAAATTTTCCATTTAGTGAATTTTTTACAAAACTTATGGTCGTCCTTTAAAAGGGATTCAAATCACAAGGGCTTAATATAAAAATAAGCTTTTGAAACCACTTGCACTGATAAATTGAACGATACGATTTAAAAATGTTGTTTGAGAGCTTCCTAAGTTAGGTAGGTAGGTTGAACTGGCTGGTCCATGAGGACCTCACATAGACTGATTGAGTCCGTAGTGTTAACAGAAGTTTGTTTTAACGGCCAAACTGAAAAACCCTATCAAAAACCAGGACTTATGTTATAAAATAACTCCGTCCTCTTGGCAAATACTAGAAGCTTCCTAGGACTTAAGCCACTTGCTGCTTCTAGATCTGACAGCTGTATCACTCCTAATAGCTGCAGTCTTAGCCTGGCAAGTGCAGGGCATGAGCACAGAACGTGCTCGATCATTTCCTCCTCCAACCCGCACTTCCTACATCTGCTATCACTGACCAAGCCTAGTTTAAAGGCATGTGACGCCAGCAGGCAGTGTCCAGTCAGAATACCCGTCATGAGACTACAGTCCTCTCTTTTTAATGATAGGAGCGACTGTGTTAGTCTAAGGTTGTAAGACCTACACATAATCTTCGACACTTTACAGCCCCGCGCTTGGACCCACGCCTTTCCCGCTTGGTCGATCATGTGCACCTCTCGACTTCGCTTAATCTCGCCCAATCTAATTGGGGTATCTACGGAGCAAGCTTCAAGGGATGCAACCTTTTTAGCTAGTTCGTCCGCTTTTTCATACCCATCTATTCCCATATATCCTGAGACCCAGTATAGATGTATGCTTTTCCCTGTCCCGACTCACACTCTTAACACGAATTTAGATGCTATGCTTTGTGAGATTATTGCCTTAATTGCTGCTTTACTGTCAATATAAAGTTAACACTATTGCAGCTTAAGCGATTCTCTTCCAGGGTTTCTACTGCTTTTGTTACGGCTAATATTTCCGCTTGAAAAACGCTACAGTAATCCGGCAGCCTGTAGGATCTGCTTATTTCCGGATCAGCACAGTATACCGCAGACCCTACTCCTTCCACTACTTTGGAACCATCTGTGTACATATGTGTCGCCTCGTCCGCCATTTACGCACCCTTGCGCCAACCGTCCACCTCTATTGTGGCCTTAAGATCTCCCTCGAAGCGGAGATAGGGAATCATGTAGTCTGTTCGTCTTGTGATTGATGACGCTATACTACTATGGCCATATGGTCGGCGCTCAAGCTGCCCCGAAACACCGAGCCTGGTTGCGGTCGTTAACGCTTTGTTCTTTGCTACCAGGTCTACAGGTGGGATGTGCAAAATGGCATACAGTGCAGCCGTCGGGGTTGTTTTCAGGGCTCCCGTAATGCTAAGCATCGATAGTCTGCATACCCCCTCTAATTTTTTGCGGTATGTTGTTTTTTGTGTGGCTTTCCACCAAACAAGAACTCCATAGTATAGAATAGGGCTTACTATCGCTGTAAAAACCCAATGAGAAGGAGAGGGCGATAGGCCCCACGTACACCCCAGCATTCTTTTACATGCATAGAGTGCCGTTGAAGCCTTCTTGACCCTCTCCTCCACGTTGAGCTTCCATGACAGCTTACTGTCTAGGATGATTCCTAAATATTTTGTGCAAGGTTTCTCCTGTAAGGTCACCCCTCCTAACTTAGGCCTGGTCCAATTTGGGACCTTGTACCTCTTTGTAAACAAGACCATATCCGTCTTCTCCGCATTGACTTTCAATCCGACATTAGATGCCCAGGTATGAATATCGCGAAGCGCCCGATCCATCAAAGAACTAATCGTTGGAAGGCACTTTCCACTTATGACAATTGCAACGTCATCTGCGTAAGCCGTAAGTTTTACGGGTCCCTCATCGAATTGCCTGAGCAGTTGGTTGATGACCAGCGTCCACAGCAGAGGTGATAGCACCCCTCCCTGCGGCGTGCCACTGTCCACTGATTTCGTGGCCTCGTACAATCCCCATTGTGATGTAATCTTTCTGCAATTTAACATGCAGCCGATCCATCTGATTAAGGCAGGATGTACTTTAATGTAATTAAGACCATCCATAATCGCCCATTTTGCAACATTATTGAAAGCCCCGGCAATGTCCAAGAAGACTCCTAGAGCATACTCCTTATATTCCAGGGATTTCTCTATGCTTATTACCACCCTATGCAATGCGGTGTCTACCGACTTGCCTTTGGTGTACGCATGCTGTGTTGTGGAGAGCAGCTTTTCATCCACGTTGGACTTTATGTACACATCTATCAGCCTCTCAAAGGTTTTGAGCAGAAATGATGTTAAGCTAATGGGTCTATAGTCTTTGGGATACACGTGACCGATCTTCCCCGCCTTTGGTAGAAAAGCTACACGAGCAGTTCTCCAAGAGTGCGGTACATGATTCAGTCGTATGCACCCATCGAATCTTATTTTAAGCCATTCCACGACCGCCCTACTTGAGATTTGTTGCATGGCCGGGAATATACCATCTGGGCCCGGCGATTTAAACTTAGAAAACGTCTTCACTGCCCACTCGATCTTGGTATCGGTCACCAAGCCCGGCACTACTAACTCCGTGATCGAAGTGTGAGTGATGTCTGCTGGCTCCTCTAAACCGTCTCCCGATGGGAAATGTGTATCGAGAAGCACCTCAAGGGAGTCCTCACTATTACGTGACCATTCCCCGCTCTCTTTCTTTATTAGTCCCTGGACTATGTTTCCCTTTGCTAGGACTTTTTTCAACCGTGCTGTTTCGCTGGAGCACTCTATGTCCGTACAGAAACTTTTCCATGAGTTTCTCTTCGCCCTGGTAATTTCACGCTTGTAGATCCTCAGTAGATCCCTGTACTCGTCCCGACACGCTTCGCTTTCCGCGGTCTTTGCGAGCTTAAACATTTCTTTTACCTGTCTTCTTAGAAGACTCAGCTCATTGCTCCACCATGGCGGCTTTGCTTTTCCTCTGAATCTTCTTAGAGGGCAAGCTTTGTTATACGCAGTCATAAGCGTCCTTGTTAGGAATTCATTCGACTCCTCCAGTTCCTCTACATTAGCAACCTCTTTGGGTTGTCCCAGTTTTGTTTCTACATGTTTCTGAAATTTAGTCCAGTTCGTTGACCTAGGGTTTCTAAAGGTTCCTCCCTTCTCTACCCTCTTTAGGGGGATGTTGAAGCTGATATACGCATGGTCGGAGAAGGATGGTCTATCAAGAACCATCCAATCATACCTTGATATATCACGCTCGGAGCTCAATGTAATATCCAGAACATTGCTGGATGTTGGATCAATGTATGTAGGGACATTTCCCCTGTTGGCTATCTGCAAATTGGTTTGCAGGATGTAACAAAACAGAGATTCGCCTCTCTCATTCGTATGTGCTCTTCCCCACGCATTGTGGTGCACATTTGCATCTGCGCCTATGACCAACCGCCCTTTGCGCCCTTCCTCCTGTACTAGCCTTTTGCACTCCATCGGTGGGACCTCCGCAGCATGGGCCATGAAGCAGGACGCCAGGATAAATGCCTGCTTATTCTTTTGCTCAACGGCCACCGCTACGAGATCCTCAGTGGTGTAGTTAGGCAGCATATATGAATGCAGCTGTAGTAAACGCCAAACCCGCGCGCGCTAAGTCCAGAAACCTTTCCTCCCGACGAGAGCCACGGCTCCTGGACCAGCGCCACGTCAAACGAACCCTCCTCAAGGGTTAGGAGGAGTTCGCTCGACGCCACTTTACTGTGTTGGAGGTTTATCTGTAGGACTCGCAGCACCATTGGGCTGTTTGTCCCCCTCCAGCACCTTCGTCTTGACGTCGTCGTCCTCCCCTTGCCCTTTTGGTTTAGAGTATTCGAGGCCTCCTTCAGCCTCTCGTAACTGTTGTGCAGGGTGTTCCTCTGTGCGAGTCACAGAACCATTTAGCGGTTGGTTCCTAAGCTAATTGTACATAAATTGTAAATAAACATACATAATTGTGAAGTCTTTTTCAGATGCCATTTTCTCTCCGAAACCCTAAGTAAAAAACATTCCAAAAATTTAAAATAATTTGTATACGCTATAACTTCACACTGAATATTGATTTAAAAAAATTTCTAAAAAATACTTTTAGTGAGACTTTTCGTTGTTTTAAATTTTAACATACAATCTTTTAGTTTCTAGGCGTTTATTGACACTTAGTACATGAAGAAAAGGATAAGTTAACACCAAAACTTCACCTTGAAAATTTACCAAAAAATTCCCTTTTGGGATTTTTTTAAATTAAATTTTTCGATCTAATAAGATAAAAATTTCGCGAAGTCCTTAAAAAAGTAAATATTTGAGCAACTAGTGCCAACAACTCTTCTTTGTTTTTTAGAATTTCTTCCAGTATTTACCCAGAGTTAGGTGATTGTGTGCTTTAAAGAAAAGCTCTATCCATATATATATACAAATGCTTTTTGAAGCAAAGGGTAAGAACAATGTTAAAAATTTGTTTAGCGAGTTAAGCGAAAATTGAAAATTTTTGCGTGCACATTGCTTCAGCAAATTATATTAAAAACATATGTATATCTTTGCTTTCCATTTTACAGTTACCTCAATGAAAACCGCATCCATCAAATTCATACAGGCATGTTTCCATTACTTCCCAAATTACATACTTTATCGTTGGCGCATAATCGCATCACTGACATTGGACGGAATTCGTTTACATTCCCGCGGTTATTGCATTTGTAAGTATGTTACAATATGATAATATTTGCCGTTATAAGGGCAATGGCAGTAAATGTGAGAGGAGAGAATAGGGAGAGAGAGAGAGATTGTAGGTAGAAGTAGAAACGGAAAGAAAGCGATCAGATTTGAGTAGAATAACTTGCTTAAGTACACAAAGTGCGATATTTGTATAAAAAGAAAAGTACACTAATACATTAGCATTTCTTTTGGCGGCTTGCATACATATGATACCCATACATAGACGCACATATTTATGAACAGACTTGTAAATATTTACATGCAAAGCAGCTGTTTTGAAAATTTTATTCAAACAAATCTAGCTTTTACGTTAATAAGCATCCATATGTATATATGTATGTAAGTGCTTACTACATATGTACATATATGTATATGTTTATATGTATATGTGTTATGTAAGCATATGCTGTAAGTAGAATGTGTGTCTACATGGAAACATGTTGAACTTATTTATTTGTGCTTTGGCTTCAGTGTGTTTGGGAATTTATTTCGGCATGTGTATGGTATGTGTATGTGTGAAACGGAAGCTTAGGAAACAGTAAGATTCGTAAATTTAATGCAGCTGGCATCCACCTACCATACATATCCACATTTAGTGTTGGCGTTGATTTAACTTTATATAGAATTTCGTAAACAAAGCAAAAATACATAAATATTAGTGCTTCTGAAAATTTATTTTACAATAACTTACTGTTGACTTTTTATGGTACATGTTTATGCAGGATTTATAAATTCATAAAATCGTAACAAATAAAAATGGTTTCGGTAGTTTAATGCGTTGTAATGTAGAACGAATTCAATTTAAAAGCAGCCAAAAAATTTTGACTAATCGGTGTGAAAAGAAAGTTTTAAAAGTTAGTTTTGTTTTTGTTTGACAAGTTTGAGTAATATCAATGCATATAAAACTTGCACTAGGAAATATAAATTATTGCTATTATTTATTTATTTATTCCTGTATGCAATACATTTTTTTTTGTACTGAGCTGTATCTTTGAGGGGTACCACTGGTAGTATGAGTAATATTTGCTAGCGCTCAATAACAACATGTTTTATCGCATACATTTAGGAGATGCAAGCAAATATTCTCTTCAAATCCTTCACGCTCCACCACAAAGCATATTTATATTAGCGACAGTTCATCACTGTGCAGTACATTTTCTTATATAGAAATTTTAGATACATACTTTACATGCTTTACTGTTAAATAGCTTTCGCAATGAAATAAGGCAACTAGACTCATATGTATAAGGATATTTATTCGATAACGCCAAAGGCGTGTAGCGAAGGCGGTTCAATGATGAGCTATGAAGTTCCTAAACAAATAGATTAATGTTATTAAACTAAAAAACTCGATTTAACAAAATTTCCCTGAAATTTCCTTTTTGGGAAATTTTTTAAAATGTTAATTTTTTGTTTTAATGAAAAAACACAAAGTTCAAAGAATTCCACCAAACCGGATACAGTAAACTATTCTTCATTACTATCATATTTTAATAAAGATTTCCCTCATACAAAATATTTCCAAATTCCCAAAAAAAAACTAAAAAAAAAATCCCGAAAATTTCCCTTTTGGAATATTAAAAAAAAGCAAATTTTCTGTTCTGATGTATACATGAAGAATTCGCAAATCTCCATCTTAGCAAAAGAGCAAAAGATGTTTCTTAAAATATCGCTTTTGGAGCGCAAAATCAGTGAAAATTTTAGCTTTAAACGCCGAGAGAAGTCATAAAAATGAATATAAATAACTGCAAATCCGTATAATTCTTTCTAAAGCATTTCGAAAACGTTTTGTAGTCCAAACGCAGCCTTGGCTTAAATTTTTTTGCAGAAATTGTCTTTGATTCTCTTCAGACACATAGAAGAGTACTTCTGGAGTCATATTATAGTTGTCCTAACTTAATTTCGAATCGTCAATTGGAGACTCTCTGATGAGCTGATAAGAAAACGTGTGAATGTTATTCCTCCAAAAATTCCTTGAAGCGCGGTACTACTTAACTATATTGTTAAGTTTTCGTTGATAAAATTCCCTAAAATTTGCCTCTTGGGAAATTTTTAAAAAGTGAAATTTTTATTCAGCCATGCCCATGTGAACGATCGTTTTATAGCTCCATAAAAGTGAAAAGTTATTTTAAACAGGGGCGTTCGGAGAGCCATAAAATTAATACGAAATATCTGCGAAACTGTCTGCCTTTTTAAAACATTTTGAATTGCTCTTAGTCATATTCAAGCCGGTTTTTATACGTGGCTTGTGCTTTATTGGTGTATTTTCGGACACATAGAATAGTAGTTTTGGAGTTATATTGAATTTTTTTTTGCCTTTAGTTCGAATGGCCTATTTATTGACGACTCTTTGATAAGCTGTGTGAGTTGCTTAGAAAAGGTGTGAACAGCATTCCTAACAAAATACATTGGGACGCAGTACTATTTAACTATAGGTAAAAAAGGACTCGAATAAAAAATCCCTAAAATATGTCTTTTGGGAAATTTTATAAGAATGATTAATATATACAGAACAGTAAACTATGCTTCATATAAGTTAATCTCATTTCACATAGAACTTTCCTCCTAAAAGATCGCTTTTGGAACGCCAATTGATTGAATGATTTTATTCTAAGCGCGGAGCCGAATAAGTCGTTTTCGAGTCCTTTTTGCGAGTGCAGTTTCTTCGGATGCACAGAAGTAAACCCATATTAGAGTTTTTTTTGCTTCATTTCGAAACGACTACTGGAGACTCATGGGGATATTTTCCTGTTACTTTTAAGTATTTTAATAGTAGCTTATGAATTTGAAATCTTTGATCAAACAAAAGTCCTTACTTCGTGTTTTCTATGATTGAAATCAACAGAAAATGCCAAATAAAATTGTTAAGATAGGGCTTTACCGTTCATCTACACTCTAAAAATTAGATGTATATTGATAATTCACAATATATTCTGCTCATCAGTAAGCAGCCATTCCATTGCTGTAAAGTTCGTAGGCAGCTGTTCAGCTGTCAACTTGATTTGAGAATTAAAACAATGATTTGGTCTGCTGAGTTTATTAAAATTTAATTTTCGGAAACTTAGTTATATCAGGGGCAACCAGTAAAGCAAAATTCATATTCGCAATATCACGTTTCGTTGGGCTTTGGTATGCTGCATACCAAACCCTAACCACAATTCTTAGAATATTTTATAAGGAGTGGGGGGGGGGGGGGGGGGTAAAGCTTTCAAACGCAGGTCAAAGCACGATTTCCAATTAGCCTGAATTTTTCTACAATTCGTTTGAAGCACATTTACTCAATTTAATATTTTAACTTATAAAAGCCCAAAAGAGCAACAACCTGTGAAATCGATGTTGATATGCGCGAATTTAAGTACATTTACAAGTTCAAAAACAGTCTGAAAACAAATTTATAGATGAAAGCGAACATAAATATGATACGCCAAAAAAAGTAACCGAAAAATATAAATACTTGCGAAATATGATATAATCTTCAAAGTGGCGTTGAATCGCTTTAATGGGCAAAGCAAGTAAAAGGATGTGTTGTATAAAAAAACAATTGAAAAAGGTTACAAGGTCAGAGGAAGTCAAGTAAGGGGTCAAAAAATATTTAACATTCAGTGGAAAAAGTGCAAATAAATAAATTTGGAGGAAATGAAAAGGATGTGCTGCCGGTCTTCGTTTCCGGTGTGGTAGGAAAATCTTCATTAGCTGCAATTCGAGACTCACTTCCGTGTTACTAATATTCACAGTGACAGTGCGTAGTGTGTGATAAAAATGTGCCAGGATAGGTAAAGTGAAAAAGGCGTGCGTGAGAATTTCCCAAATTTTTACTCGGAGACATTTTTGTACATTGTGAGTGTCGGGTTACTTCCTAGTGGTCATCAATGAACCACTCGCTTTCTCTAATGAACTAAATTAAGAGTGAAAAATTCCACCTCAAAATAGTGCGCCCAGAAATCTGAGGCATCTTGTGTGCAGTCCTGGACATGACCAGAGAAAGTGAAGAACCGCCTCATATTTCTCCTCCCAGATTCAGCAAGAGAGTTTGTTGGTTTGTGCTACCGTCGGAGCATTGGTGCAATAGCTCAATAAGCAATCTCACCGTAGATATGTTTAGCTCATGCTAATGAGCACCTTGAGATCATCCCGATTGGTCCACAGCAAGTCCGATGCAAAACATTTTTTACCGTCATATCTGGGAATCCGAATGTAAGGACAACGTAATGGAAGCGTAAGCGTGGTGTTGGGAAGTGGTGTGCTATATGGCGGAATGCATAATGTAAGCGTAAACGGTACTGAGGCATAATGTGGGAAAAATTTACGTCATCAAATAAGACAAATAAAGACAAGGCAGGGAAAGGAATATAAAGGGAAGGAAAGGGATGGAAAGGTAAGGAAAGAAAGGAATGGAAAAGAACGGAGAGGAGAGGAGGGGAGAGGAGAGGAGAGGAGAGGAGAGGAGAGGAGAGGAGAGGAGAGGAGAGGAGAGGAGAGGAGAGGAGAGGAGAGGAGAGGATAGGAGAGGAGAGGAGAGGAGAGGAGAGGAGAGGAGAGGAGAGGAGAGGAGAGGAGAGGAGAGGAGAGGAGAGGAGAGGAGAGGAGAGAAGAGAATAGGAAAAGAAAGGTGAGGGGAGGAGAGAAGAGCTTTCTTCAATCAATTTATCAATAATTTTCTGTTATTTATAGAAAAGTGGTCAATTTGTTGTTTACAAATATATTACTTATCAAAAGGTTATCAATGTATTATCCAAAAGTTATCGATCTGCCATCGGAATAGTGCCAATTTGTTATCCCCATGTTATCGATTTGTTATAGAAAATGTATCTAATTGTTATCGATAAATTATCGATATATTATCAAAAAGTTATCGATTTGTTATGAACAGTTTGCAAATTGTGATTGTTGTGAAACAAATACCGATACAATATATAAAATCGATGACACATCTTAAGGGAGAGGATTGATCTAGAATTCTTCATAGTTTTTGTTTAAACAAATTTTTTCTCGATTTTCTTTTTTATACTCATGCTCACAGAGTATATCAAGTTTGTTCGCATAACGGTACCCGGTAACGGCATAAACTAATCGAGATAGATATAGACTTCTATATATCAAAATGATCTGGGCGAAAAAACGTAACGCGATAACTTGAGTAGGTATCTTAATGAAATTTGGTATGTAAGTTCCTGGGCATTCATCTCAGATCGCTATTTAAAATGAACGAAATCGGAATATAACCACGCCCACTTTTCCTATATCAAAAATTTCGAAAAACCGAAAAAGTACGATAATTCATTACCAAAGACGGATACATCGATGAAACTTGTTAGGTGTGTTGACCTAATGACGCAGAATAGAAAATTAGTAAAATTTTGGACAATGGGCGTGGCACCGCCCACTTTTAAAAGAAGGTAATTTAAAAGTTTTGCAATCTATAATTTGGCAGCTGAGTATGTAATGTTCGGTTACACCCGAACTTAGCCTTCTTTACTTGTTTCTTTTAATAAACAAATTTTTCAACTGTTTCGAGCTCTTTTTTTTTAACACTTTTTTTAAATTAATATGATAAAAATGCGAAATGTGTCTTTAATGCGAAAAAATGATTTACTATTATTAACATTTTTGTTTTTAATTAAAATAAAAAAAATTTTTTTTGGTACTCGAAATTTTTTTGGAATAATATCTTTTAATATAACTTATTGTCAGAATCAACCTTTGGCACTATTTTATTTCAGTTGATCACAGTTCTTTTCATTAATATCTACAAAAAGCATTTACCTCCTTAAATTTTTAAACTCACTCCTGTTTTCTAAAAGAAGCAAAGGTTTGTCTCAGCTGTGCGCACAAGCCTAATGAGGCGCATAAAGGTGTGCTACTAAAAGTGTCATATTAAGGTATTCTTGCAAAGCGTAACTAACTGACTAAAGTGAGAAGCTAACATGGAATTTATATTCTTTAACCGGATGATCCTGTATGAATTATTGCGGTACAGTGCGGCTTTTGCGGGAAAAACTATGCTCCTGAAGTTACACACATATGCGATAGCACAAAAGGGAGTGGGTGAAGCTGGGCAATAAACAGGACTAAGCAGTACATCTTAATATGTATTGGAATAAGAAATATATGACGGTTACCTATTGGTGTATGCTTTGTGTGATACATAGTATTGTGTTTTAAAAAATATGCTACCTTAATCAAATAGGAGAGTCGTTGCCCTAAAAATTGGTGGATAACCGCACAAAACAATAATTTACAGTATAGTCAGGGAAACAATATATACTTCTGTATACTTTGCAGATGTATTACAATACATGCATATTAGATAGAATATGTATGTGTGAATATAACACCTAATAAACGATACACAACCCTTCTAATAACAACTGCGAATTTAATATTTCAGCATCAACATTTTGCTTAAGGAATTTTCTTATTAAAATACCCCTAAGGTAAAAGAAAATAGCTACGCATTTAAACATACACACACACATTTCTGCACACGATTGCTTGCACAACTTTTAATATTATTTGAAACAGGATATTTACATATTATTAAGAATCAGATATGTTGTCTGTCTCTCTCTCTTTCTCTTACTCTTCTTGCTGACATACTGCACGCTAAGTAATTCAATCTTTTTGATTTCCTTTTATTCATTTACATTTTAAAATTTTTTTTTTTCAGATTTTTAGCTGGAAATCTTTTGTCGACGCTGGGTGCACGCACATTTTGCCCTTTACGTCTGCTACAGGGTCTGTGAGTATGAATATGCATTTAACATTTACATTTAAATACATATTTGACAAGCGATTGAAATTGAAACGAGTTCTTGAAGAAAGCAGTGATTCGATTTTATTCGAGCTTAACATTTTACTAAGTTTTTATAATTTTTTTTTATGCTACTTTATGCTCAACTTAATTTGCATATGCGATGTTATTTAAAGTGTTTATCGGTAAATTGATTTTTAAGATAAAAGGATTAGGATTAAACTTACGGGTTGAAATTATATCTACTAAGGAAAAGGGTTGTTTTTGTGATGAATATAAACTGTATTTACTAAACATAGTACTTGAAACCAATTTTGCAACAGAGAATTGAAGCTTCGTTGGTGTAAAAGGTCTCAGTAGTATATGCTTTTGCTTGCTGAAAACATATGCTAAAATTTCATTGAAAACAAATTTCCCGAAAAGTTTCCCTTTTGGGAAATTTTATTTTCTTGTCGTAAAAGTTTAAAAATTAACTAGGGCTTAGTAGTGGTAGTGAAATTTCGAGCCCCTAACGTCAACAGCTTGCATATCCTCGTGGAATTTCTTTCAAGTACGCTGTAATAGTGATTAAGTAGCCGTTTAAAAGCTTTTTTTTAGAAATTCAGAGTTGAAAAAAGGGGAGGTGTACCATACAGAGCTAAAAACGTATTTCGCTAAAATTTCGTTTTAAAAAAATTTTCTTTTGGAAAATTAAATTTTAATGCCGTAAAATTAAAAAAAAAAATCAGAAATGCTAAGTAGTGGTTGTTAATTTTATTACCCCTAGCGTCAAAAAGTTGCATATCTTCCTAACATTTTCTTCAAGTTTGCAACAGAGAGTTATGCTTCTTTGGTGTATTGCTTTTTTTTGCTGTTGTTGTTGTTGTTGTTGTAGCGATTAGGTTACTCCCCGAAGGATTTGGGGAGTGTTATCGATGTGATGGTCCTTTGTCGGATACAGATCCGATACGCTCCGGTAACACAGCACCATTAAGGTGCTGGCCCGACCATCTCGGGAACGATTTATATGGCCACATTGAACCTTCAGGCCATTCCTCCCTCCCCACCCCCAAGTTCCATGAGGAGCTTGGGGTCGCCAGAGCCTCATCTGTTAGTGAAACGGGATTCGCAGCTCGAAGGTGACGTTGACAATTGGGTTGGAGAAGCTATATGTTGCGCTACACAACCCCTTGTTTGCTGATAACATATTGTAACGAATTTAGTGAAATTCCTCTTATTTGCAACCTTCTGCTAACGTTCGCATCGCTAAACTGTTGAATAAAATAACTCCAATATTCAATAATGCAAAATGGTCTTTATTATACTACTTTGAAAATACTTCACAATAACACTTATACTTCGCAACCAATGGCGTGCTTAAATCAAACTGATTTCTGCTTACTCAGCTTTCGCTTCTTTTGTACTCTCTGCTGTCTCGTTCGCATACCTCGAGGAGTTTCTTCTAGAATTTACTACTTAGTTATCAGCTATAAACTTACTAGCTATAAACTACAGATGCACGTTTATAGCCTCTCGCATAACCATAAGCGCGTGTATATGTAAGTAATACTTCCACCGATGATTGCATACTTTTGTGAGTATCTCAGATATATGCATGTGTATATGTGAGAACTACTTTGCTGATGATTGCATACTTTTGTGAGTATCTCTCCTCTGCTTGTATGTACATATGTGTATACATAATGATTGATTTGTTTATCGTATCGGCTTAGAGATGATAGTATCCCTTAGTGTTGCTAATATTCGTCACAATATTATGCTAAAATTTTATTTAAAAAAATCGCGAAAAAGTTCCTTTTTGGGGAATTTAATTTTTCTGTCGTAGAAGTTAAAAAACTAGCAAGGGCTTAGTAGATATAGTGAATTTTCGCGCCACTAACGTAAAAACTTGTATATCCGCGTGACATTTCTTTCAAGTAGGCTATAAAAGAGATTGTATGGCCTTTTAAAGTTTTTTTAAAGAAGTTCGTAGTTGACAAAAAAGGGAAGATGTGCCACACAGAGCTGAAAACATATTACGCTAAAATTTCGTATCAAAAAATTTCTGTAGGGGTTACACAAATTAAATGGGGTTACACTGAAATGACAGTCCTTGGTCGGGAAAAATCCCGAGTCGCTCCAGTATATAGAACCGACTGCCTTGGGAAGCAAAAAAAATTGAAAAAAAATCTGTATAGTACATTCCTGATGTATTGTAATTTAGTTGTGATTAAATTTTAATTCAATGGAATGTGTCAAGTTCACAACGAAATTTGTACATAATAATGCTGAAACTATTTGTGCTTTGAAGAGCAGAAAACAAAAATTCCCAAAAAATTTCCCTTTTGGGAAATTTTGCAAAAATAAAATTTTTTCATTGAAAATGACATGTGATTAGTAAAATACTTTTTCGATCCACTAGCGTCAAGCGAGGGTTGAAACAGATTTCACATTTCTTATCTCCAGGGTTATCTAAAACCAATATCAGAATCGCCTGAAGGTATGTCACATTTAGTGTTATGTGTTCTACATGTCCGAAATACTCGTCTGCATCAACTGAGTTACGAGTGTTTATCTAGGAAGCATTTAAATAAATATTGCCTACATTTAGGCGCTTACGTTAATATTCTGAAATTTTTATATATTTAATTAAGAGATAGCTTAAGTGATAGTTATAGAGCGGGATAGAATGCGAATATAGGATACTGTTAACCAAATATTGCCTACCTTTAGGGGCTTAAGTATATATTTGATGATTTTCAGAGATCTAATTTAGATATAGCTTAAATGTCTTCGTACTTTGTCAGTTCCATGTATTGCATCCTTGGCATGAAAAGGTGGATCGATATTTTAAAAAAAATTCTTACTTTCTTCTCTTTTGTTTTAATGCAAGTTCTCAACAACTAAGCGTCATGCTTTGTGATTGCTATCTCAAAGTGTCCAAAGCAGATTGAAGCCAATTTCAGAGTTAAAGCATAAGTCTTGGAGCAAATGGCTTCCGAAAACATGCGGAAAATATAAAAAGGTTTTGAGATGAATAGCGAAACATAATTTTTAAGAATTTTTGCTTAAGAGGTTTGGTTCATTTTCAATGTTCAGAAGATAAAGATAACATATACATTTGTTTTGCTCTCTTTCATCTTAGAAACATAAGGTAGATCTCAAGCTTTCCTTTCTTTCGCTGTAAGTGCTGCAAGGTGTGCGGGGGCGCATACGCAATTTCGCTTAACGCACGTAATCATCAATTTCAAGTGTCAAGCAGTTAATTGACACACTGAAATACAATTGTAAAATATTTTCACTCAAAAGAAATTAACTAAAAAAAAATAATATTATGCAGGAAAATTCCTTGACATCGGTTCTTTTGTTTTATGGTTTTGGGATATGAAGCCAGTTCACACGTTATTTACTTTTACCTTTCCAATGCTTGCAAATTACTCGCTGGGGCACAAACTTAATTTTTCAATTGGCACATGCCAAAGCAACCACGTTAAAAGCGATTTTAAAATAATAAACGAAACTGAGCTGTTAAACTCATGCGTAGGCGCAACTGCTTGAAAAAGAAACAGAAAAAAGGTGAACAACATGCGGAAAAGTAAATTTGAAAATGAGAAATATGGACGCTAAATCATTCTTTTTTTTTGTATTTGCCTTTTTTTGGTTATTACCTACAGAAAGACTAATTACTTTTACGTATTTTACTTATTTGTTAAACAAGCCACGTTTTCTTTTAGTGTGTGACACTAAGGCTTGCATATAGGAATACGCTTGGTAGAACATTTCCCTGATGGGAAATGTTATGCAAAAAAAAAAAAGACATAGATAAGCAGAAAACACGTTACGTTTGTTACGTTTTCCCGTTAAAAAAATTATTATTACTAAATGATTAAAAAAAAAATACTTACCAACTGTCTTCAGCCCTTCGTATACTAATTTTTTAATTTTTCATGAATATTATATTATTAACAATTTTTTGCACAAATTAGATGTTCTGGTAAAATTTTGACCCATTTGTGGTCTATAAAGTTAACATACCGGCCACAACTGACCCATAAACTTTATCAAGGTTAGGCTTAGATGATACAACGATCAAACCCGTGAAAAGAAAACAATTTCAACTTACACCTAAATACCCAACCACGTGCTTTGTTTTTGTAAACATTTTGTGTATCAGTAATAAAAACTACGTATTTCCTCATGTTTGCTATTGTATCTCTGAAACTTTGTCTCCAACAAAACAGCAAAGTGTATACATCACTTGGTGCACTTGCATGCACAAAAATTACCATATGGGCGGAGACTTTAATTCATAGGTGACATGTTTGCCTTGAGTTTGCTGTGTGATTTCGCTCATAACAACTCACCGTGTACATTGTTCCCACATGACGCTATAGTGTAATGACTACTCTTACGCTTATATTCTCTATTACTCTACAGCTTACCAATACCATACTGTAACGAATTTGCTGCAAATCCTCTTATTTGCCCTTTTGCTAGGTTCGTATCGCTAAACTGTTGAATAAATAACTCCAATATTGAAGAATGGAAAAATGGCCTTTATTAAAATACTTCACAATAACACTCAAACTGTGCAACGAATATCTTAATAACCAAACTGATAGCTTAAATGAAACTGACTTTCAAAATAATACTGCTATTGCTCGCTAGATATCGTCTTAGTCGTAACTGCTTGACAACTCAAATCAAATTGAATTCCAGCGCCTCTACGATTGTCGCCTTTTATACTCTTTGATTTCAACCTTCGCATCTTCTAGAATCTACTAGTCCAGTAGCTCTCAAACTTCTCAGCTGTAACTACAATTGCACAATTTTATAGTTTTTCTCATTGCATACTTATAGGAGTATCTCAGATATATGCATGTGTTAGTGTATTGACTCTCCGCTGCTCGTATACGTACATGGTAGATATATGTAGACGCAGTTATTGTTTCGTTTATGTAGATACATAATGATTGAATTATTGATGTGCATTCACGTCCCTGCTTAGCATCGGCTTAGAGCTGGCAGCACTCCTTAGTTTTGCTAATATTCGTAACAATACATTATGCCTGCATTTACATTCTATATATGTATGTATATCACCCATATATCGTACCACTATCTTACGTTTACGCTCACACTTTACACATTACGCATAGATTCAGGATTCCCCCATACCGTGAGCAAATATGTTTACACATAAAAATATTATTAAATGTTGACGTTAAATGAAGCATTTTGGAGTTATATCACCACGACTTTGGAAATTATATATTATCTTACACCTAAAGTACTCGGGTCACGTTTGACCCAGTTGGAGGTAAGTTGATGGGTGAAAACAATTAAATTGAAGCTGTGAAATCGGGATATTATACTGCACTCAAATTCATCCTATTGAAAATTTAATTATTTACAAAATTTGTTTTAACTCTCGCACTGGCTGCGAGTCAATACTTTTAATACTGTTATCGCCCGAAATATTTTGTGAACTCTTTATTTAATTTTAAAGTTTAAAAGGCATGAGACGATTTGTGCATATATCTTAACTACTTGAATTAAATCTGCGTCATATTTTACCCATATGGGAATCAGCTGGTACCAGAAGAGAAGCAATAGCGATAAATGACACGAACTCATACAATTCATCATAAAAAGGTCGTATTTATTTACCAAGTTCAATATGTTGTTAAACATCAAGCGCTTAGAATCTCTCGTATTCAAAGTGTCCCATTTAGGAATAGAATTTAATAAATTGTAAAACCTGTTCTTAGCTAGCGGTCTAGCCATAGATTACAAATACATTTAAACTAACAATAAAATTTTCAAGTTAAAATACCTGTCAAAGATGTTAGACCTTTTCAATGTTTTATTAAACAAACAGTATTTTGTTTATTTCTATATAAAAAAAACACATAAACAAACCAGAGTTTCCTGTATTTACATAGCAAGAATAAGCAACAAGCGAAATTTTCCTTTCATCATCTTCCTATGCAAACCTCGTGAGACGAATAGGGAACATAAGTAATTTTCCAATGGACAAATATACATCAATCAGCATACAATTTTTCATTTCAAAGTATGTGTATTAAGCAAACACTTTAAAAGCTTTAAGGAACATTATTTTATACATTATTTGATTAAACTTTTTAATGCAGCCTACTTTTAGGAGTAGACACTTATAAGAATATTAAAACGGAAGAAAATAAATTAGCCAAAAAGCTAAATTTATCAAATATTTATGTATGTATGTGCGTTAGGCCGTAAGTTTTCTTTACTTGTGAGGGTTTTGGTTAAAGAAATCAGGTTCTACACTAAGTTTAATCGTTACAGAATATTACCAAAGGCGCCTAAATGCAGACCATATTTTGTTTAAATGTTTCTTATAGATCTATACTAACTTAAATGTTGCTGTAGAGTATGTCGGACATATAGAATACACTAAATGTGGCATACTTTTAGGCGCTTCTGATATTTGTTTTAGATATCGCTACAGGTAAGTAAAAAGGAAATTTGAAACGAGTCTCAAAAATTTATTAAATTATATGAAATGCGCTAACCATATATAAAGACATTTTTCTTTCTATGAAAGGAAAATCGGACTATTGGAATCACCTTATGTATGAAAAGATTAGACGAATTCGGAATAGGCTAGCATTGCTTAATAGCCGATGAAAGCGGAGTATTGGTCCATTTCAACTTCCACCCTTTAGGTATAACAGAAGCAATTTATTAGAATAACGATTTATTGTTCATTTACTCACTTAAGAAAAGGTCTATTAAGCAATGTATATTGGAATGATTTTCCGTCATCCCTTGTCAAATTTGGCTTATCTACAAACCAAATTTGAAAAGTGATGACGGAAAACCGTTCCAATATACATCAATTATCCACCCTGTCGGAAAATCAAAACAAAACGAGTTTAGTAGGCACTTTCGCCGTTGAAACTAGAAAAAGATACAGAAAGAGAGAGAGAGCAATTAAGGCTCTTCAAAATCTTGATAGTATCTTGGTTTTTCATAAGTGGCCAGAAAAACCGCTGATATCAGTTTTTCGTTCTTCCTGTAGGCATCTAGAAGGTAGTTGGGGACTTATGGTTCAAGTAAAATTTTCTAGTTTCTCTCTGGAATTCTTATGAAAAACTAATAAACGATGTCAAAGATCTAGTAAGCTTCCAAGTTCCTAAGATCCACTCTTAAGCTTCTATAAAAAAAGAACATATAAAAGACGCGATATACCTACGACGATGTCGACTCCGAATGGCAGCTGCAAAGCAAATACATTTTCTCTGAGAAGATTTTTATTGTAGAAATACACTTGGAGTTTTTGCCGAACAGAAACATTCCTATCCAGTTGAAAACATTTTTTTTAAAGATTTTGATGTTGCTCTTCGTGGGCCGTAAATTCAAGAGCATCGCTATGGTGGGCGAACACGCTACCCTTACACTACGGTGGACGCTAGTACTGTCTTTAAAATAAGCTGGACCGACCAACTTGCGTAAATTTCACAATTTTTTCCTCTCCTCAGCTTTATAAGAAAAGTCTAAAAAGTAGTTAGTTTAGCCTCTAATTCAATCCTCAAACCCTTATTTAGTCTTACACATTTTTTAGGGTAAATAATTGTATAATATAATAATAAATAGGGATTTTTGGTCCTAGTGACTCGATAATAAATTTTACTAATCTCTTGCGAATATTTTGTCTTTTTTGATAAAAAAAATTGCATTTTTGAAAATTTCCCAAAAAGGGAAATTTTTTGGGAATTTTTTTTTTTTAATATGAAACCGTGCTGCAAGGATATATGGGTTCAGTCAAAGTATTTATAAATTTCTTTATGAATTTTACACATTCTGTTGTGTAAAGTTTACTCGCATCTAAATTAATAAACCGAGCGCCAATGTTATTATAAAGCCATATACCATAAACCATAGTATGAATGCTATGCCGCCCACTAAAATATTCCTTCAACTACGTGCTTAATATTTAAAAACTAGTAAAACGTTACTCAGTGGTCATAACTAGAGTTGTCACGAATATTCGGCAACTATTCCGTATTCGGCCTATTCGGCCACTTTTTTTTGCTATTCGGTATTCGGCCGAATAGTACGTATTATTCGGCCGATTACCGAATACCAAATCCTGTAAAAAACACACGTTATATTACTCAAAATTATGTATTTATTCCAAATTACAACACTTGTATTTAAAATTCATCAGTTGTAATTTATGATGGATAAAAACAAGCTTTTCAGCATTTTTGGGTAGCAAACGATAACGCTTTTCATCGTAAATGTTACCATCCTCAGAAAATAACCTCTCGCTATACACGCTACTTCCAGGAGAAGAAAGATAAACTTTAGCAAATTTCGAAAGGTTTGGGTATTGTTTTTCGTTTACTAACCACCTTCCGATCTAGGCGAACTGTTTTCAAATAAAAATCCAACTCGTTTGCGACAGCATTATTCTCCAGGTCCTCCTCATCATTAGCATTTCGCATATTATATGTAGCGAGTTCCTCAAAGCAGTTCCACAAACCGTCGTGTATTTCAGTAGTCCTATCATTTTCATTCAAGTTTCTTTTCTTATGAACTGGAGAAGAATCGTCATCGGTACTACTAGATTCATCACAACTAAGATTCATCATAACTAACTCACCCCGACAAGCATGTATTTTGTGCCGAATATTCGGCGGCCTAATATTCGGCGCTTCGGCCGACAGCGTTGCCGAATATTCGGTATTCGGTATTCGGCCAATTCACTATTCGTGGCATCTCTAGTCATAACTCCCTTGTATGTTCAGATGGGTAGTCTACTTTTGACATAATTATCTCCTATAGTACTAGCCCAATCACGTGTTGGCTCAGCTGCTCTTCTTGAATTTTTTTCCTGTTTTTTTCACGCTTCGTTTAGAGTGTATCAAAGTGAGGAAGATGATTCAGCAAACAACCAGCGAAAAATCCTCAATTAGACGAAAATACTCATGTACTCGTTAAAGATAAAAATTCCACCGAAAGATACACGGAAATTTTAGTTTATACAATCCTTGCAACGCAACGGACCTAACGCCTTTAAATTATTCTTCTATGCTTTCTATACGTGTCTTTATTTCTTCTTATAAATATTTTCCAATCACATACCAATTGCAAGCCAAATTAAAATGGCGCCCAACATGGGGCTCAAAAATATTATCCTTAGACTAAGAGTCTTATGCTCAAAACGATGGGCTAGCATAGAATGTCGGCATACTTGTTTGCAACCTAGGCAACAAACTTCTTTTTCCAACCATATATACCGGCGCACCCAACGTGGGGCTCGAAAATATGGCCCTTAGGCTAGGAGTCGCATTCTCAAAACGACTCTAGTTAACACACTATTTCCATATATTTTAAAACGTTTATAATGAGCCATACTTCGTGCTAAAACCGAGAAGGACATGTACAACTTAATGTAAATTGTATTTTTGAAGCCAGTTTGTTGAAAAGCGTTTTTAAATTCCTCAGCTTTAACTTATTCTTCGATTGAAAACTGACCAAATTTTAAATATTTTTATTTACTTATACAAACATATACATATTTGAGCCTGCGTGAGTGGCTGATTATTTTACTCATATGCCATGGGTTTCAAATTATCACACATGTCGTATGTTGTTCACATGACAATATTCATAATGTCGCCTCTGCGTTGTTCGTTAAAATTATTCAGTATGTAATTTCTGCTGAAGAATCTAGTATGAGGTTCACAAATACATAACGTAATCGAATTAGGGTGTTTCATGTTGAGGTGACAAATTTTTGCTCTTAGTATAGGAACATTAGCGAGTTACGCGGAACTACATGCTTGAGTTGACACAAGCGTAGTTAGAAACAAAGAGAGAAAAGACTCAGTAAGTTAACATAAACCAAACGTAAAAGTAAAAAAAAAGCCATATAATTTGGGAAGTAAAAAAGGGGAACTGGACGTAGAAAAGAAGGAAAAGAAGCTGAAAAAAGAAAATTTAATCAAAGGGAAAAGGTACACCAAATTGATAAGAAAAGGAAAATATAAACTGAAGAGAAGAGGAGAATGGGCAATAACAAGGATACCTTGTGAGCATTATTATGGCATGGTATTGATAATTCTGTTGATGGAAGTAATAATAATGAAAAGAAAAGAAATACCATAGACGGTGTTGACGACGAAGGCGAAGTTAAAAATGAAAAAGTGTACTGCTCATTTTACTCACAGTTACAGTCAAGTTTGTAGTTACAATCACGGGTGCGCTCACAGTTTCAGCTCGAGTTACTACGGTTAAGATTTAGAGAGCACAGTTATGGCCACTGTTAAATTTGGGGTTACGATATGTCTTATGGATACAGCTAAGATTAAAGTGTCGCTACCGTGACTTCGGGTTTTTTATGGCTAACTGTGCGATTATGGGTACCGGCTGCGAGTTCGTTCATGATTGCGGGAACGGCTAGATTGCGAATACGGCGAAGGTAACAGTGACTGCTACCGTTGATGTTTTAGTTACGGTTAGAGTAAGTTATGATTGTAGTAAAGGTAAACGTTATGATGGTTACAGCTTGTGTTATAAGTAATTGGGGTTACGGTTTCCGGTACAGTTATGGTTATATGGTAATAGTTGCAGCTACAGATAAGGTCCCGATTCTGGCTATGATTATGATCACGGATCCGGTCTCCCTTACGACTAGAGTTAGGGTTATGATTTCATCTCCGGTTAAGGTTATGATCACATTTCACGGTTAATGTATGGGCATGACCACAGTTCCGGTCGTTTCACGTTTCCGGTGAGATCACGGTTTCGGGCACTTTAACGGGCATGATCTCGGTTCTTGTCACTCATGCTTGAGTGGTAACAGTTCCCTTCACTTGTGATGAGCTGATCAGAGCAGGATTACGGTAAATGAACACATGAAGCAAACATCAAATAGTCCGCATTCTCTTGTATGATAATTTGAATTTTTGAATTTTTCATCTGAAAAGGGGGCACCCAAATACACACACATAGTTATTTTCAAATAAAAGTTCATATTTTGCATTCCTTCACATCTCAGCGTGTGGTTTATGACATTTGCTATTCTAATACTAAAGTTTTATGAGCAGCAAAATTTCGCATGTTTTTCATCTTTTCTGTTAAATCGTTAAAAACATTTTCTCTTCTTACTTCCTCTTTTACACCAACACCATGCAACAGACATTTGAATGACAATCGCTTGGCACATTTCGATTTAGATTCCTTCGAATGTATGCAGAATCTGACATCGCTGCTTTTGACTGGCAATGAATTCAAGACATTGGATCCGCGTGTCTTGCAAAATCTAACGAATTTGAATTATATGTGAGTAGAGAAAACTAATGTCATTTACGTAACTACACATGATGCGATATGCTATCGGGTTAAGTGAAATATAGTAAATGTGTAAGTGTGCGTGCATAGTCAGCATAGTCAGCTGTAGTTTATCTGCTTAGGGCCATGATGTTTAGTTGCGCGGCTGCGTGTGTCAAGTGTACGTGTGTACTGCATGCTTGTGTGCTTGTATTTGTGTATATAAGTAAATTCATGATTTTTGCTATTTTACTTTGTACATATTTACATTTGCATAAAGTCTAGACATTTATTTTTCTTTATCTTCTTATTTCAGTTATTTCTCGTGGTTCCATTTATGTCGCGCCGCTCTGCATGTGCGCGTCTGTGAGCCACGTGGCGATGGCATTAGCAGCGCTTATCACTTGTTGGATAATCAAATATTGCGTGCAAGGTAAGCAAATATCTAAATGGCAGACAAACGCCACAAAAGTTCTTCATGGTTTCAAAGATTAATGCAAGTTAGGAAGGTTTTTGTATTAAAGCACTCCACAACTACGAAGTAATTTATCTATAGACTGTATATAGATTTAATTTCCTCAAGAAGCAGTTTGAGAACACTTTTGGCAGCAACAAGGTTCGTGAGTCACAAGTTAGGTATGACTTAAAATGGCTACCTGCCTAAATTTTTATTCAAACTGACCTAGCCACCCTACAAGCAGCCCCAAGCGCTTAATCGCGCTGAAAGGAATTTAACTCTGCCTGTTCAGTCGACATGTGCTCTTATAAGTTAAATTAAAGATAGCTCCAAAAACAAGCTAGTTCAACATTATTTGACCAAAGTGTCAATTGTTAAGTTTGGGTGTTAGAGCTGATGGTGCGCATTAAAGGCACGAAATTTCACTTGTTTTTGTAGCACTCCAATATCAACGATATGTTCTTTTGGCATCCCGTAGTAGGTATGTATGTATACATTAGTTCTCACCAACATTTAAACTGTGACTATGTTGGTAAGAGCTCTACCAGCGTAATGGTTAATTGATTAACGAGCAACGAGGCAAGATATAGAGCATGCTCGGCGACTAATAAACGAAAAAGTTAAATAATATTATGTGTGAAGTACGAACTCGAAAAAGCTACATATTTTTTAAAAATTTGCATATAACATGGTCCGAAATTTACAACGATTTTTGTTTCCGGGTTGTCCTTATTCGTCCGAGAAATTCAGTAAAACAAAGTCTAAATTTTTTTTATCACTTTGTTTGCAGTTCTCGGCTTTTTATTAAAAAAAATAATTGTTTAAAATCTCAATTTATTTCAAATAACAAGCAAAAAGAAATAATTTAGTTGTTAGAATTTTATTTTAATGTATCGAGCCTTTACAGCAACTTTAGTGTGACCGAGAAATATAAAACTTTAAGGGAGAAAGTTTTCAAGGTGTCATCCCATGCTTCCAAAGGACGAAATTCGAAAAAAAAGTTGGTTTTAGCTCACCTCTTTTATAGTCACATAACGCCAAGTTTTTTCCTTGGAATTATGCCACTTGGAACTAAGTATGTTGCGGAACCTTAAACACCCTCTCTCTACATTTTGTTATTGTGGGTTACACTAAAATTGCTATTAGGGCTCGATATTATGATTCCTCTAAACTTCAACTTTTATTGAAAATTAGAAGAAAAAAAGGAAAATTGGAAAAACTTATGTTTTTCCAGTTTAAATTTCGCTGCCTATAAAAAATTATCAATTCTTTTGAAAAAAAAAAAAATGAAAAAAATTAGAATGATTTTTTTTTTTAGTTTTTAAAATGTTTGGATTCTGCAAACATTAATTTTCATTAAAAGGATAAATTTCGCATAATATTTGAAAATACTTAAAAAAATGTTTTTTATACTCAGAGTGCTTTGCACACAGAGTATATTAACTTTGATTGGGTAACGGTTGGTTGTACAGGTATATAGGAATCGAGATAGATATAGACTTCCATATATCAAAATCATCAGTATCGAAAAAAAATTTGAGCCATGTCCGTCCGTCCGTCCGTCTGTCCGTTAACACGATAACTTGAGTAAATATTGAGATATCTTCACCAAATTTGGTACATGAGCTTATCTGGACCCAGAATAGATTGGTATTGAAAATGAGCGAACTCGGATGATAACCACGCCCACTTTTTATATATATAACATTTTGGAAAACACAAAAAACCCGATTAAGTAGTAAATAATACACTTAGAATGTTGAGATTTGACATGTGGACTGATATTGAGACTTGATAAAAATAAAAAAAAAAATTTAAATGGGCGTGGCACCGCCCACTTGTGATAAAATCAATTTTACAAATATTATTAATCATAAATCAAAAATCGTTAAACCTATCGTAACAAAATTCGGCAGAGAGGTTGCCTTTACTATAAGGAATGTTTTGAAGAAAAATTAACGAAATCGGCTAAGGACCACGCCCACTTTTATATACAAGATTTTTAAAAGGGTCGTGGACGAATAAAATAAGCTATATCTTAGCGAAAAATAGTTTTGAAACAATGATATTTCATTTACCAAGTTTTATTGTAAGAGGAAATGGGGAGACATTTTTTTAACAGGCGGTGCCACGTGTTATGTAGAAAAGTAATTTACTTGAAATGATATGTACAATTGAAGCTCACGCTGAGTATATAATGTTCGGTTACACCCGAACTTAGCCTCCCTTACTTGTTTTTTTGTTAATTTTTATAACTATTATAACTTTTTTAGCATATTGTGATGCTTATAATTTGAAAAATAAAAAATATTTCTTTTTATTCTCAATATTTCCTTTTGCATACAAATTTTCCACCAGTTTTGCTGTTTTTGTTCAAATGAGTTAAAAAAATTAAATATACATTTAAAAAAATATATTTCTAATGTTATTAAAAATTAATGCTTCTAATGAAAATTTACTTTTACAGAAAACTTTAAAAAATTCGAAAAAAAATTTATTTAATTTTTATTTAGTTATTTTTTTATTTACTTTTTTAAAAAGAATTTATATTTTTTGATTTGCAAAGAGCAATAAAATCGAGAAAAATTTTGCAATCCTTCCTTTTTCTCGTTCAAGCAAAATTTAAGTAAAATGGAATAATTTTTTATCAAATAAAATACGATATTTAATTTTTTTAAATTTGCTAAAAATAAAAATTAAAAATAATAGAAAATAGAAAAACTATAACAATAAAATAGAAACTTTTTGTAAATGCACACATTTTTAGCGTTTTTATTTTTAAACATTTTTATTGTTATATCGGCCTACTGACTTGTAAGATCACGGGTTCGAGCAGCGGTGCCTAATACTAATTTCACACAGACGGCTTATTGAATAATAAAGGCAATTTTCTACATTAAGACGCTTATTGAGCTCAATCTTCCCTACAAAATTCGAATCTATTATTATTTCATTAGTAGCTAATCGAATGCCTAATGAAGTCAAAAGCACAATGCAACTCTGTTGGCAGCGTTCCGCTTCCGTTTCCGCTTCTTAGTTTTCAAAGCAAATGTCATTGTCTGCATGGCGGAACGATACAAGGTGGCCGCATCGAACAGCTGATTATAACCTTTTTTATTTGATTTGATACATCAACTGCCGGCGCAGTATGATTTTGACATTTGTCCATCGAATTTACAAGTACATGGAATTTTTTTTGTTTGTAGGTATGTCACTATGCTCCCACCTTGTATTGTTCCGCCATGATTGTCTGTCTCATCCTTCATACTAATCGAGCAGTTACTTCTGTGTGAAAGCAAAAAATTTACGATTTCATTAGCAGGTGAAATGAGATCATTAAGTTTCTGTGTGAAAACAGTATAAGGCTGAGTTTATGATCGAGCGTAATCGCATCGCGCGATGCGACGAGAATCGCTGTTAGCGATCAATTATATTAGTGCATATGGAGATGTTTATGACAAAGCGATTTAGCGTAAAGCGAATTGAGCGATTACAAGCGACAAAAGCGACGAAAATTTGCAACCAAAATATTTTGATTTAGTTGAGCGAAATTAGCGAAACAATATGGATGTTTTTATTGAAAAGATACGTGACAAGCAGTGTTTGTGGAATTTGCGTCATGCAGTTTACCACAATTGCGATTGGATGCACTTGATATTTTTTTTCTTATGTATACTTTTTAAATATTTTTTTCGTAACAAATAGCTATTTTCTAATCATACAATTTTACGAGTTAATGTACGCATGTTGCTTTCTCTACACTGCCACAACGTGAATAAAAAGATGTTGAGTTATATTGTTGAGCATTCCATCGCTTGCAATTTCGCTCTACTATAAACCCTCAATCGCCAGCGATAACGGTAGCGAAAATGTAAAAAGTGATGGAGCGTTTCTCATCGCATCGCGCGATGCGATTGCGCTCGATCATAAACTTAGCCTAAACGTTGCAGATGAAGGCATTTAGCAGTTCCCGAAGTGGATCTATACAACGAGCTTTGGCAGTTGTCTAAAAATTTGTTTCTTTTTTCTATTATAATTAAACAAATTTTTTCATTTAAGAAAAAATGCATCATAACAATAATAAGATAAAATAATTATTGTTAGACCTTGAGCGTGATTGGAAACAGTGTTTTTATTTTTATTTTATTTTATTTTTTCAGTTAATTTAACATATTTTGCCTGTTGGTCGCTAAACTTATTATTATTATTATTTTTTAAATATATTTAGCCAGTGACTTTGTATCTTTGATATATTTAGCCCATATTCTAATTAAAATTAATTTTTTACCTCATCCGCTACACTGACTTTCGAAAATTAACTATGATGGAAATTTGCATGTGCTATGTAAGTTAGTAAATTCGTACGCCATTGCGTATACGTAACATTTTGTGCAAATAACTCGCAGGACCTTTAAAGCGTGGCAGCTGTGTGAGCTACAAAGCAATGAGTGTGACTTATTTAGTCGCACAAAAGCAAAGTGTCATGCAGAAGCAAGAAAATAAAAAAATAAAATAAAAACATTCTCCAAAAGAACTTTTTTAGCAGAAAACTTACAACTCGCCGCCGTCAAAGCAAGAACTTTATCTTAGTTTCTCCAAAACACACATTATTCTTGTCTATTTTACGGTTATTTGACTTTCACGCAGGACAACGTGCCACAGCTGCTAAATAGAAAAGTTGAAGTACTTGCAAGTTGTTGTCAAATTTCTGTGTTCGTTTTTTTGTGTGTTTTTTATTAAAGTTTGTTTTTGAAATTTTTGCTCTCTTTCTACACGTTTTTTTTAAATTAATTGCATTAATGCACGCCTGGCTTGCATGACCAGTTTCATTTACTTAATCTGTTACAAGCTAAATTAAAACTTAATTTAAGAAAACGACAATTAAAAATATTTAGTGCACAAATTAAAAAAAGTAACAAGTTTTTGGTTTTAATAAACTTACTAAGGCAACTTCAAGCTAGGAAGGTCCGGTGTATCCTAATGTCTACAGTGAGTGGCACGACGCCCTTACTGAAAAGTCAAGAATGTGTGCCAATAACATGCCAATGTTAAAAAGGCATATAATGTGTATAGACGGGGGTTGCCCCTGCCTAGTGGCAGACCTGCAGAACTTCAGCGTATTGTTTGAGTATAGAGTTCACGCATGAGATATTTGCGGCTTGAAGTACAAGCATTACTCGGCTGACTGCTTGTTTTACTGAATTTCTGTCGCTGCGATCACGCTACATGTAGGTTGACGCCGAATAGTTTTGCGAAGCTCTCTAGTGCCCCACTGGTATACACTGGTATTTTTAGCTGATATTGTACTGACTATTTCGTAGTTCTCGTAGTGAAAAAGCGGGCTTGTAGTTTATTTGAAGCTAACACTTAGCTGATGCTTCCATCAGCTGTGGCATGAATAGTGGAATAAGCCGCGGTGGACGTATAGCACTTAATCGCTTATAGCAACGCTCTGCAGCAATTTTGCTTGAATATACGTAGATTAAAATGGCGCACAGATCGTCGCTTGCTATGATAAGGGAACAGCTGATATCGATTATAAAAATTACATTTGTATTTAAAATTTAAAATCAACGGAATTTCATAATTTCGTTTGTGCTTAGATTTATAATCTAAAAATTAGCTTAATAATTGCTTGGCAGGAAATAAATTCACCATTTATATTTTTTTCTGGCCAGATTTTAGTTTAATATTTAGTTCCCTGTATAGTAATACCACTGCCACATTTGACCCCATGACTCCCCCATTTATCATGGCATTTCATTTCTTCTTCCTTTTCAGCGTTTGGGTAATGGCATTTATTGCCACCGTCGGTAATCTGCTCGTGCTTTTAGGTCGCTATTTCTATAAATCACGCAGCAATGTTGAGCATTCTTTGTATTTGCGTCACTTGGCTGCCAGTGACTTCCTTATGGGCATCTATCTGACAATAATTGCTTGTGCTGATATTAAATTTCGCGGTAAATACATAATCTACGATGAATTATGGCGTCAAAGCGTATGGTGCGATATCGCGGGTAAGTAAAAACAATCATGGCAGGGATAAAGATTTTGAATTTAAACTCAAAAAGCTAATAAAGATTTAAAGGCAAGCTGAAAATCTTCCTTTTCAATATTTGTGTCTCCTTTTTTAAGTTTATTTGACAACTTCTCTTATATATTTTTTTTCTTGAATTTTTGTAGGCTTCCTCAGCACATTCAGCTGTCAATCATCAACTCTGCTGCTGACATTGGTCACTTGGGATCGTTTGATGTCGGTGACACGTCCCTTAAAACCACGCGACAGTCGTAAAACGAGGTGAGAGTGACAATATTAATTATTAAAATTTTTTTTTAATTTGTGTAGTAAAAAAACTGCATTTCTGTGCTTTGTCTGTTTCGGAGCCGAAAGAAATTGAACAAAAACAACCAAATATTCGGAAGCCATTTGCATGCTATTGCAAATTATATTGCACAGTATAATAAGTAACAAATTGATAACACGCCGTTAACATTTCGATAAAAAATGGATACAAATCGATAGGACGCCTATAACAAATTGGTAACACTCCTATACAAATCAATAACATTTCGACAGCAAATCGATAACATTATGATAGCTATGGACTACTTCTCGACAAGTAATCGGCAAATTTAATAACAAACCAATAGAAAATCGATAACTTTTCGATAAAAAAATTGTTAATACTCCGATAACAAATCAATAACTTTCGATAAAAAATCGATACATTTTTGATAACTTATAAATTACATTTCGATAGATTATAGACATGGTTTCGATAAAAAATCGATAGATTTTTTGATAGCAAACCGATAAGCTGACAATTCATCGAAAACAAACTATTAATAATTCGATATCAAACTAATAACACACCGTCCTGTTTCGTTTTTGACTTCGGCTTTGACTTTTTATCTTTTCTCCCTACCTTTTATTTTTTCATTTCCTCTTCGTTCCTTAACTTTCCTTTTTTTTACTTGACTTTTCTTGTCTTGCCTTGGTTTCCGTACCGAAAGCTAACCACAAGCATCTTTATTATCATGCATATACATCATTATCGACATTTTTTTCATACTTTCCTTACTTCCTTTCTCCTCTTCATCTGCTTCATCTTCTTCTCATCACATACTCCTGTTTTTAAATCTTTGAAATTAAAGGAGTGCTAGGCTCAGGAATACAGGGGATTTCACGATTAAGCTGTCAAGTCAAAACCTAATGAATGTGAGTCAGATATTTGCTTGAACAAACGTGAGTTATCAGATGTCCCAAAAAGCTTAACCCTCTCTCTAGCATACGCGCTAAAGTTCATGAATAACGTGGACTGCTTTAAGTCTGGCTCCGACTGCCAGTTTTGCTAGTTTTACTCCGAATACTTCTTGTTCTATTTTCGTTATAGTCGGATTAAGTGGCGCTTACTATCGCATATCTAGTTTTACTCTTGTAAGCCTCGGATGTTGCTAAGGATGTGCTACGGCTTGTTGTGACTTTTCATTCTGCAGAGCTCTTATATGTCCTTAACCTTTTTTTACAACCCTCAATGTGACCTAGAACCCAGAATAATGGATATATCCATGGTGTGGGTAAATGTAGCTAAAAGTTGCATGCATGCATCTACCAAGGGAGTAAAAATATATATAACTCTTTGTTATTCCAAGAATATAATTAACACTGATTTCAGTCTTCAGCTGGTGGCAATTATAATCTGGTATTTATAGTGCCCAAGGAAAAAAATATTAATGACACTGATGCCTTTGTGACCTAAGTGGCTCGCTAGTCAAGACTCCAGCAAGACGTTTTGTACCGATGTTCAGAAAATGGCGCGCAAAGTGGCGATAGGTTGTAGTTCTACCAAAGAGTTTCCCATCAAATTATAGAGCCATAGCTAAGCACAGGTCGCACTGAAGAATAAACTACGGCTTCAGATTCACACCAACTCCTCGTTGTACGATTTTCAACTTATTAGAGCCCAAGAAAATTGGTGCTAGATGATAGGGTCGGCTGCTGACTGCTTAATGCTTCCTCGTGAAGAGTATTGAGTCTTTCATGCCTAGATTTAACCTATGCTCACCTTCATATGGCGCAACTACTATATTTTTTCGAACGTTTATGCCATGCAGCTGCGCCTGCCACACCGAAGGTCCTGGGTTCAAGTCCTGGACAAAGCAACATCAAACAGCGTCGCTGATGATGGACAGCAGGTCTGTCCGAAATGCATATGTTTAAGTTGAATAAATTAATAAAGTTTGTTGTTTTACGGTTTATCCATAAGCGCACCATTGTTTTTATTTGACTAAATAATTTTGTAGTCAATAAGGAAAAGAAAATAATTAATAATAAATTAATTTAATAAATATGTAGAAAAAAGTTTTTTAAAAGGACTTCCCCCAGCCGGTAGCGGTTGAAAAAAAACCTTATCAGTTAGAACTCATCTGCCTTGCAGCTGTATATGTTTTTTATTTTATTCCATGTTTCCATAATCATCGAAATCAGGATTGCAACATGGATCAAAATTTTCACAATATTTGCACCGCTCGGCAGATATCTGGGTGTGAAGAAATACGCACGAAACCCAAACATGTATATCTTGCTTGATCTATTCTTGTTATCGAGGTTGACCACCAGTAACATTAAAACACATCTCCGGAACGATTAAAAATGGTGATTTGAACCTTTTAAGCCAGACCGCTCTCAACCCACTTGGAATATATTTTTTATACATTCATATTTGTAGAAGGATTTCCTTCTTCTTCTAGGTGAGGTTGACAACTGGGTGGCGGAATCTGTAAAGCTATAAAGCTTTGTGGTGCGGTTATCAACCACGTAAATCCCAGCATCCGAAGCATCCGAATGATGTGGAGCAGTAGCTTATGTGGTCGCCTTCTTTTGGTTTACTTTGTATTAAAATTTTACTTCGCTCTTGAATTCCACATTTCTGATTGAATAATCTTACTGGGAACCAAATACGGTTGTTGTCTTGTAAATTATCGCAACATAATTTCAGGATGAAGGAACAAATAATTTGAGATGTATTATATGAGAACAAGACGCTCGGCTCCTGCCTCCTATTGGCTGTTTATGAAGTGCTTGGCTTTGCTATCTTATCCCGCGATACCTAAATTCAGCTTTATCTAAGATTTAGATTCTAAAATCAATTAGGGTTTTGGGGTTAGCATAAATAGCCTCCTAATAGCCAAAATTCAACAGTTTTATATCGCTCCTTGTCAAAATCTGACGATTTTCAAACAATTTTTTTTTTTAATCAATCAACAAGTTCGGGACGCTATTCTTAGTTTTATAGAGTGAGTGTGTCTTTGTTTGAGTGCCCAATTACTTAAAAATTGATTGACTGAAAGTTTAAGAACGCTAAACTCTTCAAAATAGTTCTTTTTCATTCAAAGTGTGGTATTACTTGTGTCTAAGTTCGGGTGTAACCGAACATTATATACACAGCGTGAGCTTCAATTGTACATTTCATTTCAGATAAATTACTTTTCTACATAACACGTGGCACCGCCCGTTTAAAAGAAAAATATCTCCCCATTTCCTCTTACAATAAAACTTGGTAAGTGAAATATCATAGATAAGTTATAGCTTATTATTCTAGTCTACGACCCTTTTAAACTTGTTTTACATCTAAATTGCCGTGGTCTTTAACCGATCCCGTCCATTTTAGTATAAATATTTTCTGCTAAAGGGAAATTTGTGTACACAATTTCATTACGATATGTTAATTTTTCTTCGAGTTATGTCTCCCGAAACATTGAAAATTGCTTAGTCATAAAAGGGTCGGTGCCACGCCCATTTTTTTAATATGAAGTTTTTCCTATTTATTGTTATAAATCCACTTGGGAAATGAAATACCATTGATATAAAGCTCTTTTTTGCAAAGATATAGCTTATTTTATTCGTCCACGACCCTTTTAAATATCTTTTATATAAAAGTGGGCGTGGTCCTTAACCGATTTAGTTAATTTTTCTTCAAAGCATTCCTTATAGTAAAGGCAACCTCTATGCCGAAGTTTGTTACGATAGGTTAACGACTTTTGATTTATGATTAATAATATTTGTAAAATTGATTCCACCGTGGTGTGATGGTAGCATGTTCCGCCTACCACACCGAATGCCCTGGGTTCACACCCTGGGCAAAGCAACATCAAAATTTTAGAAATAAGGGTTTTCAATTAGAAGAAAATTTGTCTAAGGGGGGTCGCCCCTCGGCAGTGTTTGGCAAGCACTCCGAATGTATTTCTGCCATGAAAAGCTCTCAGTGAAAACTCATCTGCCTCGCAGATGCCGTTCGGAGTCGGCATAAAACAAGTAGGTCCCGTCCCGCCAATTTGTAGGAACAATTAAAAAAAGGAGCACGACGCAAATTGGAAGAGAAGCTCGGCCTAAAATCTCTTCGGAGGTTATCGCGCCTTACATTTATTTTTTATTTTATAAAATTGATTTTATCACAAGTAGGCGGTGCCACGCCCATTTTAAACTGTTTTTTTAAATTTTTATCAAGAGTCTCAATATACCATCCCACGCTTCAAATTTCAACTTTCTAGGTGTATTATTTACTAAATAATCAGGTTTTGTGTTTTCCAAAATGTTATATATATAAAAAGTGGGCGTGGTTATCATCCGATTTCGCTCATAAGTCCGTGCACCAAATTTGGTGAAGATATCTCAATATTTACTCAAGTTATCGTGTTAACGGACATACGGACGGACGGACATGGCTCAGTCCAATTTTTTTCGATACTGATGATTTTGATATATGGAAATCTATGTATATCTCGATTCCTTTATATCTGTACAACCAACCGTTATCCAATCAAAGTCAATATACTCTGTGTGCAAAGCACGCTGAGTATAAAAAGAACAGCACTTTGAACAAAATTGTTTCTTCTTCTACTTATTCATAGCTGATACATATCCATCATATTTATTTGTTTACATTGAATATTTCAAAGCCGTAGCCTTACGCTTTAAGCACTATGCACGCACACTGTAACACACATGCACTTCCAGAGACAATATTAAGAATAGAGATGTTGCAGGCGCAAACTTCGGTGGAAAGCAGCGGAGCGTAACAAAATTGTAGTAGGCCACTTCCACCACACCAAAAACTTTAACACAAGTTTTAACAAAATTTAAGCACACAAAATACACTGATTGTAGTTTTAGAGTGTAAAAATGTAAATTCTGAACACATTAGCTGAATAAAAAGTGTACAAATAATTGTTAAATAACAAATACAGACAGTGGTAGTTTAACAAATTCTGCTGTGGTAAGTGGTGAATGTGACCTAATAGAATTTTGTGAAGCTTGCTTCACACGATTTTGCTTTCTTGCAACATCCCTATTCTTAATATTGTCTCTGCACTTCGCCAACTTGCTGCGTGCAGATAAACAAAACGTGACTGCTGATGGCTACTTTCTTCTTCGTCCGCTTTGGTCACCTATTATCCTACAAGTGTGGGAATGTGTAGAACGACTTCATTGCGTTGACTGCATATTTGTTCTTTCGTGCTCTCGCATTCTTGCTCACGTCGACTGCTGCTACTGCTGTTTGTATCCTGCTAGTCGCCGAATGCCGTGCTCTTCATTTACTTTATTAGCCACTCAGTTATGGCATGAGCCACTGAGCTGTGGTTAGTGTTGGGACGTTATGTATTCTACTGGCTGAGATGTTGGCATTTTATGGCTTTGGTACCGTATTTATATAAGCGTGCTTACTTCTAATTCAGTATTCAATTGACGTGAGTACATATTTTGTAGTTTTTCTTATCATTTATTTTATGTGCCTAGTCAGCACGTATTTATGGAGCACCCTTACTAGATTATGCAATGCTTGTGCTAAAGGAACGATTATGAAGATTGTTAATTCTAAGTCAATCAGCCTAATTGAAACATGTAATTTTCAGCTTTACATGGTACAAATTCATTGACATTACATAGCAAGTAAAAATTCGCATAGTTGATGCGGTTCTTCTCGGTCTGGTAAGAATAACAACCATTGTTCTCTAAATATGTGAACTATCTACCGCCTAAAGGGATATGCCGCTGGCTCGTTTTTTAAGAGCTTACTGTTGTTCCTGCGTCCAGGTCCCGCTTTCTTGCTCTGAATATGGTTTATGCGAAGTTATTAATTTTTTGCCACTCTTTTGGGCCGCTCAGCATTTTTTCTGTAACACTGTCGACTGTGATTTGGCCGATTCTTCGATTCTCTTTTCGAGCAATTGTGGGTTCTGGCTGCATTGCGAGCATTTGAAGAATGTGTGTTTAACATCGCCTTCGGGCTTTTTTATCCTGTGCAAATATATTTAGAAGTACCCGTGTCCGGAGAGCATTTAGGTATTGCAGTAGTTTATTTCGCAAAATCTTCTTTTGCTCCATGCTTTAACATCTGTTATTAGTTTCGTCGTTCATCTGCCTAGTTGTTTATTTTACGACCCCTCTTGCCACAACCTAAACGTTTTTTACCTGTTTTCTTTGCTAACGATATCATGTGCTCTTGATATGCCTGCTTTTTTGTTTCCCATAACCTGCTTTCCAGCGCTAATAGGTCGATGAAGAATGTTCCGTTAATCACTTGTACGGCAGATCCTTGCTTTCTGTTGGTCCTCCGATGTTTGCCATCAGTCTGCTTAGCAACGATATCTGTTTAGATGCCTTCTCAGTCGCATGTTGAATTTGCGCCCAATATGTTAGTCAGGAATCTAAACTTACTCATAAATAGCTGACTACCTTCTTTGATGTGTAGCGCAACCCTTTCAGGTTGCCAGCGCAATATATAGCTTCTCCAAACCCAATTGTCAACCTAACCTATCCGTGGCGAATCCTGTTTCATTAACAGCCGAGCCTCTGGAGACCCCGAACTCCTCATGGATGTAGGGGATGAGATGGCCTAGAAGGTCGCATGTGTTCATAACAAATCGTTCCCGATATGGTCGGGCTAGGTACCCGAACATACCGGATCTGGATCCGGCAAAGGACCATCAACATTGATAACACTCCCCAAGGCATTCGGGGAGTGTCCTTATCGCTACAACAACAACAACAACAGCGGTTTGTGATTTGTTAGGAGCATCAACTTTGTTTTTTCTGCTGCCAATTGAAGTCCATGCAAGTCTAGCCACTTCTTTGTGCGTACCATGACTAGATTGAGCCTTATGCGTGCTTCTTCTGTGGTTCCGGATATTATGACTGCAGCAAATACCGTCTGCGTATTCAATTAAGAATGAATCATCAGGCATTTTAAGATTGAACATTTCATCGTAACTGGCGCTCCACAGGTCAGGACCAAGGGGTTCAAGGGGTTGTGTAGCGAAATATATAGCTTCTCCAACCCAATTGTCAACCTCACCTTCGAGCGGCGAATCCCGTTTCACTAACAGACGAGGCTCTGGCGACCCCAAACTCCTTATGGAACTTAGGGGTGGGGTAGGGAGGGATGGCCTGAAGGTTTAATGGGGCCATACAAATCGTTCCCGAGATGGTCGAGCTAGTACCTTAATGGTGCTGTGCTACCAGAGCGTACCGGATCCGTATCCGGCAAAGCATCGCCATATAAAAGGTGGAAAATGAATTGTCTGTTTTGTGAGGTGTAAGTGCGAATGAGTGAATGCTTCTTTATTCAAATATTGTTAGCTTATTTATACTAAATTATTCTACACATATTCTTACATACATATTTACTTCAAGCTTACATACTTACATACCTACATACAACTCGACACAAATATGTACCTACACATTTGTATTGAGCATGCCTTGATGTAGCGCTCCTTAACGTGGGTGGGCAAAACACCTTCTTAAGAAACGAGCTCGGCTCCGTAATCGACATAACGTTTGTCAGCGCCAATCTCTACAGGTTGGCTGAGTGGAAAATCAGTGATTGCTATACCCAAAGCGATCACTCAGCGATTGTGGTGGACATCAACCTCGAGGGGGGAGGCCGGCCCACTATACAGCCACCCTTAAAAAACAGATGTTGGAATATCAATACTTTTGACCCCGACATATTCAAGCTAATGTTGACAACAGTCGAACATAGAGGAAGTGCTAACGACATGGCGAATAAATTAATGGCGGATATTAGAGCAGCATGCGATGCGTCAATGACTAGAAAGCCCAAGCGCAAACAACATTGTTCCACATTTTGGTGGAACGAGCGCATACATTCCCTAAGGAGAGAGTGTATTCAGGCTAGGAGGCGCTATCAACGAGCCAGAGGGAGACCGGAATTTCTAGAGTGCAGAGCTACCTACAAAAGAGCGCGACTCGCACTTAAGAGAGCAATAAAGGATAGTAAGCGCGAATGCTTTTTTAAGCTTTCCGATGACGTCGAGAATGACCCTTGGGGCACAGCTTATAAATTGGTTTTTAAGAAATTGAAACACAAAGGAGAGGCGATGTCAACATGCCCCTCTTTTCTCAGAAACGTGGTATATACTTTATTTCCCACGCAAAGGGAGCTAGTTTCTCCCACACCAGGCGCCGCACTATACTCATTTGACGAGGTTACCGTCGTCGAGGTCCTTCAAGCGGTGAATAGATTGCAAGACCGCAAGTCTCCTGGCCCGGACGGGGTACCAAACAGAGCACTCAAACTAGCTCTCACTTATAATACGCCAACATTTGCGAAACTATTTAATGCATGCTTGGCTGAGGGGACATTTCCTACAATATGGAAACGACAAAAGCTGGTACTGCTGCCAAAGCCTGGTAAAAATACGGCGGAACCATCTAGCTACAGGCCCATTTGCCTGCTCGACTCCACCGGTAAAGTTCTTGAGCGAGTCCTCTATAATCGACTCGAAAAAAAAATTGAAGATATGGGTGGTATTTCCGATAACCATTTTGGGTTTAGGAAAGGAAGATCTACCATTCAAGCTGCGAACATGGCGAAGTGGAAGTGGCACTCGATGGCTCGAAGGCTCTAAGGAATATTGCCTTATCGTTACTTTAGATGAGAAAAATGCCTTCAACACTGCCAATTGGGCAAAAATTCTAGACACGCTGGACCAGATAGGCATATCCCTTTACCTGCGTAGGATCATACGCAGCTACTTTGAAGGTAGAGTGCTGGAATATGAAATGGCTGCTGGAGTAGAAAAGCCCCACGTCACAGGCGCTGTTCCTCAAGGCTCCGTGCTCGGTCCACTGCTTTGGAACATTATGTACGACGGAGTATTGCGCCTCAAGGTACCCAATGGGGTGAAAATTATCACCTTCGCGGACAGTATCGCGTTGGTAATCACGGCCAAGCACCTAGGCGAAATATGCGCCAAATATAATACAAGCATAGCGATGGTTCAATCGTGGCTTACGAAAAATGGACTGCAGCTGGCGGAACAAAAAACAGAGGCTGTACTCATATCAAGTAGGAAAAGGGTGGAGCAGGTCACTATAAAAATCGGCCGCCATGACATCGACACGCTGCCTGCAATAATATACTTGGGGGTTGTGATAGACAGGGGGTTGTCATTCAAAACCCACTTAGAGTATGCCAATGGAAAGGTAGCAAAAACCGTAGCAGCATTATCTAGGATAATGATAAATGCAAGAGGACCAAAGCAACGACGGCGTCAACTTCTGGCTGGCGTTGTAAAAAGCCAAATACTTTACGGGGCTCCTGTTTGGCATCAGGCCACGGAGTATAAATCACACTTCCGCGGGGTAAAGTCGACTTACCGCCTGTGTGCACTACGCGTCTGTAGCGCCTTTAAAACTGTATCTGACGACGCAGCACTAATCATCGCAGGAATGTGTCCTATAGACATATTAGCAAAAGAAGCAGCGACGATTTATCGGGAACAAAGCTCATGTGACGGAGCACGAGAGCTAAGCGTGCAGAACTGGCAGCTCAGGTGGAATGCCTCAACAAATGGACGCTGGACACACCGAGGTATCCCAGATATTAATATATGGATATCTAGAAAGCACGGCGAGGTAGATTTCTACCTCACACAGTTTCTGAGTGGTCACGGATGCTTTAAGGAATACTTGCACCGATTCAATCACGAGCCTAACAACATATGCGATCACTGTGGTGGCGATACAGTAGAAGATGTTTACCATGTATTTTTCGAGTGTCCTAGGTTCTATAGCTCGAGATGCAAATTGTGCAGAATATTTGGAGAGGATTACACTCCTGAAACAATTGTTGGATGCATGCTACAAAGCAAAGTAAAATGGTCCGCGGCATGCGATGTAATAGCGGAAATAATGAAGTGTCTACGAAGTCTTGAAAGGCTACGGCGCAGCAGCGAACATTGAACAGTCGAGTTGTGTGGGTGGAGAACAAACTGCAAAGGTGGAGGGGGTCGAGCTGAGCACGTATTGGATGCAAGGCTTCCGTATAATTAGCGGCGTGAGAATGATAAAATAAGAAAAGACCGTAATATATGTAGGTAATGTACTAGTAAACCAGGCGACGGATTGGAGACAAGGCCTCTTCAACCGTTCGAATACTGCCCCAGGTGAAGGAATAAAGCACGGATTGGATACACGGCCTCTTCAACCGTGCGACCAAAAGCAGTCAACATACGCGCAACGACAAACCTGCGGATTGGAGACAAGGCCTCTCCAACTGTAGAAACAACGAGTATGAGTGTAAACGTCTCACATGTAATCAGGGTTTATACACGGATTGGAGACAAGGCCTCTCCAACCGGTGGAAGTACGAGAAAAGCCCTGTAACGTATTGTGGGGAAAAAAAAACAAAAAAACCTATCAAAATTAAATGAAAACAGAAAAAACCTATTGAAATTAATAACACAAAAAAAAAAAAAAAAAAACCCTACAATACAAGTAGTCGAACGCACAAGCATGCCATTAGCACTATATGCACAGTGTTTAAGGTACGGTTGGAAATCTTCGTAGAAGTGGTATGTGTGTACTGTACAGCAACGTGAACCCGACATACGTAGAGCTTATTGCCAAGAATTGATCCTTGCGCTGCTCCTCATGTGACCTTCATGTTAAGCATATAATGGACATATAAGGTTGAGATCACTGAGGTAGCTTCTGCTGACGCGCTGTAGGTAGCATGGTATGTATTGGGAATTGCTGCTCTAACGCAGACAGAATTTCTGCCCTTCTCGCACTGTTGAAAGCATTTCTTAGGACAAGCCAAGGAAGACAACTTGCTTGGATTTAGCATTATGCTAAAGACGTCTTCAATTGCGCCTATAGTGCATATTGAAGCCATGTTGCCTGGGTGATAGTCCTCCTGCTTGTTTTACGTAGTATGCGATACATGGTTTTATGAGCCTTTCAAAAAGTTTTCCGGATGTTTTGAGCGTACATAACTGCTGATGACGAGTTCGGGTCTTTGCTTTTGTCAATTAACACAAGCTGCTGCATTGTACATATCCAACATAACTTCTGGACGCATTTTTGCGATTTCTTTAATGTCTTCTAATGGAGTGTCGGGTAACAGATCGACTTCTCTCATTTTTGCAACAACATATTTTTCTCTAATCCCGTATTTTTTTGCATAAACTTTGCACTTCTGTGATCATTAGGAAAGCGGAAACCTTATTATGAATAAGAACTTTTTCAGACAGAAGTTGTCTAAATTACCGCCGTTTTTTTGAAGGAAGGAACAAGGAAACATTCTTCGTTCATGCAGGATGAGTGATTAATTCTCAACTCAAATGGCAACCTTAACCAAGAGACCCTTTCAGTTAGAAATGAGCTTGAAATTTCCAAGAGTAGCTAGAAATCACCTAGTACACCAGAGACTTAAAATTAAATGCAACAAGTAAGGAAGGCTAAGTTCGGGTGTAACCGAACATTACATACTCAGCTGAGAGTTTTGGTGACAAAATAAGGAAAAATCACCATGTAGGAAAATGAACCTAGGGAAACACTGAAATGTGTTTGTATGACATTGGTATCAAATGGAAGGTATTAAAGAGTATTTTAAAAGGGAGTGGGCCATAGTTCTTTAGGTGGACGCCATTTCGCGATATCGCCATAAAGGTGGACCAGGGTGACTCTAGAATTTGTTTGTACGATATGGGTATCAAATGAATGGTGTTAATGAGTATTTGTAAAGGGAGTGGGCCTTAGTTCTACAGGTCGACGCCTTTTCGAGATATCGCCATAAAGGTGGACCAGGGGTGACTCTAGAATGTGCTTGTACTATATGGGAATCAAATGAAAGGCGTTAATGAGTATCTAAAAAGTAGTGGGCGTTAGTTCTACAGGTCGACGCCTTATCGAGATATCGCCATAAAGGTGGACCAGGGGTGACTCTAGAATGTGTTTGTACGATATGGGAATCAAATGAAAGGTGTTAATGAGTATTTTAAAAGGGAGTGGACGTTAGTTCTATAGGTGGATGCCTTTTCGAGATATCGCCATAAAGGTGGACCAGGGTGACTCTAGAACTTGTTTGTACGATATGGGTATCAAATGAATGGTGTTAATGAGTATTTGTAAAGGGAGTGGGGCTTAGTTCTACAGGTCGACGACTTTTCGAGATATCGCCATAAAGGTGGACCAGGGGTGACTCTAGAATGTGTTTGTACGAGATGGGAATCAAATGAAAGGTTTAATGAGCATTTTAAAAGGGAGTGGACCTTAGTTCTATAGGTAGATGCCTTTTCGAGATATCGCCATAAAGGTGGACCAGGGTGACTCTAGAATTTGTTTGTACGATATGGGTATCAAATGAATGGTGTTAATGAGTATTTGTAAAGGGAGTGGGCCTTAGTTCTACAGGTCGACGCCTTTTCGAGATATCGTCATAAAGGTGGACCAGGGGTGACTCTAGAATGTGTTTGTACGAGATGGGAATCAAATGAAAGGTTTAATGAGCATTTTAAAAGGGAGTGTACCTTAGTTCTATAGGTGGACGCCTTTTCGAGATATCGCCATAAAGGTGGACCAGGGGTGACTCTAGAATGTTTTTGTACGAGATGGGAATCAAATGAAAGGTTTAATGAGCATTTTAAAAGGGAGTGGACCTTAGTTCTATAGGTGGATGCCTTTTCGGGATATCGCCATAAAGGTGGACCAGGGTGACTCTAGAATGTATTTGTACGATATGGGTATCAAATTAAAGGTATTAATGAGGGGTTTAAAAGGGAGTGGCCCTTAGTTTTATATGTGAAGGCGATTGCGAGATATCGACCAAAATGTGGACCAGGGTTGCCCAGAACATCATCTGTCGGGTACCGCTAATTTATTTATATATGTAATACCACGAACAGTATTCCTGCCAAGATTCCAAGGGCTTTTGATTTCGCCCTGCAGAACTTTTTCATTTTATTCTACTTAATATGGTAGGTGTACCACCCATTTTACAAAGTTTTTTCTAAAGTTATATTTTGCGTCAATAAACCAATCCAATTACCATATTTCATCCCTTTTTTCATATTTGGTATAGAATTTTGGCATTTTTTTTCATTTTTCGTAATTTTCGATATCGAAAAAGTGGGCGTGGTCATAGTCGGATTTCGGCCATTTTTTATACCAAGATAAAGTGTTCAGATAGTCAGAAAGTTCAGATAATTACGTGAGCTGAGTTTAGTAAAGATATATCGATTTTTGCTCAAGTTATTGTGTTAACGGCTGAGCGGAAGGACCGACGGCCGACTGTGTATGAAAACTTGGCGTGGCTTCAACCGATTTCGCCCATTTTCACAGAAAACAGTTATCGTCATAGAATATATGTCCCTACCAAATTTCACAAGGATTGGTTAATTTTTGTTCGACTTAAGGCGTTAAAAGTATCCTAGACACATTAAATTAAAAAGGGCAGAGCCACGCCCATCTTGAAATTTTCTTTTATTTTTGTATTTTGTTGCACCATATTATTACTGGAGTTGAATGTTGACATAATTTACTTATATACTGTAAAGATATTAAATTTTGTGTTAAAATTTGACTTTTAAAATTTTTTTTTTTAGCTCACATATAGGAATAGGAGTAACGCTCTTGCCAAATTTCATCATGGTATCTTCAACGACTGCCAAATTACAGCTTGCAAAACTTTCAAATTACCTTCTTTCAAAAGTGGGCGGTGCCACTCCCATTGTCCAAAATTTTACTAATTTTCTATTCTACGTCATAAGGTCAACCCACCTACCAAGTTTCATCGCTTTATCCGTCTTTGGTAATGAATTATCGCACTGTTTGGGTTTTGCGAAATTTTCGATATCGTAAAAGTGGTTATAGTCCGATTTCGTTCATTTTAAATAGCGATCTGAGATGAGTGCCGAGGAACCCAGATACCAAATTTCATCAAGATACCTCAAGATTTACTCAAGTTATCGTGTTTACGGACGGATGGACGGACGGACATGGCTAAATAAATTTCTTTTTTCGCCCAGATCATTTTGATATATAGAAGTCTATATCTATCTCGATTAATTTTTGCCGTTACGAATTACCGTTATGCGAACAAAGTTAATATATTCTGTGAGCTCTGCTCAGCTGAGTATAAAAACAGTGCGCCTAAAAGAATGTGCAATCGTATTTTAAGCAATATACTTGCAAGCCCAAATTTTTGAATTCACAACTCATATTTTTCTTGCTTTGTTTAACGCAACGCTTCCTAAGGTGGCTGTCAGAGCTTCTCGACTGTTCCACGAACTCATCCTATATATTCGTATCTGACACACCTTGTATTTTATATTTTTTAACTGCTTAAAAAAAATAGAATTTTTCGTGAAAGTAATGTGAGGACTTAAGTCTTATCAGATATAAAGCAAACAGCCTAAATAAATAATGTCCGCACGAAATAAATGCCACTCATATACCCAGTGACCTTGAAAGCTGATGATAAAGACGTCGAAAAGAAGCAAATTCACATTTTCTTTCACTTTGAAACGAAGGGCACTTTGTATAGCTTCCGAGAAAAATTTCGCTAAAATAAATATATTTATATACGGTACATCGGAAATAAAGATTAGTGAAAAGTCAATAATGCTACAATTTTTCGGCATTCAGTATCTTCCCCTATATTTTATTAACTTATTTTCTTTGTATGTACGTATAGCTTAAATTGTTATTAGTGACCTTTAATATTTTTTATTTATTTACAGGATTGCTTTTCGCCTCGTTTTGCTTTGGAGCATTTCCTTTGTGTTGGCTGCGGTACCTTTTCTACCCATAAAATATTTCGGCAGTCATTTCTATGGTACAAACGGCGTTTGTTTATCATTACATATACACGACCCTTTTGCGATGGTAAGCACTAAATGAAAAATAGTAAAAAGTAGTAGTAGGGGAAAAATATAGTTAAGCTCTATCCAAAAATGAAGGCCAATGAGGGGGCTAACAAAATGATGCTTAGTTGCCCAGAAGTTGCATTCTTTTTTCGCTCTTGTGTTTTTTGTCTTCTATTCATATACGAAATGAGGTTCGCTGCCGTTGAATGATTGCACAATATTTTAATGGAGAGTAACCGAGTAATCCAAAGCAGGATGTATCGAAAGCTACTTCCTAGTTTCTGTGAGACCAGTAGGAATATCACGACTTCAAATACTGGAATGCTTAAGGCTTAGCAACACAAAGATATTTATCTATTACAACTCTATTAAATCCGTTACGTGCTGAAAAAGCAAAAAATTAGTTGATTTTGATTAGTTCCTTGGCATCCCAACATACATCTGTTTGAAGAGGCTCCATCTACATTCAGCTGGTTAGAGGGCTGAGAATATACTCGCGTTAGGTATGTCTGTCATAAAAGGCGACGAAAATCTTTCATGGGGTTGTGTAGTGCAACCCTTTACAGAGTTTGCCAGCGCCATATATAGCTTCTCCAATCCAATTGTCAACTCTCACTTACCCGTGGCGAAACTTGTTTTTTAGCAGTAGAGGATTTGGCGAACCCAAGCTCCTCATGGAAGTAGGGGGTGTGGGCGGGATCGCCTAGCAGGTTCAATGAGGTCGCATTAAATCGTTTCCGAGAAGGTCGGGCTTGCACATTAATAGTGCTTGTCATCGGATATATATCTGACAAAGGACCATCAACATCGATAGTACTCCCCAAAGCTTTCGGGAAGTGTCTTTGTCGCTACAAACACACGTAAGGCCCTGCGTTCAAATCCCGGCAAAATCATAACTAAATACTTTAGAAGAAACTTTTCAATTTGAAAAAAAAAAGTTCTTCTAAGCGAGGTCGCCTCTTAGTGGTTTGGGAGATACTTCGAGTGTGATATGTCTAGCTGAGATTTAGCTCGGCTAATTTATTGAATGTTAAAGTTTTAACTAAAATTTTGTTTTTGTCGCTTCACAACGAAACGAACTTTCGTTAGACCCTCCTCAGAAAAAAGGCCAAAAAATCAAACAAGGAAAAAGTGAGTAAAAAATCAGATTATGCCAAACGCAAGCTCAAAGATAAAAATTGTTTGCATTTAATTTTCAATGCTTTCTAAAGCGCCGCTGGGACTCACTTCATAAATAAGTTTGTTATAAAGTCAATTAGGGTCAATTTTATTTTTTTACTTTGAAGTGTTAAAAGGAATATTACAACAACTGCACACGTAGGGCTTCGCCATAAGTATCTGGAGTATTATTTAAGAATAAATATAACAAGGAAGTCTGTTTTGGCCCCCAACTAAAAATAAAGTATACCTTTAGGCTCTCTGGGGTATGATTTAAATTTATTCACCTATTCCAACCACACCAAACAACCGCCAAAACCAGTGCCCGTCGAGACAGGTATAGCGGTCTCACACACTTTTAAGCTTTTGTCAACTGAAATGCTGCTCGCTTGAAAACTTCGAATAAAATTTTACTCAATATGTTTACAGTTATGTCCATCCGCACAAAAAAAACTTTTTTATCTTTTAACGCCAGAGTTTTTGATTTTTTAGCAAAATCTTATTGTTATTGCTATATGCACATTTTATTTACATATTTTTCATTGTTCGTACTTCTACTTCCTTCTTTCTTTTGTTTTTATTTCCTTTCCGCTTTTTGTTCTTTTCAGGGATGGGAGTATTCGGCATTACTTTTCATACTTATCAATACAGTTTCGCTTATTTTCATATCGAATTCTTATTTAAGAATGTTGCATGCAATACGCGATTCGGGTGGCGGCATGCGGAGTACGCTGAGTGGACGAGAGAATGTTGTGGCTAAGCGGTAAGTGTACTCTTACTTTAAATTGGTTTAGATGTGCATTTTTTGATTCTTTGGGGTCTGAGAAGAAAGTGTGGTTTACTTCAAAGAAACAAAGAGGCAAGAAAAATTTGATGTCAAAAAAAAAAAAAATCCATTTCCAAAATAGTCCCTTTTTCCGAAGAAACTAATTTGCTTTCGCGATTTATTCGCACCAAAATTTCAGGGGACGCCCTAAAAACAATCGAAAGCCAGCCGTAAGCTTGCCACTGGCGGTAGTTACAAATACATATTATGATGCATAGTTCTAGGCGCATGATTCTGCATACATACATCCGCAATTTTTATAAAAGTAATTTATATTTAAAGCAGGTTCTCTTAACCTTTGATCTAAGCTCGATTTTACAGAGGAAGTTTTTGAATAAGGTTTTTATAAAAGGAGTATCCATCCAAACTGCTCATAAAGTCTTGCAAGAAGCACCCGGAACCGTTTTTTGGGGTGTTGCTATATTTGTATGACAAAAGAAGGCCACTTGAGCCTAAGTATTGAAAAATATTTCTAAAAAACTGTCTGCTCAATTCTTGAACCGATTTCTAAATGAAATTTTGAAGTTAGTCCATGCATAATTTTTTGAAATAGTTCAATAGCGCAACGATTGATAAAATTGTATGACTCATTTATGTCTCGCGATGCTTGTTTATAAATTTATTCATTAAATATTCTTCTGTCTGCTTTCTTCTCGAACATAAATTAGCTTTGCTGTAATTGTGATAACAGATTGCGCGTGCTGGTTTCCCATCATTGTTGTCAAGGTTGCTGCGCTTTCAGGTGCGTAAGAAATTTTTTGCTTCAAATTAACTTTAAATAATCATGTATATTGGAACGACAGGCACAACGCCGAAACCGGTTTGTCTCGAAACCAAATTTGACATGGGATGACGGAAAATCGTTCCAATATATATTATTTACCTACCCTGTCGGTAAATCAACAAAACAAAATAAGTTAAATAATCACTTATAATTAATATAAAATTTGATACATTATGCACCTTCTGTTTATATTTTTATTTCTAGACACACAAGCGCTCTATTATTTATATTTATTTATTAATTAGACGCATTAAATAATTTTTAATTATTCAATTAATATTTAACTTATCTCTTCTTCAATTAGGCTTCCAAATATCACCCGCCCTTTACGCATGGCTCGCCGTGCTCGTGTTGCCAGTGAACTCCGCTTTGAATCCGATACTGTATACGCTGACCACAGCCGCCTTCAAGCAACAGCTTTTACGCTACTTCAAAGACGTACCCAATACATGCTCACTTATGACCGATCCACGCTCGCAAACGCAAAGCGCATTCGATTCAAATTTGAGTGTGACTTTGGGTCATTTTAGCAGCATGCGCACACATTCACATAGTCATAGTCATAATTATAGTCATTCGTCGTTGGGCCGTAAGCGCTCGCAGAGTAGGCGCTTAAGTTATGTTTGATGTGTAAGGGGAAAGCGTTGTGCTTTCTATCGATACGAGTATGAAGAGGAGGAAAAACGTAGGCGTGGTGGTAGTGTTAGAGAAACGAACTGTTAAGTAGTATTGTGGGATATTGTAGTTTTTTTATTTTGTATATATGCACGTGCCAGAGACTGCTTTTGTTTTTAGTTTTAAGATTTTTAAGTGAAAATAAGCGCGAAACAAAATGTTGAAAAGTGAAAAGCATATGCTGTAAAAAGAAATGAATTTATATGATAATGAAATACAAATTTTTGAAAGAAAAACGAAATAGTTGTATGAAAGTTCCTTATATTTTGCATAAATAGTTTTTGTGTGTTATGTTAAGTATTTGAAAAAATAAATCATTTGTATGTAAATATATGTACTCGATTTATAATATATGGCTCGATTTATTAACCGATATTCCGTCATCGATTTTTCGATAGGATTTGGACTCAGGAAAAAAGTTCCACTACGCATACCCAAAAAATAATTTTCGAGCCTGCGAAAAAAAAATGGCGAAAGGGTAAATTTTTCGACCAAAACATTCCCCAAAACCCAAAAAATATTTTTTTTTGTTCAAAAAACTGTTATCGCCAAAGTTTTTACAACAGTTTTTTGAAAAAAAAAAAAATATATATTCTTTGGGTTTTAGGGAGTGTTTTGGTCGAAAAATTTATCCTTTCGCCATTTTTTTTCGCAGGCTCGAAAATTATTTTTTGGGTGTGCGTAGTGGTACTTTTTTTCCTGAGCCCAAATCCTATCGAAAAATCGATGGCGCGAAATCGGTTAACTTTCGTCCATACAAATCGACCCAGGTTAATGTATGCTCATATGTATAACTAAAATTTTATACTCTAGCTAAAGCTATTCGAACATTTTAAAAAATTTTAAAATGGGTTCGTAAGCACAAATGAAAATAGTAGCCTTTAAGTCAAATAAACAAAAAACACATTTGTTAAAATAATTCAAAAGTGTTCGAGTCACTGCTGTTGTACTTAAAAAAAAAAACGTCAATAAATTAATTACATTGATTCGAACTTAACGAAACTTGAGTGATAAAAGAAACAAATTTTAGAAAGTTTTCTCAATACAAAAATTTATACTACATGAGAAAGAAAGAAATTTAAAAACAAGTTTAAAGAAATAGTAATATTAATAACAAAAAATGGTATTTATTAAACGCCCTTATCGCTTTTTTGTATGAAAACATTTTTTTTTTATTTTTAAGCAATTTCATAAATTGTAATTTATTTAGTAATTTGGGAAAACTCGAAACAACAAGACATGAGGACGAAAAAGGCGGCAAAGAGTTCGAACCCGCGTTCTTGCGATGCTTGATCTGTTGACAAACGAATTCAGGCAAAAACATATCTTTGTGTTTTACAACCTTTCCCAATTGTCTTCTTTTGCGTAGATGTATTCTTTGCACAGCTATACTTTGCATGTACCAAAGCAATGCTTTGTTGTCGGCGGCTCATTTTAAGTACTGATTTGCTTTGCGCTGTTTATAGAAACACAAGAAATTAACTAATGCTGTGTATTTGTTTTATTAAGCGGATATTTTGGCTTTTTGCTTTTCATGTATGAAAAAGTTTTTTAAAAGCAATTTTTTAAATTTAAATTTATCCTTTCAAAGCCTTTGCTCCCGCGAGTGGGATTCAAACTCCCACCCTTGCGATAATTGAACTGTTGACCGTTAATTATTTGTATTTTCTATAAATAGAACAAAGCAAACCACTTCTTAAAATGAGTCGCAAACAGCAAAGAGTAGCTTTGGTACAAGCTAACTTGCAAAGTATGACTGTCCGCAGAATATATCTACGCAATAGAAGGCAATTGGTAAGATTACACAACAACAAAGGCATGGCTCTGGCTGAATTTGTTTGTCAACAGTTTAATCATTGCAGGAGTATCTGTTCGAATCCCACACCTTTGAGAAAATTGAGGACATTTACAAGGTATAATCGAAACAGCTGTACCCTTTTCTGTTCTGATATCCTGCCGTTTCGAATTTTTTCCAAGTTATTATATAAAAGAAAAATTTAAATAAAAAATGGCTGTAATATTTTTTCTTTTAAATAAAACAAAAAAAAAAATAACGAAAAACAAAATACCGAAAATAGTGTATAGACAGCCTCTGCATAATTGGCAGAAGCAGCAGAAATTTTGGGTAGAGCTTTAAGAACAAATTTTGTGTTGCTGCTAGATTTGTTTCTATAAAGGATAGTTATATATATATTTTTTACATGATTCAATCACAAGAGGTTTGCTCGACTGACAAATATTTTGACAATTACATCCATTTTGCTCCCAAATCAAATTGACATCCGTTAACTGTGTTGCTTGTTTGCGATTTTTCGAAAAATATTAGTAGTAGAAATAGAAAGCAATCGGTTTACAAATACCCGATAAGTACTGAACTGCATAATTCCTTAGAAAATTTTTTTTAAATTTTATGATGAATTTATTAACTATGGCATGATATTTTAGTGTGGCCGAACATAGGTAATTTTATGAAAAGTACGGACACGAAGGGATCGTGCACTATTGCAAACCTATGAACACACGAAACCTTAAACAATTTAAAATTCAACATCAAAAACTCGATTAGTAAATCGCTTCACGTGTAAATGTCATTAGTAAATTATGGTGTTGCCAAAACGAAATGTACTCATTGAGGATGTTAACTTGTTCATACCGTATGTTCGGAACATTCGTCTCCATTTAAGAATTTGTGGAATCGTTTTATATTTGGAATATTATGTATATACTTATTTGGAATATTCGGACCTCGTGAGGGAGCATAAAACGAACGTGTTCCGAATATTCTAAATTAACGGTTTATCCGGAGAACTTCCATGAAAATTTAAATGGAAGAGAGCTTTTCGAAATTTCAGAATAAAAGTCCCAATAAACGTAGCAGACCGCAAAAAAGCTTAACTCTTCTGTCAAAGTGAAGGCCGGAATAATATAAAGTTCTAAGAAAATAAGCCATTTTCTTTTCTCTTTTTGTCAGTTTATTGCGGCTGCTGAGTAGAGTATCACCCCATGTCGGCTGTTTGTTCAAAATATTTTTCAAAAATCTCCCATTTCAGAATTTGTCACAAAGACGCCTTATATTAGAATTTAGATTTAAGAAGGCCTTATCTCAGAATGATTTTCATTAGCTCCCTCTTATGTCAAAATGCGTTGAACTTATGCTCATATAGGGTTGAACTGGCTGGTCCATGAGGACATCACATAGACTGAATAAGTCTGAAGTGTTACTCATATAGGGAGCTTTTGAAACGTACGGCATTCTTCAAACAAATTCTGAAAGAATGACCAAACCTCTAGTAATTGAATCATTGATTTTTTATTTTTTCTGCTTTTTAAATTTAGCTTTGAAGTATTAGAAACAAAAATTTCGAAGAAATAACAAAAAAAGAAAAAACAAAAAAAATACCAATAGAAAAAATAAAACAAAAACATTTTTTTCATATAAATCGGCCGCAAATTAGAATATATATTTTCCTTAATCATGAAGGCGCTTTTAATAAATTGTGCTCCCGAAATTTAAACTGATTGATAAAATTCATAAATAATAGCCATTACGCTAAGAAACATTTTGTGCGTCTTTTTAGCCTAGTTGTTTTTTTTCAACTTTTTTTAGAACTACAGAATATAATCATATTTTAAAGAAATAAAAGAAAAAATGGCAACATTTTTTTTTTTTATTAAAAAAGTTCAAAAAGTGTAACACGTGGGTAGAAAACAATATTTTGACTCAATAAGAAAACACCATAATTTCAAATACCATTTTTGTGGTACAATTTGTCAAGGCGTACAAAACACCCTACAGTTTCCGCAAGGACTTCTTCATCTAACCCAAACCTTTTTTCACGGAGCTCGTTTTTGAAATTTTTGAATAGTTAATAGTCGCTGGGACACCATCTGTAGAATGTGCATACAGATGAGGCAGCCATTCGATCTTCAATTCACAAAAATTTGTCATTGTTACATGTGGTTTTCTGGAGTAATTGCCCCATTTGGACGACTAGAGCATGGTGCACCTTCAGTTTCTGTGCGAACCGTATTTTTTTCCTTAAAAAGCAATGAGAAATTAAGGCACGAAATTGCTTTGTATTCATGTTTTCAAAAATAACAAAAGTTGTTTCACTTGAATCGCTGTATACAAATGAAGGAAATGACACAATATTTTGACAGCTAACGTTTGAAGATTCATACTTCATAGTGTAGATTTAATCATAGTGTTGCCATCTATGTGTCAGTCCAAAAATTTGTCTACCCACGTGTAAATCCTAATGCTACATCACATTCGGATAAGTACTCTGCAACTCCGAGTCATTTCGACGTTTAGTACTGAATAGTGCTCATCCTCCTAGCGAGGCTTTCATTGAAGCATATTATCAGAGAACCGAAGTTTTTGATCTTTTTAATAGCCCATTCGTGATTTTTTTTCCTCTTGGTGAGCTATCTTTGATATTCCGGAAAATATTTCACGAACAGTTCTTTAGTCGGCTATAATTGTGAAAAAAATAACGTAAAATATTCAAGAATAACCTGGTTTTTTTTTTAAATTAATAATGAAAATTTGCAAATAAATAATGGTATGCTTTCTAGAGTGCTTGTTACCTTTGATAGATACATATAAGTAAAATGTTGCTTATACTATGTCTACACGGTACACGATTTCGGTTGTATGATTTCGTAAGTTGCACTCCTGTCCACACGATTATGATTCTTCTTTTGCAAAATTGACATTTGTTTTCGCTTTTTTCCCACACAGCCGAATTAAAACGTTCAAGATAAACATACGTTTTTGAAATTTGACAGCTAGTGCGGGCAGACCATCGATTATTTTATGTAAATTGTAATCGACCACAGAGTCGCTCAGTAAATTGCACATAAGTTCGGTCCAATTTCGATGAAATTAAGAAGAATTTCTAATTTCGTTTGACAGTTTTCACATAACGAAATTAGCTAATTTCGAGCTAATTTCGGCTGAAATTAAGAATCTTCCGAAATCAACTTGATCTTGGTGCCGTGGAGATATAGTATTAGTAATATTTGGCGATTCTGCTGGCTCAAGGTCTCTTCAAATGAAACACAGGTTTTTTTCTTCCGATATATTTCGGTTACACTACGGTATATCTACGAAATATATCGAAAGAAAAAAACCTATGTGTTTCATTTAAAGAGACCTTGAGCCAGCAGAATCGCCAAATATTTACAAGAACACAGGTCGCAAAAAATCCAATAGTAGTATTAGTAATATTTAAATAAATTAATTCAAAAACCTTTAGCTTTAAAAATAATTTGTACTGCATAACCTAAGATACATACATATATTAATGTAAACAAGTATATTTAATGTTGCAGAATGTTTACCAAAAATGATGTATAATTTAAAAAAATTAAATTTGAAAAAACAAAAAAATTTAAGAAAAACTTAAAAAACAAGGAGTTTTATCATGAAATAAAAAATTTCAAAACTGAAAATATAATGTATATCGAAATAAATAAAGCTAGTAAATTCCCCCCAGCGGGCTAGGGGGCTTAGAATATACCCGCGGCCGGTATGCCTGTCGTAAGAGGCGACTAAACTACCAAATTGATTCAAGGGGTGTCTAGTGCAACCCTTTGAAGGGATTGTCAGCGCAATTTGAAGTTTCTCCAACCGAATTGTCAATCTCACCTCGAGTGACATCTCGATTTTTTCATGTGTTTGAAGCCATGATATTGGCTTAGCTCTAGAACTCTATTGCGACGTTCAGTAAGATTTTTTGTTGTGTGTTAAAGATCGAGGATTAGCACTGATGGTTTCGAAGACGCGTTCGCATGTTCTTCAAGTTATGTAAGTGACTACCGCGCTGTCGACATGGTTCTTGCTGGATAGGGGGAAAAGTCGAGCTATGCTAGGCAGTCGCAAGATTTGTGAGGAAAACGTTTGGACATCATTATCACATCAAGTTAGGCCTCCAAAAGAGATACAAAGTGCAAAATCCTACTTTCCATGTTCATTGTTCGAAGCGTGAGAGAAGTGACGACTGTCTTTGAAGAGTTCGATTTGGAGCCCTTTACCGTCACTCGAAAACCTTTCTAAAGTCATCAAAATCGTAAATAGCTATTTCCTTCTTGAGTCATGTTTCAAATGTCAAACGACATTTTCATTTTAGTAACAGTAAAATGCTAGTTGCATTTATAGTTTGAAAACCGCTGTACTAAAACTTCAGCGCACAACAGTTTGAAGCCAACTGTATAATTATAACAGTCTGCTATGCATGTGACGGATAACTTCGCACAGCGTGGTGAAAATGGGAAAAATCTTATTAATGACATTTCATTTAAAGAAAAATTTCAAAGTAAACAGTACTTGGTACTTGTCTAATAGGTGGCGCAGAAATAACAGCATCCGGCGGCACTTCCAGGTATCAATACAACAAACTACAGCTGACAACACGTAGGCAATCTTGCTATGGCAGATACCAAAACGGAGCAAAATGTGTCAAAGCGAACTCTGAAGTGAAGCATAGCGTTTTCTGAAAATCGGCAATAACTGAGACCTTAGGAATAGAGTACTAAAGGGCGTATGAGCAAGAAGAAGAAAAATTAACATCAAATAGTCGATCGATCAGTGCTGACTACTAGCCGATTATTGTGTATACCTCGAGAAGGAAGCGAAATTCCAAAAAAAAAGTTTCCGCAGTATATAGCTAACTTCTTGTAGATTAACCTACAATTTGATATAAAGCTCCATCATTAACCCTTGAAGGCAAAAATTTTAATTTCCCGGTACAAAAATGACCCAGCATTTAATTGCCTTATATCTCTCGAACCAAACAAGATTTTATCGAATTCTTTGTTGCCTAATATAGCTACATATTTGTAGATTAAGACTTAGCTTGATTCAGGGTTCTATCAATAACGGTTCAAGCGCTATGCAAGATAATCGAATTATCGACAATTACGGTCGTGTTAACCGATTATTGTATCAAAATTATTGTTATTATGTTCTATTGCCACCTGCCCACAGATTACGCCACAATTTGTTTAAAGGTTCTAGTGCTAACGGTGAAGGCGCTAAATGCAATAATCGGTTTTTCGATTATTTCTGTTCCTTTTGTGCATATCTCTTGAACTGTTATCGATGGAGCCTTGAATCAAATTGTGTCTTAATCTAGCAGCAGAAAGATATATAACGTGAAAAAAGAGTTTAGAAAATCTTGCTTGGTTCACTAGATTTAGGGATGGGTCACTTCTCTACCAATAAATTCACATTTTTGCCCTGATGGGTTAAGGATGGAAGTTTGTGTCGAACAGTGAATTAGTCTACAACTGGGTGCCTATCTATTACAAAGACAAAAACTTTAAAATTTTGCTTACTTCAAGAGAGATCGAAAAACCGATGAATGCACTTAGCGCCTTTACCTTTAGCACTAGAACCTTGAACCAAATTATGGATTAATCTCGAAGTTGGAACCTATATAATGCAACAAAAACGAATTTGAAATTTGGCTTGGTTCAACGGATATACCCAGTAGTCTGTTGAGTCGCCAGTAGGTTGGTAGGTTGAACTGGCCGGTCCATGAGGACCTCACATAGACTGATTAAGTCCGTAGTGTTACCAGAAGTTTGTTTTAACGACCAAACTGAAAAACCCTATCAAAAACCAGGACTTATGTTATAAAATAACTCCGTCCTCTTGGCAAATACTAGAAGCTTCCTAGGACTTAAGCCACTTGCTGCTTCTAGATCTGACAGCTGTATCACTCCTAATAGCTGGAGTCTTAGCCTGGCAAGTGCAGGGCACGAGCACAGAACGTGCTCGATCGTTTCCTCCTCCAACCCGCACTTCCTACATCTGCTATCACTGACCAAGCCTAGTTTAAATGCATGTGACGCCAGCAGGCAGTGTCCAGTCAGAATACCCGTCATGAGTCTACATTCCTCTATTTTTAATGATAGGAGGAACTGTGTTAGTCTAAGGTTGTTCTACGCTCCGCTTAAATCGAAGTTCGGTATTCTGCATTACGACGGAATCGTAACGAGAAGAGGAAGAGCAAATGATTTTTCGAAATCAGCTGTTTGTACGGAATGTGTGAACAATGGAACAAAATAAATTAAAGAAAATTTGTAAAAAACACTGAAAAACGTTAATATTTTATTATCCAAGCCATTTTGTACAAAGAAAAGGAATAGAATATATTGCCGCCGTGTTATATTTTTTTGAGTGAAGAGCTTTCATAATTGTAAGTGTGTTTTTGTTGTTCTTTTGTCCAATTCCCTGCCGTGGCCACCAAGTTTTGTTAAAACGGATTCCTGCACGAATATAGTTGACATTTTCTGAATTTTATGGATGCTAATTTCATTGCAGTGGCCTAAAATACTTTATGAAGATTTATTTATTCTTTCCGCAAGGATTGTTTACGTTTTCGCTTCAACTTCCCCTACTCTGGCAGCATGCTTTGGCATATAACTGGACCCAACAAACAGACAAATTATAGCTGTCTATTATAATGGAAGCAATAGCCTCGGCATTATTTGTGGAGTTGGAAAGCAACGCATACGAAAATGGCCAAGCGAGAATGGAAAGGCAAATATTGCGAGATTTGTGTAATCCATTTGAGAGCAGTGAATTGTAAGATATTTAACTTAAAAGTGGTAAAGTTTAATGACTTATGTTCTTATTTAGGTTCAAAAAAACTTTCGACTCAATAAGGATGCTTTCAAGTATGTGTTAAATAATTTTGCGGGGCAAATACATCCAAGGACTTCGACATCGACATGTTGTTTTTGACCTGGAAACATATAAAAAACAATCATAATCAAACCTTTTACGTTTCTCAACAAGTTTTACTTATATTTTTGCTAAAATTCTGTTATAAATTAATAAAAAAGTAAAAAGAAAATATTTTTCCGCCAACCAATTTTCAACTTAGAAAAACGGAACTACGATCGAAATGCAGAATACACAAAATCGAACGATTCGAAGTTGGATCGAAAGAGATTGGAACACAGAATACCAAAATCGCCAAATCGAAAAAATTCCAATCCAAGTCGAAATGCAGAATAGGGCTGATAATCTTCGACACTTTACAGCCCCGCGCTTGAACCCACGCCTTTCCCGCTTGGTCGATCATGTGCACCTCTCGACTTCGCTTAATCTCGCCCAATCTAATTGGAATATCTACGGAGCAAGCGTCAAGGGATGCGCCCTTTTTAGCTAGTTCGTCCGCTTTTTCATTCCCATTTATTCCCATATGCCCTGGGACCCAATATAGATGTATGCTTCTCCCTGTCCCGATTCTCTCCAGAGACTGCTTACACTCTAACACGCATTTAGATGCTGTACCAGCGCCACAGTCAGTGACTGCTTTGCCACATCACTCATCTTCTCGGGAAAAGCAGGAGTCTTAGTGTTATCTCCCTTTGGCACCTCCGAGAATGCCAGTAGTTGTAGATAAACCAGATCGTAACGCTAGAACCGTTAATGATGGAACCTTTCACCAAATTGTATCTTAATCTACAAATACGTAGCTATATAAGGCAACGAAAAAGTTAAGTAAGTCTTGCTTGGTTCAAAAGAAATAGGGAAGGTAGGTGTTAGGTCGTTTATGTACCAATATACTCAATTTTGGCCTTGAAGGTTTGCAGTTGGAACTTTATATCAAATTGTGGACTAATATAGAGGTAGGTAGCTATACATTGCAAAAACAAAAACTTTGTCATTTGGCTTGGTTCAACAGATATACACAAATTTACAGTAGTCATCTGTACTGTGAACATCGGCCTAAAAGTATGCAATGGTCGTTTTGAGTTAGAGGAAGCAACAAAATTTGACACACACACCCACACGTATTAGTGAAAATTGTCTGCTTTTGTAGTTCTGCGAGCCTGGTAATTTCATCAATGTGATCAATGTAGAAAAACGAAAAATGCGAATGGAAAAATTAGCCGCCAGGGATGAGGAGGCTGAGTTTCTTCTGTGTGGAGTAGTTTTGGAAAATACAGATACCGCTGTGGTATAGTTGGTAAAGATGCTTAGCAGAGATTCCGAGTTCATTAGGGAGGGTCGTCTCCCATAAAGGATTTAAAAAAGGCCCAGATTTGTGGAAAAGTAGAAATTTTGATGGTACTTCTCTTGCTGAAGTGCATCAATATAATCATCGGGATGTGGGGATAAAAAAGGCTTAAAAGGTACGAAAGTCGTCAAATACATAAGTATGTGGATCGAGCCCCTAAGGCCAACTACAGTATTTAAGGCAAAGGATGATGATATAACAAGAGTGTGACTGGATGCATATTGCTTGGGGCTGCGGATATGCACTGACGTGTGAGCCCAATTCCATAAGATTCCAATAAACCATTGTATTTACCTAGGAGTTTGTTTTTTACTACTTTGAAGCATTTGTTGTAGACAATGGATGAACTTGGAAAACAGTTGAACGAGTTCCTTTTGGAGTGTATGTAACGGTCTACAACTCTGGTAGTTGAAATTCTTAAGCCCAAGTACTACTTTTGTGGTACTTAACGCTTTGGTTGTGTTGTTAAACCTTTGCAGCGTCATAAGATAAAAATGAAACCCTTGCCTGTTTCTTCGCATTGTAGTGGCTAACGCGTTTATGTTAAGTAGTAGCTACTAAACACAGCACAACAAATAGGTTTCGGGATCGGTGAATACGATTTACAAATTTATTAAACGAGCTGCTGGCCTTAAATTTGACCAAAGCGTGTAGTTGTACTGGTGTGTAGAAGCTGCATGTATCAGTGAGAATTTAAAGCGTGTACTCTGAAATACGCATACATACTGCGGCTGCGTCTTCTTACGACTTGGCACACTGCCGGGAACGTTGGAAAAGAAACGATTACTTGCGGTTAAACAACACGCCAGATTGCTGGCTCAGACCGCCCAACTTAAAGTCCATTATGTGAAGATTGAAGACTCGGAGGAAATTTAGACCGATCATTTCACGCTTGAGTTTTTATGCCTATTCCGTAGCTTGCCGAAATGTACTCAAAGTGCTTGCAGAAATAACTTTTCGGACTGGTTACACGCCTGTACACTGATCTTCAAGGGATCAGGAACTCGATGTTCTTTCCACGACTCCTACTTACCCGTGTTTTGGCGGCAAGAAGACTTATAGGGTTCCACGTCGTTAAATCAGATCTTTTGCTCGATGGTCAGGCTTAGCCCACCGCTGATGACACCACTGTTTTAATTGATAGATCCGGGATATGGCGGAAAGCAGACAGCACAATTATTTGGAAGGGTATTATGGAATTGATAAAGCTCTTTTGCATCTTCTGCACTACAACAAAAAATGGATGGGAAACATTTAACAAGGAATGGCATAACCAGCTTTGACCGTCTGCTATTTTCAAATCGTTTATTGTGCAAGACCTATCTAAAAATTGAACCTAGAATCTCCACTAGGTAACTTTACGAACTATAAATATCACAGATCAAAATATGCCGTCCTCGCCGCTGACAATCTTTTCCAATCGCGTTTTACGCATCTACATTGATGGATTTTGCCAGGCGCGCAGAACTATAAAAGCAGACAATTTTCACTAATACGTGTGTATGTGTGTGTTCATTGCTTCCTCTAACTCAAAAAGAACGTTGCATACTTTTAGGCAGATGTTTTAAGTTCCAAATGACTGTAAATTTATTTATATGTATTTCTTGAACCAAGCCAAATAAAAAAGTTTTTGTTTTTGCAATATATAGGTACGTACCTCTAGATTAATCCATAATTGGATATCAAGTTCCATCATTAACCCTTTAAGGCGAAAATGTGAAATTATTGATACACAAGCGACCCATCCTATTTCTCTTGAACCAACAAAATTTTTCTTAACTTCTATTTCGTATTATATACTTACTTACATGTAGATTAAGCGACAAATTGATTCAAGGTTCTATTAATATACATACACTTGTAGATTAATCCACATAAACCCGTCAAGGTAAAAATGTGAATTTATTGGTCCTCAAGTGACCCAACCTAATCATTTTTATAAAATAAAAACTAGAAAAATAGATTGTGGTCACAATTTTTTATTATCATGACATTTTTGGTTAAGTCATTGCTTTGAATTTTAAGAAATTCTTGATTATGCTTTACCTTCTGTTATCGTTCGAATCGCCAAACTGTCGAATAAATAACGCAAATATTCAGTAAAGCAAAATGTTCTTTATTTACAACACTATCATGGTGGTAGTATTTCACAAATAAATTACTCTCAAACTTAACTTACAACGTTAAAATCAAACTGTTTGATCATTACTTAGACTGCGTTGCTTTTATGCTCTCAGTTTGCCTCGTTCACCAATTTCTCCCAATGCGTAGACTTTTTACTAACAGCCGTATCGATTAGTTGCTTAGTTATGTCTCTTTCTGTATCTCGTATTGGCTTTGACCACATTCATGTATATCGGTAGTTTATGTTATGCCATATGCGCTTTTTACTGCTGTTTATATATGTGTGAAATATTCTCTGTTTCCTTCTTTGTATGTGTGTGTTTATGTCCTGCTACTAATGTTGTCCAGCATTTATTACTAGCGTAATAGTGACGCATCGAAACTACATATAACATTTTTTGGAAAAAATTCGGATGAAATTACAAAAAATTTTAATACCAAAAAAAAAATTATATTAAAATTTATACAAAAGAAGGGTATTATGGAATTGATAAAGTGCGTTTGCGTCTTCTGCACTAAAACAAAAAATGGATGGGAAACTTCTAACAAGGAATGGCATAACCAGCTTTGTCCGACAGCTATTTTCAAATCGTTTATTGTGCAAAATCCATCTAAAAATTGATTGAACCTATGCCGTCTTCGGTGCGAACAATTTTTTCCATTTGCGTTTTTCGCATCTACATTGATGCATTTTACCAGGCTCGCAGAACTATAAAAGCAGACAATTTTCACTAATACGTGTGTGTGTGTGTGTAAAACTTTGTTGCTTCCTCTAACTCAAAACGACCATTGCATACTTTTAGGCCGATGTTCCAAGTGCAAATAACTCAGATGACTACTGTAAATTTGTGTAGATCTGTTGAACTAATAAAAATTACAAAGTTTTTGTTTTTGCAATAGATAAGCACCCATTTGTGGACTAATCCAATGTCTGATACAAACTTCTATCCTTAATCCATCAAGGCAAAAATGTGAATTTATCGGTACAGAAGTGACCCAGCACCTAAATCTATTGAACCAAGCAAGATTTTCTAAACTTTTTTTCGCGTTATATATCTTTCTGCTCGCAGATTAAGGCACAATTTGATTCAAGGCTCCATCGATAACAGTTCAAGAGATATACACAAAATGAATAGTAATATAATCGAAAAACCGATTAATGCACTTAGCGCCTTAACCCTTAGCACTAGAACCTTTAAACAAATTGTGACTTAATCTATGGGTAGGTGGCAATAGAAAATAACAACAAAAGTTTTGAAATTTGGCTTGGTTCTCGAGATATACACAATAATCGGTGAATACGTCCGTAATTGCCGATAAATCGAATATCTTGCATAGCGCATGAACCGTTATTGATGGAACCCTGAATCAAACTGAGTCTTAATTTACAAATATGTAGCTATATAAGGCCACAAAAAAGTTGTGAAGATTTTGCTTGGTGCAAGAGATATAAGGCAATTTAGGTGCTGGGTCATTTGTGCACCGGTTAATTAAAATGTTTGCCTTCAAGGGTTAATAATGGAGTTTTATATTAAATTGTGTATTAATCTAAAAGTAATTACCTATATGTATTTAATTAGCGAGCTTTGCTCATATTGCTTTATACAATGGTTTTTGTAATTGATATTAGAGAAAAATTGTAAGTTTACAAACGGCGATGGTTACTAGGACATGTTTCTGAATTTCACTTCTTCATCAGCTAGCTTTTCGGGAGCTGAGCGTTGAACTCGAATCTCCAACATTCACATTAGTGCAAAGGCAGATGCCTTTAGCTGCTGAGCCATATATATTTTTAAAAGCGCGCCTAAAATCATATCCACACCATTAGGAATAAACTACATACAGAGTGTATGTGCCTACATGGTGATCAAAAGGAATATAAACAAAAAGGCAACTCTTAGAGACCAATTGTACAGCGAACAACGGAACATTCATATGGCTCAGCAGGCCTTTGCACTGATGTGAATGTTGGAGATTCGAGTTCAACGCTCAGCTCCCGAAAAGCTAGCTGATGAAGAAGTGAAATTCAGAAACATGTCCTAGTAACCATCGCCGTTTGTAATTACCTATATATTGTGAAAACTTTTTTTTGGGAACTTCGCATGATTCTCGAGATATTTACAATAATCGGTTTATAGACAACTACTGTCGAAGTATTCGATAGCTTACCTGCTGCATGTGAGTGCAAAATCTGGATTGACGGATGCGACAGCTTATTTATTGGTAGGAAGCAAAAGCACGCAAAAAATATGAAAGCTTCAATGAAGCTTTTTGTGCTTTCTTGTTTAAATCGCAATATGTGCCATCTATCACAAGCTCTTCACATTCGTCCTTTCGTTTAAAGCAATTTAGTGCTTCTTAATTTCTTTTTTTTTTTATAAAATAAATTTTATTTAATAACTGCAATTTTCCACACACATTTTCATACAATTCAATTTATAGCTAAATTTACTATTTACATACATATTTGTGTATATGCCAATTTATATCGATATATATATGAACTAGTATATATATTTATGCGCTAACCTATATACTTATTTATGTAAGTAGATAATTAATGTTTTTAACGTATTCACATAAAATATAGATTTCTAAGTGTTAGCTGTGTATGTTTATATGTTTGTTTGTTTGTAAGTAAAACTATTAAATTTTGCTTATTTCCACATTTTCACATTATTTTCGCGTCACAATTTTTATGTGAAATTTTTTTAATTTATGTACTTTGAATTTTAAAATTTATTATAACTTTTTTTAATTACATTTTAAATGCTAAAGCATAATTTTTTCTTCATAAAACATACGTATATATATTTATAGGTATAAACTTAACTTTAATGATATTGTTTTTTTTTGTTGTGTTTGTTAAGCGTAATTACATAGAATTTGTAAGTAGTTTTTCACGCTTGTCTGCTTATTTATTAAAATTTTGCTGCTAGCAAAAATGCAATTTATGTATATCACTAAAGTACTTGCAAATAATTATAGGCTAATACATACATACAAATTACATATTTATGTATATACACATGTAGATATTATATAATATTCGATTTTGAAATTTTCACTAATAAATATGTGTGAAAATTTTTTTACAAATCTCAATCTAATATCTTTTAAATTTATTACTTCATATATCATGTTGTTGCTTAAATTTATGATTTATATTGCTTAAATAATACATTTTTAGTTTTTAATTTTTCTTATGTTTATTTTGTCTATGACTAAATATTATACACATATATTTCTAAAATTTTTTTATCGTCTTTACAACGCCATCAGTCTTTAACTTAGGGATTAAATTCTGTACTTGCTTAGAATTTTAGTCATATTTTTATTAAATAAAAAAATTTACATAAGAAAATTTAAAATATTTAGTCATTTGGGTTTACGAAACTTCTAAAGCGTTAAAATATATTTTTTTATTGAATTGAATACAGCAAGGAACAGAAATATAGCGGCGCCAATTTTCATGAAAACTCATCGATTAAAAACTTTTTCTTTTTATTTTCGAAATTTCGCGTATTCAGATCGGTGTTTTGTATTTAATTCATATAAAGTGTAAAATTTTTTTTTTTTAATTTTAAAATTGCCAAAGATTACCGCAAAAGCCTATTATACTTTGGTAGTCTTAAATTGATTGAGCTACAAAACTGCAAACTGAAGAAAATTGAGAAAATTTCAAATAAAAGTAGTTTTCGTAAAACTTTACCAAATTTTCGAATTTTTTAGTAAACGTTTTGGAGATTGGCTTCCATAGTTTCAGTAACAAAATTCGTAGAAGTTTTTGCATAAAATATCGAAAAGAAAAATAGAAAATCCAATGTCACTAATAAAAATTCTGTTGAGCGAACCTAAAAATATTCTCCACAATTTAGATTTAAAACGTAAAGTTACATATGTATCTTTTAGTAATACCATATAGCAACAAAAATAGTGCAAATTTCAAAGAGTGCAGCGGGCATTCATATGGCTGAGTGGATGAGTGGATAGAGGAATTTGCTTTTGCACTAGTATAAATCTACGAGATTTCGAGTTCAAAACTCAGCTATCGAAAGCTAGGTGATAAAGAAGTGAAATTCAGAGACATATCCTAGTAACCAACGCCGTGCAGATTTTGAAATTTTTCTCTTATATCAAATATAAACAAACCAAAGGATAATGTAATTAACGAAACTAAAAAAAATGTGACTGCTAATTTTCTGTTCGATGCTGTATATGAAACATGTTATGGATTTAAAATTTACAGCTGATGGTGTTTTACTACATTTTTTCTATTGAAACAAACTTTAAAATATATTTTCGAAAGTTTTTCAAGTAAGTATTATTCATAACGAAAATTTGATTTTATTAAAAAAAAGCGTTTGCTTTTAAGTATGTTCTTGCAAAAATAAACACGATTTTTAAAAAAATTGCTTTTTCACAAAAAAAAACTATAAAAATATCTTTTAGAAAAAAATTTCAAAATAATTATATGTATTTGATTCCCGGAAACAGGCTGATATTGCTGTATACAATAAAAAAGTAACAGTTTAAAATAAAAAATTGAATACAAAATTTAAAAAAAAATTAATACGCAAAAAGCAGATATATCAAGCACTAAGAAATTAATTTATTTTTATTTTATTTTTTAATTGGAAAAATCACATTGAAATTAATAATTTTTTTGTTTTGCTTCAAATCAAATAAAAAATTTAAATACAAAAAGAAGTGTTTGTTTTATTTAATTAAGAGTAAGCTTGGACTCAAAAAATTTTAATTTTTAATTAAAATCATATAGTGGAAAATCATATATATGGAAAATTAAGTCGATCAAAAACACACATTTATTTAAAAAAAAAAAAAAAAAAACAAAAATAGAAACAATAAAAAATCATTTCATTAAAACAAATTAGTATTGAAAAAACTGAAAAAAAAATTGTAAAATCAAAAACCAATACAACAGTTCAGGATGAAATTATTGAAAGACTTTAGAAAAATACATATATATAAATAAAAAAAAAAATAAGACAAAGGGTGAAGTAACAAGAGTTGAAAACGTGTTTTGGAACGCCATTTATGAAAAAAATATCTTTTTTATTATTTTCTAAGAAAAAAGTCGAAATTTTGTTTTTCTATGTTAATTACGGGCACGAAAACTTTAAATTTTCTAAATGAAATAAAAAGCCAAATTTCTCTACAAATTAGTTAGAATTAAAGAAAAAATTACTAAAAATAATTATAAAAAAAATAAAAAATTAAAAAAAAATAAATTAAAAGTTATAATAACTTTAAAAAAATATTTTTTTTTTAAATAAAAGTAGAACTAATGATTTAGTGAGAAATATCAAGAGGATGAATGATGCATTTTCAACTTTTAACGTAATTAAGATAGAAAATTTTTATTTTTGCTATTATTTTCTAATTACAATCGTTAAAAATATTTAAAACCTATTATTTTCAAGTTTGAGAAAATATTTCTTTATGATGTGCAAAAAAAAATAAAAAATTTAAACTAAAAAATAATAGGAAATGTTTAAAGATACATAAATACTTTTTATCTATTCAAAACCTAAAATTTTATTTAATAAAGAAAAATTATAAGAAAAAACGGGGGTGCAGATTGTTTTTTAAAGTTTAGGGAAATATTTTTTTGTTTTTAGAGAGTACAAAAAAAGCAAATATCTTAAAAAATAAAAAATACATTTTTTAAAGTTGAAAAAAAAAATTATTTTCAAATTGAAGTAGATTTACAAAAAATTATTTCCATTTAGTCTGTAATAATAAATTGTAAAAAAAGAAATTTTAGTGTAACACATACATATGTGTTAGGTGTGGGGCTATTGATTACTCGCTATTTGTGACACAGATTGATTACCACGCTTCTTTTGCTATTAAGTAGTTTGTTAAAAATATTTTGATGTTACAATAAAAAAAAAATTAAGTTGAAAATTAATATTGTGTGCCAAAAGCTGTACTTAAAAAAAACATTAAAATTATTTAAAAAAATATATATTTTGGAATAAAAAAAATCTATATAAACAAAAAAAATTGAAAATGTTTAGCTAGGTTATTTAGCTGAGGTTTATTTACCTCAAACAAAAGTAAAACATTTAGGTAAAAAAAAAAAACAAGTAAGGACGGGACTGTCTTCGGCTGTGCCGAAGACTTCATACCTTTCATCAATGGGGCTGAACAATAATCTCCAAATAATCGGATGAATAAGATAAGAAATATATAGTGAACAGATGTACATACCTAAACGATTTTTAAGACAAATATAAAATACAAATGGCAAAAAACCCCCTTATCTGAACGATCGGTTGTATGGGATATATATTATATATAGCTCCGATCAAAATGATTTTTACAGGAAATCTTCTATGATATATTAGAATATATATCACCAAGTTTAACGTTTTTATATTGGAAATTAAGGGAGAAATTGCCAAAAATCTTTCTATCTGAACGATCGGTTGTATGGGATATATACTATATATAGCTCCGATAAAAGTGATTTTTTCAGAAAATCTTCTATGATATATTAAAATATACATCACTGAGTTTCACGTTTCTACTTTCTAAATTAAGGGAGATATGGCCAAAAATCTTTCCATCTGAACGATCGGTTGTATGGGATATAACTATATATAGCTCCGATCAAAGTGATTTTTTCAGGATATCTTCTATGATATATTAGAATATATATCACCGAGTTTCACGTTTATACTTTCTAAATTGCGGCAGAAATTACCAAAATCGTCTTATCTGAACGATCGTTTGTATGGGAGATATATGTTATAGTGGTCCGATCCTACCGGATCCGACAAATGTCTAATATAATACAAAAATACATCCTTGTGCCTAATTTCATTGAGATATCTCAAAATTTGAGGGACTAGTTTGTGTTCAAACAGACAGACGGACGGACAGACGGACTATATCAACTCAGTTCGTCGCCCTGATCAATTCGGTATACTTAATGGTGAGTCTATCTTCTATATTTCTCAACGTTACAAACATCGGACCAAAGTTAATATACCATTTCATGTTCATGAAAGGTATAATAAAAGCTTGCTTTTGCAGTTTAAATAAAAAAAGGGCTGTTCAATCGAAAATAAACTGTTAACTGTTTATTTAATAAAAAAAAAAATGTAAAGCATGTTTTCGATGTTTCAAAAAAAACAGGAAAATGTGTTTACCGTTCAAAATGAAGAAAAACAGCAAAAAAAAAAAACAAAAATAGAAATTTCTGTACTGAATTTCTCGGACGAATAAAAAATAAATATAAAAAAAATATACACAATTAGGTAAATCCTGAAAATTGTTAAAAATGTTTTTAGTCCTAGAAAATTTTTGTGAAAAGAAAAAAATATCTCAAATAATAAAAACTGTGTACAAAACCTCAAAAAATCTCAGATTATTATTATTATTTTTTTTTTTGTTACTTTAAGAACATTTTAGTGAAAGCATACAAAATTGTGTACGCTTTAAAATAAATGTTGCAAAAATGTAATATTTCTCAAAATTTTTGTTTTTAGTAGTCTAACTAAAAATTAAACGAAAAAATAAAAACATCAGATAATAAAAGACTTTCTTTACATTTCATAAATTAAGTTGTTCAATTTAAGGAGAGAACACTTTTTGTGTTGCAATTTGTTCTGTCTTTCTGCGTCAGTTTTGTTTTTTTTTTGCTTGTTCAGTTTTAACTAAAAAATTAAAGTAATTTCAATTTTTTTTGAAATGTGTACGTGAAGTACAGAAGAATTCTAGTTTAAAAATTTAGTTTAAGTAAAGAAAATTTCACGACTAAACTTCACGACATTCCAATTTCAGCAGTTTTTTGTAAACCATTAGTGCCAGCTAGAAAAAATTATAACGACAGCCTTGCACTAACTAAAAGATAGCATAAGTCGTGAGTCATGAGGAAAACTAAATCTAATAAATTAGCCACATTCAAAATTACAAATAGACGAAAAAAAAATTATTAAAAACTGGCTCAAAGTTTTGAAGCTAGTTTTCGAATGTTTAACGCGTTCAAGAATTTTAATCGCAAATAGCGTTTTTTCTTATAGACGACAGAGGCGAAAGATTTAAAAAATTTATAACAAATTCAAAATTTGCAAAATAAAAGTTAAGCGTTTCTAAATTTAAGGAAAAACATTAAATTAAGTATAGTTTCTAACACAGCTTTTGGCACATTAAATCCTTACTAAAATATCCATATATATATTTTTTTCGCAATATTTAGTACTTAAATCTGTGGTTTAAATTTGATAGAAAATAAAAACTTCTTAAAAGACAGTAATTCAAAAACAAAAAAATTGTTTTTTCATTCAAGTACGTACACTTTTTAACATGAAGGCACATTTTACGTGTTTTTTTTATTTTCTTTTTTTTACTTTTTCTGTATAAATAGAAAAAGCATAGTAACAAGATTTATTTGCTAGAGTTTACACTTTTAGTCATACAATAAAAAATGTAGTTTTTTGAGTAGTCAGTATCTATAAAATAAAAACTTAAATAAATCACTTTTGCATTTTTTCGTCAATTGATAACATAAACAAATTTGAATCATACAATTTTTTAACTAAAGTAAATTTTAAAAATTTCATAAAACTTTTCTTGCTTAGGTAAACGTTTGAAATGAAATTAACTAATATTTGATCAATTAATTAAGCGCTTTTTATAAATATTCTATTCTTGATCCAAAAGACTATTTTTTATAAGAAAAAAATTGCTAAACAAAAAATTACCTTTTTTATAAATATTCTTCGTTAAGTACCACCTTTTGAATTTCTTTTCGTTAAATTTTTTTTTTTAGTATGCGGAACTTAGGCCAAATGATGAAAGAGGCTGCGCTCTCAGAACAAATTTCAGGGAGCAAGAGCAGGGGAACCAGTTTACGAAAAAGTTTCACAATTAAGAAAGCTTTTAGTGCTTTTGCTCACTATATAGAATATAGAAAAGTTTTAATAGATCAACAAAGCTTTCTGCGGAAAAGCTTTCACAAGCCAATATAACTACTTAGTTCGGTTCGCTTTACTGCCGCTCTCCTCGCTTAAAATTCCGCTCATAATTATCACACATACTCATTACTACCCACTGCAGCCTCTCGCCAGCGTTCACGCTCATAATAATCACCTGCCCCGCTACCGCTGCTACCACTCAACCAACTATTGCTGCCGCTCGTCCACCAACTACTCAAAAATCACCGTTCATTAGCGTGCGTCGTCGAACCAATGCCACCACCGAGTGGACGTCTAAAGAAGCCCAACGTATCGAGCGTGCGGAAAGTGCGTCGTATCAGCTCGTCTTTATACTTCCAAATTGTTTTGTCCTCCACCGAGTTCTCACGATATTCCTCACAGCTCTTCTTCAACGTATTCACACAATCGGCGCGATAATGCTGCAACTGCGCGTCAGTCGTATTTACAGGGTAGGATTTGCAAACGCCACCAAGACAAGCGAGCGGAAAATGATTGTGCAGCGTGAGCACGCGCTCTGGATCGTGGAAACATTTCACATATTGATTGGGTTTGGTGTAGTTTTTGGCGCGGTGTACATGCTGTAGCATATGCATATACTTGGGAATGTCCTTGTGCCAGCCATGCTCGTGTTGCTGATCGTCCAAAAAGTAGACATTACGGAAATTGTAGCTATTGAAGCCTTCGGGTTTGATTTGCAATGACTCCGGCACAACTTTTTCCATTAGTTCGGACCAGAGCACAAAATTGCCCTTCGGCATAATAACCTCATCGATGTCAAGCAGCGCGATATACTTATACAGGTAGAGATTCTTGTAGAGACAATCGTTGTAGGGTATAACCTCGTTTTGGCGCTTATGATTAGTTTTCTTGGTTAGATAAAGATGTTGAAAGCCGGGCACATTGGGTTGTCCACCCGGCAGTGTAAGCGGTATTACTTGCACTTTTCCCTCTTGCTCATAATGACTGAGCACCTTTGTTATATTTGGGTGCACTTGCAGATTGTAGAAGTAGATCTTATCTGCACCCAAAATATTCAGCATCTCAATCCATTCAATTAAGCGTACAGACAGATCATCATAGAGAAAGTCCAAACCCTTAACACATACGGCGAAACCTTTCTTCTGATCATCTTGAGGCCGATTGTAGATCACGCGCAAATTATTTGTCGCCGTATCGCATTCTTTCTCCACCATTGAAACCGAACTCGGCACCACACCATGAAAGGGTTTCGGTATTTGACATGCTATCAGATACGGCTGATAGATACCTTGCTTATAGTTACCCCATTTATTGTACCAAATATATTTGTACTCAAACGTCTTCACAATAAATGGCTCCTTTTGACCATCGAACCAGAATTGGCAGTAAGTTTTCACTGTCGGCTGTATGCGATCAATCATGCCAAGTATGCGCACTGTCGGTCCAATGCGTGATGTCTTGCGTATATCGTAGTAGGCGCCGAATAACTGGAAGGTGCCGTTCATCGTGCGTATCGTTTGCCAGTAAATGTTATTGAATTCCAACTCGAAAATGGATGGATACTTGGCGCATATGTTGGATTTTTGTTGGCGAAAGTTTTTATTTTTACTCCAATAGGCGATGGGAAGTGATGGTATACGCGACTCAACATCGCGCACCAGCTGATCATCGTCCATTGCTGAAAGGAAAGAGAGGAGGAAGAAAAAAGGAAGATCGTATTAGTAAAAAATTGAAGGAAAGAAAGTACGAGAATAGGGAAGAAATGCGCTAAACGTTGTATGTAAATGAACTAACGATGGTCAAAATCGTTTTTCTTAGAAATATTCCGAATAGTTCTGCCTTCTCATACGTGGCAAGGTTCTAAGTCAAGTCCAAAGTATAGTTTTAAAGCAGTTCAATTATCAGAGGTGCATATGATTTCTCAAACGCACAATAGTTGCTAGTAAAATCTACACAGACGGTAAGAAAGCAGCCTTTAGGACCTAGATCTTATTTTGGTTAAGGTTTTTTTTTATTTGGAAGGCAAGTTGAGCTCTGCGAACCCGAAAACCTTTTACGGCATGAACGGCTGAAGAGGACGGTTGACTTAGAAGATGCGAATTGGTCATAAAAAGCCGTTCCTGAGATGTGTGTCTTAATGCGCTTGTTACCGAGCGGCCAAAAAATATATGGCACTCTCCTCAACTTTCGGTGAGTATCCTAAGCATTACAACGACTACAACTCGCCATATAGTTTTCACTCCCCATCACTCTCCTTCTGAGGTCTTGAATTTTCAATTCAAGTTATTACGATCTTAAGAGATATCTTATATGTCTTATGTATATTATGATTGTAGGTAAGCTGCCTCCTTGCATAATTTTCCGTCTGTTAAATCCTCCTGCCATTCACATTCCTGGTTTGGTCGGCCGCACTATGAGTGTTGTTTAAATATAAGAATTTGATCGGTTAAAGTAAACGCTCAACTGAATTAGATACAAGCCTGTAACATCTTTCTCTAGAATACAGAGGCACTTAAATATTGTCACAGGACCAGCAAGGAAACAATGTTTAGATTAGTTTAAATATGCATTTGTGTGCCCTCAAAGTATCTAGGTGCTCGGTTTCCCCTGGGGTCTCAGTTTATTTCTACTTTAATATAACTGTAAGCAGGCAATTATTTGCCGAGTTTCACACAAACCTTCTAACCACAAGATGGTCCACTCTACTGAAAACTAGAAGGGAGTAACCATATTTTGGAAGAGGACTTGGCGCCTATTTCTGCGCAAGTATCCTCCCTTACTAAGCAGCTCCCTAGATTAGGTTGGCGTCGTTGAATATCTGGATGACCTATTTGTTAGCCCGACACTAAAGGCGTAAATTGATACTTGATATACAATTGAAATGTGTACGGTACCCATGGCCTTACGACGTTAAACCACGCGAGCTTAGCCATTAAGAAGCATTGTTAAAGTTTGCCACTTTTTTAATCTAAGCCTCGACATCTCTGGTTCTTCACTTAGGAACAGTAGGCTTAGAGACGCTTACTATCTCACGTCCTCAACAAGAGCAACAACATCTATTTTCACTGCTATTATGAACACAGGTTTTTTCAGAATTCAAATTTGACTCACCTGTTCGATTATCCACCAATATCTCCGAGGGATCAAAACGATCCGTTGTCGTTGACGTCGTTTCCGCATAACGTAATATATCCTTCTGCAGTAATATGCGCCCACTCAACGGTACTGCGCTATATTCTTGTGATACAATATTGGTGCCATGCATTTTGAAAAGTCCAATAATGACAAAAGACCAAACGCACAGTGAGAGTAGGATTTTTAGAATGATCTTTGAACTGGCCATTTTGATGTGTATTTGATTGTTTTGAATTTGTGTTGGGATTGCGTTTAACGTTTCCTTAAAATTAATGATTGTTAGATATTGTTGTTGTTTACACAGTTGATTGTTATACAAGTTTTTTGCCTGATGTTATTTTAACTTTAGTAACTGATGTTTTTGTTGTTGCTTTCTTATCGTTTTTTTACTGCCTTTGTTTTTTGCGGGCATGTGTTCTTAGCAGTCACGTTATATACTTGCTCGTGTAAACTTCTGTCACGCTATAGCTCTCTTACAGCCCTGCGCGACGCTTTCATTCGTTCGTTCGTTACTTTGTGATGTATTACTTAATTCGCACGAATATACCATTAAATTTTACAGCAACTAAAAAGATAAAGAAAAAACAATAAATTAGTAAAGGTTATTCGATATCTTTCCAAAATATATCTACTTAGTAAGTAAAAGTATTGTTTTCAAAAATTTAACATTCATTATTGAGGTAATTGCAATAACTTTATTGCTCGCCAGGTGCAGTGCAAGTAAGTAATTACCTCTCTTTTACTATCGTTTTGTTTTAGTGTTATTGTTTTGCTCTTATCTGTTTTTTATGATTTGTAATTTCTGTATAATCTTCATAATACAAAGTTATTCAAATTGTCATTTAATGTTTTTATGAGCGACCAGACAATATTACCTTGTCATAAAAACTGTAAACAAAGCAAGCAAGACAATGCCTTTTTAATGTGTCGAATGGAAAGCGCAAATTTGTGTTCTCAAAGGAGACAGTAATAAACTAAAAAAAAAAAAAAAAAGAAATAGCAAGGGCTGAAATTCAAGTCATTTGCTTTACAAGTACATGGCCGCGTTGGTGGCCACACTGCCCAGTTCTCCACTTACCACTGTCCCTCTCCCTTAAATTAGACTAACTCGCCTACGACTCTATAATTTCTTTAGCTTTTTCTCCGCAAACAAATTTGTTGTAACTTTCGCATCAATAAATAATGAAACTAATTAAAGCAGTGCTTAAAAATAGCATTTCAAAAGAATATGCAATAACAGTGGTAGACCACTATTTGAGTGTAAGCGGGAACAGCAAATAGCATAGCTACGAGTGGAAGTCAATAAGTACACATACAATGAAAAAGAAAATTTAATTTGACTGATAAAGAAGGAAGATCTCGTTGAGAGCGTAGACATTTTTTTACAAGCTACTAAAAATATGATAGAGCGCCGTAGATCGAAGGTTGGTGCTAGTTCCACAATGACTTCAAAATTTACGAATTTATAATGTTCCTGAGAAAATTTTGTTCGAGTCATGCAAATTTACAGACTCGCCGAAAAGAAATAATGGAAAGTACTTAAAAAACGTTCTCTATACGAATCTGTGAAGCCTAACGAAATAAAACAAGTAAGGAAGGCTAAGTGAGGGTGTAACCGAAAATTACATACTTAGCTGCAAAATTAAAGCTTTCAAAACTTTTAAATTACCTTCTTTTAAAAGAGGGTGGTGCCACGCCAATTGTCCAAAATTTTACTAATTTTCTATTCTCCGTCATAGGGTCAACCCACCTACCAAGTTTCATCGCTTTATCCGTCTTTGGTAATGAATTATAGCACTATTTCGTTTTTTTTCAAAATTTTCGATATCGAAAAAGTGGGTGTGGTTATAGCCCGATTTCGTTCATTTTAAATAGCGATCTGAGATGCGTGCCCAGGAGCTTACATACCAAATTTCATTAGGATAAATCAAAATTTACTCAACTTATCGTGTTTACGGACAGACGGACGGACATGCCTAAATGAATTTCTTTTTTCGCCCAGATCATTTTGATATATATAAGTCTATATTACCTCGATTAGTTTATGCCGTTACGGGGAACCCTTATGCGAATAAAATTAATATATTCTATGAGCTCTGCTCAGCTGAGTATAAATATCGCATTTGGGGTATTCTAGAGGTTGGGGAAAGTGCCTAATGCTAATGTTAATCTCCTGGATCGAGTACTCAATGATGTCCGTGGTGACTAAATGTCGTATCCGTGTATTGTGCCAAAAATTGTGCGTAGTTTCTTTCTTCTGTCTGAACTGTCTGAACTGTCTGAAATTCCTAAACTAAGTACCATGCTATAGTTAGTGTAGTAACAGCGCATGTCGTGAGTTTGCCCTTTTGGAGGGCTTTATCTATTTCATATATACTTGGCCCTTAATTACGCTATGGTTCCATTACATATTTCATTAGCACACTGTTTGATAGTTCATTGCTTTTATTAAGTTTTGGCAGAACTTCGCGGAAATTGCAATCGCATTTAAGATCCAATTCCAATTTTCGGAGAGATTCTGTCCGGGTTTGAGCCATGGATCTATTTATTTATTATTATTTACCAAGTTTTCTTCGGCCGCTATAAGGGACCGTGTCCACTTTTCTCTCTTTCTGCCAAAGCAGGTTCGGTATATTATTTTGATTTTTGATGGAAATAAGAACGGGTATTGTTTTAAACCTTTCGAACTCTTGCCTGAGCCCAGTAGTAGTAGTTATTTCTTCGGAAATTTTTTTATCGTTCTGAATAGCTAAATGGTTAGCGCATCGCGCCTAAAGGGTACTGATGGTGAAAGCTTAGCACCCTTCGAAATGGATCTATCTGCGCAGCTATGGCACATTGTCTGAAAAATTTTCTACTTACTAATCCAAAAACAAACTAAAATTTTTCAATTATAGAAAAATTAAAAAAAAAATACAATAATTATCATTAGAAAAAAATTGTTGTTCTAGCCTTGAGCTCGAATCGAACACTGAATCGTTCTGAAGAAAATATATTGACGAAATCACAAAAAAGTAAAAAAAAAATATAAGAATAATCGAACTCTTTGTACAACAATTTTTTTTGTCGATTTTAGAATTATATAAACAGAAATAATAAAAATAAAAAATAAACTGCAAAAAAAAAACTACAAAAAAATTAAAACGAAACGTTTAGGCAAACACAAAAGAAACAAGTGCAGTAGTATTTATTTACTCCAATATTCCACACAATCATTCAAATTCTTTTTTAATGAAGTTGCCATTCGGCTGAAATATTTTTTGTTCCAGCCGGAATAAAAAGAACACTCGAAATAAAAAAAAAATATATATATAAAAAAATCCAGAACATTTCATACTAAAAATTTCGGCCCAATGGAATGAAAGAACTTTATTAAAAACTAGGCAAAATAAATATATTGTTTGGAACAATTCTCTAAAAAAGTTTTCATCACACAATTTACTATTCAAAATCAATTAGAACGATATTTTCAAAGAAGTTTGCACAAACTGGGACTTGTGTTGTTTCGGCGGACTGTTCCTATTCGTTCAGAAAATTCAACACAAAAATTTCCAAATTTTTTTGTTTTTACTTTTTATTTTATTTCTTTTACCAAAGGAAGAAAATTGGTTCAAAGAATAAGACAGAGTTACGTGAAAACTTTTATAACGATGTATTTATAAATAATAGGAATATATATATTTTTTAATCTTACATAATTCAAAATAAAAAAACTTTAATATTTAGTTACTTGTCATAAAAGTAAAAATAAAAAAAATGAGGATTTCAAAACATTTAACGTTTATTTAAAAAAAAAAAATGTAAGAAAACAAAGTTTATAATTTTTAAAACTTTTTTATTATTATAAAAACTTAAAAAATGTCAGCAAAAGTTTTTAAAAATTTCATAAAAAGCAAGGAAGATTTAAAAAAAAGTTGTTAAAAAAAGTATATATAAAAAAAGTAGTTTACATTTTTTGTGATAAAACTTAAAATAAGAGCACTACCAAGAGCGAGCCCGGTTAGAAAAACTTTTTTCTAATTAAACTTTTTTTCTTTCTAAATTATTATGAAGTTCCTTTTTCCGACACATGAACCCAGTAACTTCGGTGTGGTAGCCGAGCATGCTACCACGGCCGCCGCACTTAAAAGTTGCTTAAAAAAAATATACTAACTTATTTAGTGCACTCGTACAAATGCCCACACATAGCTTTCTTTACTTTAGCTCCACTTGGTAGCACATTTGTACTGCACTTTTCACAAATTATTGCCACTAATGAAATGTTAGTCATTTCCGTCTGTCTGCGGCAGGAATGGTTAGAATACATTTCAGTATTTTATTGTTGTTGCATAATGTTTATCCGTTTATTGCTCGTTTGGTTTGAAAACCTCTCCATGCCTACGAAAGCGAACGCAGGCCTTTAAACATGCCATTTACCACTTACTTATTAGTCTAGTTGTTTTTGTTATTGTTATTAGAATGTTGCATTTACATATATACTACCGTTAAAATATTTGTTGTTTTTACTTTCAACGTCAACTTGTAAATGACATGGCATTGTTTTTTCATTTAGGCTTTTGTTGTCTACCCGTCATTCTTGTCCGAACTTTGGTTAGATTGTGGACATGCTTGACTGCCTGATTAGTTGGTGTATCGATAGAATGTCTTGGAATAACGTATGAAGTTCTGTTGCACAGTGGGATGTTTTGGAAAGTTTGACTATCAAATAAGTTGTATACAGGGAATTGAGTTGAGGTGCGTGCGGTTTCAGACAGAAAGAAATGATTTATTGATTGGTGCAGTAGAGAATATTTTCTTTAACAATTTCAATCAATGCGATCTAGTTGTCATGAGATTTTGCCCCTATTTATAAGAATGCAGCCTACTTTGGCTTGAAAAATGAAAAATGTAAAGCGCGATAACCTCCGAAGAAATTTGAGGCCGAGCTTCTCTTCCAATTTGCATCGTGCTCCTTTTAATTTTTCCTACAAATTGGCGGGATGGAATCTACATGTTTAATGCCGACTCTGAACGGCATCTGCAAGGCAGATGAGTTTGCGCTGAGAAGCTTTTCATGACAGAAATACACTCGGAGTGCTTGCCAAATCACTCCAGAGGGGCGACACCACGCTTAGAAAAACGTTCTTCTAATTGAAAAAAACTTGTTTCTAAAATTTAGTGTTGCTATGCCCGGGGCGTGAGCCCAGGATCTTCGGTGTGGTAGGCAGAGCACGCCACTACGCTAATAATAAGAAGAAGAATATGAGGACCAATTAAAAAGAGCAGAAAAAGTAATAAACAAATATGCCAAAGAAAAATGAGGAAAGCACCACAAAAGAACAGCATGGAGAGAAGAAACACGATCAGAGGAAGAAAACTACACTTGAATCAAAAAAATATGTGTTTAAATGAAGTTAATAATTCTTGATTTTTCCAAATCTCCATTTTTTATCCAAACAACGGGCACTGCATACATCTTTATTGAGTTAACGACCACCAAAGCTCATAAAGACCAGTCAATTGATGTACAGTTAGTTGTACAAGTATCATCCTCAACAAAATAAATCACGGCACAATGCTTCTGTGAAGAAGACTACTTTGGCTTAAACAAAATGAACGAAGCAATAAGACGAAATGAAAAGAAAAAGAAATGGAGAGGGTGAGACACAGAGCGGAAGAAGAAAAATATAAAGCAACAGCGTGCCAAATATTGCCTTGTGTTCTCTTATTCTCCACGCCACTATCCCCACTACTTCCGCATACTGCCTAACCGCAGACAGAAGCATGACCAGCCGACGTCCTGTCACGTTTGAGAAAAGCACATAATTTGTTACAAAAAGTAGGCATTTGTGAAAAAGACTGCTAGACATATCAATATAAAAGCTCTACAGTAAAAGCGATAAAAAGAAAAATAGAAATTATTTAAACAACCACAAATATTTAAGTCAGGGATGATGAAGGTGGGCAAGCACACGTAAAATACTGGCAAGCTAGACGTACGTATGGGCTGCAGAGTTGTAGGACATATTCGCATGAACAGAGAGATAACAAAGATAACACAAAGCACATACGATAAGTGTCCCCTTAAGTAATGATAATGAAAATGGGATAGCAGTAACGTGGCGCGACGGGCGAATCAAAACGCTTGCTAATTCGAGACACATTTTCCACACGCGCCGCACCGCTGTTGTCTAGGACACTTCTGTGACACTTGTGGCAGGTGTGGTTGTCTGCGGATATGTCTGTATATACGTGCTTCTGTACGAAATGAGAAGTAATAAAAATAACTGTGACTGAGTATATAAAATTAAAGGAGCGAGAGATGCAGTCAAGCAAAATGAAACGTTGTGAGCTTTAATATCTCTAAGGTAGGTCGGTTTGAATGTACACGCTACATGGAAAGGACAACCTTAGCGAAAATTTTCACAGAATCGCACACATACTGATTTGAATACATTGTCGTGTTCAACAATAGCAACATACATTCTGCATTTTTATAAAATTTTTTTTCTTTCCAATCAATTCCGTCTAAATAACATATTCCAGCTTTGTGTGAAAATAAGAATAGAAAATTGGGAAAACTTTAAATATTTGAGTGCTTTTTCTCAATTTTGTAAATTTCAGTAAAAAAAACCTTTTTTTATTTGGCACATATTAAAATTCACAGTCCCAAATACAATATTAAAGAAAACACAATATTAAAGAAAAAGTTCTGAAAATGGTTCACCACTTTTTATTATTTATTTTAAATTTAAATTTTCTTTTTTTTTAAATTATTATTATTTTTTATTTTCTTTAAATGTCATTGCGAAAGACTGTAAATTAGCTGAATTTTTCCGATTCAAATATGTATCTTAATTTTTTATGATATTTTAAGTAAACATAGGCTTAAGGTTACAGACAAACTTAAAATTTTATAATTTCCTGCAGGTATTAGAATTTCTTTCCTTTTTGACCTTTTCTCTAAAAACTTTGAACATTCAACTTGTATGGTTCAAGTATAAATCATATTACTTTAAGATTCGTTTGCTCAGAGCCGGTGTGACATGGCCTGATTGCATTTGATTTTGTCTAGTCTACTTTGAACCCACCATCAGGGCGGGAAGTGATGTGATGTTGCGTCACGTAATGTATTGTTTGTTTGAGGACAAATTTTATAACATCACACATAAAATACTCATCTGTTTTTATTCAGAGATTCCTTGAAACTGAGATATGTGTAATGCCAACTCTTGAGCCCCTGACGTTAATATGATGCGTCGGATATGTAAAATAGTGAAATCGTATATGATGTCATTGTGAAGTTTGTTTCATCAAGTCACATCCACAGAAATTGCTTTAGTAAAATCTCATTTGGTATCATTTCAGCTCAAAGCCTCACGAATGATGTGATTTTGTAATAAAATCTGATATTTTTTAACGTGTGATCATGTCATCACATCTACTAATGGAATCACATAGTTGTTCAGTATATAGACTGTTCGTAATTGATTCCGATCTATATATTTACATTATTTGATACAACACGTAATTTTTACGTCATTTGAACTCCTCTTTTTCCGTGTGTGATAGTTTGAGTTGTGTAAAAATAAATATTGATCTTAATGCGCTGTGTTGGTTATTTTATAATTCGCACCCTTTATTTTCTCTAACATAATATTGATATCATATCATTTCGTAGAACGTGACTTATACTGATTTTTTTTCGTAGATCAAGCAATTATTTGATATGACTTCAGCTTTGTCTTTTTGTGTCTATGATATTAAGTTTCTGAGCTCGTATGTGATACAAATCAGATGTGCTTGAAGCCTAAATTTATATGTATACTTAATGGTTTCTTTTGATGTGAAGAGCATGAGGTGATGTGACATTATTTTATTGGATTTGATCACAGGTTTTGTATTTGATCTTATAATACACTCCTTAGATTTGTGATGTTCCGTTTGCGTTCACTATCGCCAACAAACGATAATACGTTGCTTCTACAACGCACACCACTGTAAGTCATGATAGACCGATTTAAAAGTAGTAGCAACGCCACCAAAACAAGTAAATGTCTTTCTGTGTGCTGCCTGAAACAGCAGCCAAAGCTCTGCGCTGCCAGTAGATCACCAGAAATGCTATTTTAACGACATAAACCGGAAAGGACACTCTATGCGCTGCTTGAAGTGCGCTGAGGTCCTCGAAGCTGAAAGATATGTGTGTCAAGAATGTGATGTATGCATAAATGAATGAATGAATAAATGAATGAAGCATACATAGATATATAGACAGAGAAAGACGAAGTATGGAATAACAAGAAGAGTAAGGAAAAAAGCTACGCAATGTTTCAAGCACAAAATGAATGAATTTGTTGAGCATAATTGACGTTGGCATTATGGTTTGGGATTCAGGGATGCCTCGCATACCACAAAACTGGGATTTATTTACATATACATAAACACAAATATATAACATAAATATATTAGCTTAACAAAGTATGTACATAGGTAGAAGCATGTTCCGTTTGTTGATACCTAACTGAGATTTATTGAGATTTAAACGTTTACCACATTTTTACCATATTTTTTCCACGAAATGAAGAGAAGATTCTGACTCTGCAAAAAAGGACGAAAATGAAAGTGCAATGCAGTAAATCACTTGCTTGTTGTTGTGTCATAAAATATTTTTTGGTGCGCTTTAGTTTTTTGATTCTTTAAGGTGACGACAATTGACGATTTAGGGCTCGTAATCCAATAAGTAGCAAGGAGCTTTTAGTAGCTCAAAATGAGATGACTTGTCTTTTGGATTCTCTGGACGATAGAATAATGTTAGTGAGTTGAGGTGATTTGAAAAAAAGACTATTGAAGTAAGAAAAATTGGGTAAAAATGGGTAAGCAATTTAATGACTTCGGCAATGGAAATTGGGGAAGAATGAGTTGACAATTTGGGTATACGAGCTTATACTGTAAAGCTGCCAAGCGTTAAGACCTTGACATGCAGACTAAGCTAAAGCAGCACTCATGTATAGAACTAGAGAAAACGTTGACTTTACTAAAATAAAGCTCAGTGAATGAGGCTAAACCACAATAGCAACAAATATACACAGGTTTGTGCATTCGAATAAAACGAAACAATTAGATAAGTTCTCGATGTTGCTGTTATCGATAACAAACCGACAACTTTTACGATAACTCGACAATAAGAAAAAGACACGATACTCATCGATAATCAATCAATGTTATCAATGACTCGTCTATAGCATGCCAATAACAAATCGATACCATACCGATAACATTAGTATAACAAATCGATAACTTGTCGAAAAGAAATGAGTAGTACGGCCATATTCCGCCTATCAACCGTTATCGATAACAAACCGTTACCACGTCGCTTGCAAATCGATAACACGCCATCAGGTTCTAGTTTTGGTTTCATATATGTCTTTTTCCCTCCTTTTTCCTTTTCTTTCCTCCCAGACATAACGGCTAGACTTAAAGTTTATGTTCCGGATGCCCCCATACCATGAGCAAATATGTTCATACATTAAAAAGCTACTTTTGACCAAGTTCGTCCGAAAGGAGGACTGAATCATGATAGATGATGGCTACTGGGTCAACGGAAGCGTTCTCATTCACGCCGATTCAAGCTACGTGAAAGGGTTGGTAGGGGAAAAGGAGGAGATGACCTTCTCAGAAGCTCCTCATCTGCATACCTGTGTGTTGCGAAACGTCAATAGGGTAAAATCTTAGTAAATAAGGTTTTCATCTATGTTATAGCCAGTCTGCACCCTACCAAAGCAGTTGTTTTCTTTTACTTAAACTTGAAGCTTCCTCTGCCACTATAACAGATCTCTATAAGAGACAGCCTATCGAGTGAAATTGCATGCCAGATGAACTTCCAAGACGCGAGAAAGAACTTTGGAAGTAAGTGAAATCGGAAACTTTCTCGAACCCCAGACTGCCTTAAGGGGAAAGATATATCCTCTGCGAGTGGAAGCAGCAACACGCCCCTCATGCTGTTACTATGGGACGAAAAATTCTACAAATACGCCAGTGTGAGTAGTGTCATATATCGCTGTTTGAATTCGTTCAATTGTTGGTTAACTTAAATAAGCTGGCCACTGCCGCTCTACCAGCTCCCCTGATGTTTCTTGCAAATACAAAACAGCAGGATTACACAGCGGGATTTTTGCTTGTGGGCTGGCTTTCCAACTACTCGGGCTGACTTTGTAAATATGCTGACCATGTGCATGCAGATGAGTGCGCACGAGCCGTTAGACGACGCGTCGCCTTCTCATTAAGTGTGTTTTGGGCACAGGTGTCGGCAACCAACAGTCGTCATAAAGTATCTTTAAATTTAAATTTTTTCCGCTTTGAGCACACTTGTTAGCACACACTTTACATACTCCCTTGACATTTATAAAAATGTCACTGACTGCAAAAAAAAAAAAAAATTATGTGTAGCATGCTTCACCGCACTCAAACACCAATTCCATTCAACCACCCTAACAGTATGTAATGCTGCGAGCACATGCACACTTTACTCATCCCTTTTATCGGTTGTCATGTTAGCTATATTCATGCCACATAGTTCATCCAACGCGAGCGCCTTTGTTGCCACTTGTCTGTGACATTTGTAGGTTTTCGAAGCTGCAATTTACGTACAAGACATTTGTCACCTTCTTCTTTATATTTGCGCCAAAGCGTCTAAATTTGAATGCTTTATTGACAATTCTCTGGCCATTTTGCACCTTTACCTTTTGGCTTGGGCTTCGTTGTTGTTCGAAGCTGCAAAAGTATTTCTAAAAGGGGTTGCAGTTGTTTGGTTTCTGGAGTAGTAAACAAAGTTGATTGGTTTTTGGGGTTCGTTTGTTTTGTAATTATATATAATCGCAGTGAAATTTATTTAGCTATAATTGTGTTCGATACAAAGTTCAGAAAAGAATAAAATAATTTTCACAAAATGTCTGACATATTTAACAAACTGATATGTGATTGCTATAACATAAAATTACAAGTATATAAAAAACAAGTACAAACAACACCCCCTCTCAATACATAAGTTTAGACTTTTACACAATTGTGTAAATCTTCTGTAATCCAAAGACTTCGTAAATACATCAGCTATTTGATTTTGAGTGTTAATATATTCCAATTTGACATTTCCTTTGGTAATGTGGTCACGAATGAAATGATGTTTTATGTCAATATGCTTTGATCTTTTACTTTCTGAATTTTTAGCCATCGCAATACAGCCTGCGTTATCTTCATACATCAGTACTGGTGATAGCGCAGTTATAATATTTAAATCGATCAAAACACCTCGAATCCATAACCCTTCCGCAATTGCTTGACTTAAGGCAATGTATTCAGCTTCACTTGATGATGTTGCAACTATTGCTTGCTTTCGGCTTCCCCAAGATATCGGACAGCCATATACGAAAAATACAAAACCACTTATTGATTTTCTGTCTAATGTGTCTGATGCCCAATCAGCATCTGCATATCCTGTAAGTTCTGAACAATTAGCTTTCTTGTAAACCAAGTCTAAGTTCTTTGTTCCCTTGAGATATCTGACAATTCGTTTCAATACCTGCCAATGGGTTTCACTAGGTTGTTGTTGGAATCTACCCATGTAACCTACATGATAGCATATGTCTGGACGTACGCTTAACATCAGATACATTAAACTGCCCAAGAGTTCACGATATGGTTTTTCAGTTCGTTTTCCATTATCTAGCGACATCTGCAAACCTTTCTCCATTGGTGTTTTTGCAGTATTACAACCTGTCATTCCAAATTTTTCCAATATTCTATCAATATGGCTTCTTTGACTCATCTTGAGAACACCGCTCTTCTGCTCATAATCAATTTTTGTACCAAGATAGTATCGTAAGGGACCACAATCAGACATCTTAAAAATTTTGCCAAGCTCTTTTTTCAGTTGTTCAATTACTTCCAAATTATTTCCAGAAATGAGTATGTCATCAACATATAAAATTAGATATAATACGTTAGAGCAGAAATTTTAAAATACAAACAGTAATCATGCTTAGAACGTTCGAAACCATTTTCCAACAAAAATGAATTAAATTTCTCATTCCAACATTTAGGACTTTGCTTTAAACCATAAAGCGATTTTCGAAGTTTACATACCAATCCCTTCGATGCTTCCAAACCTTCGGGAACTGCCAAAAAAATGTCTTCTTTTAAAGTGCCGTACAAAAATGCTGTTTTTACATCTAGTTGGTGTAAATAGTAACCCTTTTGCATACTGATCGCCAACACAATGCGGACAGTTGTCAACTTTGCCACAGGAGCGTATGTTTCCTCGTAATCAACACCAGCCTTCTGTAAGAAACCATTCGCAACCAATCTCGCTTTGTGACGCACTGGATTTCCATCAGCATCCTCCTTCACACGAAAGATCCATTTTGATTTTAGTAACTTAACATTAGGTGGATGTGGAACTAATTCCCAAAACGGTTTTCGTTCATTGAGTTTAGTTCTTCATTGATAGCCTTCATCCACAATTCTTTGTCAGACCTATTTTCGATATCTACGTATGTAAGTGGTTCACATGGTGCATCCAAAATTGTTGAATACCCAGAAATATATTGCATAAATCTATTTTTGATTCTCTCACTTCGGCGAGGTTGTGATTCGTCTTCTTGAATATTGGAAATACTATTTTCACTATCATAATAAGATTCACCAACATCAGAATCTTCCACATCATCTTCAGGACAGCCACTCCCGTCATCTCTATCATGATTTTCGTTAATTTTGTCAGGAGAGGAATCAGCATAAATTTCACCTTCCTACCCCTCTTGCTGATGCCGTACGTCAATGAGCAAATAGTTCCTGTCCTCATCAGATGATTTGTTTGGTAATTTGAATGGATACATGAGTTCGTTAAAACGAACGTCCCTTGCTATTACAATTTTTTCTTTATTTATATCCCACAGTCTATAACCGTTAGGAGCATACCCCATCATAGCAACCTCAATGGATTTAACATCGAGTTTCTTCCGTTTTTGTTGAGGGATCCATGCAAATGCCTTGCAACCGAAAACCCTTAGTTTGGATACATCAGGCTTTTGATTATACCATAATTCAGCTGGGGGTTTTTTTAAATTAAGACTTCGACAAGGATTTCTATTTAGAATATAATTTGCGGCAAGCACTGCTTCGCCCCAAAACATCTTTGGAATACCGCTTTCGATTAGCATGGCCCTTATTCTTTCAACAAGTGTTCTATTGAATCGTTCAGCGACCCCATTTTGCTGTGGCGAATAAGCTATAGTGCATTGAATTTGAATACCCTTCTGTTTCAAGAAGGATATAGCTTGTTTAGATATATACTCACGCCCTTGGTCGACAGTTATCATTGCAATAGAGATATTATGCATTGACGATACCATAGCTTCGTACTCAACTAGCTTTTCATAAACTTCCGATTTCTTTTTAATTAAATATATAACCGCGAAATTACTAAAATCATCTATGAAACTTACAAAATATTTGTACCCATCCCATGTCATCGGATCAAAAGGACCACATATATCTGTATGAATCCTTTCTAGCAAACGTGATGATGTTGGACGACTACCGTTAAATGGACTTCGGCATTGCTTTCCTTGAATACATACATCACAGAAACCAACTGGCATATATGTTTCCAAGCCACGAACCATTTGATTTTGAACAAGATCTTGAACTGAACTATCACTTGCGTGACCCATTCGTTTATGCCACAAGTTACTTTCATCAATTTTACTCAAATGATACTGCCTTTTACAATCCACATGCATTTCATAGAGATTTCTATTTTTATATGCCTTCAGTATTGTTACGCCTCCCTTTTGAAAAAACGCAACATCACCAGAAAATGTTATTGTTATTCCTACAGACGTAAGTTTTGGAACTGACAGTAAGCTATCTCGAAGATTTGGGACAAATAGAACTTCCTTAATGGTAACAAAAAACACCGTTTGACCAACCATTAATACAACCCACCGAACTAGGTTGGATACATTCCTTCTCTTTTGCTACACTAATAATAACCGGATTCTGTAAATCTTCCAATGTAGAAAAACACGACTTAGAATTGCACATATGATCAGTCGCCCAGAGTCAATCTTAAAAACAACAGTATTTCTCAAAGATTCCCGCTTAGTAGATGATAGAAGTGAAGTCATAAAACATACTGATTTGAAGCTCGATGCCGCGCTGGCTTTGCTTTGCGGCAATTTAACACGGCAGTCCTTTTTCATATGGCCCCGCTTCTTGCATCTATGGCAAACCCCAGTGAATTTCTTATATTCTCAGAAAATGCTGTAACTTTATCACATTCACATTGCCCATCTTCCCGATCTATACGTTTAGCTTCCTCTGCTAAAAGCCGCTGCTTCACCATATCAACATTAAGTTCTGCTTCGCTCATATTCTCAAGAGCTGTAACAACAGGATCTTAAACCTCGGGTAAGGTTGCAAATAATTGCGAAACAACATCATTCTCTGTAACAGTTGCTCCGGACGATTTGAGTTTACGTATAAGCTCATCAAAAACCAGAAAATGTTTGCGTAAATCATCACTTTTCTTCATTTTTAAATTGGCTAACTGTTTACGTACCAATGTCTGACTCGAAACAGACTTCTTCGCAAAAGTGCATTCCAACGCTGCCCACATCTCTTTGGATTTTTCCTTCTCTCGAACATACTCAAGGTATTCATCAGCAGTTAAGCTGACCAAAACTGATTTCGCTTTCTTATCCTTTTTGCTGAACTGCTCTGCCAAGTTCTGCTCTGCCGGAGGAGCCTCCTTTATGACTTCAAGAAGGTCCAGTGCATCTAAATGTAGTTGCACGCGAAAACTCCAGTTTTCAAAATTTTTACCATGAAATTGCAAAATTCCATGAGACGAGTCTTTCTTGCTATCGCCCATAACTTTTTGTAATTATATAAAATCGCAGTGAAATTTATTTAGTTATAATTGTGTTCGATACAAAGTTCAGAAAAGAATAAAATAATTTTCACAAAATGTCTGACATATTTAACAAACTGATATGTGATTGCTATAACATAAAATTACAAGTATATAAAAAACAAGTACAAACAACAGTTTGCAAATATTGAACTTATTTGCTTCTCTTTTTTAGATAACGAGATGTTAAACTATGCAGATCTCGACAACTGTGCTCAAATTTCTAAATCACTTTCTTTCCGCTGCGAGTACTTAAAATAACACTATTTAGAAAATTTTGCAAAAAATGTTTCTAGCACTCTTTTTTTGGAAAAAGTAGCACGGAAACAATGCTGAAAAATATGGCTAGATCAAAAGGGAAAAATTAAGAAAAAACAATACTGGTAACAGAATGTTTACAGAAAATGTTGCTGGAAAATGTTGCTAGAAAAATTTGGTTCTTCAAATGAAGAGAATTTTCGTTAGAATAATTTGCAAATGAATATTGCTTTAAACGTGACTACAAAATGTTTCTAGTTATTTGTAGATTAGAAATGTTGGCAAGAATATCGGTATTGCTTCAAAATCGTGCTAGAATATGTTGCTACAAGTGTTAATAGGAAAAGATTAAAATTATAGAAAATGTTGCTGGAAAATATTACGATTGCTTCAGAATATTGCAAGAGAATACAACTTAAAATATGCAGATAGCTAAAAAATAAAATGTTGCCGGAAAATATTAAGTAATTGAAATGAAGAGAATTTCTGTGATAATATTTTGGAAATGAATGTTTCTAGAAATTTGTAACTTGAAATATATACTACTATTGATCAGAAATGTAGGAAATGCAGGAACATCGATAAAAAAATTTGCTACAAAATATTACTAGCTTATGTTGTTACAAGTAATGATAGGTTAATCTTTCTAAAAATGTTCATTTAAAGTATTTATAGGGTAAGCTTGAAAGTAAAAGTCTATAGAAAATATTGGTTGATGTTGGTAGAACAAGTTGTTATCAAAAAATGTTGCCAGAAATCATTACTTAAAGTATTGCTGTTAATCTAAAAAATGTTTACGAAATGTCATCAGTAAATATTATAGAAAATGTTGCTAAAAACCATTTCTAAAAAGTATTCTAAAAATTACGAAAAATAGCTTAACATATTTCTAGAAAGAATGCTACAAAATACCAGCAACAAAAGTTGCTCTTCATTGTTATAAAGAATACATATTACGGAATTTATTTCTTGAAACCGTAGTTTGTAAGCAGAGGAAGGGGAAAGACCTCCACTGAGTTGGGAGAGGCAGGTGGAGGAAGACTTGACCTCGCTTGGTACTCCCAGTTGGCGTCAGTTATCGCGAAACAGAGATAGCTGGCGTTACTTGTTACGAAACGGCCAAAATCGCTTGGGCGGTTAATCGCCAATTAATGATGATGATTATACGTAGAACGTGTAGCTACAAAGTTTTGCAATATTTAATTATACAAAAAAGTAGCTTGAAAAAAATTATGAAAAATGTTTATATACTTCTTATGTACACAAACAAGTCGAGTAGAAACCTTGCTAAAAAATATTACTTGACTTATGTACAAAAAATGCTGCTGGAAAATGCTTGTATGATGAGAAATAATTCTAAAAGTATTGCTAAAAATTCTGAAAAATGTTGGCAACATATTTTTAGAAAAGGTTTCTTGAAAAGTTATGCTGAAAAAAACTTTTGGAAAACTTGCTGAAAATAGCTGCATAAAATGTTGCTATAAAATTATGTATAAACAATTTTTGTGAAAATTATGCTACAAGTGTGTCTAGGTGGGGCGTAAAGAATGTTGCTGAAAGCAAATACGAAAATGTTCGCTAGGCATTGCGAATTTCTACAAACTGTAGCTAGAAATTATTGCTGAACACCATTCTGAAAAATACAATTAGTAACAAAAATTGTTAAAACATTGTTTATAAGATTATTGGTGAGACCAGCGAAAAATGTTGCTAAAAAATTAGGCTAAAGCGTATTACCAAAAAATGTTGCTAGATAAAGCTTGCAAGACAAATTAACAGAGAAAATTCTACAAAATCTGCTAAAGTCTGCATACTGCAAGTATGTATTTCAAAAAAGATGCTGTTGTATGTTGACAGAATGTTGCTATCAAATTCGTGCTAACTTTCATAAAAAAATGTTGCTGACAGGTTTGCTTCAAAATATTTAACTGATCCCAAATAAAGTATATACAAAATCTCCAATGAAATGTTTGCTAATTTTTGTTTTTTATGAAATCTTGCTAGAAAATACATTTTGAAAATGTTGCAGATAATGTTGATAAACGAATTTTATGGACATGAGCGAGGCGGAGAGCTCCGTACGACCACTGATGGGTTATCCACTGAAAAAATCGAGGAATATGAGATTAGCACAACATACTTATTGTGAACCAACTGGGTTAAGTGTGACGTCACAAGCTCCTTTTGGCTTCCTTCTCAAGCTGAACAAATCTGCAGTGGGAGTACTTCCGAGTATCATCAAAGGTTATTACGCTATTGACGTAATGCTACGACTGTGGCGCATACCCGACAAGCGCATTCTGCAAAACTGTTAGAATGAAGATGAAGATAAGGACTCTTAATAAGAAGACTCAGATTTCTGGATTCAAGGTTTTCGAGAGTCTGGAAGAGGTTGAAAATGTGGATTGTGTGGTTCAAAAATGTTTCCGAATGGAAGTGTGGAAAATTCTCACGTACGCCCTCTTAACCTAACCTACCTAGGCTGAAGTACCACTTAAAAAATATCGTGTTTAAGACAAAAACGAGCTTCCCTTTGTCCAAAAACGTTTGAACATTTATCGGAACATGTTGCTCAAAATGTTGCTAGATATATCGCATCTGAGGGTCTGGATGTTGATAAGCCTAAAGGAACTCAATTCATGCATGATATACATGTGTATAAGTCTGTAAGCTCAATCGATGAAATGATACACATTTGCCATTATTGTTGTCATGGCTTCATCCCTGCCACATCATTCTCCCCTTACAACTCTCCCACCCCTAATTGCTGGCGGCTGTTGCGAATGTTGCACGTTTTGACTGCTGACTTCGTTGTTGGTTTACTGCGTGTGCTGCTGACTTCAGCATTAATTTTGCATATCAGCCATTATTATTATTTTTTAATTTCCTCTCACTACATATGGGCAAACATATGCTAAATATGCAATTTAAGAAATCATGCGATTGTGGTGGTAGTCTGGTAAAAATGTGTTATCATTTTAATGAAGTCGTTGATACAAACAAACATAAGTACGATATGTAGGAAAAGTGAAGCAACAAACTGCTATGTGTGCTAGATGGAGCGAGAGCAGTGCGGGTTATGGGTAACGCTACCACTTAAGTGTGTTTTTTTTTTGTTTTTTGTTGTTGTATACTGTTCTTTATAAAAAGTACACATATGCATGCTTTTATTCGCCGCTGATGGCATTCAAATGATGCAGACAAATTTACAACAAAGTGCTGTGACACTGAGCACATCATGACAATGAGATGAGTACAAAAAAATAAAAAAGTTAAAATTGTTTGTTGTAAATTTCAAATGTCGTTCTCGCTATCTTTGCTGCTGCTGTGGTTGACTTGCTATGTTTGCATTTCTTATTAATTTGTTAATGAAGTGGCACAAGCAACAATGATGAGAAATGCAGTGGCAAAATTGCTTGGGGAGCAAAAGTCTGCATAAATAAGCAAAAAAAAGGAATTCTTTATATATTTTTAGACTTATTTGAATTGTGAGCGAAACATTCTTTTTCTTTACTAATGCACTTTTTCCTCTTATCAACTTCACTTTTTTCGAACGCTAGGTAACCTAATGTAACCGCTTCGAGCAGGGAGTAGAGTTGTATGACTTTGACACTTATTTTGCCCGCTACTAGGGCTGCGAAAACCGTGTTCTATACGTCAGACGGGAAGCCCTGAAGTTCTACACTGGCCGCTCACACCATCCCTTACCCGTAGAAACTGTGAAGCCAAAAGACGGCATTGCAGCACTGGCCCCATAACAAACATGACCATAGGACTGGAACAGTTCACAAACTTTTTCAGGCGAAGTTGGAAGACAGCATAGCTAGTTCATATTCCGAAGATCATAGAAGGCCCGAACACGTGTAATTCCTTAAATAACTCCACAGAATGGAGAAAGTTGAACCGCGGTGACTGCGATTATATAGACAAAGTACGTCACACCTTCCTTGAAAGCAAACACTTGGCCCAACAGCGAAGAAGAGTAGAAGAGACACATGGCGACCAATTCCCAGCCAGTGTCATCAATAACATGACATATCGAAGTGACTATTGGATACAATAAGCAGATACATATGTGGGGAATTTACTTCTCGGGAAACGAAAAGATGCCTAGTCAATTAGCGTAAAAGTAGCCCTGAACCTCACATTGCGCTCACCAGTACCCAGGAAAAAGTTAGATTTTAGTGGGTAGACCTTCAAAGGAAGGAAGCCCTACACTCGACGAATCTCGCATTGAGGGTTAAATATCTCGATCAATGGGTTAAGCAGTTCCTATTTCCACGAAACAAAAAAAAATTTTTAAATATAAGATAAGAAAACATAACTTGTCATAACATAACTAAACATAAAATCACAGAACATTAAAGAACATAAAATAAAGCAACGTATAACCATAACATGAAAGATCATAACAAAGTTTGCAACTCATTACATTTTACGTTAAACAAGCTAAACTGAAAAATATGACATAACTTCACATAAGAAAGTGAAACGAAATACAATACGAAGGCGAATTACAGAACATGAACGTAACATGGCGTGAAATAACTTAACACAAAAAAAAAAGTATCGAAACATAATTTTGCATAGCATAACTAAAAACCAACCTATAGATATGTAATAACTTAACATAGCACGATATAATAAAAACAATATTAAATTTAACATATCGCATGACAGAATAACCTAACACGTCATATCATAACATAGCATTACATAGATTAAAAAAAATTGACAGGAAACTAAAACCATAAGCAAAAAGGAATAAAACCCAATAAATCAATATGGAATAAGAAACCAGATATTAAAATAATTAAGTGTGGCTAAATTATAAATTTAACAAGCCAAAACCTATACAAACGCACACATAATATGTACATATATACATATATGCATCTGATCATCGACCTTTGCGTATGCCATGAATTCAATATGAAGCCACAAAAATGGTAAAAACCCATTGCAAGGAATTCTAAATCATACGCATATCACACATACATGCACACATAGCCATGCACATGTGTTGGTATGCACGCAAATATGCAAAAATAAATTCAAAATTTTCAAAAAACCAACTGCATAGTTATTTAATATTCGCTAAACAAAAATGTCTGTACTTGGTATCAAATAACTAGATTTTGTATTTAAAATATGTATGTAATCTACAGACCGCATATATTATGCATAACTAGGTAGAAGTTCACAAACATAACATTTTCTTTATGCAAAAACAATAAAAAAAAAAAACTGCTAACCACATGTTACATGTCCTTGCTGCAAAGTTACAAATTACATGGCATACGCTTTATTTAGTTTTCAATTAATTTATAATTATTCATTTGTAATTTTTATTAACAACTAAATAATTAATGTGATTATGCTTTAGTTGTGTGTGTGTGTTTATTTTGGTGGTAGGTTTGTTAACAATTACAATGAATTTGGCCACATGGTTGCAGTTTGTAATATTGCCCACGTTTTCCGCAAAAAAAACACTGCAGATTTTTTCTAAGAGCTACAAAAATAAAATATTTCAAGCATATATAAAAACTAAAAAAAAATCTTTAAAAATATTTCGTAAGTGATTGAATTCTTTGTTTTTCTGAATTGTTATAAAATTACACTGTCTAAAAATAAATTTTAAGAAATGTTTACGATTTTTTTTTCAAAAAAACTCCTGAGTTATAAATAAAAGGTTGGGAGTAAAAATTAAGAAATTAAAAAAATTAATTATGTTGAAAATTTTGTTTGAATTTTTATTTTACATTTTTATTATGGTAATTGAAGAAACCTATTTTACAATCATAAATGTAAAATTTTTTTAATAAGCTAAATCATATCAAATTTAACGACTTGAAGTGAACTGCATTCATTTTTTAAGAAACTAAATTTTTATTTTACCAATTTCGGACTGTAATTAATTTCAATTAAATGTTTGCTTTATTTAATAAAATCTAATTTGATGTGCAATATATGACAATACATTAATAATATTTTACTTGTTGACATCATTTAATTTTGATTTATTAAACATTTTTATTGACATTTTCGCAATTCTTCGTCATACCAACAATATTTTTTTTCGATTAATGTAACGTTGCGCTGATTTTTATATTACTGAAATATTATTTGAGTAAATATTTCCTATGGAAAAAAATATTGGAAAAATGTGTGATGAGCTAAATAATGTTTATTTAATTGAACTTCCTTTATTTAATTTATTCAATTGTTTTTAATTGAGCAGTGACGCTATTTTGGTGCAATGCATACTGCAAAATTTCCTTCCAATGCAAACAAAAACTTTACTTTCTCAAAATGATAGCTGAATAGTTCTAGCAGCGGCGCCTAAACGTTGCCGGTGCAGGAATTTAGCAGTTCCCGAAATTTATCTATACAACGAGCTTTAGCAGTTATCAAAATTTCTTCTTTCTTCTATTCTATTTGAAAAATTTTTTCATTTAAGAAACAATAATAATGACAAAATAATAATTGATTGAGCTCGATTCGAACATGCGATGATACAAATCAGTAGGCCGATATAGCAACAAAAATTGTTATTCAAAATATTTTATATGATTTTTTTTTTCCTGAAATTAGCAAACGTAAATCTAAATTTTTTTTGCAACTTTTGAAAATTTTACATTTGAAAATTTTCCGTGTTCTTATAACTTAAATTTTTTTAATTACCAAAACTTTCTAAAAGTATTTTAGTTTTTGTTTAACTTTGTTTAAATTTCTAAAATCAGCAAATGTAAATTTAAACTTTTTTGCAACTTTAAAAATAATTTCTTTGGATTTTCAGAACTGAGCAGTGTATTGCACAAATTCTTAAGCTTTTGAAAAATTTAGTTATTGAAAATTTTCCGTAACTTACAACCTTTTCAAAAATGTTGAAAAGTATCATAATTTTTTATTTAATACATTCCAAAATTCAAAACTTACTTAGTTTAATTTAATTAAAATTGATTTTTTTTTAGGTCTGTGTTGTACTTTTGAATTAGACTATTTTATATTTTTTGTTTCAATTTGCTCATTTTGAAAATGCGTTTTTTAGGTCAGAATTTTCATTCAATTTTCAAATCTGTCATTATTCTTATATGCTTATTCTTAAACTTGTGAAGCGGAATATTTACATTTTTTTTAAACATATTAAAAACATATTAAAAACTTTTCTTTTTCCTAAACAAAACTTTTTGAAATTTTTACACTGTTTCAAATACTTTTTTTTTATAATTTTTCTTTTTTGTTTTGTATTTTTATTAAGTTTCGTTTCTACACTCTTCTGCTGCTTTTGAATTTATTTTATGATGAACTTTGTAAAATATTTTGAAATTTAAAATTATTTTTTAGTTTTACTTTTTATGTACTGCTTATAAGGCTTTTTTAACAATATCTCTTTGTGGGTAATTGATTTTCACACCACAATTAATTTTGTCTCAATTATCTGAACTATATTTTGAAATTAGGAAAATAATTAAAAACAAATTTTGCAAAAAAAAGAAAACAAATTTTCAAACACATGAAGATAAGCACATATGTTATTGCTCCAAACGCAATCCATCAAACTGTCACGCACAACCACATCCGAAGCAAAAACATTCACCGCTGAAACAACAACAACAAGTAAATGCATCTGAAGCATACACACCCAACACACAATTGGCGGCACAAAACGACAAGAAGCTCAGACGAAATGGGCACAACGAGAATTAATGAATTTTTAATTTTCCAAATTTGGGACGATATCAAACACGACAGACAGATTTGCGCTGAGCTAAATAAGGCTGACGACGTGAGCACAGATTAACTGACGATCAGTAGCAAACAAGTTTTTTTGGAACAGAAGAAATTGGCGTACAGAGGAAACAGTAGAAAAATAGCTGCATAAAATTATGGTAAATTTAAACCTGTTTTGGTTTACAATTCAGAGGCCGATTGTTGATAGCAAAGAATCTGTATTGAAAAAAATGTTGGTAAACAAAAAATAAATAATTCAAAGAAGAGGAAGATCGTGCAAGCAAGTGAAATATCGATGACACACTATTAGAGTCTTTAAAGCTAAATTAAGCAATACGCGAGCTTTGTTTTTGTTGCTGTAATGTTTAGTATATGAGTAGAGCGGGATGTTTGACAGTGGCGCATGCGTAGTGGAACAGATGAAAAAAAACGAGTTCTAAAACTATGCGCATATATGTAGGTTACAACGTGAATGTAGTGCGATGATCTTGCGTAAATATTTATGAGATGGTGGAGTCAGAGAAAATGAATAAACCCATTACAAAAAAATTTGAAACGAATTTTGCAGTCAAAAGCATAGTGACCTTAATTGAAAACAAAAAGAAGAACGTATGAAAAGATCACAAAATCATTATAGAATTAAATTAGCCCAAAAGCTGTAAAGAAATATCGGCAATTAACGTGCAGAATTTGAAGTGACAACAATAAACAAAAATTGTAAAAAAAATGTGTAGACAACTGTTAAAGCACAATAAAAATAAGAAATAAAGCAGTAACATAAATGTAAACAGAGCACAGCAAATTTTTAAAGAAATTTCGTATTGTTAAGGTGTAAATATGCCAAATAGGGAGATGACATTTAGAATATACAAATAGGCCATTGGCTTAAGACGAACAAATGACAAAGAGACAGAGAAAGTCATGCAATGGAAGAAGTAGAAATGGAGAAAGTATTGCCAAACCAAAATATTAATGGGAACAATCAACAAAAAAATTAGAAAAAAATAAAAATTTTAAGAAAAGATTAAAAATGAAAAAAAAAAATATATATACAAAATAAATAGAAATCATAAATATAAAAGTAATAACCCCATCAAATAAGTGTGAAATTAAGCATGAAAATCGCATTTGTGACACAAAAAATTTTACACCTCACAGTCGCAATATATTTCACATGATAGTGTGCCTTAAAATTGGGTCATCATGTATTTGTATTCGTGTGATAAAGTGAAGGTGAGGGATGTGTAAAAAAATAACGCTTAGTTAGCTAAAAAATATAGTAATTGATGGTACAAGCCTACACAAAAATTGTTCAACGCTGAAGGCGTTTCGGCGTCATTAGAGAGAGATTAAAGAGAAAAATAACAATAATTAAGTTTTATCAGCCAAATGCCATCAGATCGTTCATCAAGCTTAAGGTTTTAGTTGAAAGTGAATGAATTTTTTTTCTAAAATATTTTTTTTTAATTGTTCTTAAAAAAATATTTTTTTCAATACTTATTTTTTTAATTAAAAGTTAAAAAGGTAATTTTCGTTCACTCTTCATTTTCTATTATTAAAAAAAATTCCTTAAACAAAATATTAATTTGTAGAATCTGTTGTTTTCATTTTTACCTTTTAAAATGATTTTTGTTGATTACTTTTTTAAATTTTTTTTATTTACGTTTTTCTTTGATTTTTCATACTTTGGTAAAAGAAGAATTTCTAATAATAAGTGCTTAATTTTTTTTTTCAAAGTAGCTCAAATTTTGTTTGATTTGAATTTTTTAAATTTTGAAATTACTAACGCCCTAACAAATCTGTAATTTAATAAACCCTTAGTGATAGGCAAGCTGCTCAAAGGAAGGAAAATACTTTCTTTAGTGGCAAATGTATATATTTTACGCTATGTAGCAAGGGGCACACCTCAGGGTGGTGTTCTTTCCCCGCATCTATAAAACCTAACGGTAAACTCGGTGGGGATGCGGGAAGATTTTGGTATATGCTGATGACCTTGCTATTCCTTACAGAGAAGCGAATTCCCTCAAACTTTATGCTACCTGATACAGGTAACATTGCGAGAGGTTTTCCTATGGGCCTTAATCCAGGTGTGGGCTCAGTGTCAATTCCGATAAAGTTGACCTTTTCTTTTATACAAAACCATACAAAATACCACTGTTAAGGCAAAATTCATAGGCGTAGTTCTGAACAAAATCTGAAATGGAAGGACGTCATACAGCGCCAAAAGAAAGCGGGCATTGCATTATATACGTGTAAAAGAGCCATTGGCAAACTATTGGGACCTACCCCCAATATATGCAGAGGGATTTAAACAGCCATTATCTGACACATACTGCTGTATGCGATAGTCATATGCTAGCCAGCCTTCAGCAAAGCGTCAAACTTAAACTTGTTGGGTAAAGTCCACATATATATTATGATCAGCATTAAGGGTACTCTAAGAGCAACGCCTACCGCAGCTCTTCAGATCATGCTTGACATCCTACCTTTGGTTTTAGCTGGTTATTGGGCAGCAGCAACGTCAGCCCTGAGTTCAAGACAGTTGCATAATTGGACCAATAAAACCAAAGAACCATCTAGCATACTAAACAAATACAGTTTTCTTTCTTACAGCAGAGTTCGCTGTGCGACCACAACAGTTTCGGAATGCAATTTTATGGTAAACATTCGCAGTAGGGAGGATTGGGCGATGTGGGATAAGTGCGTTGCTGTTGACCGCAGTATTTCCATATACAACGTCTGTTCTAAGCTAATTTGAGTTAACTCATTCGCAGACCCCAGTTTTTTTTATTTTAAATCAATGAATGAGCTGAGATCGACGAAATCGTGTCATTAAACGATTTGTAGCGGTTCACTAAAACACTCAAGCACAAACAATCAAACACAAACAGGCAACAAGTATGCATATGAAGAACATTTTCTGTTTGCTTGCGAAAGCTTCCAAAGAAATAGGAAAAGCAGAATATTAGACGGAAATAAGAACCAGTTCAGTTCAATGCTCTTGAGGCTGCCGAGAAGTCGAAACAAATACTGTAAACTCAGCGGCTGCGCATACGCACTAGCAACAAACTTTTTGCGCTGTTAAACGTGCATTGCGCTAAAAACAAATCAATTTTTATGTGTGTGATCGTGTGCGCACGGTCGGCTGTGGAGGAGCAGAAATGAATGTGTCTTTGAATGTATTGAAGAAACGTGTTTGAATGCGCAAAAGTTCTATGCTCTTAAACTTATGTAAAATTAGTCTTTTTTTAGCTTCAAAACAACTTTGTAGGCTGATCTTGAAACGGTCTTGCAGTGCTAGTACGCCATGTCTGTGTTACAGCTACCTCTTAGCGTTCTTATCGACAAGAAACATTAACAATTTTCGACGACTTACTTATTCCACTTAATAGTGCGCCTAACGGTATATGATCACGATCACTTTATTTGGGTTTATTACATTTTAACAGTTAATTTATCGTATTTTAAATTAGCGTATGTTGTTATAAACTGCAAAATAATTCCAACGAAAATGGCAAGATAAGAAAATGTAGTTAATTGAAAAGTTCAGCAGAGTTCAAAAATGTTTGTCATAAAATGACGTCGGAAGCCATCAAAAGCGCTATAATTCAACGAATTGCAAGAAAGACTGCATAAATTGCATTGAATTCTTTGAAGCCTTTTTTAATTGTATATTTTTTCAGGCCATGCTAAGCTTAAGTCAGCCGGAGCCGCCTAAGATGCGCCTTTCATGCACGATCAGCAACACCAGCAAGCATATTGGCAATATGATCCATGGCATGCCAGTTTTGACACGATCATTCGGTATGATCGTGGAGTCACAGCGTGTGCTGAAGGGTGCAAAAGCTGGAAAAGGCAGCTTTGAGTGGCTGCTGGCTCCTGCTGGTTTTGAAAATGTTGCAATCTTATGAAAACGTCTATGGCGGCAAGTTTGTTTTTGTGTTTTATTTTTAACATCAGCATCGTCATCTTTCTCCATATAAAGCCATTGTATGCTTGAAAAACATATAAAAAAGCGCGCCGATCGTGCAACATGCAACATGCCTCAAAATTAATGTAAATAAGATGGATAATGAAAACAAAAAGGGATAATAAGAATAAGAAATGTGATATCGCAACGAAGCTGGCAGTGAGCGAGTATGTAGTGATGGCCGTAGGGTTACACTGCCATCTTAGACTGGCGCAGTCTCCAAGAATGCGGTGTGAGTAAGTTGTTTACTTTATTGCCTTTTGATTTGCAGCTTAGTAACTGACAATGTGTTGCCATTTGTTTAGCTTTATCTTGATGCAAAAAGGAAGTGATCGCAGTGCATGTGTGAGGATCATTAAAATATATTGCAAGAGCTCTGTTGAACATTTATGGTTTCTATTTGTAGCTTTATGAGCTTCAAACAAGTAACATAGTGTTAAAAGAACTCTGTTGAACATTTAAAGTTTCAATTCAATTCATTTCAAAAACAAGCCGCATAGTAAACGAAATTTTCCCCAAACAATTTACGATTACAGCGATGAAATGTAGATGGAGTTCGACTGTTAAGCTTATTCTGATGCTAGTTTTTTTATTTTACAAATTTTCAAGCGATAAACCAACGGTTAGGACCTTTTAAAATGTCAGAGTTTCAAGCACGATCACTTGAGCGATCCTCAACGTAAGCAAGTAAAAGCTGTGCTATGAATTTAAGGTATTTCGGAGGGATTTACACAGCCATAGAGGCTGATAGAATCAATCATGATTCCTTCCACTTTATTGAAAACTATTGTCCGTAATTTTCAGAGTCTTAGAACAACTCAACTAGACTTCATTACTTTACCGATCGTGCCATAATAAAAAAAACAACTCCAATAAAATTAAAAAGTGGTTATTCATTTGCCAATTGAGTCCTTTTTCACTCAGGCATTCCTTAAGTAGCTTGCTGAGTAGCTACTTGAGCAATCGCTTGTCTTAGAGCAGACAGCCATTCAACTTTGAAACCAAAACTGGCAGTAATTATTGTTGCAGAAAGATAAAAAATATTAAAAAGAAGTGCACATTAAAGTTGCAATAGTTTCCTCCTGAAATACTTCGTTCCCTCCTCAAATACGGGTTGTGAATGAAAATGAGCGCATCATGCTTAATTTCTAGACAGACATATAAAACTGCTCACGTAAAAAGGATCATTTGGTTGAAACGATCATTTCAAACAAAAAATTTAAAAAGTATAATAATAACAAAGCCAAGCACACTCAGTGCATTTTATGTGCAGTTCTTCTTTGTTTATGCATCAGCTCTTCATTGACTCATTAACTATATCATAATTTGCAGACTTGTAATGTAAATTTTATTTGCACAGCTGCACGACCGCCGCTGCTTCTTAGCAATTATATAATAATTGAGATGACGATGCTGAAAACAGAAAAAAAAATGTAAGAAAACATTTGGCGTGAAACAAATAGTCACGGGGAGCGCATTTTGCAACTTTTGAAATTCTTTCAATGTTTACATACAGAACACGATCGAGTAATGATCGATCGCTGCAGCAGCAACTGCCGCTTCCTTCTTTGATTCATATGCACGTTTTCTCACTGCTAGCTCGTGAAAGAGAACAACAATTTGTAATTTTTTGTACTTACAAATTTCTTGCATTTCATTCTTTTTTTTGTAATATTTTTTTTCTTTACTAAATCTCTATGGTGTTGAATTATTTAGTTGCTACAAAAAGTTGCGCGATCATGTTAAAAAAAATTAAAAATAAAAAAATTGCTCATTTGTTGTTTATTTTTGGGATTTAGCCATTCACGCTGGCTTGTAGGATTAGATTACTGTAAGATTTGTTTACTAATTGTATGTCTGTAACACTGTGAGGGATCGCTTTTCTCACTGATCGTGCGTTCGTTAATGCTGATCGTCTGGTTTTTTGTTAGATTTGATTTGTGCAAAGCACAACGCTACAACAAATTTGATACCATCTCAAGTCATTCCGAGTACCAGTGTATAAATATTAAAACAATTGCGCGGAACTTGTTTGAATATTTTATTTTAGATGCGTGGTTGTTTTGTTGTTCCTTATTAGCGATTCGGCGCGTATTAAAATTAGTTTGTCTTTTTTCAATAGCAATATTTAATTGATTGGTTATTGAACTCGCACTGTTAGTGGATTTGAGTCACATAAAGGCAAATATATTTTAGTTCAGACACTGATAAACAATGCCCAGATTTCGGTTTCATAGAAATCCTGCCAACCCGGGAACAATGATCTTTAGTGTATAAAATCCAGTGAGAGTATTTTTATTTTTTCTCTCTGACACAAAGTTTTGCAAATCAAGTAATTTTTTTTTTTTTTAATTAGGAAACTTATTTTCGAATTTAATATGTTAAATATTTTTTTACTTTTCAAACAATTTCTATAGATAAAAAAATATTAATAATAAATGTAAATTTTCAAAATTAGATTTAAAGATTTTTTTTCAATAAAACTAAAAAACTGGTATTGATATCATGGTCATGTTTCTGTGGCTGAAATTTTATAAATTTTTTTTTTTTAATTTGAATATATCTTATTTATTTGATATCTATGTGTTTGCCCCCAACAAAATAAGAAATCCTCACTTATTACAAAATTTTCCAATCAAATAACTTAATTGAAATTCTTGTTTACTTTCCCATCTAAAATTTAAAAGCAAAAACTCCCATAAATTTCTGCTTACTTTTGCTTTAATAATTTTTAGCTCAAATTTGAAAATTAAAATAAATAAATAATTAAATGTAAGGCGCGATAACCTCCGAAGAGATATAAGACCGAGCTTTTCTTCAAATTTGCGTCGTGCTCCTCTTGATTTTCCCTACAAATTGGCCGGACGGGACCTACATTTTTTATGCCGACTCCGAATGGCATCTGCAAGGCAGATGAGTTTTCTGAGTTTTCACTGAGAGCTTTTCATGGCGGAAATACACTCGGAGCGCTCGCCAAACACTGCCGAGAGGCGACCCCGCTTAGAAAAATTTTCTTCTAATTGAAAAACCTTATTTCTAAAATTTTGATGCTTTTTGCCCGGGGTGCGAACCCAGGGCATGCTGTGTGGCAGGCTGAGCACGATACCATCACACCACGGTGGCCGCCAAAAAATATTTTAATAAATAAACATGGTTAATTTTAAGAAGTTCTTTTTTGAATGAGATACAAAAAAAAAACAAAAATTGGTATTGTTGTGAACATTTTTTTATGTAGTCCTTTCTTTATATAACCCAATTTTTGATTAACTGAACAAAAAAGTTGAAAATTTTTATAACAAAAAAAAAAAAAAAAAGCAATTCAAAGCTTAGATTTCATTCAAATTGTTGCTTATTTACTTCAACAATTTTTAGCTAAATTTTCGAAACTAAAATATTTGAATTTTTAATTTTTTCTACTTCTCAATCTATTTTTTTTTTAACAAAAAAATGTTTTTAACGAATATATTTTTTTAAAATAATTTTTTAACAAAAAATATTTGAAAATTTTAAGAATTTTCTTTCAATAAAAATCAAAAATAAAATCACAGAATTTCTAATGTAGTGGACATGTTTATGTGGCCCATTCAAAAATCTAACCTAGTTTCTGGTCAACTGAAAAAAATGTTAAAAATTTGTTATTTTTTATAATTTGAGAAACTCTTAATATTGCTTACATTGATTTCTGTGTTCCAACCAAATAAGAAATCCGCACAAATACTTATTTAAAATTCTTGTTTACTTTCGCAACAAAAATTCCAAAGCTTAAATTCCATATACATTTTTGTTTATTTTTACTTCAAATTAATTGCATATTTTTGTGCATAATTTTTCCACATTAACTATTTATGCTTTTCGTGATTGAAAAAATTTTAATTATAATATATATAAATGTTAATTTTTGAATAGCATTTAGGTATAAACACCAAGACATATTTACGGCTGAATTCTGTAATTCAGTCTCTTCTCAAGTCTCTAAGTTTGAGATTTTCCTTTAAAGAAAATGTTTGTGACTTGAGATAATTTCGGTATTCAGTAAAAGAAAGTCACAAAAACAATTCGCCATATCAACGAAATTCGCCAAAAAGATAATTTACTCATACATTGAACAAATAATATAGCATTGCATTTTGTCAACATGAAGTTAGGTGGTATTGTGGCTGAGCTTGCGAAGACGCCGTTCACAATTTTGTATAGAAAATCCCAAAGTGTGTAGGTTCGAATCTAGAATTCGATGTTTTTTTAAAGAATTTTCTGTTTTTTAATTTTTGCTATGCTTATTTTAATTTGAGGAATAAAACAACATATTTAAAGCGTTTTTCGCAAATAACTTTCATACTTTTTCTGAAATTTTCATGTTTGTGATCTGCCCCGGCCCAGCTCTCAAATTAGTGATTGCTTTTGTGAGGCTGGAGACGCGAGACAGCTTACAGAATGGCAAATTGTCTCAAAAGTCATTCTCACCTCAAATACTCTCTAATAGTGACTAGAGACGGCTTACTGAATTCAGCTGTTAATATGCATATGTTTGTAGAGTGAAATAGGCTGTCTGTTACATTTTCACATTGTACATGAACATGTAAACCCCTAGCGTTGACAATCAAAAAAATATGAGCTACAGCAACGAAAAGTAAATAAGCAACTATTCGGCTACAAGGCTGTTTGAGAAGAGCCTAGACCCTGGGAGAAGAGTTTTGAGTAGACCAACTGAGTGCTACATATTTATGTAGCATAGTGTGGGAATTTGAACCAGCGACTAAATTAAATTGTAAACATCTACTACCATGGTAGTGCTGTAAATGAAGAGTATTGTATATACAGGACATTTGAATTTATTTATTAGATAGTTTAGTGATACAAACGATAACAGAAGGCGCAGAGTTATTCAGTATTTCATAAGATTGGTTAAAATATTATATGTTGTATGATATGTATGATTTCGAAAACGAGAGGACTTCCTGGTTTTATAAAATTAATAGTCTAAGAGCCCGTGACTGCCAGACCTTTGCCATTTTATAAAAGTTGAAATTTCGTCAGTGCATACTTCCAACTGAAGCATGATCGTTGGTCTGTTATAAAACTTGAGTCATGGTGGCTTTAACAGATATCGTGCAAAAATTTTGCAGAAAAATATACCTTTCTTTTGTCATTTTATAAAGACTGATTTTCATATATGGTATTCGTCAAGATATAAGAAGCCACTAGCCTTATTGCCAGACACTTTCCATAGTGGCTTTGTTCAGCTAGACACTTTTTGTAATGCAAAACTGTACTATTTCATAAAATGAAAGCTGAAAGTTTTTTACGGCAAACAAAATTTCAAAAGTTTTTTTTTTAAGATTTTGTATCCGAATTTCAGTATAAAATTGCTTCGATGTTCTTCGAAGTTTAGAAGGATTAAAAGTGTCTGGCTAATCAAAGCCACTATGGAAAGTGTCTGGCAATGAGGCTAGTGGCTACTTATATCGTGACGAAGACCATTAGGGCGGGTCGAATTAAAAATCGCTCATTGCTCTGTGAAAATCGTATTCTAGGGATCAAAGTAAGAAACTTTGCCGAAGGAACCATACCTCTAAAACGAATTTTGATGTCCCCCCCTTTGGGTCGAACTTTTGGGTAGGGGCAATTTCAATTCTACCTGCTGTGTCTTGTGGTGGCTTAAAAAAAACAACACAAGCAATTTTACGATCTGCAATTGTGTCACAGTGATACCTTCATTTTTTAAAACGGTTGAATAAAAAACCCACACAACTATGTTTACGACATGCAAATGCATCACAGTGATGCCTTGGTTTTAAAAGGGGGTTGTAAAAACGCTAATTTCTAATAATTTTTTTTAATTTCTTTTCTATTACTAAGTTAAATAAATTTTTTCATTTACATATGTTCTGACTAAATAAATTTTTAAAGAGAAAAATAAACTCCAAAAAGAAAAAACATAGGCATTTTATAGTGGGATTTTTTAAAATTTGCCCCTACGACCCAAAGGGGGGGGGGGGGGACATCAGAATTCGTTTTAGAGGTATGGTTCCTTCGGCAAAGTTTCTTATTTTGATCCCTAGAATATGATTTTCACAGAGCAATGGGTGATTTTTTTGCCTCCCCACAAATCGACCCGGCCTAAAGACCATATATGAAAATCAGTCTTTATAAAATGACGAAAGAAAGGTCTATTTTTCTGCAAAATTTTTGCACGATATCTTTTAAAGCCACCATGACTCAAGTTTTATAACAGACCAACGATCCTGCTTCAGTTGGAAGTATGCACTTCAGCTTTTATAAAATGATAAAGGTCTGGCAGTCACGGGCTCTTACTCTATAAAGTTTTTAGTCCAATTTTATTTTCAGTTTGCAGTAAGAATTCGACTATAAATAAAAATACTATATTTAAAATTTTTTCTTTTCAATTAAAAAAATGTAAGTTTTCGTTTTTTTTAACAAATAGGCATGCTAGCCTTGTTTTGTTGCCAACAACGGTTTACAAATGCTTACATACATATATAGTTCAAGTATTTAAAAATTAAAAGTTAACCAAAAAAAAATTTTTTTTAATTAAATCTTTTCGTACTCGAAAATGAACAAAAAATTTAACACAAATATTGAAAAAAAAAACGAAACAATATATATCTGCGCAATTCTTGCGTAAGCAAATGACCGAATAAGCGGATATGCATCAGTGAGCTGCAATTATTCATATTTTAAGGTTATTAGTGGACTAACCAAAAAATGAGTATTATTGCGTACACAAACCAAGAATATCAAGCACTTATATCCGCTAACACACATTTACATAATCATGCTTCGTAAAATGAATAACCGCTCATAAGCCACGAAGCAGTTCAGTACTCAATTGTCTTATTGAGCAAGAAAGTCAACTGTGTTATACGAAAACACTAATTGGAATAAGTAAGACTAACAGTGCAATAAAATGAATATAGTCATATCAGTCTTCTGACGATATACAGGAAACTAAACTAAATACAGCGCTAAAGAAAAACCGATAATAAACGAACTATACAGTGTATTACACACGAAGCCAACGTGCTACTGAGTTAAAGCGACTATGATTTCAGTTTATACTCAACAATGTCATATATGTATGAGACATATGTATGTGTTGCGGGGTACTCGTATGTATTTTCTATTTTATGTGCTAATCACTCATAGTATTTGTCTGTAATTGACTAAGTGCACATTTAGACACAATTTTTTGGCTCATGACTAACTGCACTAATTTTATTAGTACTCAAAGCAGATCTCTGGTATACACCCATAAATGCGGTCAATGGTAAACATCTATTTAAATTTTTGTGCATTTGTGTTGAATTATCGAATTTATGTTTATGGCTATGTAACACATTCCATTAGTGCTTCAATTATATTAGATTTTCGCTTGCCCCGCTGCCGCTGCCAGCACTGAGCTGCTGACCCGTTGTCTGTTTGTTTTTCCTTCCTTTTTCCTAGTTTTATTATTGGTTTGCTACTTTTTATAAATTTTTCTTTAAAATTTTTTTCGCAACATATTTTTTGCAACAGCGCTTGGCTGACAGCAATAAAAACCACACTCACACATAAGCATATATGTATGTATGTGTGTATTGTGTATGTGTACCGCGCAACGTAATCTCGGAGAAAATGCGGATTTAATTTTGTTGTTATTGCTGTTTTTTTGTATTAATTTCTCTGTTTACTGTCATATGTGATGATGCATGCAACGACAGCGGAAGAAAAAACTGCCGTTGGCGGTGTACGCCGGAATAAGAGCAGTAAAATTTAAGTAAAGCAACAACAACAACAAAATGTATAAAATATTAATGCTGTTTGATTTTCGCTGTCGCTGCTCACAACATCAACAGCATCACTCTGTTAACGGTCTCGCAAACGGAACTAAGTCCTCAGCCGCTTCGTCACTGTCAGATTAAAAACTAGTTTTAAACACAAATTTATTTGCATATGCCGCAATTTTTTGCAAATTTTTTTATATATTTAAAAAAAAATTTTTTTTTTATTGAACGCATAAAATTGAAGTTCAAAGTACAAAAATTAAACAATAATAAGAAGAAGAAAAAATACATGCACCAGAAATTGTAAAATTTCAAATACGTATATTAAATCGTTCGATTATGTTTTGTTGTATAAGAGCTCGTTGTTGGTTTTGTTTATCACGAAATGACATTGACATTATAATTAAGTAATTAAATGGACAAAGCACTGCTGCAAGCGTTTTCACAACACATTCACGCATGCACACACACAGATGGACATGCAAAGCAATTGTTGCATTATTTGTTTTCAGGCAATCCAAATAAATTTTACGTCTGAGTACATCTAACTTAGGCGTATCGATGCTAATGCGCTAATTAAAAAATTTGGAAATGGATTTTAATATGACAATTTTTTTAATGAATAATAATAAAAAGAACAAGTAAGGAAGGCTAAGTTCGGGTGTAACCGAACATTACATACTCAGCTGAGACCTTTGGAGACAAAATAAGGGAAAGCACTTTGTAGGAAAATGAACCTAGGGTAACCCTGGAATGTGTTTGTATGACATGTGTATCAAATGAAAGGTATTAAAGAGTATTTGAAAAGGGAGTGGGCCATTGTTCTATAGGTGGACGCCTTTTCGAGATATCGCGATAAAGGTGTACGATATGGATATCAAATTAAAGGTATTAATGAGGGTTTTAAAAGGAAGTGGCCCTTAATTGTATATGTGAAGGCGTTTTTGAGATATCGACCAAAATGTGGACCAGGGTGACCCAGAACATCCGCTAATTTATTTATATATGTCATACAACGAACATTATTCCTGCCAATATTCCAAGGGCTTTTGATTTCGCCCTGCAGAGCTTTTTAATTTTCTTCTACTTAATATGGTAAGTGTCACATCCATTTTACAAAGTTTTTTCTAAAGTTATATTTTGCGTCAATAAACCAATCCAATTACAATATTTTATCCCTTTTTTCATATTTGGTATAGAATTATGGCATTTTTTTCATTTTTCGTAATTTTCGATATCGAAAAAGTGGGCGTGGTCATAGTCGGATTTCGTCCGTTTTTTATACCAAGATAAAGTGAGTTCAGATAAGTACGTGAACTGAGTTTAGTAAAGATATATCGATTTTTGCTGAAGTTATCGTGTTAAGGGCCGAGCGAAAGGACAGACGGTCGACTGTGTATAAAAACTGGGCGTGGCTTCAACCGATTTCGCCCCTTTTCACAGAAAACAGTTATCGTCATAGAATCTAAGCCCCTACCAAACTTCACAAGGATTGGTAAATTTTGGTTCGACATATGGCATTAAAAGTATCCTAGACAAATTAAATGAAAAAGGGCGGAGCCACGCCCATTTTGAAATTTTCTTTTATTTTTGTATTTTTTGCACCATATCATTACTGGGGTTGAATGTTGACATAATTTACTTATATACTGTAAAGATATTCAATTTTTTGTTATAAATAATAAAATATAAATTTTTTTTGAAGCGGGCGTGTTCGTTATCCGATTTTCCTAATTTTTATTTAGCACTCATATAGGAACAGGAGTAACGCTCTTGCCAAATTTCATCATGATATCTTCAACGACTGCCAAATTACGGCTTGCAAAACTTTCAAATTACCTTCTTTCAAAAGTGGGCGGTGCCAATTGTCCACAATTTTACTAATTTTCTATTCTACATCATAAGGTCAATCCACCTACCAAGTTTCATCGCTTTATCCGTCTTTGGTAATGAATTATCGCACTTTTTGTGTTTTTCGAAATTTTCGATATCGTAAAAGTGGGCGTGGTTTTAGTCCGATTTAGTTCGTTTTAAACAGCGATCTGAGATGAGTTCTCAGGAACCTACGTACTAAATTTCATCAAGATACCTCAAATTTTACTCAAGTTATCGTGTTTACGGACGGACGGACGGACGGACATGGCTAAATAAATTTCTTTTTTTTCGCCCAGATCATTTTGATATATGGAAGTCCATATCTATCTCGATTAGTTTATGCCGTTACGGATTACCGTTATGCGAATAAAGTTAATATACTCTGTGAGCTCTGCTCAGCTTAGTATAAAAATATTGACAAACACAAAAAAAATGTTATAAAAAATAGACAAAAAATATTAAAATTAGTTTTCTCATATTTAACTCAAAATTTAACAAAATTTATTACTAAAAAAATAGAAAATTCATAATAATAAAAAAAAAAAAATGATATTCTAATACACAAATTCTATACCAAAAACTAATATAAAAATTTTAAAATTATTATTTATTTATTAATAAACTAAGAAAATTTACAAATTAAGAAAAAAACAATTTTTACCAGCTACTTTCTCAATTGATTTTAAAAATGTATGTCTGCAAAAAAATTGTTTAATTCAACTGAAACAAAAAATATAGCCACAATTATTTTTCTCCTTGTTCATCATTTTTGTTCACATACATATGTATGTATCTATAAGACAAACTAATTCAAAAAAATTCAAAAAAAGTAAAACTAGCTAGTCTATGTTTTTCTGTTTTTTGAATTACAATTGTTATAAATATTCTATAGCTCATCAAATTCTACAAATATGTGAAACAAAGGAAAGAATAACTAATTTGAGAAATGAAAAAAAAAAAAAAAAAATATATACAATGAAATCAGAAGAACGAAATTAAAGAAAGTACAACTTCAACACTAAAAGAAATTAAAAAAAAAAACACATTCCAGAGCACGTGGAAAAAGTGTCAATAAAATATGACACTATCGCATCATTGCCATGGAACAAGTCCAATTTTCACGTCTACTCTGCAGCAGATGTTGCAGTGCTGTAAATATCAATTGGCAAGAACCGAATAGCAGTAATGAAGACAAACAAACAAACCGCTGTGATACAAATACAAATTTGAAAAATCAAACAAAAAAATGTTGAAATCTAAAAAACAGATTCAAATTAAAAAAAATTAAATAGAAATTAAGAAAAAAAAATATAAATTAAAAAAAAACTATATGTGAAATAAAAAACATATATATAGATGTAAAAATATTTTAAGAGCATGATAAAAGTTTGTGAAATAAAAACACTGAAAGCCGAAACACATTCGTGTAACTTTATATGGGATTTTTCGCTATTCGTCAGTATTTATTACAAAAATTTTCGAAGTTTTTTTTTTAATGGTGCTTCTTTATTTTACTCCAATTACTCCACCTGTTGTTGTTGTTGTTGTTGTAGCGATAAGGTTGCTCCCCGGAGGCTTTGGGGAGTGTTACCGATGTGATGGTCCTTTGCTGGATACAGATCCGGTACGCTCCGGTAACACAGCTCCATTAAGGTGCTAGCGCGACCATATCCGGAACGATTTATATGGCCACATTAAACCTTCAGGCCATCCCTCTCTCCACACGCCCAAGTTCCATGAGGAGTTTGGGGTCGCCAGGGCCTCGTCCGTTAGTGAAACGGAATTCGCCGCTCGAAGGTGAGGTTGAAAATTGGGTTTGGAGAAGCTATATATTGCGCAAGCAGCCTGAAAAGGTTGCACTACACAACCCCTTGAATCTGGCATTTTAGTGGCCTCTTACGACAGGCATACCTACCGCGGGTATATTCTACTCCATATTACTCCACCTCGTCATCTTCTATGCAACTAGGACCGTCTACGCTCCCATCGCTATTAAGAGATGAGCCTTATTGAACTCTAGTAATGTCGCTGAGCGTTTGTTATCATCAACCGGTCGGAAAGATCTCGAGACCTGGCAAGCGTTGACGTCAGCCCAAATGTGTTCCCTGTGGCCACTCCATAGAGGCCGTAAGGTACTTAGCCCTACCAAGTAATAGTAGTGACACTTCGCCAATGGTGGGTGGTCTGAATAATCAGTTCTTGTTGCTCCTAGTAAATAAAACATTCTCAGTTTTTTGGTGTTTACAGCTATGCCCCAGGACATTGGCCATTAAGCCACCGTACACAGGCATACATATAAAAGTCCCTAGGTGTTCAGGTTTTTTCTCTTGACAAGAATTGCTAGGTCCAGAGCAAAGGCCCCTCCTTGCAGCCTTTACAGTCGAGGAGGAGATACACATGTCACTGGGGTAAGTCACTGAACCTCCTCACTCCGCTATGACAATCCGCCCGTCCAAAAGTCTGTTGATAAATTTGATAAGAGACAATTCGTTTTCCAATCTTGTCTATATTTATTTACTTATTTCTCTCTCGATACCAGTCGTCAGGATTAAAATATAAGAATAAGGAGAAAAGGAATCTTCCAGTTTAGTGAGAATAGCTAGTGAATTTGTAGTTGGAGTAGCATTACTCATATAAATTAACGAACCATATTGCAGTACTTTATGTACCACTCATGCGAACAACAGCCTTTCTTACTATTGATTGCTCTTTAACTACATTATCACCCTTCTACCTCTGCATACAGCGTTTATGCTGATGGAATCTCACCGCAAATCAAACGTTCTTAAGTGAACGGCCTATTTCTATAAAAGCCATTCTTTCCACAATTTCTTTTGCGGCTTCTTAAAGCCAAATCTCTATCAGCTGTTTTAACACATACGCTCTTCTTCCTCTTCACCCCTTCCTTCTTCTCTTTTGCTCGATTCCGTTAAGCAGCACATTAAGACAGTGAGTTTAATTAGCGTCAGAAGCAGCGGCAGCCATCCAAGAGTAGGCACTACCACTTGCTTTCTTACACCCGTCTACATCTTTCTTCTCGTTCCCACACACCTTATAAATACACGTTTATTAACTGCACTTTTACTTGTACTGAAAAATTTCCAATTTGCCCTTTGACACTTGGCCTAATTGGATTTGCGGTTAACATTCGTCGGCTTGGCAATATTCTTATGTTTGTTTGTATGTTTATTAGTTTGTATGCGAAGTGACCATGGCAACTAGCAATGGTACCGTTAATGCTGCTGGGTATGTTGTTGTTGGCATAGCGGAGACTTCTAATTTTTCTCTGTGCTTTCTTTATGTTACGCTTGTAATGAGCTTTCAGCACACAATAAGTTGGAGGCAATAGAATTGCATGGGTATGAAAGTAGGGATGCGAGTATTAGTAAATGAAAACATCAGGATGTCGGCGTATAGATGGAACTACTGAGGATATGAGATTACGTACTTAACTAAAAATTAATTTTTTGTACGAATGAAGGTAACCTAGTTTAATTCGCAAAAGTTTTAAACGGCACGAAGAAGATCTTGGCATCAAAACCAACCTGAAGGCTCTCCCGTTGGAGAAACTTCTTGGGTCTACGAGGACTTCTGTCTGCTGCTGTTAACTCCTATCGCAGTTTTAAGATCTTCTTCTTCTCAATCCACTTCGAGCCAGTAAGATCTCTCTACCCAGAAAGAGGTAGTGTATACGCAGCGTTTATTTATCTGATACGAGGCCTATCTGTAGAAGACCAACTGCACATTGCACGGTTTCCTCTACAGCCAATCCGGTAACATTTACCCAGCGCAATATACAGCTTCTTCAACCGAATTTTCAACTTCACCTACACTCAGGATGGTTCAGAAAGTTCAACGTGGTGAAATCAAGTTGTTTTCGAAGTGGTGAGGTTTGTATTGTATTAGTGCTATTTTCAGGAGCTTACCGGATCTATCATCTATAAAACTCTCCAAAACCTATGGAGAGTGTCCTTATCGGTATAAGAAGGAGGATAAGCATCACCTCATTCCTCCCCCGAAGGATTATATTTTTTGGAACTGGTACAACCAAACCAATGTTATCTCACCTTTTCGCTTGAACCGAACAAATTCAAGTTCAGGTTGTTTCCATGCCTTTGACATTCAGCAACATTCTTAATATTCTCTAACTTCTACAGGAAAAACTATCCTCTTACCTTAAACTTCAATTTCTATTCTGCTTATTATTTTAAATTTCAAATATTACGCACCTTTGATTATCATGTAACTGCAAAGTCAGAACACAAATCCTCCATCTGCACATAAAAAGATGCTTCAACAACTTTGACACCTCATTAAAAATAATCACACTTGTCAATTAAACAAAATGTTGCACATAAAAGAATAAACATGAGGCGACAAAAAGGCGACATTGACTTGGAAAGTAACAGTAAAACCAATAAGAGCACCAGACTAGCACCAACAGTACCAACAGCCAACGACCAGCCTGCTGAGGCAGCCGCTGTTACTACGAGGCGGCATAATCGTGTACATAAATGGGAGTGGATGGTTCGCATGTGGGCACTTAACTTTACAACTACAACTTATTTTACAGGCAACAACAAAAACCACTACGTGCTTCAAGTCATTGGCTTATGCAAAAGAGAGAATATTCGCACTAAAAATTTCGCTTAAAGTATCTTGTGAAGACGTTAGAATTGGTGAAGAAGTCATGAGTACATTCAACTTTAACAACAACAACAACAACAACAAATGCTATGCTGCATGACAGTACGAGGTGAGATGGCCGTTCACGCCCTGCGGCTAAAAGTAAGTAAACGAATGGGAATGAACGTTGGGCGCTTATGAAGTATTTGCTGATGAGGAACACTACCTAACACTTAAATATACATCATACATGCGAGTATATGTACATGTGTATGTGTGTATGTTAAAAAGTACCTATTATGCTAGCCTACCCAGCACGTTTGCATTGATTGTCAATGGTTCGATTCTATTTGCTCTGCATGTGCAGAGGCTCTAATGGTTTGGCGAAAGCTTATAAAATTCCAATGAATACTTAAACTTCTAACTAACAGCGAAAACTTGTGCTTGTTTACTTACTTAGGCTATTATGAGTATCTCACAGGTAAGCAGCGGGTGTGTTGTGTTTGAGGTTGTGCAAAGTAAATGTCACATTGACTTTCTCAAAGATGTGCTTAAATTTAAATTCCCAGCTACTTTGAAAGCAAAGCAAATACGATTTTATGTCGTACATTTACGCATTCTTAAAACTTTTTTTGAAAGAAGACAAAATCGCACTATTTGTCAAACAACTTTATCTCTGCGTTCTTATGCGCTGAGCACTTCGGAAATCAATTGCTGCTTTTCGTGGCCGTGCACGCATAAGGTAAATGAAATGAATGAAAATATTCTTTTTCGGTTGTTCAACTACGCACGCTATTTCATTAAAAGCCACTCAATTACACGCAAACATATCGCTACAACCTGAAAAGACGGGTACCTGTACGTATACGTAACATTTTTTTAAATTGGTATTGTGGCGAATGTTGACATCACTATGCTGTTAGTAAATAATCTCAACAAAAAAAAAAAAAGGAAGCAGCCACACTTATGTGCAAGGCAACGATGAATATTCCTCACACATAACCAGCAGCTCGAAGTGAAGAGATATCTCACATACACAATGTAGTCATCAGCTAAGGGCAGAAGGTTTTACTCGCACATACATACGCATATAGTATGCATATTCGTGAAAAGCGTAAATCTTAGAAGAAATATGCGAACGAGGCAACATAGAGTATAAAAGCAGCGCAAGCTGAGGTCGTTTGTGGAAAGTCACGAGTTTTCTGCTGCTTGCCTTTTCCAATTCAGTGCAGATCTCTCCCTTCCCCCTTCCTCTGCTTCCAAACTGCGGTATCGATAGGAATACTTTCTTGGGCGGAGCGTCTTCCTCCGTTCGCATAGCATGATCCAGGCAACGAAGCCGTTGTTTAAGAAAAACAAGTCTAGTTGCAGTCATTTTAAATAAAGGTATTCTAATAAAAAATATCTAATTATTATTTTTTCATTCACTTCCTACCTCTTTGACTTCTTTAAGTAGGAACCAAAAAAAAAGAATTTGGGAATATTTCGATAACTACGTCGTTAATTGCGATATACTCAGAAAAACAAGTAGCTTGATTTGTGAGCCATCAAACATAATAATTTCTCTTCAGATTGTTTTATAATTAGGTTTTGCATAGCAGTCCAAGTTTCCAGATGACCTAGACCCAGAAAATTATCTAAAACTGTAGCAAGAAATTCTCAAGTTGTCTAAATATCTCGATCTATTCTTTTACTAGCAAACTGAACTGAGCTCAAATACGATTTCTTTGAATTAACCTTAGAGCTGTTTAAACTTCGTACAGGAAAAAATGAACTATCCCAAACTGCTTCTATTGCAGCTACAATGTCAGCCTTGAAAACCAGCCAAGAATCACTCTGGCCAATAAATGCTACGGTGGACAAAGTAGGCAAAACGAAAGTTATGCTCTACAAGTGACTAATCGCGTCGTCCTAATATATGGGACAGAATCTTGGGCACTGACAACATCTGATGAGGCGGAACTGGGAGGGTTTCTATATACAAGTTATTCGAAATAGTATGATTACCGAATAAGATATAATGATAAACTGTACGAGCTTTACGCAGATATCAACATAGTCAACCGAATAAAACACAGTGGCTATGCGATTGAAAGATGATGCTCCGGTCAATAAGGTTTTGTTATCGGAACCCACCTACGGAAGCAGAGGAAGAGGGCGTTCCTCACTCAGATAAAAGGAACAAGTTGAAAACGATAAGCATTGGAATGACCCGTATTGATATACGTCTATTGGTCCTATCTCTACGGGATTGGAAACAAAATCTTCGGAGAGTACTTTTGTTTAGAGCTTAGGTATTTAGAAATTGTTTGTTTAGGTAACTCTATATTATTATTATACTTACTTTTTTCAAAATGACCGTGTTTATTTCCGCTTATTTCAAGAAAAACCTGAAAAGACAAAATAAAAAAAATTATTAAAAATTTGGTATTTTTTGGTTTAAAGTTTGAATTTACATATATTATAGCTTTTTAGCTTTAAGTTTTTAAAGAATAAACTTTGCTGAACGAACAGGCAAACAAAATAGGGTGATTTCAGAGTCAGCTGTTCATGCTGTTGTCTTTTCTAAAATTTTGGAGTAATAAATCTATACTTTGTATGACTGGAAAGAAGAAGCGACTGGCTCGCTTTGTTGGATGGCCATAACCGTTTAAACGGTTAAGAGTCAATTAAGTAAGCAAGTGCGTAAGAAAGTTGGTATAATCTGTCTAGAAACAGCAAGTAAGGTGGGTCTTCGTCTAGTATGTGTCAGGACGAACATGTTTATTTTGACCGCCAAACAAACTTTTGGTAGCACGATTCACACACTGGGGCACAGCCAGTTCAAACTAACCCAACCTTGCTATACTCAAACACAAAGTTTTTTATAACAAAATGTAAGCGAAAAATAACGTTAATTAACTGAAAAAATATATAAGTTAGACTAACACCAAAAGTACAAAACAAGTTTTTCTCGTTTTAGAACACATAGGCACTACAGTGGGAAAGCTAACTTCTAAAACCAAGGAAATTTATTTTTTTCCTTATAAAATCGTTCACTATTTTAGCTTAATATAATGTAGGAAGTCTTTAGGCAGCTGTACGTAAAATTCCATTACAAAATTCTTTAAGATACTGCTGTTGTAATCGTTGTTATATTAATGTCGTGTTTCCGCACCTTCTATTTTTGATATGTTTTTACCAACTTTCATTGTACTTTTTTTATTGCAAGACATTAGTTCAGACTTAATCTATATATATAAAAAGAAGTGTACATTTTGACTGTCACTCCATAACTCGATAACGGCTCGACAGATTGCCATGAAATTTTTAGGAAAGATACAGGAAAGAGAGATGATGGTTAGTTGATTTTGAAATCCCAAATCGGTTTAGCCATATATATATAAAAATCAAATTCTGTGTGTGTGTGTTCGCTATGGAAACGTATTTCCCACACATCAATCATCACCAAATTTTGGTTATGGGTTCCTTCGATCAACGGGAAGGTTTTAGGCTAAAAATAATTTCGATGTATAAAAGGGGCGTGGCACCTCCCATACAAATGGAATCTTTGGTACTGTATACCTTTGAAGGTATACATGCCAGAACATTGAAATTCAATGAGGAGTTATATGAGGTCAATCCCTAACACCACCAAGAAAATGCGGAATTTGGAGAAAGGGGGCGTGGCACCTCCCATACAAATGGAATCTTTAGTAATGCATAACTTTGAAGGTATACATGCCAGAACATTGAAATTCAGTAAGGAGTTAAATGAGGTCAATCCCTAACACCACCAAGAAAAGGCGGAATTGGGAAAAAGGGGGCGTGGAACCTCCCATTCAAATAGAATCTTTGGTACTGCATAACTTTGAAGGTATACATGACAGAACATTGAAATTCAGTTAAGAGTTATATGAAGTCAATCCCTAACACCACCAAGAAAATGCGGAATTGGGAAAAAGAGGGCGTGGAACATCCCATTCAAATGGAATCTTTGGTACTGGATAACTTTGAAGGTATACATGCCAGAACATTGAAATTCAGTAAGGAGTTATTCGAGGTCAATCCTTAACACCACCAAGAAAATATGGAATTGGGAAAAAGGGGGCGTGGCACCTCCCATACAAATGGAATATATTATACTGCATATATCTGGATGTCGTAATGGTAGGATAATTAAAATTGGTAAGGAGCTATGTGACGTTAAATCCTAAAACCTCCAGTAAAATGTGGAATGGGGAAAAACTATGGCTGCCGTACAAACTTAAGTTATTTTAGCACCTAAAGTTTGACTGCATTGTTGAGTTTAGCTGTTATGCCTTTTGGACGTTTAGTAATCTGCCGCTGTTAAAAAAATTGTTTAGCTTCAGTCTATCTACATCTTCTATAAAAATCAAATTCTGTGTGTGTGTTCCCTATGAAAACGTGTTTGCTATACTTCGATCATCACCAAATTTTGGCTCGAGGTTCCTTCGATCAAGACGAAAGTTTTTCATATTTCAGAATTAAGAATTTTAAATTTAAATGTTTTTGTTTTTTTGGCTATGCGAAAGAACTATCTTAGCTCCCAAAAATGATCATGTTAACAAAATCAATGATCGCTTTCAAAATCAATTTCCTGGTGAAGTGACGAAATATAAATCGATCAACACAGTTACAGATGAAGATAAAATTGTGAATTATCCAAATTAATTTCTATACTCCTTAGAACCAAAAGGAATGCTTGCGCATATATCAACTTTGAAAATTGGCTCACCAGTCATGTTTCTTCGGAATGTAATCAAAGCAACAATCATCAGCGGTAAAAGCAATACAATAATATAAAATAAGATACAATAAGTTACAAGAATAAAATGTTTTAACAGAAAATTTCACCAAATATGCGTACAAAATTCAATTCAATTTACAGAACAATAAATTATATTATCAACAAACAACACAGAAAACATAACACAAAATCCATTCGATCTCGGGCGTTACAACGTGCGCCTGGTAAAGCTAGTATGAATATAACATTAACCGAATCATGTTACCGATGTAACCAAATATTTAAAAGGAAGTCTGTCATGGCAAGGCTTTTATCAGTTTAGAATGCGTATTAAAAAGCATAAATAGCTTAAGGTAAGACATCACTTGCAGACTCAAATAAGAAATTTTCAGTTGCTTCTGAAAACTTTCATTATTTTAACTTTATCGGATGTTAGAAGTATTAAGCTGTTCTTAAAGAAGATTTCAGCCGAGAATTCCTCATATTACTTCTGTTATAACTGTTTTAATATTTAATACCGGGTACGCTAGGACTATTCTTTTATACAATTTTAGCAACTTTGCTGTACATTTCGGAACTATGCAACCTCAACTGTTAAATGAACATACATTGAACTGAGTTATAGCCCCCAATGTGATCATATACATAACATTAAAGGAATGTTTCCTGTAAGAAATATCTAAGATTTCTGGCAATAAAGCAAGATGTCTTTAAGCTCAATGCTTGCTACGTTAGTGTTAAGGTTTCGATAAAAGGCAAATCTCTTTGCGGAGTGGGATGATTTCTACACAGGAAATTTACCATTTGACGTGTATAGTAAATTTTTTGGAATCCAACAAATTATCCTATCCCCTGTACTACAACAACAATAACATTTAAATAAAATATGTGACTAAAACATACGCCATCATCATCTTCTCAGCACTTTTACAAAACCCAATCAAATAAATGAAGTGAACATAATTTTAGGCGATTACCATCACCACAACAGTTATTCGCCTTTACTCGCAGTTACACTTATGTTTGCATTCATGTAAAAAATCCTCAGCTCAACAACAGAACCAAACAACTCCAGACAATGATCATATGCCTGTCAAAGCCACAAATATTGCTGATATTACATGCCGCATTTCTATCTCATACCTCGCTCCCTCGACTGCCCTTTGACTATACGGTTTAGAAAAATTTTGCATTCAATTCGAAATTTTCTTGCATTGCCCTTACCAGCCCAACCAAGCCAGCCATGTTGAAATCCATGTCTATAAAAGTATATTTTGTGTTTGTCGTTGACGATAATAACAATGACAACAACTACGACAACAAAATGTTTGACGATGGTGCTGTTACTCTAGAATTTTTGCTTTGTTATTGCTCTTAGTACATTTCCTTACACATTTGTTGTTAGTGTTATTGCGGTGTAATCCGTTGGCATGTTTGCCTTGTCGTCTTTCGTCTGACTGTTTGACTGTCTTCTGTTGGCTATAATTTCGAATTGGCTTCTCTATCACTTGTTGTTTTTGTACGATATTTGCAAATTTGATTTTCTGGTCACATCGTCAATGTCATCATACTCATCTTTGTCAGCGTCAATAATAGCGGCTGCAGTAACAGCACCAGAGAAATTGACAATGTTGTCTAACTAGCTATGGAAGTGTGTGGAGGAAGCAAAAGAGTTGCAGTAGTCTCTCAAGTGGCACCAACTCAAGCTCAGGCGTTTATACATAAACAAAGTTTGAATATAATGTTCGTAGAGTTTTTAAAGAAGGCAACATCATTTTACCAGATCTCGCAAAACGGGGAATAAGGACCGGTTGAAAATGCTTGTACGGATAGATGGACCTTTTATCGTCAATCATTCAAAAGGAGTTCCTTTTAACGAAATGACGGCTGGTCGGAGGAGGAACTCATATTTCAACATTGATCTGAAATAATAAGGAACCTTCCAAATCAGTAATATAGCAAGAGGAAGCTTTAAATGTTAATCACAACAAATAATAGTTCCTTAAAAATGTGGTTGTCAAGACGACACTCCATCTACCTTATTTCGGAGAGGGATCTACAGTAAACTTTCTATGACAATTATTCTGGAATATTTCTTACACATTAACCTATCCAGCCTTGACCTTCCTCAAACTCGGACTATCTTTCTCAAGCTTCAGAAAGAAAATTTGAAATGGAGGCTGTTAGGAATGTTGAAATTATTTTCCATACGCGTCACACCAATATCGACAAATTAATCCTGCGGATGGCGAAAGTTGGTGAATCCTATACTACAAATTTAGTTGGGGAACCGAAAACTTTGCATGGCAGTGTTTCAATGAGGGCTTCTAAACAAAGTAACGGGTCGGTGAAAAAGGTTAAGACAGTGTCTATGGGAAAGATACAAATCTTTATTTCATTTAAACGACATTTGCAGAGTGTTCTAACGTCAATATGTTTTCTTTTTTCAGCGAAAACATACCATTTGGACTTAGTTTTAATTTTTTTTCCTAGAATCGGTGAGGTATTCATGTCATCTGCGCGGCCTGGCCTTTTTTGGAGTTCTTTCTTGGAATTCAGCGATCTATAGGTCTATTGTGGGTTCATTCTTGTTGAACCTAGTTTTCTGAGGAAATCCCGAATCGTGCTCGGCTTTAGAGAGTGTATGTGCTTACTTTTTAATTTAAGCGTCACACTCGAGAATAATGTGTTCTGCAGTCGCTGTCACATAACAGACAGAGGCAATTAGACCATATAGTTTGTGAATATGACTTTTTAGTCTGCAGTGACCTGTGACTATGACGCTTTCAAGTCTGCCTATCATCCGCGTACTCCTATCTATCTATATATCTGGGACCCTATAGTACTACTGCTTTTCAACCACAATAATACTGAAAAAGGAGCTACCTTGGTCCTTACGCTTACGCAGCTCTTTCACTCGTTGAAAGTAATCCAAAGGACTCGCTGGATTCGTAGAATGATATCAGCACTTTTCTCGAGCTATCTAAATTCCAATTTAATTTATTTTTTAGCTCCACCTCGTAGCCAGTATACCCAAGCGTACGATTCGAGAGAGCGCTTCTGACTACTGATGCTTGACTGTTGTCTGCTGATGCTTGTTGCCGCATAACACGACGATTGACTTTGATTTTGAATGGAAACAAGAATGCAAAATGAATGAAGCAGGCGCTCATGCCCAACCACTTTCTCTCCAATCTTAACCGCTCCATCGGCAGCTTTGCAGTAACTGGCATCTTAGAATGCTGCATACAAAATGTATTTGAATGGCAAAAGATGAAATGAATAAAATTTAATATTCGTAGGAGACGAGCAACTAAAGATTCAAATTTAACTGCAGGCAGTGATAGAGTAGAAGGAGAAGATTAGAGAAGAGCGCCTGTGTGTGTGTGAAAGGGATAGCAAGTTTGTAACAAGCAAATGCAAGTCGACTGTTGAATGATGTTTGGACGTGCCGTCAGCGCTTTTGATGTTTGTGCTTTTGCTTCTGCTGCTTTTGAGACCGTTGAGGCTGTTGCTGCTGCCTCGTCGTAGTCTATAGTTATACCTTTGCGGCAATTGCGTTTAGCAAATCATAGTCAACGTCGTTGATTTAGTGCAATGGAGCATTAAAATAGTGTACATTGCAGTTACTGCTATTAAAAAGAAAATTTCCAATTTCCTTTAAGAAATTGCCAATTGCAAAGGTAGTACGTTGATGAAGATTGCACAGCGCGGCGTCAAATGCAAGGAGCGGCACACGCATACCAGATAGGCGTGGTAATTTTTAATTTGCAATCGCAGTGGCACTAAATTTCTATTAAATTATAGTGTAATTGAGTATGGATGAGCGTAAACTGAAAGATCTATTTAACTGGAATTTAGTTGAGTAGAGAAAGCTAAATGGTGCAAAAAGAAATGCATTAAAACAGCTAGGCGAGCTTGCGAAACTAAGCCGATTTGAATGGCTTATAAAACGAAGTCAAAGCAGAATAATGGGGTTGTGAAAAAATATCAGTAGTTGGGTTGTCTGCTTACTGGAAATAGGGAGAGATTTAGCTTCTTAGGGTGAAATCGGAATATGCAATTTTTCGCCCAATGACTGCTGCAGACCGCTATAAGATTATGGGTATCGGCCCTAAATCTACCCAGTAGACTCTTTTTTCCTTTCCATTTAGCTCTTAAAATTGCACAGCCCGTAGTGCTCTTTACTTTTATTGCTGCTTTGAGTCTACCAATAATAATGACGAGAAATCAGCCGTCTTGAGATCTAACTATATATGCTTAAGCCAGCATGAAGTCAGCTGGTTGTCGCTCTTCTTTCTTTTCGTCGCAATCATGCGGCTTTGTTCAGGCTCTGTTTCTTTTAAAGGCGCATGTTTGAGCATGGAGCTACTTTAACTTTCGCCTTAAAGGGATAGCGAATGATGCTTTTTCTTTGTATTAAATCTGTGGATCTCTACCAGAATAAAAGCAATAAAGAACATACGCCGTTTAAATTCATTCTGTTGAGACATCATAGCTTGAAAATTGTGAAACGGAAGCTAAATTATCACAGAGGTTTTAAAAATCTGTATCAAAAAGACTAATAAAGGCTTCAGGCACTTTTTATTGGGAGAGTTCTGGTTATTTATAGAATCAGTCTAGTCTTTTTCCGATATATGCTTACAACTAAACGAAAATCTCGGGACTTACGACTTTCAGTAACTAATAGACAAAGATTCTAAACGGCTGAATCTTTTCCATTTATTCAGGGCGACCGTACTGAATAAATATAAACGTAATGAAGACTTGATACAGTTTTTGCCTTTAGAAGAGCATGCAAACGCTATATTCACTAACTCGTGACATCAATCGTCTTAGGATTACATATACAGTGCCGTCAATTAACAATCCTCAAAATCTTGACAAAAAAAAACCGGTAAAAGAATAAATATACCTCGCCTCTTCGCTTATCCTACCCGTCCTTCTATATGGCATATAAGCATGGACGCTCTTGGAGTAATCAAGAAACAAATATATTGAACGATTTATAGTCCTCTACGCGTTGGCGACAGAAGGAGCTACTGCCTTAATGGTGCTGGTAACCGGCATTTACTGGATCCTTTTCCACCAACGTCGATAGCACTCCTTCTTCTGGTGAATTGTCTGTGGGATAAATTGTCCGTGGTATGAATTGTCCGCGGGATGAATTGTCCGTGGAATGAATTTTCAGTGGGATAAATTGTGCGTGGGATGAATTGTCTGCGGGATGAATTGTACGTGGGATGAATTGATCGTAGAATGAATTGTTCGCGGGATGAATTGTCCATGGAATGAAGTGTCTGTGAAATGATTTGTGTCTATTGTCTCTATGGATATCAGCCGCTGACGTGGCTACATTAAGTACAATATTCACACTTCGTGCAATGCCTCGCAATCACCTTTGGCCAGTATATCGCGTATCAGTGTGCCAACATTAAAGGTGTCAATGCTTGTTGACAAACAATTCGTTGTTTTTATCTATTGCATTGAACACCCACATTTTTTCACACATTCGCTACATTTTATTTATTCTTTTTATTTCAATTTATATTCATTCCACTGCTGCTGTGAGCTGGCAAACATGCGGCATAGTTCTTGTGCTGCACAATAACAAATATCAGTACAAATCACCCACACACATTCAACACCACATCAAGCTTGCACAAACTTGGACTTTTATTTCAAGTGTTTTTTATGCCATTTATTTTATTTTATTCAAATTTTTATTTCATATAATTCTAACAACACTTTTTCACTTTCGTTTTCTGTCAATGAACGATGGAAAGCCTTGAGCCAATTTATGCGCTCTTTTTTCTGCTGTCGAACTATAGCAATAATACTCGTACTATGGTCGGTATACGAGGTACCCATAGGAAAAGGGTAAAGCTAGAATAGTGAATCTTTTAGATCCAAAGGAGGCAATTGCCGCTTGATAGGACACCACAATGTTAAAAGTGTCAGTTAAAAGCACTGCGAGGCGACATAATTATAACTAATGCCATATCTTAGCGCTATAGAACAGCACTTGTTGGGAACTGGCACGATTCGCCGCAGGATATCTATCCTATCAATTACCAGCAATATCTTGCATATCTATTGGGTACGTAAGCTAAGATTCCGCTCTACTTCCAATGACCGTTTTTGTTTTTATAAAGTCGTTAACATAGATCAGAAAAGAACTTCCATAAAATGCTCTCTTTCTCCCTCTCTCTCTCTTTTGCCCTAACTATTGCAGAAGACCAATTTTCTTGATGTGGCTTCCCGTCTTACTTAGACTGTTCTCAAATAAGTATTTAAAAGGGACAAAAAGATGATTTAAAATGGGAATTGAGGGATGTGCGATCATCACTCGACCCATTATCTTCCGATTGACTATAAACTATGGGCTGAGTGCAAAATCTAGTAATTTCAACTGTCGCTTCAAAAACACCTCAAACATTTTTTAGAAATACGGTCTTTCAACGTTTTAGTTGAAAAAACTTGCTTCAACTTAATTCAACACAATTGCAACAAATATTAATAATTATTTGATGGTGCAAACGCCCGTGAACCGTGTATCGAGATATATGTCGCAAATTGGATTTAATAGCTGTGTTTTTTTCTTATCTATATAAGTTTACGCTTAAACTTTATATGGACTGCTAAGCGACAAACTTTAACACCTCTGAAATTGCTACGTATAAAATTAGTACTACTGAATTTCAATACGTATTATACTCAGATGTAACTGAAATATGTGTATATGTTTCACCCTCTGCACTAATTCTATGCGCGTCCACTATTTATCACAACTGATTCAGCTATATCTTATACACAGAAATACAACAGAGGGTTGTGTCTCCGCTTTTCGGTACACTCTGTTGCTGTAGCTAGTTGTTAAACCACGGCCGCTAGATGGGTCACCTAAGCATTATCTAAGCAAGGAAAGGCGTTTTTTTCACGCGCAAACGAAACGTATACGCGTGTAAAAAAACACGGCTAATATCAGTGACAGCTTCATCTATGACTGTGACTATGTATGCCGTCATTCACAGCAGAAAAAACTTACTGCATGAGTAAATCTTATAACCATCATCCGTGTCTGCCCTCACCTTAGAGAGCAGACAGAGTCCTAATAGCGCAGTCAGCGCACAGACGTTCGAACGAAAATTGTTCCTACTGGGTACTTTTAGCAGTGGCATAATAAAGGTGCGCGCCACCAAGGTTGCATACCCACATGCTCACCGTTAGGTGCTCTTTGCCAACAATGTGGTTGACTTTTGCAGCAAACTGGCGTAACTTTTCATTCTGCCATTTATTTAGTATTTGTTTTGGTTATTTTTTTTGCATTCATATATGCATTTGATAAAACACATTGACATAATTTTATGCAGTTTGACTAAAATAAAAAATTTAATTGTATACAAATTTTATGCCAACTTTTTGAAACTTTTTAAAGCGATACTCTTGTTAAAGAGTCGCAAACTTTTGGAAATATTGTAATATAATTTTTTAAATTTAGATTACGTTTATGCAGGCTTTGATAATTTTTTGTGTAGAGCAATTCAACTCAAGGTATATTCAGATTAAACAATTTTCGAAATAAAATAAATTCATATTGATTTATACAATTGTTTTTAGCCTGTCTTGCTAAGTAAATACTAGTAAATAATATTGATATAAAGTTGAGCAGCGAAAGCATTGTTAATAATGCAATCCTTGTTACTGATCAAGTTCTGTTGAACGAGCCTAAAAATACAACCACAATTTAGGTTTAAAAACATATAGTACATATGTACCAAATTGTGTATAAAAGGAATAGCAAAAAAATAATTAAAAAGAAAATATTTAAGTTAAACGGTTTTATTGAAAACAATACTTACATGAAGTATTGATAATACTAAAAGCTAGAAAATAATTAGGTAGGTCCTAAGTACTAGTCATCACACTCCTCACCAATCTAGGGCGTTGATAAGACAATTAAATAAAAGCGTTGGACTGTTAAATTTCTGTTGATAGTCCTATATAAGACCAACTGAACCTTAATCAGGTTATGCTACGCCTCACATTTTTAGAAATTTCACGCTCCCAACGCTTCTATTTAATTGTCTGATCAACGCCCTAGATTGATGAGGAGTGTGATGACTAGTACCTAGGACCTACCTAATTATTTTCTAGCTTTTAGTATTATTAATACTTCATGTAAGTATTGTTTTCAATAAAACCGTTTAACTTAAAATTTTTTAAATTATTTTTTTTTTCAAGTTTTTAGTCTTTATTTAATTGCCTATTATTTCTTATTCTATTTAGTTCATTTAGTGACTCATTATTACAAGGACTCTTTCCTGACAATTTGTTACAATCTAAGTCCTCAACACATAATCCTTCCAAAGACTTTACTCGACCCTACGCCAAGTATGCTTGTCCCTCCTCCAACTCCAAAATAATTTGATGTCACTTCTGCCGGACTGTATGTAATATTTGTTCCAAATATGAGCCAAATCGGACCACAAATACGATTTTTGTGAATATCTCGATCCTTGCGCCGCCTAGCGGAGATTTTTTTCTTAATATTGCATTGCCATCGGGTTCTGAACTATATTCCAAGTTTCAAGCTTGTAGCTTATAGGGAAGTTACTTAAATTTCAATTACAAAATTCGTTCACAACGGCCGTGCATGTGGCCGTGCGGCCTGCCTGTAAAGTCAATCTAAATAAAACCGTTTAAAAAAGGCAATACTAGGTCCGGTTTTTCAGTGCCAGCTTAGAGTTTAACCCTGCGACTTTAGCTGCTTATGCTGAAATGAGTAACAAAATTTGTTGTTATCGCACAAAGTGGCAAGGTTAAGCTCTAGTCAACTTTACCTGTAGTTTAAACTCACACTGAAAAACCCGGTCTTGGAGACAAATAACAAGGAGTGCAGCGGGGCAATCATTCATTTATTCTAGAACACCAGCATATATGCAGGTGATTTCAATTCAAAATTCAGCACTTGAAAAGCTAGCTGATGAAGAGTGAACTTCAGAAATATGTAGTAGTAACCATCGCCGTGAGCAAATTTTGTAATTTTTCCTAAATATCAATAATAAAACAAATTTAAACTATAATTATACTGTAATCTGCTCTATACAAAGTATACAAGCTTTCGGCATAAATGTTTTGTTTTTTGTTCAATTTTTTCACCCTTATTTTTATCATTTTTGTGCAAGATTTTTATTGCCGCTTAATATAGCACAATCATACTAAAATGAGCTCATAAATTTTAATATCCCATTCACTTAAGGTTTTTGTCTGTTTTTCCCTCTCTCTATTTCTGCTGCACCTTTGCACGTAATTTTTTTCTCTTTAAAATTTATGCAACTCTAATTGACGTGATGAAATAAATGCCACATTGCATGTGATTTGCACTCAAAAATATTAGATTTAATTTTAATTACGATACTATAATTTAAGAAGGATGATTTTGCATTTAAATGACAGTAAAAAGCACACACATTCAAATTTTGTGAATTGCATTAAGATATATGAATAAATTGTGCAAAAATTAACTGAAATTTCAGCGCTTTAACTAGCGTAGCTGTTATTGTACTTAAAAAGTGCTTAGCTCAAAAGTATAAACACTTTTTTATTAAAAAATTTGTCGGATTTGTTGTAAGCAAGCGAAAGCACAAGCCCTTCTTAAGAAATAATAAAAAAATTAAAAATAAAATGAATAAATAGAAAGAAATTTCAGTTAGTTAAAATACAAAAAAATTTTATTTTTTTAAATTTAAATTTTTAATTTTTCGCAAAATTTATAAACCAGAAAAAATATAAAAATTTAAATTTTTTTATTTTTTAAAGCCGTAAAAATGTAAAACATTCTAATTGTTTTGTAAAAATAAAGTTTCAAAAAAGTGTTTAAATAGAAAACAACTTTCAAAATTTTTTTTTACAAATCTAAAAACAGAAAAATTATTGATGTATATTGGAACGGTTTTCCGTCATCCCCTGTCAAATTTGGTTTTGAGACAAACCGGTTTCGGCGTTGTGCCATCATCAGTGTCGATTTTCGTTTTTTTTCGGAGAACGAAAATCGACACTGATGATGGCACAACGCCGAAACCGGTTTGTCTCAAAACCAAATTTGACAAGGGATGACGGAAAATCGTTCCAATATACATCATTTATCCACCCTGTCGGAAAATCAACCAAACAAGATAAGTCAGAAAAATTATTAATTATTATAAAAATTTTGTTTTCAATTCAAAAGCACTTTTAATAAGCGATTCGCACAATACAATTTAAAATGCATTGCAATAACAAAATTTATATTCACTTAAAAATAAAAATAAAATTTCAAGCTTTTTCTTATTGGCGTATATACAGCTTCCTCTTTTTAACTTAATAAAATTGATATTTAAAAAAAAAAAACACGAAAAAAATTTCATTTAACAAACAACTTTATCAAAAAATTTCACAATAATTTCAAATCTAAAAAAAATGGAAAAAATATCGAAAATTTGTTCTTAAACCGCATTTTTGCTTTGTAAAATTCACAAAATAAATTTTTACAAAATCAAACAAATTTAATTTACAAATTTATAAAAACTTAAAAAAAATCGAAAAAGTTCCAAAATTTTACTTATTAATTGAGAAGCACTTTTCATAAATCCGCAAAGATAAGATTTTATAAAGTTTTACAAAATTAAAAAATAAAAGAGAAATGTTTGTATTACATTCCATGTAAAAAAAAATTTTAATAAAAAAAAAAAATTCAAAATAAATTGTGTGAATTGTGCTAATGTAAATGTCACACGGGCTATTTACGTATATAGAGAACACATTACCTTAAACGATTTAGCTCATAAAGGCAATAAACTCTGCAGAGAGCAACAAAAAATTTTAATTTTCATAAACATATTAATAATAAGCTTAACTGTTGTTATTGTGTTGACTAGCAGCAGCTATTTTTAGGTGCTTAAATTTTTATTACTCAATATTACACTTTTTTTTTAATTTTAGTTATTCTTCACAAAAATTGTAAAAACAAGTTAAAAACAAAATCATTTATGCACAAACTAACACTGAACATGTTTAAATAACCGCGAGCAGACTAATGATCAAATTTACATTAATTTGATAATCGTTATAATAACCAAACAAATTAAAAGTTTTTAATGAGGTTAGCAAAAGCAAAAAAAATTTCGTAATAAATGTGTAATAAACATCTTATATTTATTATGATTAAAATGATATGTGGAATAATCAAAAGAGTTACAAAAAAAAAGCTTCTTTAAATGTATGTTCAAAACATACAATTTATAAAAGATAATTAAATAGAAATTTATGGAAATAATATTTCAAACAAAAATTACAAGAAAAAGAAATAAATCAAAATTTATTCCGGTATAACTTAAACATATTTTCGAGAAACTTATATCACAAAACGCAGTGTTTTCTTTTGCAGAAACCAAATTAAAAGAAAATATAAATGTTTACCCAAATTACCACCGTTTGGAGTTTAACTTGTATAAACAAACAGAAATTAAATAATTTCTAAATTTTATTTATTCAAAGTTTTAAAATATGTTTTTAAAATACTCGAGATTTTAGAAAACAAAACGCATGGTTCACGTTGCTGAACAGAAAGTGACAGTTGTAACATTAAAATGAAAAATTTAAAGCGAAATAGGAAAAAAATAACAAAAACAAGGAAAAACAATAAATAACAGAGAGCATTGCAAATCGTGACACGAAATATGCTGGTAAATAGCGGAATAAAGAAAAAAAATTCAATACGGAAATTCAAAACCATATATTGTCCTCAAAAAATGCAAATGAAAAATAATATGAAAATGTTAAAAAAAATTAGAAAACAATTTTTTTTTGTGATAAGAAATATGTATGTAAATTTTTTGTTTTTTTGTGGCAGCATTCAACGCTTTACCAAAAAGTAAGAGGGAGCCGAAGCAAACGCAAAACATGCCGTTGACTTTTTTGGCAATAAAATACCGTTATACGACAGCGTAAGTGAAGGCAGTTAAAAAAGCTCGTTTTGCTGCTTTATTGGCGCATAGTTGCAGGCGAACTGGTTTAATATGCATGTGGAGTTGTGAGCGCGATATATCGAATATGGCCAACAAAGGAAAAAAAATAGCAGAATAAAATATTAAAAAAAGAAACTTCCTAATAATAGGAAAATATATATGTATACTAGAAGACCCGGCAGACGTTGTCCTGCCCTAAATTTGGCCTATCTGCATACATTTTAATAAGCTTTTTCCGTCTGACTCTGCCCTCCCCTCCTCTTCACTTTTTCCTAATCCTTTTATTCACTCCTCCCTCCGTCTTTTTCGCTTCATCTATCTCCATCTTCGTCTCATTCTATCTCTTTCTCAATCTCCTTCTCTCTTTTCTCTTCTCTCAATTCCTTCTCATTCTTCTGCATCCCTTATTGCCTGTCCCAGAGGGTGGTATGTATTTTATTCCAGTCCCAGTCCCAGTCCCACTCCGAGTCTCACTCCGAGTCTCAGTCCCAGTCCTAGTCCTAATCCCAGTCCCAGTCCCTCTCTGGATAATATATTACTCTGTACCAAAGCACTCATCAACAGCTTTCATTTGATATCCATATTGTATAAACACTGTCTAGGCATTCACTGGTCCACGTTTTGGCCTATATCTCGAGACCCTGTATCTGTAATAACCACCGCATGAGGTTTACGCAACTTGTGTGAAAGATTGAACAAAATCGACCGACGCATCTCTTCAAACACCGGCGACCAACTAACACACATTTTAGCCCTTCTTTTTATATATATAGATTTTTATTTTTCACACTTCACTATAATATTAAAATTCGGCTTAAAAATTGCACATGGAACAACTAAAGACTCTTCTGTATTAAAAAAAAGGTCATAGTACCTCTAAATCGCGGGCCCCTCAGAACGCAAACACCAAGCAATTACACGGAAGTATATCCGCACCACCTAAAAATATGAGTGCCACTGCGTATACGAAACATTTTAATATTACGTATAAACAAATAAAAAAAAATTGCAATAAAATAATATTGCGACTATAAACTGAGATATAACCTATCCTATATTTCAAGTTAGATCAAACTACACACGGGGTGCAAAACAAATTCAAAATCGGTTCAGTAGTTTAGGAGTCCATTGGCCCCAAACTTGTGACACGTGTTTTTTATATATTAAGAAGAAGAAGAAGATATATATTTTTTTTAATTTTGCAAAAAGAATTCTAAATGAAAAATTTTGTAAAGTATCTTTTACTTGCACTTCGCGAGCTCGCGCCGTATTTTTTTTACACCAAAAAGATATAAGCTGGGTATAATTTTTATCTGGCATTATTTGCAATTTCTTTTACACTTTTTATGTTTTTCTTGTGATTTTCATGTTTTGAATTCGCAATTTTTTTTTTGTTTTTTTTTCGTTTTCTCATTCGTTTTTTGTTTTATTTTGCACCGCAAAAAATAGTGAATGTTATTTGGTTGCCAGCTATGTGCGGCGCTAACCGTTGATGACCTTTGTTGCTACATATTTTTGTGGTTGTTGTTGGGGTTTGTTTGTTTTTGCTTTTGCACTACAATTTCATTTTTAAGTTTGTTTATTACACAATTTTTCCTTTTCATTTCCTTTGAGCAATTTTTGTTTTTTTTTTTTTAATTTTTATTTGTGTGCCGGGTGTGGCTTACGCCGGAAACGTTGACCGAAACGAAAGTAAAATATTTTTTTTGCTAGCAACAAATTTTCTGTTGAGCGTTGATTTCAATTTCATTTGATTTTGTGCAGCTTTCTGCATTTCCATCCTCTCCAGATATATTAATATATATTATTAGATTTAATTTTTCATAATTTTGTACATTTTGTTCTTCTCAAATTATCTTACAGTACCTGGGCGACCGAGCTTTGCTCGGCAACGTTTCGTTGTGCTGGCAACGTTTCTCGAGTATCTTCATGCGCCGAATTACTAATTTGAAACATTTTTTTAGTTACACTCTATGAAAGTCTCACAATTTTATTACATTCCAAAAACTTGTAAATTTCACGAATGACAACTGTCAGTTAGTGTAATTAAATGTCAACTTACTTCCCTAAGCGCCATCTGTTGGTAAGTAGTTAAATGGTTAGATGTCGTTTTCAAATTGAACATATGCCTCTAGTGTTCAACGGTAGCAAATTACCATGGTGAGACATCTTTTTGCTATGATGAAATCTTTCTAATAGTAATCTGTGAGAAATTGCAATTGCTCATTTCATATTTGCCAAAAATATGCATTTAAATATATTTTGCTGGAATTTGCCACGGTGCCTTGATATTGCATTTCAATTTTATTAGCGTGTGTGAAATTAAGAAAATTAAGTCGAATCATGTGTAAGATTTTTTTACGAATATTTTTAACCTTGATGTTCTCCTTTAAAGCTTTAATAGACTATGAGTAAGTAGAGTACTATCTCGTCTAACTTACCCCAACCCTAAATGGCAACCCTACACAAAAATGTCCCTATTGTAATGAGGAGTGAAATACCTTTTGTTTGATACCCATATCCGCATATCTCATGCAATTTTTTTTTTAATTTCGAATAGGTGGCAACCCTAAATGGCAACCCTGCTCAAAAATGTGCCTATTGTAATGCGGATTGAAATACTTTTTGTTTGATACCCATATCGGCATATCTCATCCAAGTTTTTTTAATTTCGAATAGGTGGCAACCCTGCTGAAAAATGTCCCTATTGTAATGCGGAGTGAAATACCTTTCGTTTGATACCCATATCGGCATTACTCATGCAATTTTTTTTAATTTCGAAAAGGTGGCAACCCCAAAATGGCAACCCTACTTAAAAATGTCCCTATTGTAATGCGGAGTGAAATACCTTTCGTTTGATACCCATATCGGCATATCTCCATTAATTTTTTTTTAATTTCGAATAGGTGGCAACCCTAAATGGCAACCCTGCTCAAAAATGTCCCTATTGTAATGCGGAGTGAAATACCTTTCGTTTGATACCCATATCGGCATATATCATGCATTTTTTTTAAATTTCGAATAAGTTTTTAATTTCGAATAAGTGGCAACCCTGCTCAAGAATGTCCTTATTGCAATGCGGAGTGAAATACCTTTAGTTTGATACCCATACCGGCATATCTCATGCAATTTTTTTAAATTTCGAATAGGTGGCAACCTTGTGAAACATTCTGAGTGGCAACACCTAGGTAGAAACTCTTAGAAGGTCATACATTGTCATCTATGTGCCAAATTTCATTTAAATCGGTTGAGCCGTTCCCAAGATCGTTCGGCTATACAAATATACAAGAATTGCTCGTTTAAAGTTTTAAGATACGAAAATGCATATTTGCGTGCCTGTAAAAAATTTTCACTGAAACATGCAAATTTAAAAAAAAATATAAAACAGTCGCTAGAGAAGGCTTGAGATATAACACAACTGCAATCAAACTAAAAATAAAAAGTAAAAATTTGAATAAAAAGGCATTTAAAAACTAGGAAGTTAAAAAAGCAAATAATGAAAAAAATAAACAAATAAAAAAAAACTAAGTATTTAAATAAAAATAAAAAGAATTTCAAATATTTATATAAAAAAATATTAAACAATTCAGTAAGACTATACAACAATGTACAATACTGCAGTCAAATGAAACAAATAATTTTTAAATAAAACAAAGAATAAATTAAAAATAATGTTTAAGTAATACAGTTTAAAAAATACAGTTAAAAAAGTTTAAGGTATTCAAATTAAAAAAAAAAGAAGAAATAAAATTGAAATATAAACATTTAAACTGTGTTTCAATTTTTTAAACTGCCTCGAGCTCATCAAAATTTAATAAAAAAAAAGAAGAAAAATAAACAAATTTTAAAATATTTAAATCTGATAAAAAATTAAATAGGAGTACACAGTAGTGTACAAAACTGCAGTCAAATTAGACAAAAAAAAATAAAAAAAAGTTTAAATAAAACTTAAAGAAATTTTCAAATATTTAAATAAAAAAATGATTTTGTTAAAAAACAGGTTTTAAAATAAAACTTAGAAACGCATCAAAAATTAAGACATTAAAAAAAAATAAATAAATTGTACAAACTGCCATCATTGGATTTTATTAAAACTTAAAAGGGCAAAAAAATAATGAAATTAAAATTTTAAAAAAATTTTAAAAATATATAACTAAATAAAAAACTGGGAACACAATTTTTAAATGGTTTTATTTTTACATAAAATTAATATAATAATAAAATGTAATTAGCAAATAATTTTTATTAACAAATAAACTACACAACAGTGTACAAAAATGTAAAAACTTTTGTCTGTAGAGATAGTCGCATGGCTACCCTGACCAGCTTATTTTGTATTTGCTTATGGCATGAGATTGCATGCAAAACGAGTCCTTAATAATGGAGCTATAAAAACTTTCACCGTTTTCCTATTCCAACTTCTTTTAATACAGATAGATTTAGGTAAAAGCTTTGCACACTAATCCGCTTAACAATTCGTTCCGTATTGCCCGCTAACCTATAACACTAATCATACAAGTGCTCATAGTAACCGCTATAATAACTTGCATGACTACAGCAAAAAGTTGAATAAACAGAAAAACAGGGATAAAAATCTGCGCTTTAAGTGTATGCAATTACGCGATAACTTTACAATTGTTGACTTACGACAAACTGACACACCGTTAGTCCTGCTGACCCGCTTTTCTTCTTTTGAGGGATGGGCAACACAACAAAGAAGTGCAGTTGCACACAATTGAGTTTTTATTTCATTACCATAAGTCAATTAGAATTTGCGCGCGCACATATACAACACTGGCACAATCACAACACTAACTATGCATTTGCACTTGGCTGGGACATTGGCTGTGGTTGGCAGGATACGCCAACGGAAAGGACACAGCGCACAAACAAAAACGCAGCAAGATCAGCATAAAAAGTGAGAGCAAAAAAATTTTGTGAAAAAAAGGAAGTGCATGCGTTAGTGAGGGAAGAGGGGCGGAAGGCAAAAGAATTTAGTAGTCAAAAAGTTGGAAACGGCTTATAACTTTTCATGCGCGCTCACCATGAGTTCTCACGCCTGCCGGTGGGCAAATGGATAAACAGTGGAAGCGGCGTAGAGCACACACTAACTCCACATGTAAATACTGTCGCACTGTGACAATGCTGCAACACTTTATTTGCACTCACTACAAGCTGAGCTCGTATACTTCTGTCGGACTTTGGTTGTGATTTAATTTTTTTTTTGTTAGCTGCGCTGCAAAGTTGTCGTATTTACTTTTAATTTAAATGCGCATAACGTTGACTTCACAAAGCTGGCTGTAAAGTCAAAGCTGTCCAAAGTGGCTGATGGACAAGTAGAGAGACAGATAGTTCAGCATTTGAAAAAAAAAAGTTAGAGCGACAGATATATTTTGCAATCAGCGAACGGGCGCTTGTCGCATGAGTAGAAGCAAAAACTCCCGCGTTAACCTAAACCTTCGTGGGCAGCAAATAAAAATTACGAGACTGAAAACACGTCGCCACCATATTTTATTGCACTCTCATTCCACCGCTCTGTTTCCAACTCTAGTTGCCGGCACTCTCAGTACGTCTGGCTGCCTAAGCTTCTCTAGTAGGCCAACAAACAATGAAAGTAAAAAGTTGTACCTAAAAAAGTGTACGTGAAAATGCTGGAATTAATTTGATGGCATTGTTGACATTCTAACGGTTTCGCTCGCTTTTTGCCGCTTATACTTGACTTCTATGTCGGCATTTGGCGGCATAACGGTATAGTGACAGTGAAAGTGACATTTGTATGCAAAGGACTAAAAATACCAAAACGTTGCTTGAATGTCATTTAGTTGGTTTTTGTGTCTAAAAAACAAAAAACAAAAATATATGCACCGAACTAAATGAGCATCACCAGCATCATCATCATTTGCAAATGTGGAATAGTTTATGATTGTAATTATCTAAATCGCTGATGTTATAATTGAGTGGTACAGTTGGGCGAATTACGTCATTGGCAAGTTCACAGAAACTTGCTAAGCGAAATTTAATTTATTTATGAGAAGGTGGAGGACAGTAATGGAGCTTCTTTGAAAACAAAATATATTTCTATGCAAGATGATTTGCGTAATTATATAGCGTGAAAAGAAAAAATAATTGTAAGTTTCGTTTTAAGGTCAGGAAATGAAAAAAGAATCGCATTTCGTATAGTAATATCAACACTGCGATGTTTGAACCTCAAAATCTGGGTGCTTCATAAATCTTGAGATCACGGAATGATAGAAAAAATTTAAAACTCGCTAAGAAGATGATCAACAATATGACTGGAGAAACTCGTGTTATAACTAAAATTCCAAACCTCAAAATCACCAACCTTAACCCTATCACCTCGAAAGCTTGTTAGTCCCAGCTTTTCGGAATTATAATAGAAACATAGAAGCTTAGTATCTCAGTGCTTAGTCGATCCCGAGATTAAGGAACAATCAGCCCTATTCTGCATTTCGACTTGGATTGGAATTTTTTCGATTTGGCAATTTTGGTATTCTGTGTTCCAATCTCTTTCGATCCTACTTCGAATCGTTCGATTTTTTGTATTCTGCATTTCGATCGTATTTCCGTTTTTCTAAGTTGCAAATTAGTTGGCGGAAAAATATTTTCTTTTTATTTTTTTATTAATTTATAACAGAATTTTAACAAAAATGTAAGTAAAACTTGTTAAGAAACGTAGAAGGCTTGATGATGATTGTTTTTTATATGTTTCCAGGTCAAAAACAACATGTCGATGTCGAAGTCCTTGGACGTATTTGCCCCGCAAAAGTATATAACACATACTTGAAAGCATCCTTGTTAAGTTGAAAGTTTTCTTGAACCTAAATAAGAAAATAAGTCATTAAACTTTACCACTTTTAAGTTCAATTTCTTACAATTCGTCACTCATCTCAAATGGATTACACAAATATCGCAATATTTGCCTTTCCATTCTCGCCTCGCAATTTTCGTATGCGTTGCTTTCAAAATCCACAAATAATGCCGCGGCTATTTTTATTCCATTATAACAGACAGCTATAACTTGTGTCTGTTCGTTGGGTCCAGTTATATGCCAAAGCAAGCTGCCGGCGTAGAGGAAGGTGAAGCGAAAACGTAAACAATCCTTGCGGAAAGAATAAATAAACCTTTATAAAGTATTTTAGGCCAGTGCAATGAAATTAGCATCCATAAAATTCAGAAAATGTCAACTATATTCGTGCAGGAATCCGTTTTACAAAACTTGGTGGCCACGGCAGGGAATTGGCCAAAAGGACGACAAAAACACACTTACAATTATGAAAGCACTTCACTCAAAAAAATATAACACTGCGGCAATATATTCTATTGCTTTTTTTTGTACAAAATGGCGTGGATAATAAAATATAAACGTTTTTCAGTGTTTTTTTACAAATATTCTTTAATTAATTTTGTTCCCATGTTCACACATTCCGCACCAACAGCTGATTTCGAAAAATCATTTCTTCCTCTTCTCTTTACGGTTCCGTCGTAATGCAGCATACCAAACTTCGATTAAAGCGGAGCGTAGAACGGGAACGTAATCGAAATACAGAATAGGGGTGAATAACGGAAACTCTTATACTCGCCTTACAATGCTTCATAGGTCCAAACATTTCGCGGTGATGTTAAAAGCCCCAAAATTCGATATCACGGTGATTATAGATTGGAAAAACCAAAATTGTAATACAATTTCAAAGCCTTTCCATTTCATTTTGTTAAAAGCCTGAAGATTTATGAATTATAACTCAATAGTTAGAATAGATAAACACATTTCAAAGGGAGCGAAGATAGTCCTGGAATAGTAGAAAGCATCTCATCCAGATCGAGCTGAGAGCTTAAAACGCTAGTCCACTGACTAGCTAGATTTTCACAGGCTCACGTAGGAAAATGAGACTCCATAATGGGGAAGCTGAGCATTTTAAAAATATAAGCTTTATATTGTAACGAAATCTGGGGGGATCCTGATAACTATACACCTTCTGCTTAGGTTCGATTCGTATTAAACGAAGAAAGAACTGAAAGAGGCAAAATAATTGTGAAAGGCCATGAACTAAAAAATAAAGTGGAAATAGCTAATGAGCTAAATACATTTTTTATAGAAAGTGTTGAAGAGCTCAACAGAGATATTCCCCAAGTGTCATATACTAACTATGTTAAGCCATGTGGAACGCAATTTAAATTTAAAACATTGGACTTAAACGATCTCTTTAGCGTTATTAAAGTCATGAACAATAAAAAAGATTACAACCGCGTCTCGACAAAAATTATACTGTGCGGTTTCGAGATAATAGGACCAACCATCCTGAAAATTATTAATAATTCTCTAAAGAGTGGTGAATTTCCCAGCAACTGGAAAATGTCCATGGTGGTACCAGTGGAAAAAGTAAAAAACGCGGTGAATCCAGAAGAGTTTCGACCAATTAATATGTTAATGACCGAGAGTAAAATACTTGAGAAAGTGGTACACAAGCAATTGGAAGCCTATATGGAGAAGAATCAACTGATATCCGAAAACCAATCAGCATTCCGGCAGCGACATAGCTGTGAGACAGCGTTAAATTTAGTAATTTCTAACTGGAAATCAGAAATGAAAATGCATAGCTGCCGTATTTCTGGACTTCAAGCGAGCATTCGAAACACTTGACAGGTGTATTTTGGTAGGGAAAATGAGAAGGTATGGAATTGATGGAGTCTAAAATCAGTGGTTCGAAAGCTACTTGAGTAACAGATGGCAACGCACGAAAGTCGCAGAAGGCATCTCAGAGCCTGCACAAATAACACTAGGCGTACCACAAGGTGCAGTGCTTGGTACTCTTCTGTTCCTAATATATATTAATGATATGGAAAATATACTACAAGGAGTTGAAATTTGTCAATTTGCAGATGATACACTACTATATACTACCGGAAATTCATGTCAGGAGTGTATTGCTAGGTTGAACTATAGCTTAAAATTTATCTAAAACTATATTAGTATGAACAAGCTAAAACTCAATGTTAAAAAAACGAAAGCAATTGTAATCAACGGCGAATCGGAGGATAATATTATAGTTAATGATGAAATAATAGATAAAGTTGACGAAATTAAGTATCTAGGCATTGTCATCGACAAAAAATTAAATTTCGATAAGCATATAGATTATATCTGCAGTAAAATCTCGAAAAAAATTGGATTTTTCCGAAGAATTCGCAAAAATATACCTATCAACAGCGCAGTAAAGATATTTAATGTAATGATCAAGCCACATTTTGAATACTGTTCGACCATTTTATTCCTGGGATCCACACAGATGAAAAACAGGCTGCAAAAACTACAAAACAAAGGGATGCGATGCATACTATTATGTAATAGGCTGACACCAATCACATATATGTTAGAGACTCTGAAATGGTTAAATATCAATCAAAGACCAATTATGAACGTACTTCTTTTTGTGTTTAAAATGAAATATCACCTACTACCAAAGTACTTAACGATGTGCAACCTTACGGCTTAAGGAACAAGAATGATTTTAGAATTAAATTTTATAAATCCAATAAGGCACAAAATGTTTTAATGTATAAAGGCCTACAACTTTTTAATGAATTGCCAATCAATATAAAAACGAAAGAAATATTAATGCATTCAAAAGACTGATAATATATCATATTAGAGAACATTACAGCTCACAATGAGCCAATTAGCTATTGCTAAGATTACCGATTTCGTACTACTAAACTGTACCTGAAAGTTTTAAATAGCTACGGCTAAATAAAGAAGCTAATAATAATAATAATAATAATAATAATAACTGTCAAAAAATAAATAACTCTAATATTCAGTATTGCAAAATGGTCTTTATTTAGACTACTTTGGCAGTAATACTTCACAATTATACTTCACTAATAGCGTGTTTAAATCAAAACTGATTCGTTATTCCTCAGCTTGCGCTGGCTTTATTCTCTCTGTTACCTCGTTCTTCTTAAGTCTAGACGTTTCACGCACATGCCTTCTAGAACAGTCGTATCTCGTGCTTGGTTATTTCGCTATATACATGTATATCTGTGTAGTGCTTTTTTTTTCTAGCCATATGCGTATGTATGTGTGAGTAAAAACTTCTGATCACAGCTGCCGGCTACATAATCTCTCTGCTTCAAGCCGCTGGTTATGTGTATGGAATATTCTTCATTGCCTCGGAATCGGCATAAAACATGCCGCCAGTGGATTTCAACCTAATGAAACTTCGAGCCGTTATTAAGTTGACTGGAAGATACTGGGCCCTCTGAGAGTTTTCTTTCACAACGAGAATATTATTTCAATTTACGTACTACGGGAACGCAGTTACCATAATAATGAAATAAGCCAGACATGCTGTCAACTTGGTTAAACTGGCTTGAGGCTTCTGGACATTTTTCAAGAAATCGTTGTAGTCTTCAAATTAGTAAAGGATTCAGTATTTACGTCAAGCAGTTATAAGGCGTCAGTTGGCAGAGCGAAAAAGCGACTGAAGCGCCTTGTTGGACGAACATAACCGTTTAAACGGTTCAAGCGCCAATTAAGTAAGTTATGAGGTAAAGACGAACTTAGTTCAACCTAAATTGATGACTTTGGAAGCGGTAACACCCGGACAACAGACATTATATTTTGCAATGACGAACAGAAAATTTGACATAGTAAATGAAAGAAAAGCAACTTAGATCATAAAACTACTCGCTTAATGTCATAACAAATCGCGCCAGCTATCCCTGTTTCGAGTTAAGTTACGCCAAATCAGGGGAGTTTATCTTTCTATGCCTGCCCCTCCCTATTTCTCTTTCCAAATTGGGGTACGGATAAGAATTCTTGGCATGCAAATTGTTACGACGAAAATTCTCTATAGTTATGGTATAAGTTACCCCAATGTATTTACCTTCTTGATTTCCGAATTGTAGCAAGTTTGGCTTCTCTCCTTTTCTAAACTTGCGAACAAAAAACCAACACAATTTCAAAGAAAGCACTTTGCTATTTGGCTTGCTATTTTGCAGATACTTTGGTGACTTTTTATTATCAATAAGTTTTTAATTTTCTCATTTGCTACTCTACAAAATAACACACCTATCCTTGCGTTTCCCACTACATGCACCACTCATCTTGAAAGGGCGTTTCTGAAGATTGACCTAACGCTTCCAAATATTAGTGATCGCACGATATTTCGCTATTGGTGATTGCATCGCCGCTATTGAAAGTCGCTAATAGCTATAGCTACCTATTGCAATCCAAATATATCAGTGATTGGCGATTTTCCATCATTCGATTCTTTTGAATGACAATCACCTCTGGCAGAATATCGCCAATAGCGATTATAGCGATTGGCGATTTTCCTTCAGCATGAAATTCTAATACTAATAGTGATAGCGGCGATGCAATCATCGATAGTGAAATATCGTTCATCACTACTCATCTGTGTGCTTTACTTTCCGACTGAGTAAAAAAGTTTATTGGATACAAAAAGGAATAATTTTCTCGAAAATTGGAAAGAATATACTTTTACAAAATTTTACCAGCTTTTGTCGAAAAATCTGGATAGTTGTCTTAAGAACTGCACAACGAAAAAAATTATTGGTAACGTTTTACAAGACGGTGCACCACCTAATTTTTATCAGAAATTATCAAAGATGGTATCAAAAGACGCGTCTCGACCTCCGTTTTAAGAATACGGAAATCTAAGATTTTATTTCTGTCGAAAGTTATTCACAACAAACCATAAAATGACCCCGAGAGGGTCCGAAATATGGGGCGAGATCCATTGTTTTTTTTTGCATAGAACACCTTTCTGCGTTGGACGCCTTCGGCCGCGCTTATAAAAAATTACTCTGGGTGGGTCCAACACCGGTTTGAAGACCAAAACTATATCCGTGCAAAACACTTATGTTCGCAATTTGTTTTGTGGGTACGCCAACATTACAACAACCACATGAAAATCGCCAACTTCAACTGCAAATATCTCCGGACAGATATACAGTTTTTCTTTTCCGCCTTCGGAATATTGTTGTCAAGATCAATACGCGTCTTTTGACACCTCTCTCTATATTTTTGGTAGCGTATTAGCAGTCGACCCCTCAACTAGACTTTTACCGCGTACGTAATGTATTTGTATTAGCATTCATTCCAGCACAGGCTGATTCTGTTGTAGTTTTGTTATGCCGGTAAGCTGAAAATGGAGTAAATATTAAAAACTGTATCTATTTAAACGAATAAATTTATATCTTAGTCAACCATGTGCAGCGCAAAACTCTTTGAAAAGATATGAATTGGGATCAAGAACAATGGAAGCCACTTATAACTGATCGTTCGTTTTTGTCGTGGTTGGTTAAGGTGCCTACCGAGCAAGAGCAGTTGCCTGCACGACAAATATCAGCAGCACAAATAAACAAATTGGAGAAATTATGGAAGGAAAATATTGATGCAACATTTCAGGATTTAGAGAAGCCATGTATAGATACTGAAATATCACAAGTGCTATTGCGTTATAAAGATGGTTATCAATACGAGGAAGTTTTTGGTCCACTTGTGCGCCTAGAAACAGAATACGATAAACATTTAAAAGAATCGCAAACACAGGAGGGTATAAAAATAAGATGAGACGTTGGCTTACACCTAAGGTAACGTTTTACAAGACAGTGCACCGCCTAATTTTTATCGAAATTTCTCAAAGTTGGTATCAAAAGACACGCCTAGACCTCCACCGTAAAACGACCCCGGGAGGGTCCGAAATATGGGACCCGATCCACAATTTTTTTGCATAGAACATCTTTCTGGGTTGGCGGCCTTCGGCCGCGCTTAAAAAAAATTACCCTGGGTGGATCCGACACCGGTTTGGGGATCAAAACTAAATGCGCGCAGAACACCTTTCTGCAACGCAGAGCAGAAGGAGATGAGCAAATCTCCAAGACCACTCAATCGTTAAACTAAAGCGAGTCAGCCGCAAGGGGCGACAGCTGGCTCCCTCAATTGAATGCCCCATAATCTCTATCTCGCAAATTGGAAGAAGGTCAAGCAATCTTACTGTCGGAGGACATGTGGATGTGGATGGAAAGGAACGGTTACTGACTGTAGATACGGGTGTATCCCATTCCATCATTCGATCAGATTTAGTCAACAAAAAGATAAGACCATTTGCTTGGAGCAAGATTACGTACAGCCACGGGAGAGGACACCCAGGTAATTGGAGAAGTAGAATGTGAAGTAGCAATTGGGAACGTCACGGTATTACACAATTTTATAGTGGAAGGTATTGTTGATGAAATCATAATTGGAGTGGACTTCTTAATCAACCAAGGCATCAAAATCGATATGCAAAGCGAGACGATGCGATATAAGAACATGGATGTGCCACTTAATTTCGGCTACGAGAGAGGCTAGAGCAGTAAACGAGTGCTGGTGGAAGAGAGTCAGCAAATACCACCAAAATCAGAAGCAGTTATCTGGGCAAAGGTTGATGGAGATTGTGGGACAAACAAATTGTGGGTTGTCGAAGCAGCAAATAAATCAGCACTGAACATACTTGTAGGAAAAACCCTGGCTATGACAAAACAAGATGGACGTATTCCGGTAAGAGTACTCAATGAGTTCAAGTCACCATTCAATTTGACCAAAGGAAGATGCCAAGAGACCGAAGTAGTTATTAACTGTGAACAGCTCCAGGAACATGTTTCATCTAGTAATACTGATCTTTCAAATGACATCACGGCATTGAAGGCGGGGTTAGAGGAAGCCTACCAGAGTAAGGCAAAACAACTGCTCCTAAAGTACGCGAACATATTTGACCAGGATGATCCAAACCAGGCCGCACCAATGTTGTGAAACATCAAATTAACACTGGAGATGCGAGGCCGATCCGCCAAGCGACAGTGGCGTCATCGAACTATCAGCTAGTCCATGGAGCTCACCGGTAGTACTTGTAAGGAAGAAGGATGGAAAAATGAGGTTTTGCGTGGACTACCGGAAGTTGAGCGACGTTACGAAAAAGGATAGCTACCCATTGCCAAGAATTAACGACACTCTGGACTCGCTCTCTGGTACGAAATGGCTTTCCACACTGGACTTGAAAAGCGGCTACTGGCAAGTGGAGGTGAAGGAGGAAGACAAAGAGAAAACAGCCTTCAGCGTGGGAGATGGTCTTTGGCAATTTATAGTAATGCCCTTTGGACTATGTAATGCACCAGCTACTTTCGAGGGACTAATAGATCAGGTATTGAAAGGACTACATTGGAAAACATGCTTGGTGTACCTGGACGACATCATCGTATTGGGCAAAAACTTTGATGAACATCTTAAAAACTTAGATGAAGTTTTCCAGAGAATAGCTGGCGCTGGTCTGAAGTTAAGTCCCAAAAAGTGTGCGCTGTTTAAAAGGGAAGTAAATTATTTGGGTCACAAGGTAACGACAGAAGGTATCCGTACAGCGAATGAAAAGATAGAGGCAGTGAGAAGTTTCTTTGGGCTGTGCACATATTACCGCCGATTTGTACCAAATTTTGCCAGCGTAGCCCATATTCTCCACGAGCTAACAAGAAAAAATAATGCTTTTGAATGGAAGAAGGAGCAAGAAGTAGCTTTCCAAACATTGAAAGAGCGTTTGTGCACTGCCCCAATGTTGGCATATCCGAATCCAGGAGCAACGGTTATTCTAGATACAGATGCGAGCGGATATGCTATAGGAGGCGTTTTATCACAACTGGTCGATGGACAGGAGAAGGTAGTTGCATATTACAGCCATTCGAGGGGAAAACCAGAGAGGAACTACTGCGTTACGCGGAGAGAGCTGTTGGCATTGGTAGAGTGCATTAAACATTCTCACAAATACCTCTACGGCCAGCGATTCCGTGTCAGGACAGATCACGCAGCTTTAAAATGGCTTCTGCAGTTCCGTAATCCGGAAGGAAAATTGGCACGGTGGATCGAGCTACTACAAAGTTATGACTTTTCCATTGAGCATCGAAAAGGTAGTACCCATGGAAATGCCGATACAATGTCACGAAGACCATGTAGTTTGGAATGCAAGCACTGTTCAAAAGCCGATGCTAAAGAAGACATTATAGATGTCCGGCTAATGACTATAACATGTACAGATGAATGGGACAAGCAACAGCTAAGAAAGTATCAGCTAGAAGATACAGATCTGTCACGTGTTATGCAAGGGCTCGAACGAAACGAAAGACCAAACAGAGAAGAGATGTCAGCAGAGAGTCCCATTGCGAAGTCATATTGGGCACAGTGGAACAGTTTAGAATTGATATCCGGTTGCCTTCATTGAGTATGGGAGAGTGAGGATGGTAAATGCAAGAATAAACTGATAGTTGTTCCCAGAAAGAGGATTCCTGACGTGCTCAGCGAGCTGCATAATGCGGAGGTCATTTTGGAATCACGAAGACGCTCGAGAAGATTAAACAGAGATTCTATTGGGTTGGTTGCCGTCAGTCGGTCACTGAGTGGATTGCGAACTGCGAGGTTTGCAGCAGAGCGAAAGGCCCCAGAACCCGAAGTCATGGCCAGATGAAGCAATATAACTCAGGTGCGCCATTTGAAAGGATCGCTATGGATGTCGCCGGTCCATTTCCTACTAGCAACGGCGGAAACAAATATGTACTGATAGTTATGGATTATTTCAGCAAATGGCCAAAGGTATACCCAATCCCAAATCAAGAAGCGGAAAGCAGAAGTGTTTATAAACAATTGGGTTGCAAGGTATGGTGTACCAATGGAGTTACATTCTGACCAAGGCAGGAATTTCGAATAAGCTGTGTTCCAGGAAATGTGTAAATCATTGGGCATTCGAAAAACACGGACAACTGCATTGCATCCTCAAACCGATGGTAGGGTAGAACGATTCAATAGAACATTTGAGGAGAACTTAAGGAAAGTAGTATACAAGTACCATAAAGAGTGGGATACCCGCATACCATTATTCTTGATGGTTTACCGATCAGCAGTGCATGAGACAACGGGCCAAACCCCTGCAAAAGTAATTTTTGGCAATGACCTTATACTGCCAGCTGATTTGAAGTTTGGGATAGATGCCAATGCGGAGAGAAATGTCAAGAAATCCACTAATGATTTGGAAGAAGAGCTAAGAGAAATACATGATCTGATAAGGCAACGAACAAAGATTATGAGTGACAAGATGAAAGCCAGATACGATAAAGCAATTAGTTCGGAAGGTTTTCAGGAAGGAGATTTGGTGCTGTTATACAACCCACAACGTAAAAAAGGTTTGTCCCCGAAATTGCAGTGTAATTGGGAAGTCCCATACAAAGTTGTAAAACGGATCAACGATGTAGTGTACCGCATACAAACCATCAGTAAACCACGAACCAAAATAAAAGTGGTCCATTTGGAAAGGCTGGCAACGTTTAGATCGGCAGATTTGTCTAATCGAGACGACCAGACTTAGGTGGAGAACAGTGTTACGAATATTAGCAAAGCTAAGGGGTGCTGCTATCTCTAAGCCGATGCTAAGCAGTGACGTGAATTCACATCAGTAATTCAATCATTATGTATCTACATAAACCAAACAATAATTGCGTCTACACATATGTACCATGTACGTATACGAGCAGCGGAGAATCAATGCACAAACACATGCATACATCTGAGATACTCCTGAAAGTATGCAATGAGAGAAGCTATAAAATCGTGCAATTGTAGTTACAGCTGAGAAGTTTGAGAGCTGATGGCAACTAGTAGATTCTGGAAGCGCCTAGAAGATGCGAGCGTTGAAATCAGAGAGTATAAAAGGCAACAAATGTAGAGGCGCTGGAATTCAGTTTGAGTTGAGCTATTAAGCAGTTGTTGATTAAGCACGCAATCTGGCGGGCAATAGTAGAGTTTCATTTGAACTATCAATCAGTTTGGTTGTTAAGCAAGCTAGTTACAAAGTATAAGTGTTATTGTGCAGTACTTTAATAAAGGCCTTTTTTCCATTATTCAATATTGGAGTTATTTATTCAACAGTTTAGCGATACGAACTTAGCAAAAGGGCAAATAAGAGAATTTGCAAGTAAATTCGTTACAATATTGTAGTCAGCCAGTTAATAATATATATCATAACATCTCAGAAAATTAGAATTTCACATTACATCATTTTACAATAAAAGGTACATATTTTTTCTTTTTATTCCAATTTTGGTTCGTATATTCTGTATACTAAATTAAATTAATGTATAACATTCAATCTACTCCGGTAAACAAACTTAAACATTATTAGATAAATTAAAGCGATCGCCATAGCTGTAAAAAATAGCCATATCTATTTTCACTGATACCTCAAAATCGCCATATCGTCCATCACTAACAAATATGGAACAAAAAATCGTGCACTATCATGGTAACAACTTCAACGGATTCCGAATCTCCTAAAAAAAACATCATTTTGTTATTTTAAATATTCCACTTCTGAACTTTTTGTTGGTGTTCCTTTAATACATTTCTTTTCCAAATATGTAAAAAATTTTGACTTAGCTTCTGTAGCTTCAGAGCTGACTTTCTGATGCGTTTAAATTATTTTTTTATTTGCTCCTTTAAGCTAATAAGTAACATGTTTCGTAAAAAAGTTTTTTCGTATAACTCATTAGTTTGTGAACGCGCTTTTATCAGCAACCTTCATCAAATCAAAAAACTAACCTCAAACTCAATTTTCATTCTTTTGTCATTATACCATCAAAAAAAAAAAAATAACATAAATTAGGTATTTCTTCAAAGCATAACTTTCACCTTTCTCCGCAAAAAAGTTTGTTTTATTATTACTATCAAAAGCTTATTTAAAAATTGCTGACGGGTTGCTTTAATTTCACAATTTAATTTTACAATTGCACAACATTCTCTCAAACCTTGCCAGCTTTTGAGTTAAACGCTCTGTAAAAAATTGTCATCCTTTCAATGTTATTTTTTCACATTTTTTTAACTCGCAAACTGCCAACAATTGTGAAATGCCAAAAATTGTTAAAACTTTTCAATGCAATTGTGTGCACATTTTTTTGGTAAGTATCCGCGCACTCAGCACCCAACACACAGCATGCAGCTCAAAGCGCGCGTATATACTTGCGAGCACGGTTGCCACTTTTGGTCCATTTGGACCAAAAATAACTACATTTGGTCCGCTGGTCCCTTTTTTTCAATTTTGGTCTTTTTTAGGCAGTAGCTACGATTTTGGTACTCTTCTTTTTTTTACTAAGGTAAACAACACAGCTCACAACATTTGGCACACTTCCATTAACCCTAATATAATTTTCAATTTACTTCCATGGAATTGTTACCACAAAAATTGCAAAGTCAATAAAATACAGCAGAACACCTCGGAGATAATTTAGTCTAGGCATTAAAAAGGAAAGTACGGGATCTTAGGGTAAACACATTACATGGACATATAAGAGTTTTGTTTAAGTGGCTTCAAAGATTTTTTTACTGGTCGAGCTAAAAATTTTTTTTTTCAAATTCACATGTGCCGCTAAGAAACTTGGCGGGGTTTGCCACTGGCGGAGCTATTACAATGGCCGTCGAGTTAAATAAATTGAAAACTAAGTAGAAGAATTAAACTAATTTGTTTTATGTTTGGTGTACTTGCCAAACAAAAGGTAACACCTTCAAAATTTTTAACAAAGAGATTCTATGTAAAATCTACACGTCGATATTTAAATCATTCCCACACAGCTCCAAGTAGCTTAATGAGTTCAAAGAATTCCTGGACTATTGAGAATTAAGTAGCTTGACATAGGAAATATTTTAACTGGAAGTGGGGCAGAAATACTTCTCGAAAGTGATAACTTTATAAATGTACAAGTAATTACGATTAAAACCAATTTACTTTTATATTCAGATTTTGAAGCAAATCTAAAAGAGATTTGATTTCGGAAGAATTGTTTTGTGACAACTTATTCCCGTAGATATAATGAACTTCAATAACAACACAGTTAACTAAATTCTAGTACCTAATTAAATGTAATCAGGTTCCGTTATTGTACATTTGAAACTTTTAAGACGTTTGATTTATAATACGAGGCCTGGGGCTAGATTCAGTAAATGTGAGTTTTTCAAAAATTACACTTACTGAATCTAGGCTATGGTATGAAATGTTAATGTTAAGGGGGAAAATTAAGCATCTATAATAATAGCATTAAAAAAAACTACTACTACTAAGGAATTGCTTGGTTTATGATTTACTGAGTTTGCCACATAGTTCGGCAAAACCAGAACGCAGATTTTTTAACCGTTTCTTACTAAAACCTAACTGCCCTATACATTTTATTTCATTGCAATGACCAACATAATGCTGGAACTAAAAGCTTTGGCAACAACTTTAGATTCAAAATGTTTGGTTGGTAAAAGACATAGACTTATCTTAGAAAAGTGAAAATGTAATATATAAAAGTACAATTTATTTTTTTTTGTGCAGTTGAATTAAAGCAAAGTCTTCAATTCGCTATTTTTAGTCAAATTTTGTATAGGACACCATAGAATCATTCTAAAATTTTATATTTTACAACGAATACATCACTCTTGTGAATTGCCGAACTAATTGTGTCTCAATAAAATAAAACAAAATTTGGTCCCTTTTCTTGAGATTTGGTCCTTTTTTCGATGAATTTTGGTCCCAAATGAAAACATGGTGTGGCAAACGTGCTTGCGAGTGTGTAAATAAATATTTTCATAATTTGAAAAGTGCTGACAAAGCGCTTTTGAGTGTAGGATAAGAGGTAGAGGACAGCAGCGATAACAGCGGTTAACAGTTGAAGCTGTGTAGCAGAGGCTGGTGTTGGGCGACGGTGTTGTTACTTGTTGATGGGAATACCGAAAAGGTACTTTTAAAATTATAAACCTCGCTACAAATATGTCTTCCCCTATTAAAAATACGACAGTGCAGTTGTAGTTTTTTGAAACTCTATTTTATTGATCTCACACCACACGCGAATGTCGCTGAACTTTTTAGTGAGCTTTTGATATTTTCAGCCCTACATATCAACCGAAGGAACTTCCGCAATTGAACCGTAAAAAATATAGGCTACCGCGACAGGATTAGGTATCACTTTTTTGGACTTCAATCATCCAGCAGATACTTGCTTAAAATCTTAACAGATTTTAGGAATGGCTGAATTGAAATCTCAGAACTGACTGTAGAAATGAAGCCGAACATCTATGGCCCACCAACAAACTAACGCCTTTAAACATGAATAAATTAGATTTTCGTCCTTTTTATTAATTGACCGCAGTTCTAAGGGCGAACAAATTAGAGTATAGAGTCCTCAACGCTTCGCTTCCAAGGAAGAAGCTCTTTTGGGCCGACTTCGAGTACAAATACTAGATAAAAAAAAGTTAGCGAGTTGCTTCCAATTAAGCAAGAACTAGAGTTAGACTATTTACACATTCAAATGTTTCCAAAAAATTATTTATTGAAAGTTGGGCCCCTGAGAGCTTTTATCTCAAGTCAATTTACCATAGATCTGAATTCTTTGGCACACAGCTTAAAATAACCTAGATTGCTGCTCTTGACATACGATGTAGTATAATACTAACAATGAAACACCGAGTTAAGTGGCTTGTCTTCAAAAACTAAAAACAAAAATTAGCACGAGAGCACTAAAAACAGTTTCGAAATAATTCACACCCTGGCCGGAGACTAAAAAATAGCCAGTCAGTGCAGGCGTAATATAAACGTTTAGGACGTGTCGAAAACAGTAGCTTAATCTTTTTCACTGGATCTGCACATGCGCTTTAGCCATAAGTTGCAGAGTCTAAAGAGGCAGTTTCACCACAGGAATATCATAATAGACGCGAAAACAACTTCAGGGTTCCTATAGTACCTTTCGCCTTTATGCTTGACAAGTATTTCAATGTGAGGCTTCAATCAAGAGAGTATGTCGATTTGACAGAGTATATGAGGAGGAGTTGTTTTAATTAATCTTCAAAATAACCATATAGCTACAGTCGTACCTATAATCGGTACAATGGTATCGATAATGTGCAACACTGCTGCGCCAGCCAAGGGAGCGGACGATGGCGCGCATTGTAGTTGCAGCAGCCAAGAATTTGAGTACGAAAAGTGGCACATCAGCTGTCAACGTTGAGTCCTATCATGAAGTTTCAGTAGAGCAGAGAAAAAAGCACAAAATGCACGTGAGCAATGAATGATAGCAGACAAAAAAATTAAGATAACAAAATGAATGGAAATAAAGCGAAAAAAAGTAAATAAAAACCGATAAGATGCACTGAATAGCCGGCGAAGAGATTGACGAGCAGGCAACAAACGAGACATGATGTAGTCCGCATTCAAAAAAATAAAAGCCTCGTCTTTGAGGAGAAGCAATGTATGTAGCTTAAAAAGGTATATGAATGGCAAAAATGTCGCCGAAAAAAGCAGTAAGCGCGCAATAAAAGTACAGGACGAGACATCAGGCGGCTTGCAATTTTTTTTTCTCCTACTTACTTTTTTGTTAGCTACAATGCGAAAGACAGTTGAACGACATAAAGTTAGGTAAGTGTCCATAGTAAATACGTATTTTACTACTGAGCATCCCAAAAGTCTGGCAAACATTCCACCCACAAGCTATTAAACAGCCAGACTAGCTGCAACTCGAAGAGGCACTTATAAGCAAACGAACTATTTATAACGTCATTTTGTTGCAAGCAAAGGTGCACATGCAGACAAGAAGGAGGTATAAAATTGTAAGATATTACTAAGAGCTTGTGACTGCAAGCTCCAGGAAAGGAAGAAGGGACGGACCGAAGCAGCAGTGGGAGTAGAACCGAACATATAATGATACAAGCACTTTGCGTTGCTTTCTTACCTTCAACAGCATTTCTGCATATGTGATAATGTTGCAGCATTTACTCAGCGACTGCTGCTACTGATGGGGATGATGATAACTCAGCATTGTTGCTTGGGTAGCCATGAATAGACAACCACATGTTCCCAGCGCTTCGAAAAAACTCTATGCTATATATTTGTTGCTGACTAATGTCGTCGCCATCGCCGCCGGGCATGAGTGGGTTGTTCTTGCGTGACTAGTTGCTTTTGATGGCAGCCCCAGCAGTTGCTGTGTGTGCTGCTGTGTGTTCTGCTTGCAACAAAATCACTATCAAGATTACACGCATGCCGTTACTCGTTCCAGCACTTATGCGACAATATGAAATTTTAATGCTTAACATAATTGCATTTGTAATTATTTTGTCTTCATACTTTTTTGTGCTTTCTCAGCTCTCCATTCTCTACTCCAGCTTAATTTTTAGAAATGCGATGCTTTCATTAATATTATACTCCTACACAGCCGTACTTGCCTGCTTTTGTGGCTGAGTGAGTTTTGTGAGCGCAGCATATGGCACACAGCTGGTAATTGATGCTCAGCTAGTTTTACTGTCTGTATAAAACACCGCATAGTTGTTGCTACTTTAGAGCGAAAAAGAGATTTGTCACAGTCAAACTGTTGGCGGTGGATTATGATGGGTTTCAGTTTGGAACTTATTGAAATTTATGTGCGGCATGGCGAACGATATTTCATAATTTAAGTGAAAAATGAATTTTGAAAGAGTTCTTGTTAAGGAAAATTGTAAAACTTGTGGTTTTACCAATTTTAAACTAGGTAGGGAAGGCCTGGACTGAGCTTTAATTGTTTTTGAATCCGAATTAAGTTAATTTCTTGTATTCGTGATGCCCTACGAGATTCTTTGTGAAACATTCCACTTCTGAAAACTTTCGTTAGTTTCCATCAAATTAAGAGACTAGTCAGTGGTCGCAGGCTGTTCCAATAAGCAAAGAAAAACCAACTGTCCAAAAGTTATTAGCTCAAAAATAGCTTGATGTGATGATCCATAGTCGCCTAAGCAACAAAGGCTACCTTGAGTATGCAACCAAAAAGCCACCAAATATCAAACCTATCTAGTAAGGATCGTACCAAGCACTGGTAAGTGCTTAACAGCATTTGGGAAAAGACAGCGCGACACCTGAAACGGGAAAGGAGACTAAAAAGTAGCGGAAAGGGTTCGTGGTTTCACAAATTTGGTGTAGGCATGAAGATTTGGCCTCAGAGGAGTAATAGCGAATTTTGACCATAATGTAGGACCTTTTGGTATAAAGGGTATATATAAAATAACTAAAGAGATTTCTGTATGACAATTTGTCATTGAGTCCAGCCAAGAAATAAAACATACTATGCAATTTTGTGTCGGAATGAAAGATACATTTTTAAAAAAAGGCTTTGTAACACAAGGGAGACTGTGGGGTTGGAAGTCGTACCAGCTGCTATGCCGATGCGCCAGTAATCATAACAGCTTTCTCTTCATGACCATGATACCAAAAAAAAGAAGTACTTGATTCGGCGATTTCTCTTGATATTTGTTGAAATATGCCCCTTTTGAAAATTAAATCTACTATTCCGCTCAATCAACAGTGCACTGACCTGTTTATGTTGAAAGGAATAGAAGTAGCAAATTTTCCAGTCAAACAAACCACCGCTGTATAGCTAAATGGTTAGCGCAGCGTGCCTAAAGCGTACTGATGATGAAGGCTTAGCACCTTTCGAAATGGATCTATCTGCGCAGCTATGGCAGGTTGTCTGAAAAATTTTCTACTTACTATTCCAAAAACAAAATACAATTTTTCAAATTTAGAAAAATTAAAAAATAACAATAACTATCATTAGAAAAAAATTATTGTTCTGGCCTTGAGCTCGAATCGAACCTTGATATCTATTTTCATTTAATGGCTTACAGATAAAGGCTTCGTGAGCGTGCTGCTGTTGCTATTTGCTATTTTTTGGATGCGATGACACATTAAGAATTGAAAAATTCGCCACCTGACTAAAGTGCTCTCTTAGGATCAGTCATGTATACTTTTTTAATAAAAGTCTCATCTTAGTGCGCCACTTATTGGCTTTTCGGGACCATTTCTGATATATTTTTCGCTTTCACCCTTCAAAGCTACAGTAACGGTATGTTTCTTTTCATTCCTTTCATTTAATCCTCGCGGTCAATGTGTCGTATTCGTGAAATATTTTCTTTGTAAAGCCTTTTATTCCTAATTACTTACCTTTGTAGCTACTCACTACCTCGACCTCCCTGTTGCAAGTTTTCTAGAACAACTTCGCTAATCATTTATCACTTGAAAGTTTTATCAGACTTCTTCCTACCACAAACTGAATCACTTTTTTTTGCTGAAGCTTGCCGATTTTCATACGTTTTCCTTATCCTCCTTGTTCTTTTTACACACTTTTACACTCTTTGAAATTGGCGCACAAGAGAAGACTGAAAATTTCACCTTTTTACTGCTACATTAAGCAAACTGCGGTTTTTCTTCTAACACGTCAACACAACTATCAATATGATTTTCAAGTTTGTATTATCCGTAGCTGTGTGGCACTTGAGTGCCCATAATCTTGGGCAGCATCACTCTTAAAAATATATAAGTACGTAGACAATTGACTCTATGCCTGCGAATGAAATAAGTTACGGTGCGGTCATTGTGGTACGTACTTCAAACTATTGACAGCAACCAGCTTCAGTCGTAAACATGGTGAATGGTCAATATTTGCGCAAAACGCTGCCGCTGCTCTTGCACTCAAATGTTGTCTAAATTACAGCTACACTTTGAACTACGTGGAAATTGCGCGAAAGGTTCATAGTTTGGTAGCACTACCTCCCCCCGGTGGCAATGATCTGCTCAATTGAATTGAATTCGCTTGTAAATTGTCAGCTGTCAGTATGTCGGTTCAATTGCAAAGTTGCTCTCTCTCTCTTGCGCACTTCAGTTTTGATGTGCGTTTGCCTAGTGCGCGTTACTTTCTTTAGTCACTGGCAGTGTTGCCAGGTTAGCCTTTTCGAAGCTAGATTTAGCCTTTTATTTTTGCCTTTAGCCTCGAAATTTTGGGTTTAGCTTCGTGAATTTTTTCTAGCCTTTTTACTCCGAATGTATTTTTAATAATTTCTAAAATAAAATAATTTCAATAGTTCCTGTGAACACCTAATACCTAATAATATGAGTTCTCTACAAAAGATTAATTCTTTTTCTGCTGAAAATTCGTTGAAAGTTTCAAAGCCAGATGTATTTTCTTACTTTGAAAATGAGAAGTATAGTTATTCTTCAAGTCAAATAGCATTAATAGAGCTGCAGTGGCGAAAACTTATAACTATACAATGGAAAAATGTACACTCCACCATGGAATTTTGGTCGGAAGTTCGAGAACATAAAAATGGATTGAAAGAACCTCCTTTTTTAGAACTTGTCGAATTCATATTTAGTTTTTTAGTATTACCACTCAGTAACGCGGAGGTTGAAAGAATTTTCAGTGGCATCAAAATTCTGAAATCTAAATTAAGGAACAAACCAAAAATTAAAATGCTTAATGCGCTGCTTAATATTAGATGCTCGTTAAAACGCTTATCTAAGTGTTGTAATGATTTTGAAATTACTGATGATCTCATATCTATGGTAAATATCCAAACTTTATACGCAGACTTAAGCTCTTCTGATTCTTCAGACGGGGAATATTTTATATAAATAATCAGTTTGTAATATTTTTTTTATGTATATACACATATGCAATCATTTAAAGTAATTCCATATGCTAGTCAAGGAAAATGTGCCTGATATGTTTTGAAACAAGAAGTTATGTTCAAGTTATATTTATAAGTTTTTATTTACAAATGTGTAAACTAAAATATAAAAAAAAAAAATTTATGAATTAACCAAAAAATGTCTGGCCTTTTTTTAGCTTCTTTTTTTTTCTAAATTTAGCTTTTTCTAACCTTTTTTTTTTGCCAATCTAGCTTCTTTTTTTTCATCACCTGGCAACACTGGTCACTGGTTAAGTACAAGACGGTAATATTTGAGTTTGGTTTATTGCAATTCTATTCTCGAATTGTGCGGTTTACTTGCACTTTACTTCAAATTTTAAATGTTTGGCAATGGGGGAATTGAAATTAGAGAGGAGTTTATCACTGTACATATGCAGTAGTTCGTTGGCTGAGCGAGTATTACGTAGAAAAAATTTTATCTTAAAGAATTTGTGTGACCGAAATGTTAACAGTTTTATGCGAAAATTCTTGCAATTTACAATTAATTTCCAGCTAAACTCGTCAATTCTATTCCACCCTTTTCCGAACTGAATTGCTAGAGCTGCTCAAATAAACATTCGGGGACCAATAATTCTCTTCACTGAGGTGCCAGGCATAGCTTTGTCGGCGGGAAGTAGATCTTCGCTGGAATGACCCGAAACCGCCGTGGCTAAATGTTAACGACCATTGAGTGGTCCCCTGAATAAAAATCAAGCGAACACTCATTTCAGAATCAGGTTGATTGAGCATCGTACCTTTCCTTAATAAAATATCAAGCTTTCTTCTCAACGTAAAAATAACTCTTCAGTAAGAGTACTCCGCTGATTGTGTTTACAAAATAGTTTCCTTTGCTACAACCTACAAGATGAGGAAGAAAAGGAGTTAATTTATCACTTCTTTTCTTCTGGGTCTCAGATAATGAGAAACAGAGGTTATCCAAATTGGGATAGACAAGAGTTTCTCGACAGAACTTTATTTTTCCTCTCTATTTTTATGTCTTTCACTCCTTCGCCAACTACCTGAGTTACATATGGTGCTCGTATGTTCTTTATCCATCTAAAAGAATGACTACTTTTAGTTAAAAATTTTCTAATAAAGGTGTATTTACCTCGTTCTACTCTCCCCAGCATGTCATACATTATCGCTTATCTTTTGTTCCTGCTTTGTTGCTCTCTATTTACGGAATTAAGTTTTTCATTTTGATTTATGATTTTAATTTCAAATTCAACATAACCTTACTAGCACATTGTCTTCATTTCTTTTACTTATCTTTCTCCCACTCTCTCCTCTCTACCTTTTACTTTTACAATGTCGCTAGAACAATTTTTAATCTTTCGTACAACGCTCAGCGCCATAAGATTATATGTCAGATTTGCCGTACTTAAGTTTGTGGTTTTTCCTATAGCGCGTTCGCTAGAGTTGGGTCGTTTCGTTGTGAACTTGTTCAATTGACCGGGTCTCTCAACTAAACAAGTGAACTAGATCTTCGATTTCGGTTATATTTGTTCTTTTAGTTCGTTTGTTCTTTTAGTTCGTGTTATCTAATGTTATTCTTTCTCTCTTCTCGTTCGCAAACATTGTAAATTCATACATACATACGCAGAAATTCACAGTGAGCACGAATGTCGATGATGCCACTTATACTAAAGATATGTGTGGTCATCTTTGTGTGTGGCACTGCTACAACAATATATGTATGGACTATTTATGAAAACATCTTTTGTAAGAAACTAATTATTACATTTATTAAACTTGAAAAGTTCATATTTACAATTTGTGTCTGTACTCTTTCAATTTCCTGCATCTTCCGAAATTTGTACCTTTTTTTGAAGTTAATTATACATATATATATTAACTTATTTATTCATAACACATTTAAATATACCTACACAAAGCTCGCGGGTGCGAGCAGCAGTGAACAAATTTGCTTGAAAAAAAAAAAAAAGGAACAGATGAACGAAAAGAACAACTTGTTCGTTCATCAGAAAAAGAACGAAAGAACCGAATCTCTGAAATGAACGAAAAAGCACAACTCTAGCGTTCGCTATTCAACTGACACTTTGATTTGGGTGCAGCTTTTCTCTATGCTGATGGACATGGTTCTAAGTAGGCGCTACTGTTGTGTGTGTGTGTATGTATGAATATGTAAGCATGTAGTACACCGCAAAGCGTTAGTGTAGCGTAGATTGATTTATTTCCTTACACTTTGGCTACACGTAACATTCTCTAAATGACACCTAGTTAGGTGAGAGTTGACATGTGTCTTATTTGATTATTAATTTAAAATGAAGCCCACATAAATTGTGTGTTGTAAACGATTTTTCCCACTATAATTTTATTTTGTTGTTAGAACTTTAAAATGTATGTGTTTTATGGCTCGGTTTAACTGTGAATACTTCCTACAAAGCGTATTATTGCTTTTAATATTTGGCAAAAAATAACTTTTGTTTGGAATTGTTTTATGCTCATGCTGTGTTTTTGGGTTTTGCTGAAATATTTTTATTAAAATTTCCAAATAATCATTCAGCTGTCATCCATGAAAGTTTTACTTAAAATCTCGCAAAAGTTTAAAGCTGTCGTATATTTAGAGAAATGGCTGTAGTAAAGGTCAGCGATAACCGTGTTACCAGCTGAATAAAATTTGGCTGAAAAACGGAAGGTAAGAGCGTACAATTATAGTATGACTGCAGGGTTAAATCACTAAGACTTCGATTGAATGCCCAGCGTTACTGAGTGATTTTCTTTTCTTCAGGGAAATGTTATCTACTCCATGGAATCCATGACCAAACAGAAGTTCTTTGATTAGTTTGGAACTCTCTGTATTCAAAAAAATCAACAACTCTTTGAAATCAGAATCAACGCTAACAGATCTTCTTCTGTCTGATTTCTCTTGATTTTGAATAATAAGGCTGAGAGCAGTAATTAATCTCTCAAAATTATTACTCCAACAGAAAAAGAAATCATTTGGCAAGTTCTTACTTACTTACTTAATTGGCGCTTAACCGTCTAAACGGTTATGGCCGCCCAACAAGGCGCGCCAGTCGCTCCTTCGCTCCGCCAACCGGCGCCAATTGGTCACACCAAGGCAGTTTAAATCGTTTTCCACCTGGTCCTTCCAACGGAGTGGGGGCCGCCCTCTACCTCTGCTTCCATAGGCGGGTTCCGATAGAAACACTTTCTTGGCCGGAGCATCATCTTTCATTCGCATAACATGGCCTAGCCAGCGCAGCCGCTGCGTTTTAATTCGCTGGACTATGTTGATGTCTGCGTATAGCTCGTACAGCTCATCATTAAATCTTCTTCGGTACTCGCCATCGCCAACGCGTAGAGGTCCATAAATCTTTCGAAGAACTTTTCTCTCGAACACTCCCAAAGCCGCTTCATCTGCTGTTGTCATGGTCCATGCTTCTGCCCCATATAGCAGGACGGGTACGATAAGTGACTTGTAGAGTATGATTTTCGTTCGCCGAGAGAGGACTTTACTTTTCAATTGCCTACCTAGTCCAAAGTAGCATTTATTGGCAAGATTGATTCTTCGCTGGATTTCAGTGCTGATGTTGTTGCTAATGTTGATGCTGGTTCCCAAATAAACGAAGTATTTTACTATTTCGAAATTATGGCTGCCAACAGTAGCGTGGTTGCCAAGGCGCATATGCGCTGACTCTTTGCTCGATGACAGCAGGTACTTCGTTTTGTCCTCATTCACCATCAAACCCATCTTTACCGCTTCTTTTTCCAGCTTGGAGTAAGCAGAACTAACAGCGCGGGTGTTTAGGCCGATGATATCAATGTCATCAGCATATGCCAGTAATTGCACGCTTTTATAGTATATTGTTCCAGTGCAGTTAAGTTCTGCAGCTAGTATATTTTTCTCCAGCATCAAATTAAAGAAATCGCACGATAGGGGGTCACCCTGTCTGAAACCTCGTTTAGTTTCGAACGGCTCGGAGAGGTCCTTCCCAATTCTGACTGAGCTGATGGTGTTGCTCAACGTCATTTTGCACAGCCGTATAAGTTTTGCGGGGAAACCAAATTCAGACATAGCGGCATATAGGCAGCTCCTTTTCGTGCTGTCGAAGGCGGCTTTAAAGTCGACGAAGAGGTGATGTGTGTCGATTCTCTTTTCACCGGTTTTTTCCAAGATTTGGCGCATTGTGAAAATCTGGTCGATGGTAGATTTACCAGGTCTGAAGCCGCACTGATAAGGTCCAATCAGCCGGTTCACGGTGGGCTTCAATCTTTCGCACAATACACTTGAAAGGACCTTATATGCGATATTAAGAAGGCTGATTCCACGATAGTTGGTGCATTTTGCAGTATCCCCCTTCTTGTGGACTGGGCAAAGAACACTTAGATTCCAACCGTCGGGAATGCTTTCGTCCGCCCATATTTTGCTAAGAAGCTGCTGCATGCGCCTTACCAACTCCTCGCCGCCGAACTTGAATAGCTCCGCAGGCAATCCATCAGCGCCCACGGCCTTGTTGTTTTTCAATCTGGTTATTGCTATTCTAACTTCGTCATAATCGGGCGGGGGGACATATATTCCATCATCATCGATTGCGGGATCGGGTTCTTCATCTCTGCGCGGTGAATTGCTGCCTCCATTTAGGAGAGCAGAGAAGTGTTCCCTCCATAATCTAAGCACTCTCTGGACATCAGTTACAAGGTCGCCGTTTTCATTCCTACAGGAGTTTGCCCCGGTCTTAAAACCTTCCGTCTGTCGCCGTATTTTTTGGTAGAATTTACGGGCGTTATTCCTGGTGCCTAGCAGCTCAAGCTCCTCGCACTCACGCCTTTCTGCTTCTGCTTTTTTCTTCCTGAAAAGGCGTCTCGCTTCCCTTTTCAACTCACGATAGCGTTCACACACTCCTCTTGTCGCGCTCGCTTTTAACGTAGCCCTGTAGGCAGCGTCTTTTCTTTCGGTTGCAACGCGGCATTCTTCATCATACCAGTTGTTTTTTCGTGGCCGCCGGTAACCAATTTTTTCCTCGGCGGCAGTATGAAGTGCTTTGGAGATATGCTCCCACTGCTCCTGTATTCCTTCAGGATGAGTTGTGCCCTCAGAGAGCAGGTGTGAGAGTCGAGTTGCGAAATCATTGGCAGTCTGTTGTGATTGAAGCTTTTCGACGTCTAGCTTTCCTTGTGTTTTTTGTTCCTTGTTTTTAGCCGCGTTGAGGCGGGTGCATATTTTGGCTGCAACGAGATAATGGTCCGAATCGATGTTAGGTCCTCGGATCGTTCGCACATCTAAAACACTGGAGGCATGCCGTCCGTCTATCACAACGTGATCGATCTGATTGCGAGTATTTCGATCAGGAGACAGCCATGTAGCTTGATGTATCTTTTTATGCATGAACCTCGTGCTTGATATGACCATGTTTCGAGCACCGGCAAAGTCAATCAGCCTCAGTCCGTTAGGAGAAGTTTCATTGTGTAGGCTGAACTTTCCGACTGTAGGGCCAAAAACACCTTCTTTGCCCACCCTGGCGTTAAAGTCACCAAGCACGACTTTTATATCATGACGGGGGCAGCGCTCGTATGTGCGTTCTAATTGTTCATAAAAAGTGTCTTTCACCTCATCGTCTTTCTCCTCTGTCGGCGCATGGGCGCAGATGAATGATATATTAAAAAATTTTGCTTTTATTCGAATAGCGGCGAGACGCTCGTCCACAGGCGTGAACGCCAGCACTTGGCGACAAAGTCTCTCTCCCACCACGAATCCGACGCCGAAACTGCGCTTATTCGCATGGCCACTCCAATATATGTCACAATTTTTGATCTTCTTTCTTCCTTGCTTCGTCCAACGCATTTCTTGGATGGCGGTGATGTCAGATTTTGCTTTGACGAGGACATCAACCAGCCGGGCATCTGCACCAATCCCATTCAGGGAGCGGACGTTCCAGGTGCATGCCCTCAATTCATTGTCCTTCAAACGTTTGCCATGGTCGTCATCAATAGAGAGTGTATTTATCCGAGGCTTGTTGTTATATTTCATTGGAGTATGGTTTTACGTGGCGGGTCCCAAGCCCAGCGCACAACCCGCTCAGCGGGGGTGAAAATATTACTTGGCACGTTTATATAGCGAGCCGCTTGCTCCAAGACAGACGCCCGCTTGCAGCCGCACCTAGAGGTGTACAGACGCTGCCGATGAAATCTCCCCCGGCTAGCCCTTAAACCGATTATGTCAGAGTGGCCTAGCCAGGTTGTCGCCTTCTCACATTAGCTCACCGCTAAACGGGTGTTTAGCGGCTACCCAGAGGATACTTGGCCGCAAGCGACCGGCAGTAGTGAGCTGCTTGAACCGCATGCAAAAGAATCGCTCTGGCTATTCCCAGGTGAATGGCGGTCAGAAGCTTTCCCCACTTTCGTGGACTTCTACACACGGCCCCACCCTCTGGCAAGTTCAGTTGTGATATTATTGCGAAAACCATTTCACAAAGTTTTAACCCTTCTCGTTATTCAGCCAAAATTTCCTATCACAAATATCCTGCATTGGTCGTTTTTTGGCAGAATGTTTTACTGTAATTAAGTTAGAGAGGAACAAGGCGGCCAAGGGAAGCTCTTTTAGCATCTGTAACTTAGTTTGTCCGAGAAGAAGTAGTTTCTAGAGTACCTTTTCTATGAACTATTAGTAATATTACCTAATTTTTGTCAGTGTAACTTATTCTTCTTGTCTAATTATTTTCTGGAGCGAACGAATCAATTTCAGTCCACTATTGTAGCCAGGTACTGCGCTAGTAATTCTAGCGCCCCTGAATATGCTAAAATGAGTAACGAAGCATCGGGATATAACAGTGGACTAAACTCGTTTTCTTTGTATTAGAAAAGGATTAGAAAATAAGCTCATACAACTTTATGATATGCACAATGTTGTACAGGCAGCCCTATGCGGAAGTTTAAGTAACCATAAAAATGTTATTTTCTTGAAGAACTGTGGGCGGTTCAGAAGTGGTATACGTAGGTGTCTGTCAAATCGGGTTGGAGTCAAATCCGGTCATAAGTCACGGTGAAGGTGTAATTTACTTAGTGCAGACACAATTTCAAAGTATGTTTTGTGGCTGGTAAGTAACATTCCATTGTTTTCTCTGTATTTTTCCATTTTAAGGTTAAATTACTTTCCTTTTCAATCCACAGGTGACCTCGATAAACATGAAAACTTAAGTTGGTAAAAATCACGACGGTTAGGAGGCTGAAGTAGCTTTCAGAAGTGGAATATCAGAAACAAAACTTTTTTCTAGCATAAATATTTCATTAATCGCTACATGTGATTATAACAATAACAACTGCTGCAGCTTTTTTATTTTCCCTACAACCTACAAATTTTATACCGATTCCAAACGCCATCCGCAAAATAAATTAATTTTTGCAGAGAAGCTTTTGATGGCAGAAATACAAGAGAAGGTCTTATCAAACAGCTACCAGGGAGCGATCAAGTTTTATAAAACATTCCTTCAAATACTTTGATGAAAAGGCTGCCCGCATATTTTCAGAGGAGTTTCGGCTGGTTAGGCCAGGGCATTACTTCTATACTACAGCGCCTAGACAGGATTAAGGAAAATGATGAACGTTTTTGAAAAAGAGTTTGTGGCAGTTTGTGACTCTACGAGTGCATAGAAAATCAAGGAATTTTTTCGTCCAAACCTTTATTTGTTGTTTAGCTTCTTGCTCGTGATATTGGTAAACCATTGAGAAGTGGAATATCAAGCAAACCGATATGAACGCGTTTCTGGTTCAGAATTTCAAAGTCATTGTTCACTGGGAGTTCAATTTTTAATCGCTTGAATCCGAAGGTACTGCCAGGAAATCAAACCCGAGAGTTTTTAGCAATACTTGTATACTTCCGATAACCCAGACTAAACTTAGAGAGAGTTTCTCGTCAAAGGACTCTGTTCTAGAATGCAGAAATAAAGTATCGATCACATCTTGGATTTGTTTCTGGTTATGAAATAATGTTTACTTTGTGGCTTATTTTGTATATAAATTCTTTACATCAAGATACTTGTTCCGAGCATATACGTATGTACATACATATATACATTGAAAAGAAGTTCTGCAAAACAAGCCTTCTCCCTCAACGATATTTCCATATCCAACAAACCTCAAAACTTCCAATTAGTCTGGCAACACTACGAGCAAGTTAGCGCATATCAGCGAGACATTTTGCATGTGGTCAAGCGCGCTGTGAATGGTCAAAAAGTTGTAGATAGTATGGCCATTATGCCATTTGAACTTCCAGCTGAGACTGCGACACTGGCTGACTCCAAGGCATTCAACAACTTTCGTTTATTTCTGGCTTAGCTAAGCTTAGAGTTGAACTACTTACAGCTGCATGGCTACTATACAGTGCGGAGTCCTCTAAACAAGCCAGCCACCACAAGGCAACATCACCACTTTGCACACTACTACTTAGATGTTGAGTGCCTTTAATGTTGCCACAAATTTCAAGCAACAATTATTTGTGAGTCAACAACAGCATTGAAAACTTTTTGAAGTTGTATGTTTTATATTTCGCTTTTGGGTTGCTTTTAATGTATAAACACACATACATACAATGGTTGTATTACACATTGCTTTTAGTACAAATTTGTGGCTGGCACGACAAGCCTTGTTTGAGGTTGCTGTAGGTGGTGGAAGTGGCGTGGGTGTGAATGTTGCACACCAAAAAAGTTAGCAAGTTTCAAAATGCCATTTTAAATACTTTATAATTCATTGGTGTGCCACCAAATACTTCGTTACATACTTACTACTTTTTGAATGCAACATTGCGTTTAAGTTCAAGTGCTGTTTATTGGGCGTTGTACTATTTTGGTGCTGTCGCACTTATTGCTTTGCTGCTCGCATGCCTCACTTGCTGCGCTGTCAAAGCTTTCTTTTTGTGCACTCACACAAGCATAGACAACAACTACTTGTGACCGAAAGAGAGCAACGAGAAAAAAAGATTCTTATCAGTGTGTTCAAATTTGGAGTCTTGGCGAATTTGGCACACAAAACTTTCGAGGCGCAATAAATTGATGTTCACGCTATTGTCGGTGCAAGTGATGCTAGTTTTTAGTTTCCGAGGCAGTTGTAGGTCAATAAAAGGCACTAAAATTCAATTGGCAGTAAGGTCATTACAGGCGCCTAGGCAGACAAGCTGAGGCGGCTGAGGTGTGGTGCGGATGTTGTTGGCGCTGTGAGTACTATTCTGGGTAAAATTATTTGTAAACTTTATACCTAGCTGTAACAGGGCACACTGCGAACTCCTTTCAGAAGAAGGCATATAGCGTCACATACACCGTAATAGTTCTCGTATCAACTTATCTAATATATTTGAGTATGCAGTCTCATCTAAGCTCCGATAATTATAGAGAAAAATCGCGGCCTCCCGCAGTACGAAAAACTAGGAGAGAAGCTGCTGGTCGCAGAAAAGCCATTGAGTGATAGCCAAAAGACAAAAAATTCCGATAAAAGCTTTATAGGATGCACTCCGATTGAACTACTCTTAGAGAACTTAGCTTTTGCTAAGATAGAGAGATGATTGGTTTCATGAATGTGTTCAACTAGCCTAGAGCTGTAATTACATTATAGATTGTGAACACCATTCTAGTGGGACCAGGATTTCCATGTATAGAAAAGAGATAAAATATTTCGGACCCGAAACCCTCATCGAATAAAAACAAAAAATTCAAAGCCGGATATAAAAGCATTTTGGTTGGCTGTACAAGTATCCATATCGTCGGTCACTTGCTGTACTAACTCTTTTTAATGGGCGCTTGTAAAATCTTGTTTTATACATGTGGCGAGTTAGCTCATTTTACATTTTTGAGTGCGAATCTAAAAAATTACAGCTTCTTAAGTGGAAGACTAGCTTGTTTCGTGAAATAGTAGCACATTTCAGAGATTATAGCCTGGAAGAAAGTCAGTAATGCAGACATATTTATAGTTTCAGTGTTTGTACGTTTTGTTAACTGGCTGGAATTAAAAATCGGAAGGTGTCCCGAATCTATCGCAATTTAATTTTTCTAATCAAATGCTTCTCGCGGTGGCTGTGAAGGCGGTCAGGCAGGCATTTCTACGGTACTAAGCGCCCAACATTGGGCAACAGTAGTTTTTACGTCTTGTAAACTCGTTCGAATTCTAAAAAGCAAGGAAAAATAAATCGTTCTCTGTTTTATATTTCTAGCCGAGTATTATACTCCCCTTTTTTTCACGGTGTTTGTGAAAGCATTACTGCAGTCGTATCTACGATTTCAGGCGCCCAACATTGGGCATCAGTCGCTCGTTTGTCTTGTCTACTGGCTCGAATTATAAAAAGGAAGGAATATAACAACTTTCTGCACTAGGTATTGCGCACCGAGTGAGTACTTCTATTTTTTGGCTTCTCACGGTGCTTGTAAAGGCAGTCATACAGCCGTATTTATGGTTTTAGGCGCCCAACATTGCGCATCGGTGGTGTGTTTGCCCTGTTAACTGGCACGAGTTATAGAAAGCAACGAATTTTAAACCTTTCTAACTTTGATGATCGAGTGGGGTGCTCCTATTTGTTTTTTTTTTTTTTTGCTGCTTCTTACTGTGGATTTGAAGGCAGTCATGTACTAAGGATCCAAGCGCCCATTGGGCATCAATCGTTTCTTTGTTTTATTAACTGGATTGAATTATAAAAAGTAAGAAATCCCAAATCTTTCTCCATTTCGTGGCCGAACGGATTGGGTATTTCTTTCATTTGGCTCTCACTGTGGCTATTGGTAAAACTACCTACTGGGACGACTCATTTCATTCGCATACCATAGCCAAGCAAATTTTATTCTCTGTACTTTCTTGTTATTGAATCGTAGTCGTTGCGCACTGTCGCGAAGGAGGCGATATCTTCTTCTTTCGTTGCCATGCATCTGCTGTGCATTGGAACTTGCATCTGGGTATATTATATCCATTTTAAACAGAAATTATACTCAAACTTTTTATTGTCATATTTTTCTCTCTAAATTACTTTTTCTTTCCAGTTGCAGTTAAGCGTAATAATTGTGCTACTCAGCGTTGTAAATTGAGCTTCGAAAATAAGGCACTTCATTATAATGATCAGCTTTTTGGTAAGTTTTAAACTGTTTTCCGTAACTTCTTTTTAAAATCTAATAACCCTCTTTTCATTTCAGCTCAGCCTTTCAAAACTAGATTTTGTTACATGTTTTAGCCATTTCCACGCCAATTTTAACAACAACAACCACCTCTGGGTATATAAACTCAAAGCATTCAAACAAACCCAAATTTTACTCTACATACAAACGAATTGGGGCTCTAGACTGCATATCGCAGGCTTGGAGCTAAGCAGCATGCAATGCACTGGCAATAGACAGGATGTGAATGGGATAATGGTAAAAAGTTTTCAATGGAGTTGAAAAGCAACTTCCGTGAATTTGAAAATAAAAATAAATAAAATGAAAACAAGATGTATGCATACAGAACATAAAACCACAAACAAGTACAAAAAAAAAAAAAAAAACAAAGTAGAGCACTACTATCTAAGCAACGCCCTCCTGTTGGAGCAGGCAAGCAAAAAAAGTAGTTTGCAGAAAAAAAAATTATGTAGCACAGTGCGAGCTCTGATAATAAAAAAAAGGTGCCATTGTGGCAATAGTAAACTAGAAATCGAAGCGAAATGCGCTTAGATGGGCGGTTCAACGGAAATGCAGGGCTAGGTGTAACATGGCCAGCGAGAGAATGGACATGGGTGTAAATACAAAAACGAAAAGCTGGAAATACAAAAAGTAGCGACAGTCACATAAAAACAAATAAAAGGAGATAAAAAAAAACAAATACATGGTTACAGAAAAAAAATTTACCAAAATTGGGTAAGAAGCACATAACAAAGTGGAGCGCATAGAAGCAATATTTACTAGCCAATGCACAGACCAAGCCAAGAACCACAGTACTGACCACAGCCGCCAGACATTATGCACATATGACAATTGCAGCACTCTGATTTCCTGCTGGCCAAAAAGTCAACTCGTTGTGCTATATTTCAAATTTTCTAGCCATGTTGTTAAATATTATTATTTGTTATATGTTATACCATATATTGCCTCTATTTATATTGCTTGCTTTATGTGGTTCATTGTAAAAAATGTGGACAGATAACGAGTTTAACTTTTGTTGACATGACCGGTGAAGTGTAAGCAATTTATTATTTATTTTGGAAGGTTGGAAGGGATGAAGTTTTGAAATATGGTTAGTTTGGTTTGAAATGAATTATTCACGTATTTTGAAACGTAGTTGTCGTATTGGCGGAACTTGAGTTAGAATAAGATTTTAAGTATGAGGGAAATGAATACATTTTGGTATTGATATTAGAAAAAAAAATACAAAATTTGCACACGACGGTTGTTACTAGTGAAAAGTTAAAATTAAATAAAAGAATATTTTACGGAAGTCTGATAATGATTGAATTTATTGAAGATATTCTTTCTCTTTTATACATAATTTCTTAACCTACACATACATAATTATTCTAAACCTAACAAACTAAAAATATGTACATTTGTAATAATGGTATGCAAAGTCAGCAGATTGCTTCATTGATCTATTTATGGAAACAATGTAAAATGGTTGTGTGTGAATATTTAGGTGATTCACATTGACAAAGGCAACAATGTAAAATAGTTGTGTGTGAATATTTTGGTGATTCACATTGACAAACTAACACTGACTAGCATTCCGATCGGCACGTGCATTGACCGGCGTGACTAACTGAGCGAAACTATGAAGGTGTGAAATGACATGGGTCGAAACCCATTCGGCATTCAATTGATTTTGACTTTCCGCTGTGTCGGGTCAATATAATTTATGTAGAACAATATTGTAATATGGCTGCAATATGACTGCGTGTGGCAGGTTCATAAAAAATGCATTGGCATAGAAGTTCATAATGCATAATGCCGCAAATGTATTGCATAGATGGGCATAACGCATAATGCTACACTAGTACACTTTTCTGAATTTCACTTTTTCGTTTGATGAGTTTTAAACTGGTGTTCATCTATGTACATTCAACCTGGTGTTGAAGCAAATGCCTCTATTCACTCATTCATTTGAGTGCCCCGCTGCACGCTTTGTTATTTGTTTCTTATCGTTGCCATTTTTGTTGCTTTTATCTTCATACACCATTTGATAAATATATACTCTATGTTTTTAAAACCAAACTGTGGGGAATATTTTTAGGCTCGTCCAACAGAACTTGATCAGTTATATTGGGTTTATATCAATGCATCATTGGCAATTAAATGAATACATTTTTGTTCAAATTTCAAAATAAAAATATTTCGTCGAAAATATAAACTATTTGCCCAGTATCTAGATTGATTAGACATTCTAAACTGTCAATGGATTCAGGCCGTCCACAATAATTTGGTTGACTAGTGCGCTGTGAATTTAAATAACATATTGAAAGAGTTATTAATACCTGCTTTGGAATATACTTCAGTCCCTGAGCCCTGCCCAATTTCTGCGTCTGAAGCTTTTACACCTACTTACATTACAAAGTCGAAGGAAAATGCTTGGTATTTTATTCGTTTAGTGAGATTATGCCCACCATTCTCTTTAGGCCGTCTAGACATTTTCAATCTCTTTAGTTTTGAAACTTCTCTCACCGAATGACGACACCAATTCTACAAACTCTTTAACGGCGTATGGCTTTAGAAAAGACGTACTGGAAGTGGGCTGTGGTAAACATTAGTACAATTTGTTAAGGATGAATTAGAAGCCACTATGAGTACTTAAGTGATCTCGGCTGAGCATGTGACTAGTATATCCTAATTGGATCAAAGTTCGGCCGGTGTTTGTACTGCTTTAAATCATTGCCAAACACCTCAAGACCAAGATAAGAAAATATTACAATTCGGCGTTACAGTATGCAAAATATCTTATGAGAATAACATTTTGAGTTGATGTTCATATTCGAAAGATGTGGCTATATTAAAGTTTGTCATAATTATTATACTAATAAAATATGCCAATAAGTTCCACAATATTTTATTCGTTATCACACTTCTAAGACGGCTAGTTCCGATGCTTAAACCGTGGACCGCCAAGTACTGGGACGAGAAATAAAAAAAAAAAAATAAAAAAAATAAAAAAATGCACACCCTGTATATGGCACAAATGACTTTAATGTTAAGTAAGCCACTCTTTGCACGTCATAACGCTTTTATTAAACAATCCTACCGTAAGCGCAAAAAAATTGCTACAAAGAGGTTAAATCTCCTATGGGCATTTCAACTAAACGAACACAAATACATTCCTCCAGCTTTACATTTCACTTTGAGAATGAAAATCCAAGAAGTCAAAACTTTAGTAAATCAGTTTTTAATTTTTCTCCAGCTTTCCATCATTTCAAAAATTCAAAAACTTTACACACACACACATATGTAAACTCACACACACACTCACTCATACACATTCATAACCTTTCTTCTGAAATTTCATTTGTTTAAAGCAAAGTTATTGCTCAGCTTAAGTTGCGCATAAAGTTTTTGTTTGCAGAAATCTTTCCATTTTCTTTGCGTGTCAGTCTCATTTATCCTCAACTATTCTGGGATTGTGCTACTAGCATAGTTATGTTGAGTCATATATGTATTATATTGGTGATATTCTCTTGTCAGCATTTAAAGTACCGGTACTCTTGAGTGCAGTACCAAGCGACGCCAAGTACCTGTACAGGATCGTTCTAAGGTAGGTAGGCTGGGCGTCGTTTTGATATTATAGTGAATGAGCTCAAAGTATCCGAGATTTCTGTATATTTGGAACTATTTTTCGGGTGCTCTGTGCTGTTTTCCTCATTTTAAGTTTCCCAGAAATGTTGGCTCTGTAAAGAACCCGATCTGCAAAGTATTACGGTTGCACAGTTCTCTGCATCACTAACATTTGTTAGCCTAGTTTATGCTAGTTTTCGTTCAAAAGTATTTTTCATCATTTTTACACTTATGTCGGAAACAATGTTGCTTTCGAGTTTATGCGCCTTTGTAAGGATTGTTGTTGCTGTGCAGATTTGTTGATATGCCAACAACTAAAAGTTTTGTGTTAAATTATTTCATTATTTGTTGTTTGACTTGTAAACACATATCGTACCTAGCACCAGTTTAGAATATACGAGGTATAAAGAACTTTGAGGGGTTCGTTTTTGAATAGTTTGAAGGAGGGAGTGGAACTTTTGGAAAAATTAATTACATCAAGTAAGAACCAAAAATGCGACTGCAAACCGGATGGGGCACAGTCGAGAATTAAGATACTCCCAGGCTATCCATTTCAATGAGCAGTATTTTGTCGGAAATGAATTCGGAATCCTATAGTTCCAGCATCTTCCGGTACTAGCCGGACTAACGTAGGAATGATTTATTTCATCCCTCGAACTTTTGGCTGTATAAAAACAAGGAGTGTTTTTTTTTTGTCGGACAACCATGGAGCTGGATGTCACTGTCCTTCGCAGCACTACCCCGGTAGCCAGAAAATCTGCTTATTAAATTTCTGTACTGAATTAAGGCTATGAATAAAGGTTTATATAGAGTAACTTTTTTCATATCTCAATTCGGGATATAGACCTAAATATTGGCGTCCAACGTGGGACTTTCTAATATGCTTCGTCACAAAAGCCACAATTAGTATGCACTGAGCTCAGAGTAACTCACTTGGCAATTTACTAGAAAGTTTGTGTCATGGTTATGATGAGACATAGGGAAAGTGTGATAGAATTGCAGAAATGACCACCAACATCCTGAAATCATGTTCGAAGTCAATGAGATAATCTTTCCCAATGATATGACGACGTACGCATCTCGAAACATCTGACTTTTGTAGCTTCTGAAATCTGCAAGCATGGTAAAAGTGGCACCCAACGTTGGTGCGTCGTCAGATGCTTTACATTATAGGGAGTACAGCCAGCGTAACTCACCAGGCACTTTGCGAGGCGATTTTAATGTGCGAATGAGGGATTTCAGGCAATAATGCAGGTCAGTGGATTACAGAAATGACCACTGATATTCAGAAGTCATGCACGTATTTTTTTTGGGAATTGCTTCTGGTAAATGTGGTGTCTATTGGTAGGAGTGTTAAGCGTTTAAGACGCAAAGACTCTGTTTGCTATCATTTACGTCTATTTTTGAATCCTTCCAGTGGGTTAGGGGGCTTAGGATAAACACGCGGCAGGTATGCCTGTTGTCGGCGACTAAATTACGCAAAATATTCAAAGGGTTGTATAGCGCAACCCTTCAAGGGGATGCTAGCGCAATTTATAGCTTCTCCAACCAAAGCATCAACCTCACCTACCTGTGGTGAATCTTGTTTCTTAAGCAGCTGAGGCTCTGGCAACCCCAGGTTCCTCAAGATAGTCGGGCTTATACCTTAATGGTGCTTGTTGGCGAGACGGATTTATATCCGGCAATGGACCATCAACATCGATAACACTCTCAAAAACCTTCGGGGAGTGTTTTTATCGCTACCACAACAAGGCGATTTATATTAAGAGTGAATAGAAGTGAAACCTATAAACCAAACAAACCGGGATATACTGATTCATACAACAAAACAGGGACTCATCGCTTTCTTTCATTAGGAGAGGATATACAAAATCATTCAATTCGGGTACTCGGGACTACTCGGAACCAATTTGAATCAATTATGGTTTAGTTTAGGTATCATTTTGGCACAATTCCAGGATCATTTTAAGACTATTTTGGATCACTTACGTATTATTTTCGGAATTATTTCGAGTCTATTGTGGAGCTAATTTGGAGCAATTTCACGATCAGTTCGATATTATTTAAGGTATCATTTCGGGACAGCTTCAGTATCATTTCGAGACTATTTTCAAAACATTTTAGGACAGTTACAAGATCAAATCGGGATTATTTTCGGACTCATTTCGATACTACTTTCAGACCGATTTGAGGATCACTTTGGGATTATTATAGAGACAACTTCTGAATAATTCTGAAACTATTTTGAAACAATTTGGGGGAGTTAGATGATCAATCCAGGAACACTTCGCGATTATTTTCGGAAATATTTCGAAACTATTTCAAAACCGATTTTGAGCAATTTAGGAGTCACACTTCGGCGTTATTTTAGATAACATCCCGGGACAACCTATAACTCATTTCGAGACTATTTTGAGACCAATTTCACTATGCGAAAGCTTCAGGATCATTTTGAGACTATTTCGAAACCATTTCGCAAAAAATACAGGATCATTTCAGTTACTTCGGGAGTATTTTTGGAATTATTACTAGACTTAATTTGAAACCATATGAGGATTATCCTAGGTAAAATTTCGAGCCAAACTTATGGAAAATTTTCGGTACTGTTACGAGACAACTTTTAAGTCTCGAATTTAATCTGGTTAGACGCTTTCATATTATCTTCTAAATATAATTGTTTATTGTTGTTATCTCATTTACTTTAAGCTCTTTATCTTTTAGGTCTTTCATGCCATAATCTCATTTTAGCTTTTGAAAACATAAACATTTTATGAGTTAACATATTAATATTACCACATTCACTTACCCTTTATCAAGTCAGCATTTTGGTGGTCTTTCACAGAATCTGCAATAAAAAGTACAGCAAGGTAAATTAACTCAGTCGTTTCAACTAACATAAAACTAATTAAATTATAACCTACAACAAAAGCTTAGTGATGATAATGAGATCATTAACATGTTTTTGCTCAAAATTTTCGTTGTTTTTGTAATTTTTGCGCTAAAGCATAAACAAGTTGCGATAAAAAAGTGAGTGCATTAAACCGTAATAAAATATTTATGAACTTTCCAAATACGAAACAAATTTATAAAAAAAAATATTTCGTGACAGATAAGAGGAGCACAAATAGGAGAAACAAATTCAAAAACTATAGCAGCTAAACCAGATAATGCAAAAACAATGAGAGCGAAAGTTTTCATTGCATGTTAGCTAGTGGCAGATGCTAAAAAAATTGTTGTTAAATAGACAGCGTTCAGCGCAGAAATATGGAGGCACATAAGCAAAAAAAAACTTATTCAACATTGACAACAACAATATAGCGCAAAACAACAACGCATGACAACAACAATTTCGTGACAATTGTTGTCACAGTAAGCCACTTTCATTCGTTGGCATAAGCGAGACGCCTCATATTGTTTTTGTAGCAGGCTGATATTAGTAGGGTGGTTCAAGATCTTATAGTAAAAACCCAAGTTGAATGTTAAGGCCAAGGGACCCTCCAGTTCTTTTATATTTGATAAAAGAAGTGAGGAGCCAAAATTTCAGGGTCATAGGTCGTTTGGAAGGCAGTGCTCAATGCTATTTAAAATCTGAAAACTGGAATTTTTCTAAAATTTTTGAAAAAAAAAAATGATTAGACATGTTAGGATACAAGAACCTTAATATATATGCAGGTTTTAAATTAGGAACCATCTTTAAAATAAGTACATTTTATTGTGAATATGAATAATCAAAATGAAGTCTTTATATTTTTCCTTTGGAAGTGGTTTGTTGGTTCAGTCGGAACTTGTTTTCGGTTAGCCTCTGCAGCAACAGCTGTTTTTCCTCCTCATCATTTGTTATGAGTTTATTAAAATCTTGAATTAGTTTAGCGCCTGTTTAGACGATGTCATTGACCACTTTGATTTTATTAATTGTATTTCTTGCCTCTTTAAACACGGGCTTCTGTTCCTATTTGATTTTGGAAAAGATGCAATTTATATGCATAGATAAGCTTAGCCATCCATCGAGCGTGATGTATTGGGCCAGGTGCTCTCCAGTACATTTTTTCTATTGGTTGCCCCAATACCAACAGCGTCAGTTCAATAAATTCGAGGTAGTCATCTCGAGGATGATCTTTCTTACTTATATGATGAAGCAAGGACTCGACGGCACTATTTCTTAACTCAGCTCCTCCAGGAGAAAAAATTAATGGTGTGTGGTCTGATCGATCAACTTCATTCCACGATTCCTTCAACCCTTTAAATATGAGAATTTCAGGAGAGCTTGAAGGTCCCAAACATGATTTAAATTTGCTCAAAATTATTTCCATTATGTGATGGTGACACGGCAACCATAGAAGTTCTTCTTTCAGCTGTTTTCAATGAAATTGCATACACCATTCTTCATACCGGTGTTGACGCTTGTTGTGTCAAAGCCCATACCAATGACTTTATCATCGAGATTCCATGTCTTAAGAGTTTTAAGTACTGCATCTCCAGTTTTCGCACCTGTTGCACTAGCTAATTTTGGCACCCCCAGCAGTATCTCATTTTCATCACCATAGGAAACTAGCACTGGTAGTCTGTCTACTTTTTGTGAACCTAAAATGTCAGGCAATGAACAAAAATTGGTTCTTTTATGTCTTCTAAGTTTGACATCATTCTGAATTGCTGCTTCTCGTTTTCTTTTTATCGAACTTCTTGAAAGCAGCAATGCTGCGGGATCATGGCCAAGTGCGGCGGCAATAGGAATGATAAGCCTTACAGCCTTACGATCGGACACTTTATTCCTGTCTAAAGCCCCTGCTACATTCATGTTAAAAAAGCTCTTCTTAGCCCTTGGTTCAGAAACATCTTCGTTCTTGCCACCTAAAACTTTTTCGAAGTTTTTTTGGAAGAAGGCTGATATAATTCATCATCAGTATCATTCTCTGAATTGCTTTTGGCACTTAAACCATCATCTCCCAAATTTTCTCTTCTCTTCTTTTTCAAATCTTTTAGTGATTTTTCTTGCTTTCTAATATACTCTTCGTCTTGAGATGAATTGATCATTTTTCTGCCAGTTCTTTGGTCAATTAAAAAATGTTTATCTTGTCCTATTTTATGCCATTCAGATGGCAGTGTCAAAAAGGTTTTTGATTTTGTCTACAAATGATTGTTCGTTTGTTCTTTGTTTTTTATTCCAATTAAGAAAAAATGAAATCTTAACAAAAATTCGTTTGTTGTAGGAAGTTGGTTCTTCTTTGTTAAAGGTTCTAGGTCCTTAACACCTAAATACTGTCTGCCTGACGCGTCTTAAGCGCACTCATTTTGATTGAAGTATAGTTTAAACCTGAAATCAAAAAGGGGTTGATAATATGTTTAATATCAAATTTATTGAAGACCACACATTTTTTAACTTCCGAATCCTTAAAAAAAACAAATAAAAATTTACAGAATTTATGAAAACTAAACCTTGTTGAGCACTGCTTTCTATATGCTCTACAGAGCTAAAATTTTGCATAGATTAATCTTTCGTTAGATGTAACAAAATTGGAGGGTCCCTTGGTCTCTAAAATAAACTTTGGTTTTTTGGACCACCCTACTGAGTAGGCAGGTCGCTCCGGCTAAATCGCAGGCGTTTGCGACCGTTTAAGCCGCAAACAAATCGTGATTTATGAAATTAAATGGACAAAGCCATAATATTTGTAGCATAGAGTAAACGGCTATAAAAAGCAGAAAAAAGTGCGAAAAACTAAGCTTACAGATATCTGCGAAAGAAACATGAGAAAAGTTTGCTGACATTTTGGCATTAACAAAAATTGTGTGCCAATGACCTCAACGAGATTAACTCAGATGATATTTTCTTACACAGCTTAACTGAGAAACTTGGGTTCCAAAACGGTTCGCTGTATTTAAGAAAACTGCACTAAAGAAAATGTGTAGTGGTAGTTTAAGTGGAAAGTTGTTGTCGAAGTCTGAGCACACAGTCATTCCAAGGTCAAGCAGAGTTCCCACACATGCCCACTGAATAAAAAAAAACACAATATTTATTTACTTAAGGATGAATTCATACTTACACATACGGCTTAATGTGCCAGCTTTACGTACGAGAAGAATTGGGAGCGAGAGGGTGAAGTGACCTGGCTTATCGGCATGTGACAGGTAGAAGTGTTTAGCGCGGTGGTCAGGATCATCACAGCAAACGTGGCGTGGCTGAATGCGTTTGGCACACTTCAAACTTCGTAGGAGTGCGGGTTAAAATCCCACTCCTGGGAGAAAAGGCTTTGAAGAGATTTACAAAGTATAATCGAAACAGCTGTCGCCTTGTCCGTCATGATGTCACGTTTTTTTAAATTTTTCCCAAATTATTAAATAAATTATAAATTAAAAATTGCTTCAAATAAATGTTTTCATACATTTAAAAGCATCAAGGGCAACCCCCGCTTAATTCATACAACCGCTAGAATAGCCTAAGGACTGAGGTGACCCCTGTCGGTGGAAAGAAAAGAGAGTATCGGAACGGCAACAGCTGAAATGCGATGCGAAGGCGGATTGCGTGAAGATTCAAGGTCTTTTTCAGTGCATTTTGTTGTTTCCCCAAACCCATTATCTACCTTTGTCAGCTGAATTCTGTTACAAATATGAATGGATCCTTTACATATTTAGCAGACGATGCTTTGGCGACCCTATGTTCGGGGTGGGAGTCACGATCTACCAGGTTTTGCGAGGTATTATAAATTCGTTTATTCGGCAAGTACCTTAATACCATCAATGTCGATAACACTCACTTAAACCCACCACTTATCTTCATAACATCGCTGCCCTCAATTTTTGCACATTATTGTAAATTTGATTAAAATTTGAATGCCATGCATTAACTCTACCCACTTAGCCTGGAACAAGCCAGCTCCCTGACATATAAATCAATTTTGAGGGAAAACAATAAAGTATAGAGATAAAAAAGCCCTTCTTCTTCTTGTAGCAGTGCTTCGCTTCACGCAATAGGTGCGACTCCTCACAAATTGCTCTCGATAGTTCTAACACAAGTCCGCAGAAACTTGCAGTTTCATAAGTTTGTATCAAAGGGACATGGGTGTTAGAGACGTTGGTTCTACATTGCAGTTGGAAATATTGCTGGTGTCATTTGGAGACACATTACATGCAGAAGTTTAAGAGTTTAACTTATTACAGTATCCAGATCGGGGGCCTGCATTACATAGCACAATTGTGCTCTCGTTGTGTATGCTTTGACTCTTTATGTCCCTGGGAGGCGTCCCTTTCAATCAGATGCCTGTTAGGTGATGTTCTGGTGCCATAGGAAGCCATCCCCTAACAGTTCAAGGCAAAACTTCCCCCATGGTGTACCTTTTATGCTCGGCGAGCATATCGGAGACGCGTAGCACACAATCGGCCAGTTACTTTAAATGTAGTTAATTGCGTTTCTTTGTCCCAAGTGCTGTTAGTGGCTACGTGCTCGCCATTTGTATTTTTGATACATCGTTTTGGATGTCAAATATTTTCGACACTTGTATTGTTCACATCATTAATATGGTCGCCGACGACTTCCAAGTTCCGAGATGCGTAAAAACTGGAACGATTAGGGAGATAGTTGTTAATTTTACAGCATAGCTTATCAGCGGAAGACCTAGATCTGTTGCTATCATTGTGCGAAGAAAGCTTAAGTGCGTTTTGTAACTGACGCATAGATGGCACGCTGAAATCTAAGTTCGTCAAACTTGCTGTCAACAAGCGTCAGTGCTACAACGCATCTATTATTTTAGGCGCGTAATGCACTTGACATTTATTTTGCGCGAATGTCGCTTTGCATTTAAATATGTATTAAACATCGCTTTAAGTTTGTTTTTTTTTTGTATCGAAGTCCAAATAAAAATGGTAATATTTATTACATATTTGATTAAATATCTGCACGTTCGAAGCACGTCGCGAACTTGTCATTAAGTGCTGCATGGCAAAAGCTGCAGCCGATTTACTTTATTCTTCACTTCGTTTTATGGTGCTTCAGCGTCAGACGCCATCAACAAATGCGAGTGGATAAGTGCAGCGACGCTTTCACATTTTTTTCTCTATGCTATGCCATGTCTACTGCGCCGTAATTTAGCATAAGTAAATTAGCAAAGTAGTTATGTAAAAAAAAACGAATGAAGCTACTACGCATGGCTGGTTAGCTGACTGTGCCGTAGCTAGCGTCTGCCTTTAGCCTTGTTAGCTGTGCCAACATTGGCATCATCGTAATAATCGTAGTCAAACTCGTACTCGCATAGGCTTTGCCATCAGCAGCGGTCACCGCCAAATATCATTTGCTGCAGCGAGTTGATTGAACCATGTCTAACCTTGACTTAGCCGCTGCTCAAGTGCGCGTTTAAAGCTGATGACTTTGACTTGGTGTCCGCTGACGGCTGTTCCAGCGTTTGTTGTTTATTTGCACGTTTTTCTACCATTTGAGTGCGTAATTGTGCGCAGCTGTTTTATGGCTTTATTATTACTGTTAATGTGTGCGTTAATAAAATTAAGAAGTGGCATAACATTTTAAGCGATTGCGCTTTTGAACTTGAATTTTATTGTCTCTTTTTTTTGGGAAAGCTTGACGTTATTTGCTGTCTAAAGTGAGCTTCGGAAGTCAGCGCACCCTAGACTGAGTATAAATTACTTTGATTGCACTTTGAAGGTTGTAAAGTGAAGCTGAAATTATATGTAGAAGCTAGACTGTGGAGGTCAGTGAACTGATGTGTAGATGATGAATGGAAGCTGAGCAAAGATTTGCAGGAAAGTCTGTCAAATTTTCAGTTTCACTATCGAGCTCATTCAACTTGATAACTTTCAGTTCATTACTACCGCTTGAAGTGAGACTGTGACGCAAATGAAACGGAGTACTCACTCTTTAGTCAAGATTAAGATAAGGCAGAAGCTTACATCTTTACGGTGTTCTGACGACGTACTACCAACCAACCGACCGAAAAGTGGGCACTTTTTCGGTCACATGGATGTTAAAACTATTCGCCATAGACTATAAGATCCAAGATACTGCACTGAATCAACTATTGTATGATTCCCACCAGTGAGTACTAATAGACAAAGGGATCAGGCTATGAATTCCGCAGAACTTTTGATACCAAAATTTCTGGCAAGGCCGCGTAAATTCAAAAGGTTATACTCTCCTTCACAACATATATTCAAATGTGGATAATCGACTCTGAGTCACACCAATCCTTCATCCAAACTCTTGCGGTCTACCCAAGTGACATTCTAAATAATAGTATTATCTGGCTGGGACAAGCTTGTATGATATGGAGGCTTCAGACACATTGAAGCAGGGGACAAAAGATCTATACAGAATTACTTCAGGGGTTACACGATTGTGGCCCTATCGATGCAAGGTTCTGGTTTAGATTTTGGAGCTCAACTAGCCGGATGGATCTCTCTTTGCTGAAAGCCGATACTGCGGCAACTTGGAGTCTATCAGTTTGACTCCGATTGAATGTCCTACATCGTACAATTTTCCGACTATATAGCCAATCAGTATTTTTGCGTACCCCGTGAACTAAAATATTTTGTTTTTTGCACTAAAGGATCCTACAACAAGTCTCAGATGCTGTACATGATCACTGTTGTTTGACCCCTGCAGGCTTTTTGCCTTCCCTTGTTTATTGCTGTGTGCGTTTTAACAGCAGGCAATAACCGAAGGTTTTGAGGAATGTTGCTGAATAACAGTCCTGAATCCGGTGGCTGGAGTCGAAGCTTCCTAGCTAAGGAGCTTGAGTTCACTGAAGCCCGTACCCTTCGAACCATCCTCACCCAGCGCAGATTTATCGTAGTTTGTCTAGACTAAAATTCCACAGAAGGCCAATATTTTATTCACACTTATGGAGTGCAAGTTTCTATCCGACGATGATATTGCTTTTGAAGAAGACGTGATAAACAGTTAAAAAAAGGTTGTTCAACGAGATAAACAGTTGGTGTATATGGCTCTTGGACTCGTCGAGAGAGGACTTTGGCCGAAGTCATGGGCGGTGTCTAGAGAGTGTTCGAGAGAAAAGTTCATGGGAAGATTTACAGTCCTGTCCGTGATGCCGACGGCGAGTATGATCTTTATGCAGATATAAGATAGTGTAGGGAATAAAAACCCAAGGGTTCGCTGGCTTAGTCTTGTTATTCGAATGGACGAAGACGTTTCGGCCAAGAAAATATTACAGTCGACACCGCAGTTTTGAAGCAGAGGAAGAGGGACACCTCTTTTGAATTGGTAGAGACAGGTGGACGAAGACTTGACCTCCCTTGGTACTCCCAATTGGCGTGAGTTATCGCGAAACAGTGATACCTGGTGTTATTTGTTACGAAACGTCCAAAATCGCTTAGGCGGTTAAGCGTCACTTAACTATGATGATGTAAATGGTTCTTGAGTCTATAATGTTCGACGAGAGGTGGATGTTCGTACTCGGGCACTCACTGCTACACCAATACATTATGATGAATTGGTTAAGAATTGTAGTGCAATATTCAGTAAAGAATAACAAATCACAGTAGAGTCTACATATTGATGGTGCTAATTGTGGGTTCTTCTTTTGAGTTAAGTTGGCGTAAAGTAGTTCACAAATAACTTTGTGTATTTTGTTTGGGACTTTTTTGTAATTTGTTAATATTTGAGTTCTGCGACCTGTTAATTACTTTACTAAATACGCCATGGAAAATGTAAAATTTTGTGCTTTCTTGCTAATTATAGCCACTTAGGAGTTGGCGACAACAAAAGAAACTCGCATGAGTCATGGCACCTACTCATTAACAAATTTATATTCATTAACCTCAATTCAAGCCAATGAACGTTGATGACTCTAATCATGGAGTATTCGCAGCAAGCGCGCAACAGGCTGCAGGAAGAAGGAAGGAGTAGAAAGAGTATAGGCGACACGCAAACGGAAGTCTAAGACAAGAGATAGCTAGATAATTAATCAGCAGCTGGTCCTAGAAATCAAAAGACTTGCGAAATTTTCACGCCCATCTTTTTCTACTTCTCTGCCATACTTATTAATTACTTTAACAATTTTCTTACAGAACACGTCAATTATACGAACATAAGCATCAACGGATGTGGTACCTGTTGTTAGGCGTATCGGAAAATAGTGCAACTGCCCAACGAAGCGCAACCTATTTGTAATTTGTCATAATTTTTCTAAATTGACATACCGACCGAGCAATGAGCCAACTGACCGACTACCTCACTGCTTGACTACTTTGTTAAATTACGGCCTCACACACAAAGGTTTCACGTTAAAAGAGCAGTGAAGCTGCGGTGGAAATAACTGTTGCTAATAACGCACTTTAGTTAAGAGGACGAGAAGTGAAGCGAATCGAAACCAAGTTGGCGCTTAGAAAATCGCGCGCGAGAGGCGATTGACCTCAGCACGTTGAATGTGAGACGTTTGTATGACTGCGAGAGCGTCAGGCTGCAATGGAAAGCAATGAGTAAAGATTAATGACAGCTGCTTTAATTGGCGCTGTAATTGTTATAATACAAGACAAATTTCGTGCAAAATTTTACGAGCAGCGGCGCCAGCAACAATTTTGAAGCTTGAAAAAATCGTATGGGGAGTATTTAGCCTAACAAAAGTGTGGGGTGCAATTTGTGGCAAATATTTTATAATTGTGGGTTTAAGTTGTGCAGTTGGCGTGGTTAGAGACGCAAAATACATTTAATTATAATCTCAAAATGACAGCAACAACACCAACAATAAGAGTCAGCAATGGAAATGCCAACGACCATGTTTGTGGAGGAGAATACGCGCAAATTAAGATTTGTGTAGACAAAGTAAATTGTGCAGATTTAACAAATAAACTACAACAAAAACAACGCAGCAGTGCTGACAGTGACAGGAGCAACAACAGCAGCCTACAAATCAGCACCTAATTGGCATTCGTTTGAGTTGTGTGTTTTGGTGGCATTACAAGTTTTACAACTTCAACGCAGATAAAACGAAATAAAAAGAAAAAATTCATATGCCATAGCAGCGGCTAGGCACACGAGTTTCGAAACGATATTTTATCGAATCGATATTTTCACATACGATACCGATACTGTATGCTCGAATCGAGAATTTTGACCGCAGTATCGCATCGAATTTGCGGTAAAAGGTGGCGGCATACATGCGAGGAAGAAGCTGATCGATCAAAGATACTGGCTCTGTTTGTTTGTCTCGCTCTACTTTGTTTCGCCAAATGAAAGAAATTTTGCGCTGAAGAGCTGCACACTCGAAGTTGCCATTGACAATTCCTGTGCCTGATTTAAATGGAATGCTTTGACTAGTCATTGGCCCGAACACTCGCGCCGTAAGTTCTGCTTACTCCTAACTGGAAAAAGAAGCGGAAAAGGTGGGTTTGATGGTGAATGAGGACAAAACGAAGTACCTCTTGTTATCGAGCAAAGAGTCAGCGCATTTGCGCATCGGAAACCATGCTACTGTTGGCACCCATAATTTCGAAATAGTAAAAGACTTCGTTTATTTAGGAACCAGCATTAACAGAAGCAACAACATCAGCTCTGAAATCCAGCAAGGAATCACTCTTGCCAATAAATGCGACTTTGGACTAGGTAGGCAATTGAAAAGTAAAGACCTCTCTCGACAAACGAAAATCATGCTCTACATGTCACACATCATACCCGTCATGCTATCAGAAGCATGGACCATGACAACATCAGATGAAGCGGCTCTGGGAGTGTTCGAGAGAAAAGTTCTTCGAAAGATTTACGGACCTCTACGCGTTGGCGATGGCGAGTGCCGAAGTGGATTTAATGATGAGCTGTACGAGCTTCACGCAGAAATCAGCACAGTCCAACGAAATAAAACGCAGCGGCTTGCTCTAGGCCATGCTATGCGAATGAAAGTTGACGTTCCAGCTAAGAAAATATTTTTATTGGAACCCGCCTATGGAAGTAGAGAAAGGGGGGCGGCTCCCTCTTCGCTGGAAGGACCAGATTTAAATGATTTAAACTCCCTTGGTTCGACCAATTGGCGCCAGTTGGTAGAGCGAAGAAGCTACTGGTGCGTCTTTTTATACGGACACAACCATTTAAACGGTTAAGCGCCAATTAAGTAAATAAGTAAGCTTTGACTAGTGCTCCACTTTGACAGATGAGTTAAATATATGGTTAAGGTGCGGTCTTGCTACACAAAGCTTGTGGAACGTAAAACGAAGCAAGCAGTTAAGAGCCATTCGGCAAAGTTAAAGCGTTGGCAGAGCATTCTTTGTATTTTACCTATCCAAAGGTATATTAAGATCCCATTTCAAGGTGCTTCGCGGCGTTGTTTCTCCTAAGAGATGAGTTCAAAGTTTGTGGAATATAAAGCGTGGCAAAAAGTTAAGGTCTTCTTAACTTATGGCACTGTCAAAGCGTCGAGGAAAGGCAGCGCGACAAGAGGTCTATGTTAATCCGGCTTTATTGATCCACACATTTGTCTTGTATATTCTGATATTATCGGGTACCCGATACTTGATATGAGTACCGTATCGATACTTTGCATTCGATATCGTGTCCATAGCAGCGCCGACATGGTTAAAATAACCAGAAGCCTTTGGCGATACCCGCAGTAGCAAGAGCAAGAGCAGCAGCGGCAACGTGTTTAGCTTTGAGTGCAATTTCACCGCTTGTGCCAGTCATCGGACGGTTACTACTGACAGGTATTCACATACATATGTAGTCGTGTGTGTGGACTGCGTGCGGTGAAGCTGTGCAGTTAAAATGCATTAGAAGTGTTGTGGCAGCGAAACCGGCTCGACTTGTTTGTTGATCAAGAATAGTAGTAATGTTAAATATGGGCATAGTTAGAAGAAGGAAATGAATAAAAGAAATATGGGCACAAACTAATCACCAAAACAGGAGAAAAAATGAAAGGAAATAAAAAGAAAAAGAACTAATTTTAGAACTTGTAAAGTCTGCGCGGTTTTTAGTTGGAAATGAGAAATTAAGCTGCAGTCATCCTTTTAAGCGAATTGCTATTTGAGTTATACTTGAAAAACTTAAACTATAGCCAAAAGGGTGTACGGGGATCTAAGACTAGTCTAGGAACAACTCTTCCAATTAAAAAGTGTGCTGCTTCTTCTTCTTGTACCAGTGCTTCGAGTAGGGTCTACCATTTGTACCAAAACTGTTCAAATGAACGAGATTCCTCATTTTTGGTGTTATTATATAAAAAACCTAGTAGAGCCGACAGAAGTTGTTCTTTGATTTATCTGGTTGTTATATCCTGCTCCACATCCCGCTTCCTCTCTCCTCTTCTTTTTATTCGCTCCTTCTTTCAGGCAGGACATAAATTGCGTATTTCGGGGGTCGGTTCTGGATAGGCAAGAGTTTAACCTATTGCAGTACCCAGATCCAAGTTTTGCCAGAATGACGTGTTGGACCCTTAGAAGGAGGTTCGACAGGCACTTGTCGTCGTACGACTTTGCCGACTTATTATGGTTAAGGCTAAGGGTCTGTTTAGTTCACCTGGTTCAGAGTGCTTGTGAAACTAACTTCCTGTTCCCCTGGGAGCCTCTTCAAACAGATGAAATTTAGAATTACCAGAAGTATTTTAGACTAAGTGAAAGTCTTGCAGTTGCCTGCTTTCATTGAATGGGTGAAGAGCTCTTGATATGTCTAGCTCGACGAGTACTGTTCAGTAGCGGTGTTCTTGGTATAGTCCGCAACTTATTTGTGTGTAGATGGCATTTAGCGGAATGGCGATGCTATATAACTTTTCAAAGCCACGCTGGTTGGCAACTTGCAGGTTTGCGGTGAAATAAGGAAGCAGGACGTCTTCATTTGTCTTGGCTGCTGCCTTAAGGAGAGATATTGAACAATTGAATTTCCTGCGTTACCTGGTTTCCCAGACCAGAAGCGGTACCACAATCGCCCTTTTCTATTGGCATGCAACACCGTCCATGCTTACTGCACTAGATAAATTGGTAACTTTATGCGTATGGCTATTTCAACCTCATAGGTTACGGTCACCAATGGAAATGTTTGCCGGATTTTCGGAACTCTTCTAGTGGGAATAAAGCAAGCCAACGCGGATTCAATGACTTTGCGAAAAGCACCTTTCCTCTGACGGCCATTAATCGAGATCGGGAGGACAGCAAGAATATTATCTGTGTATAATTTATAGACGGCCCACTTTTGCCGATGAAGAAAGTAAAGTATGTTTCTCATGTGCAGGGGAACATGGAATCGAACTCTATTCTTTATAAAGGCGAACAGGCTTCCGTTGATAATTGATCAACTTTTAGGTTGCCGAAATGTTTGAAATTCGAAACACTACTTATTCTTCATTGCAAGAAGACAGACTTGATTTTGAAACAAGTAAGTGCACCAAGCTTGAGCTTTGAACTTTTCCAAAGCTAAGACATTCCTTAAAGAGTCTCAAGCTTCAATGAATGACGTGTAGGTATTCTAAAAGATTCCGAGTCAGGACCATGTACTGGTAGGCTTAGTTGGATTCTTAACGCAATTCAACGTTTCTATAACTAACTCAAGCTAATAAAATATTTAGTGGAATTCACCTTCCAGCTTTTCGTAGTAAATGAAAAAGAGTTAGTGGTTGCGGCCTTTTAAAGCTTCGCTGCCTGCAGAAAAATAAAAAACTACTCGTTTATGCAACATTTGAAAATTGTTTGTGTTTTAAAAGCATTGCAGTCATTCTCTTTTTTGTTTGTCTCGCATCCATTATTAATCTTGAACTTGCGCTACAAGCACGCCGCGCATGCTTGGCCAGGCCCAGAGTCACACCTTGCAAGCTCGTTTAAATATCGATAAATGGGCAAACCAAAGTGCAACCATTACTTGAACGCAAGCGATTTTCTTTTTGCGCAAAAGGTGTGAGTTGCGCATGCTCGTGGTATGAAAAAAATGTGATTTGCGCGTGATTGTAAATTACCGTTACACAAAGCAATTAAATGATTAATGATTTCGCAGTTTTTTTGTTTGGTTTTGAAGCATATTGCTGAACTTTTGAGATATTTCTTGATTAATCATAGGAGCGTTAATTTTTTGTTTAAATATACGCATGCGCGAAATTGGACACAAGGTTAGGTTAGGTTGAAGTGGCTGGTCCGTGATGACCTCAAATGGTCTGAATAAGACCATAGCGTTACCAGAAGTTTGCTGAACAACCACACTGAAAAACCAAGGACCTATTTTATAAAATAGCTCCGTTCTCTTGGCAAATACTAGGAGCTTTCTATGACCTATGCCACTTTCTGCCTCTAGTTCTGACAGCACTACATTCTCCAATTAACAAGGAAGGATGTGTTGCACTGGCAGTACTTATATGCGCTTAAAAAAGAGGAGTTCTAAGGACAATTACCGCAATACTCTTAAAGCTGGGGAGGTAGCAAGTGACCCCGAAAACCTGAAGGTAGCGGCAAATGATAGGGCATAGGCGGAGCGGTGAAGGTGTTGAAACCTGACAATCAAGTAAATGGTGCTGTCAGTCTTAGCAATCAGTAACATGACTAAAAGTGGGGGGAGGTCGATGGGGCCTCGAGATTCTGGCGATAGCGTCAAATGACGAGGGTGCAGTGGAGAAATGGCTCAATAAGCAGAGGAGGTAGGATCGGACCCCCAAAACCTGATATCAACGGTAAGAATCCATTGCGTATGCGCAGTGGTAAAGAATTTGCAAAGAGGCAAACAGCTCAATAGCGCTGCGATTCTTACAGAAAACCCCCAAACACAGCAAAGTGGCATCGAGGGAGCTCCGCCTGACTCATGGCTCTCATCTGGAGAAAAGGTTTCTGCACCCAGCGCGCTCGGATTCAGCGTATGTTACTCAAAGACTGAAAGCAAGGTTGCAGTCATCGTAAGAAAACACCTACACGCGTGTGTGTTATCTAACTTCAGAACCGATGACGTAGCGGTGGTCGCAATTTAAGGGGAAAGGAGCCGTATCTTATCCTAGTATACTGCTACGTGTCGCACAACGTGGAAACCCCACCGGAGGAGTTCAAAAGTCTGATGGGTCAAGAAAGGTGCAGCTGAAGGCTTGTTACAGGCGAGGGGAGGGGGCGATGTTACGAAAGAGGAGAGCCCTTTTTAAACTTCATATCAAAGATGCTGAGCTTGTTCTCTGAAAAGATTCAAGGCGAAAACAAAGCCGCCATGGTGGAGTAATGAGTGGAGTCTCTTACGAGGTCAAATAAAACACATTTTTAAGCTGGCAAGCGTTTCATATATATATTTGTATTTTTTGCTCTTTTGCTCTACTTATGCCCACCCACGTTGCGTTAATTAACTTTCCTCCGCTTAAAATTCTCTGTCACATTCCATACTTTAATTAAATGAGTGTGTGACTCGTCGCAAATATGTCCGAATATGGGAGCATTTTCGTTGTGTTAATTTGCAACAGTAAATTTAACATTGCTTCTATATACGAAATTCCATTTATTTACACAATTAGTCAGGCAATCGAAATGTGAATGGTGTTTAATTTACATTTTGCAACATATAAAGTATCGCTTGTGCAACTTGCCGCCGCCAAAAGCAACAAAAAGAAAAATAGTACGCCCACATATGAACATTTAAACATACATTCACTTTTATAGATCAAATAGCAACTGTTTGTTAATTCCCAAAAAAAAAAAAAAAAATTTAAATAAAAAAACAATATTTAAAATACAACAACGAAGAAAAGCCACAGTGACAGTTCCAACAAGCAACTTCAATCGTCATTGCGCCACAAAACGACACAACTCAATTAACACCAAAGCAGATAAATAAATGAACTTATGCATATACTGCATACAGTTAGGAACAAAAAAATGTTTACATTAAAAATTTCTTAATATTTGAACAAATTTTTTTAAAAGATGTCGAAACTTTTGGATACACATACATTTTTGAGAACTTTTTTAATTTTTTAAAATATTTTGCTTTTAAGTTTACTTAATTATACTTTTGATTCACTTTTTTATTTGTACCTGCAAAATAAAAAAAAAATATTTTTCTTTTAGAGTTTAAATTTTAAGCTCATACATTTTTTTTAATAGTATGCAGCTTACGTATGTGAAAACTTTCTGGTTTCTCATTTTCGTATTTCTAATTTTTTGTTTTTTTTTTTTCAACTCAATTCAATTTATAAAATTTTTTTGTTTTAAAACTAAAATTTTAAGTTCATACATTTTTTTTGAAATAATATGCAACTAAACTCTCAAACTTAAAAAAATTTTAATGGTTTTTTTTGAAAATTTAAATTTTGCGCTCGTACGTTTTTTAAGTAATATAAAATTCACACCTATGAAAATTTTCTGGTTTCTTAATTTCCTAATTCCCTTTTTTTTCAAAATTTATAACTTTTTTTTTCAAAATTTAAATTTTGAGTTCATACATTTTTTTTAATAATATGCAACTCACATCGTTGCTACCCAACGATTCTCTAAGTAGCTAGATCTAAGTAACCATTATTTTTGGTGTATGTGGTATCACAACGGACCTTCGTGTTGTCCAAGTGAGCTATCCTTATGAGGGCAGCTACCACCTAACCTAACCTATTTTCCTAATTCCCTTTTTTTTCAAAATTTATAACTTTTGTTTTTGTTTCAAAATTTAAATTTTGAGTTCATTAATTTTTTTTTTTTAATAATATGCAACTCACAACTGTCAAAAATTTTCTGGTTTCTTATTTTCGTATTTCTCAAATTTAGAAATTCATGTTACCAAAAATTTTCTGTTTTTCTAAAAAATACATCTATAAAAGTTACAAAATGTTTAAATCTAGAAACAGCTATTTATTTGCTAAACTCTTCTGCCTCATTTAGCCTATGAGTAACTGTATTAGTATAACCGCCTGCATCGTTTGACTCGACGTCGCCTTTGACAAAAGCCAATTGAATTGCTTGCACATTTTCATTCATTCACTCACTCACTTAAAAGCACACGCACACAAACAAACGCGGCCGTATCTATATGAAATTGTTTGAAACAGAATCATACAACGTATTGACACACGCTTTTGAATACCAACAACAACAAGAATATCAAAACAAATTCATTGCAAAAGTGTGAAGCAATCAAGTGAATGACGAGAATGAATTGCAGTTTGTTGACAAAGAGAACAAAAAAATAAAAAAAAAATAACCAATTGCGATTAATGCTTGTGCGAATTATGATGGACTAATGAAGTTAATAAACACCGTTATATGAATAAATAAATTAGTGGGTGTATTACAGGGAAGTAATAAAATGAAAGAAAAAAATTAAAATTATTTTATGGCAAATATTGAAAACAAGTGTTTGTGCAAATGTATAGCAATTCTTATGAAAATATTTTATAAAAAAAAATTTTTTTGGAAAATTTTAGATCTATAAATGTATAGATTTATTTATAGAATTTGTGTTATATATAATATTTTTTTTACTTCAATGTAAATAATAATAATAAAATATTGAAAACAAATGTTTGTGCAAATGTATAACAATTCTTATGAAAATATTTTATAAAAAAAAAATTTTTTGGAAAATTTTAGATCTATAAATGTATAGATTTATTTATAGAATTTGTGTTATATATAATATTTTTTTTACTTCAATGTAAATAATAATAATAAAATAAATAAAATGTTTTTATAATCAATTTCCAAAAACAGAACTTGACGAAAAAAAAACTATGTACGTCCTTCATATTCAAAGAATTATTTAAAAAAAAGTTTTGAAATAAAAAATATTGCGAAACACTCATTTAGATCAAAAATTAAAAAAAAAAAGGTAAAATCTTTAAAAAAAAAGTTTAAGAAATTTTGTTTCAAAGAAATATCTTTTAAAAATTTTCAGTAACCAATAAAGCAACTTTGATTAAAAGATTATAAATAAGTTTTTGTAGATAATTATAGCGATTTGTATAAAAATTATTTGCAAAAAAAAAGTTTTTGAAAAATTTTAGATTTTCAAATTTGTGAATATGTGTTATGCATAATTTATTTTATTTGAATTTCAACAAAAATTTTCGTAATTAATTTTGAAAAGCAGAATCTCACGAAAAAACTATAAATGTAATTCAAAACAAATTAAAACTGTTTTTCAATTTTAAAATAAAATATATTGCGGCTAGCAGATTTAAATTAAAAACTTGGACTTGAAACTCCAATGAACAAATTTTTACAAACAATTTACTTTTTATGAATTACTTAAAATTCTTACTGAACAATTTTGCAAACGAGTTTTTGAAGACAACTTCAATTTTCGCTTGGTTAAAAGTTGAAATATTAGTTGATATTTAGTTGATTTCGAAGATTAGAATGTATAAAAATATATTTAATAAATAGTTAAACATTTAATATAAAGAAATAATTGCTAACACGCTCTAAAAAATTTGACAAAAAATATGTAAAACAATATAAAAAAAAATTATAAAGCTTTTTTTATTGTTTAAATGGATACGAAAAAAATTTTTTAAATTTTTTGTACAAAAATTTGAATAATTTATAAGTTTTACAAAAGAATTTTTTAATACTTTGTAAAAAATGTTTTTTATAAATGCACGTACATAGGTTATAATTATGATAGATGAGAAATAAGGAAGACAAAATAAAAAAAGATGCCTTGAAGTTTTTCTCTAAATCCTCTGCCGAAATTAAAATTTTTTGGATAAATAAAACAAAAAATTTTATCACAATTAGGAAAAACATGTCTTGCGGGAACTAATAAAAAAAATTATGTCCAAAGAAAAATTTATTTTCTTTTGCCGAAACTTTTAAATTTTTTTCAAAAGCGCCAGATAAAATAATTTAAACAGCAGATTTTTGAAAATAATTGTATAGAAAACTTAATATGTGCCTTATTTTTTTTACAAAATATAAATTTTTTATTTATTTTAGGATGAGAAAATAAAAATAAATTTTTTTTGCTACAATTTTTAAATTTTTTTTTTTAGATAAAAACAAATTTTATAAGAATTTCTCACAAGCGCTCACATTAAATTAAAAGAGGAATAACATTTTTTTGCAGAAATTTTGAAAAAACTGATGTGTGAAGAATAATATTATTTTTTCAGTAATTTTATAATTTTTAGATAAATATAAACAAACATTTTTTTTAACTTTTCAAAACCACTCACATTAAATTGAAAACGGAAGAAAATATTTTTTCAGAAACTAAAAATATATACCGCCGCCCGCTATCCAGAAGCATGAATGTGCAATTTTTCCGATTTTGTGTTAGAGGCCGCTTTGGATTACGCTTTAGATTCTCTGGGTTCTACTTAAATCTAGAGCTTCCCACGTACATGGAAACACCAATAATTTGCAATGCCATTTTCACGAATGTATAATTCAATCACACAAAGTTGAGCCAGAAAAATGAATGTGGCATATTGTATGACACATTCGTTGATATGGCTAAACAATTTTTGAAAAAAAAAAAAAAATAAGAACAGCAGATATTCGTATGTTCGAATGGTCGGGTCGGGTATACGTGTCGGATATTTTTCAAAAAAAATTATAGCGATGAAGAATTTTTAATAGCTTAATATCCGAAAAAAAGTTGTTTAATTGAATGCACACCAGCTTATTCGAAGCCGTTGCCTACTCCCGAATCAAAACTAAAATACTTGGAAAAATTGTTTGAATTGTTATACCAAAATAATATCATTTCTTTTATAAAAATCTTCAGGGCAACGCTTTTCCCGAACCCAACATTTCAGAAAATTATGATGCTGATGAGAATAAGAACTAGTTCTATGTTTGCAATAATATCTTAAATAAAAACATATTAGTGTATATGAAATTGAATTTAATGTGTAACTTTTTTCATTTACATGCATACTTTCAATAAGTCAAAGCCGCGGATGTTTGCCCAAGTACTGTGATGCTCCGAATCCCAATCCGCCAACAGAATTGGGCTAGCAGGTCTTAGCTTGGCCCTAACGTTATTTAAAAATAAATCTGCAGTGTTGTTTTTACTTATTTTGAGGTTTCGGCCATACCAGTTGGTCCAATTCTTATAGCTTATTGGGATTCAGCGCATCAAAATGCATAGAAATCATGAGCAGATTAACCTGATTCGACTGCTTTTAATTTTTTTGTATAGATGTGTTAACAAAAATATATCAGCTTTTTAATTTTTTGTTGTGCCAGAAAAATGAATATGCTAAATCTCGGAGAATAGAAGGGATGTAAGCAGAACAATTATCTCTGTTAAGAGAGCATAGTGCGAGCATAATATATAAGTACATTTTTACACTAGAAACTAATTCTTCTAATTTTGAGAGAGCAATAAACTTTGAAACTCGCTCTCCCAACATTTTCATTTTGGCACATTCATGCTTGTGGCAGGTGGGCGACGATATATATGTAAAGAAAAATATTTCGTTGCCTAAATTTTAATTTTTTTATAAATAAAAAAAACTTATTTGGTATTAATTTCCAAAAGCGCTCACATTAAGTTTAAAAAAATAAAACTATTTTTGTGGATCATTTGAAAAAAAAAATATATATCCTAAAATGAAATATTTTTTGTTTGCTAAAACTCTTAATTTTTTCTCAAAAGCACTAACATATAATTAAAAAAAAAAGAAAAAAAAATTGTTTACAGTAGTTTCGAAAACAGTTATATAAACAACCTGGCACGTACCAAGAAAAACTAATTTTTTCGTATGAAATATCTTCGTAAAATTTTTTTAGGAGTAAATTTTTTTTGTATTTTTGGGAGTGAAAAGGTTAAAATAAAATGCTTTGATCAATATACTTTTGTCAAAAAATTCTTTTTGGAAATAAAATCTACAACAAAATGTATTAATATGGCTGAGCTTTGGATTGAAGCTGTCGCGCATGTGGATTGTTGAGCAGCAAAATTCATAGAAATTCAATTTGAAAGCAATTTAGGAAATAAATCAGCAAAATTATGTTACATCATGAAGCCGTCATCAATAAATTCGACAAATTGGCGAAACCCTTTTTGATTGCACATAACAACACCAACAACCACAACAGCAATCATTGATGTGTCGGCACTTCGCTTTTGTGTCGCTAAACAAATCTCAGAAGAAAACTTAGAAATCTGCTAAACCAACCAACAAAGCCATCACTATCGGCTGCTCGCAGCACATCTGCAATAATTAGAGAGTAATGAGCAAAATGCTGTTGTTGCTTTGCAAGAGACTAAACACCAGCAAAGCTGACGTGCCCCAACACTGTCTGTCACTGTATTTAAATCACACTCCAAGTGTCAATTGGTGCTATAATTTGTTTTTGTAATGATGTCATATGCCATTATCAGTCACTTAATTGTTGCATTGTCTTCATATATATGTACATATGTGCAAACATTTCGTCACAGTAACGGTTTTTAAACTGTATTTAGTTGCAGTGACAGCATAGAAAATTGATATATACAATTTTATTACTTCACTTTTAATATTTTTCTTTCTTTCTCAATTCAATTTAAACTCAATTATTATGCCATGTGATTGCATTAACGTTTTTCCTCTAATTTTGATCAATTTAACGGCTCTCATGCATGGGAATGCGTTTTTATGTGTGGCTTTGTCTTTCGTTTGTCATTTCAAGGTTTCTTTGTCATTGCGCATGCGCGCCCACTTACATATTTGTTACCCACATGGATGTCGGTGTAACAATTAAGTGATTTCATAATGTAAAGCAAGTTATTTAATAGGTTTTTTTCTCTTTCGAAGTAATTGCAGCATTTATCACTTATTGTTTTACAATTTTTTATGGTTTGATTTTCTTCTCGCCTCAACAATTTAATGCGCATGCGTAAGTGCTCGGAATGCTCTTTAGAGTGATATAACAGTCGACTTGTGGTACCCCACCAGTATCAGTATTATTAGCAGACTTTCTAAAAGAGGTGAAGGCTGAAGAGGGATCTCACAATATGAGTAAATAGCTAAATGAAATTCTATATCTTCTAGTCTTTTTTCTCTTTTCTAGGAAATTCTATAAAATTTTTTAAACTGTTTAGCGAACGTTCCTCGGCAATATTTGAGCATCCAAACTCGACTCAGTGGCACAAAGCGCTGTTCTAGTTTTACGTGACTCAGTAAGATGATTTTTTTAAACTAAAAACAAGTAAGGAAGGTTAAGTTCGGGTGTAACCGAACATTACATACTCAGTTGAGAGCTATGGTGACAACATAAGGGAAAATAACCATGTAGGAAAATGAACCGAGGTAACCCTGGAATGTGTTTGTATGACATATGTATCAAATGAAAGGTATTACAGTGTATTTTATGAGGGAGCGGGCCATAGTTGTATAGGTGGACGCCATTTAGGGATATAGCCATAAAGGTGGATCAGGGTTGACTCTAGAATGCGTTTGTACGATATGGGTATCAAATGAAAGGTGTTAATGAGTATTTTAAAAGGGAGTAATCCTTAATTCCATAGGTGGACGCCGTTTCGAGATATCGCCATAAAGGTGGACCAGGGGTGACCCTAGAATTTGTTTGTACAATATGGGCATCAAACGAATGGTGTTAATGAGTATTTTAAAAGGGAGTGGGCCTTAGTTCTATAGATGGATGCCGTTTCGAAATATCGCCATAAAGGTGGACCAGGGGTGACTCTAGAATGTGTTTGTACGATATGGGTATCAAATGAAAGGTGTTAATGAGTATTTTAAAAGGGAGTAATCCTTAGTTCCATAGGTGGACGCCGTTTCGAGATATCGCCATAAAGGTGGACCAGGGGTGACCCTAGAATTTGTTTGTACAATATGGGTATCAAAAGAAAGGCGTTAATGAGTATTTTAAAAGGGAGTAATCCTTAGTTCCATAGGTGGACGCCGTTTCGAGATATCGCCATAAAGGTGGACCAGGGGTGACCCTAGAATTTGTTTGTACAATATGGGTATCAAAAGAAAGGTGTTAATAGGTATTTTAAAAGGGAGTAATCCTTAGTTCCATAGGTGGACGCCGTTTCGAGATATCGCCATAAAGGTGGACCAGGGGTGACCCTAGAATTTGTTTGTACAATACGGGCATCAAACGAAAGGTGTTAATGAGTATTTTAAAAGGGAGTGGGTCTTAGTTCTATAGGTGGACGCCGTTTCGAGATATCACCATAAAGGTGGACCAGGGGTGACCCTAGAATTTGTTTGTACAATATGGGCATTAAACGAAAGGTGTTAATGAGTATTTTAAAAGGGAGTGGGTCTTAGTTCTATAGGTGGACGCCGTTTCGAGATATCGCCATAAAGGTGGACCAGGGGTGACCCTAGAATTTGTTTGTACAATATGGGTATCAAATTAAAGGTGTTAATGAGGGTTTTAAAAGGGAGTGGTGGTTGTTGTATAGGTGGTCGCATTTTCGAGATATCGCCATAAAGGTGGACCAGGGGTGACCCTAGAATTTGTTTGTACAATATGGGTGACAAATGAAAGGTGTTAATGAGTATTTTTAAAAGGGAGTGGGCCTTCGTTCTATAGGTGTTCGCCTTTTCGAGATATCGCCATAAAGGTGGACCAGGGGTGACTTTAGAATATGTTTGTACGATATGGGTATCAAATGAAAGGTGTTAATGAGTATTTTAAAAGGGCGTGGGGCTTAGTTCTATAGGTGGACGCCTTTTCGAGATATCGCCATAAAGGTGGACCAGGGGTGACTCTAGAATGAGTTTGTACGATATGGGTATCAAATTAAAGGTATTAATGAGAGTTTTAAAAGGGAGAGGTGGTTGTTGTATATGTGAAGGCGTTTTCCAGATATCGACCAAAATGTGGACCAGGGTGACCCAGAACATCATCTGTTGGATACCGCTAATTTATTTATATATGTAATACCTGCCAAGATTTTAAGGGTTTTTTATTTCGCCCTGCAGAAGTTTTTCATTTTCTTCTACTTAATATGGTAGGTGTCACAATCATTTTATAAAGTTTTTTCTAAAGTTATATTTCGCGTCAATAAAACAATCCAAGTACCTTACCATGTTTCATCCCTTTTTTCGTATTTGGTATAGAATTATCGCATTTTTTTCATTTTTCGTAATTTTCGATATCGAAAAAGTGGGCGTGGTCATAGTCGGATTTCGTTCATTTTAAATAGCGATCTGAGATGAGTGCTCAGGAACCTACATACCAAATTTCATCAAGATACCTCAAAATTTACTCAAGTTATCGTGTTAACGGACGGACGGACATGGCTCAATCAAATTTTTTTTCGATCCTGATTATTTTGATATATGGAAGTCTATATCTATCTCGATTCCTTTATATATGTACAACCAACCGTTATCCAATCAAACTTAATATACTCTGTGAGCTCTGCTCAACTGAGTATAATAATACCTAAAAAACTTCAGCACTTTTGCCAAACAACGCCAACCAACAATTTAATATGACTACAAAGCAGAAATTAAAGTATTAAATTTAAAAAAGCAAAAAGAAGGTAAAGAAAAATTAGGAAAGTAAAATAAACAATTTTTAATTGAAAATATTTTTTTTATCAAGTGAATTAATTAAAAATTTTCACAAAAAATTTATATTGTTAATTAATTTTTTTATAAGAAAAAAGTTTTAAATGTTAAAACAGCTTAAAAAATAATTGAAGCTAAATAAACAAACAAAAAATTTTGAAAAATGTATAATAATATTTGTAACTTGCAAAAATATAATTGAGGAAATTAAAAAACAGAAATATAAAAATTAACAAAATTTTAAGATATAACAAGTTTGAGTTTAGATTTAAAATAAAAAAAGCAAATAAAGAAGAAACTAAATTAATTTAAAAAAATTGTTTTTGGACGATAAAGAAAATTAAAACACAGGGGAAAAAATATTTTTCGAAAATACCTGCGCAAACGAATTTGTATAAATAAACAAAGATTATACTATGTCTACACGGTACACGATTTCGGTAGTATGATTTCGTAAATTACATTCCTGTCCACACGATTATGCTTCTTCTTTTGCATAATTTCAAATGACATTTGTTTTCGATTTTTTCCCACACAACCGAATTAAAACGTTCAAGATAAACATACGTTTTTGAAATTTGGCAGCTAGTGCGGGCAGACCATCGATTATTTTGTGTAAATTGTAATCGACCACAGAGTCGCTCAGTAAATTGCACATAATTTGGGACAAATTTCGATGAAATTAAGAACTTCTAATTTCGTTTGACAGTTTTCACATAACGAAATTAGCTAATTTCGAGCTAATTTCGGCTGAAATTAAGAATCTTCCGAAATCAACTTGGAGACACATGATTAGAGCAATGTAGGTATAATTTGCCAAAACGAATAAAAATTTGCAAGCTTTGTTTGTAAACAAATTTTTTTGGGAAGAGCTAACGCAAGAAAATGCGGCGAAAATGAGTACAACTTAAAAATAGACACAATTTGAAATAGCAAATGGATTAAAACAAAATATTCAATCAATTTTTGAATTGAAAAGGCTTACAAATATAAAGAAGTTTGAAAAGTTTTGAAAAACCACTTTTCTATATAAGAAAGAAATTTTTTTTAATTACAAAAACAAAACCAAGACAAATAGCTCAAGTCATTAAGTTGAAAATTGATTTGTTGTTGTTGATTAAAGCCTTTGAAAAATATAAATTAAAGAAATTTTAAGATTGAAAAGTAAAATTCAACTAAAAAAGCAAGACAATCAAAAACTAAAAAAAAAATTTTAAAAATTTCCAAATACAAATATAAAAAAATGAATTCTAATATAAAGTTTTCAAAAGAGCTTTTAGCAAATAAAAGCTATCGAAAGAAATAAAAAAAAACGTGAAAAAAAGTTTAATTGAACTGAAATAATTTCCAAAAAAAAACTTCCAGCAAAACTTTTTACAGATAAACTGCAATTTCCATTTAAAAATTGAGCAAAACACAAATAAAAAAAAATAATGGACATAATAAAAAAAATATGGGAAAACTTTTACAAAAAAAAACTTTTAATAGAAAAAAGATAATTTTCATTTTAAAAATAAATAAAACTTAAAATACAAGTACAAAATTTTTAAAAATATTAAATGATATTTAAAAAAATAAACATGAGAAAAAGTTTAAATGAACCGAAACTTTAAAGTTTGCACAAAATTGAACATGTTTTTTAGAATTAAATAAAAATAGTTTTCAAAACCAATTGCAAATAATTTTCTTTGAAAAAAACTTCCATTAAAACTGAAAAAATGCTTTATCAAAATTTAAGAGGACTCAAAAAATGTATGTAAAAAAATTAAAAGGAAATATTATTAAAAATTTAAACAAATAACAATAAAATTGAAAAGTGAAAAAAGTTTTTACGAAAAAAAAGGAAAACATTTTTGAAAACAAAATTGTGTACAACACTGAAGCAAAATTTGTTGTTGAAAAATTTAAGCAAACGTAACCCTTGTGTGGGTACCTGGGCACAGGTACAACGAGAAGGAAGATTAACTTGCAAAGGCAGGGGTTCTGCTGGATCATACAGAGGCGGCCGAGATGCATCATCAACAAAAAAAACTTACATGGCAGATTCAATAAGTTAGCGGTCTCCAACTGGTACTCCTCGTACGCTTGCTACTATATAGGACAAAAAAGTCTTTAGGATCACTAACACAATTACGGGACACTGGCCGCTCGCCTTGCATGCTGGGAGAAGGCCAGCCCAAGCTCACAGTAGGTTTACAACTATAAGTAGCTAAATGCTCAAGGTTCATTGACAGCACCAATTGGTTTGAACGGAACACCGCCTAGCCATACAAAAACAAAAGCAATTAGTTCCATGAGAATTTGGTATCCGAGCGGCACAGCAACCAACCAACTTTCATACCGAACTTAAAAAGTTTATTTGAAAGAAAAGATTTTGCAAAAAAAAATCAATTATATATTTACTTTTCATGGAATTTTCTAAATAAAACCAAATAAGTACAAATAAGCATTAAAAAGATTGCAGTAACTGAGATGTAATATACATATACATACAACAAACATACAAAATCGTATCATTATTTGCATATCACAAAAGGCATACAACAACAAGCGCTTTGCGCAAGTAATACTGTATGTTTTGCTATTGTTATTGTACTACGTTTGTGTGTGTGTTTATAATGAGTTAGCTTATTTCGCTATTTATTTTTGTTACTGCTTAGTTTCTCGCTTTTTTTCTACTAATTTTTCACTTTATTTGCCCTCCGTCACATATTACGTGACTTTATTATCTAATCATCACATAAATATTACTCGACTCATCCAGTCTGCAAGATGTGACATTTGCGACTGCTACCAAACTGCTGCTGCCACATTGAGCTGGTGTTGTTGTAATAACTGACTGTTTCCAAAGATTGATTAAAGAATAAAGATGTTGCATGTGCGAACTTCAGTGGAAAGCAGCGAAGCTTCACAAAATTCTAGGCGGTCACTTTCACCACACCACAAATTTTAACACAATTTTTAACATAATTTAAGCACACGAAATACACTAATTGGAGTTCTAGAGAATAAAAATTAAAATTCTGAACACATAGCTGAATTAAAAATGTACAAATAATTGTTAAATAATAAACACAGACAGTGGTAGTTTAACAAATTCTGCTGTGGTGAGTGGTGAATGTGACCTACTAGAGTTTTGTGAAGCATGCTTCACACTATTTTTCTTTCCTGCAACATGTTTATTCTTCAAAAATCTTTGCTGTTTCCTAGTGTTGCGATTGTTTTAAAAGCGATGCTTACGTTGGATGATGCTAATGTGATGTGATTTTGTGTTGTGTTGTTGAGTAAATCAGTTACTTTTTTCCGCTTTTTTTGTTTTGTTTGTTTTTGGTTTTTATTTTGCGAACTTTGTTAGCTTAATAATGGTGTTTTGTTTCTTTTTTTCGCAGTGATTTCGTTTAAGCGCAAAAAGTGTAAGAAAGTCATGGTCGTAAAATTGCTTTATCTTTTTTTGTTGTGGCAAAGCAAAAGTGAAAGATTTTGCATACTTTATTAATTGGATGTTTTTGCTTTATGAACTTTTGTATTATAGTGAAAATATTTTTGGGGCACAAAAGTTTACATAAAGTGTCACTACCACTCGTTAGTTATATTGCAAGAAAATTTGTATATACTTTTCACAAAATACAACAAATTTCTTTTACCATACTTATAGAGCAGTGGTGTACTCGAGAGTTTCAGAAAACTATTCAGCATTCACGCAGCGACAGAGATTTACTAAAGCAAGCAGCACTGCTCTATAAAGCAGTGGTGCACAGTGTCTGCATAACTTCGAAAACAAGCGCAACTTTTTGTGTAGTAGTATTTGTTCACATGGAGAATTTTTGTGCATAGAATTCACAAACGCCGAACAGTTTTCCGAAGCTGTATCAACCTCTCGAGTGCACCACTTCTGTAGAGGTATGCAATTATAGACGCACGATATCGTACGCATCAGCGAACCTCCATAATATCTCGGCAACATACTCTACCTTTCTGCGCACCCTAAGCAACAACTAAACCTTAGCGACCCTTCCCCTGAAAATATCGTTGGATCATGTGGTCCACTTGTGTCATACTGGAGTACATACCATTATACTCCACTGTAATGCAGCAATGGACCAACTCATGTTTCTACACGAACATATTGCAAGCCGATCATTGCTCGTTTTTAACGATTGTAATCACTACACGATGTTTATTGGACTGTGGGTACTCCACGGATTACTCTGATGTAATGCGGAGCTGGAGTATATGGTCCACTCCTAGGACATCGCAATGTTAATTGGACCATATTTTTTGTATGAATTGTGGTTAATTTTGGAGCACTCGCTTGGTCCATGCATGCATGGAGTACACGCGATTTTTGCAGGGTCTCTTCTCACGCAGCCCTCTGGGTGAACGTCTCCTGCAAAGCATGCGTTTGACTAACACAAATTATTATCTATGACTACTAGTTACTATGATAGCTATTGTTGTTGCTATAGTTTATCAATATCGCATGTTGTGATTGTATATTCCTATTTGCTATATTGCCTTGCTTGGCATTTGTAGTTATTTGCCGTTGCTGCTTGTTGTTCTTGCTAAGCATATATGTATGAATGTAAAACAATAATGATGCGTATCTGTCAATTTATCTGTTCACAGTCATTAACATTGGCGTTCAACTGTAAAATCGGTCATGAGAAATCATGGTCAATTATTGAAATTAAATTGAAATTTTTTAAATTGATGCTGCATCTAACAGACGGTGAACTCGTAATCGGGGGAATTGGATGTCAGTTAACTTGGTTGCATGTCCATTGATTATAGTGACTCCAGCCTTCACTGTGAAGTGTTGAAATTATTTAAAATCGCTAATTACATACAGACGTATTTATTTACGCATACATAATTGCAAATATATCAGATTGCTAAAGAAATAGATATTGGCAAATATTGCTGCAATCTAATTGTATGTAGATGTTGGCGAGCGTGAATTAATTTTTTTTGAGTAATTAAGTCAACGTCTTGTGGTATGTAGCGATGTTGGTTGTAAATGGTAAAAGCAAGCTAAGTTTTGTAATGACAGAGTTTGGTGCGTCAGGAGTGCTTGATTGATGAAATATTTTTGTTAATTAGAACAGATTTTGAATGGTTTAAAATAATTATAGCAATGGTAATGGTGCTGGCAATTAAAAGGAATGGTTAATGTAATAGTAATTGTTAAAGTAAAAGTAATGCTAATAGCAATGAATGAAATAATGTATATGTAATTATAACGATAAAAGAAATGGTGATGGTAGTAGTTGTAAATATTTTTATTATTAAGAAGTTTTATTGTAATTGTAATAATAATTGTAATGATAAAAGTGATGGTTGAAGCACTTCTTACAGTTATGATGAAAATAATGGATACAGTTATGGGATAAAAGAAATGGTAAAAGTAATGGTAGTGTTAGAAGGAATGGCCATGGTAATTATGGTTGAAGTACTTCTTACAGTTTTGATAAAAGTAATGCTTGCTTATGTGTATGCGTGCTAATGGTAACCATAAAAAAACGGTAGCGGTGTTAGAAGGAATGGTTATAATAATTATATGCTATAGAAAATGTTACGGCAATTTTAAAGGTAATAATAACATTAATGATAACTTTAAGTGCATTTGTATTACTTATTGTTAAACCATTGTTGCCAGGTGAAACGGTAAAGCTAATTGTAATCTTCAGAAGCATGTCCGGTAATTGAAATAGTAAGAACATTTATAGGTTTTAAAAGTGAAGAAAGAAATAACTATTTCATTGTTTATAAAACCGAGGCAATTAAACGCGATTTAAGAGTGTTTCAAGGTATGAATCCCATGATGATAGTAATGGTAAACGTAAGGAAAGGTAATTGTATGAAAATGCAAGTTTGAAATGTGGTTTTAACTTCAATTGCAATTGCAATGCTATGTAATAGAAGTAATACTTACAATATCAAATAAAAGCAATAAAAATGATTGCATAACAAAAATGAGAATGTAATAGAAGTTACAACGAAAATGACAAACGCAATGCATACAATGGAAATGATATAAAACAGAACAGGGGAAAATAATGGAAAAAGTTCGACAAGTATATTGATTGATTGGTAATAAAAGTAAGGTATTGTAAATGATAGTCGTTTAAGTAGTAATGATAGTGGTAATTTTATGACACTGGACGTTTTAGTAACGGTAATGAAAATGATTTTGATTATTGTGTAGTAATCGTAGTTTATTTTGGTAAAGGCACTGGTAATGATAATGGTAATTTTAACTGTAAACGTGTTGAAAAATGAAATTGTATTTTAAATAAGTAATAGATTATAGTAATGAAAGTGATTAAAAAAAAGGTAATGTGCTACTAGTAATGAAATCAGTAATGCTAGTTGTAATAGTGATGGAATGGTAAAGGAACTAGGAAGGTATTGCTATTGTTAATCGTAATGTATTACGTAAATTGGTATAACATTTCCAATTGTAACCATGGTTGTACTGGTGATTGCAATATTGGTAGTTTTAATGATAATGCAGTTATAACTGTAATGAAAGTCATATTTCTCAGATGAATGGTACTGACAGTGTCAAGAGCTGTAGATTTACCGATATATACTGATATAAAATGCAAATACGAAAATTCAAAATGGTACTGATCATGAAGTTGGAGCCTTTTACAAACTAAGTAATGATAATAATAATGCTTGAGCAATTAAAAATAGGTAATGGTAACGTAATTGATAACACTAACAGCATTTGTAATGGAAATTTTAGTATATGTATATTGAAAGCTGTTAACGTATTGGTATTTTAATGATATTTACAATGTTAGTATAACACTATGGACACATTCAGTCTATGAAAGGTCTTTATTGATCGGCCAATTTAGCCTATAAATGAGTGGTAATCAAGTGGGTAATGGTTATTGTAACAGTAATGGTAAATTTAATTGGTAATAATTTTGATCGCGGTATTAATAGCTTTAAAGAAATTGGTAACAAATTTAAGGGTTTTTCAAAATTCAAAATGTAATGCAAGAGCTTGAAATAATGCAATTATTGCCTTAAGGTCTCCCTTTCTATACACCACAAGGTGATGATATGAAGTTTTGGCTTTAAAATTTCAGCACCGCGGCCTGCAACATATTGGCTCCATCGAAGCTTATTGCATTACTCCTGCCCAAATTAAAATTTCATTACAGCATTAGAGCACCAGAAATGTTTGTGCAGTTTTCTGCATGCAATGAATTTAAATTGAGTTGCCAAATGCGCGAATATGCAGCGTGTTTTCATTTAATTTTGAGGCTAAAAAGTTTTTTGCAATGCAATTTTTTCTTATTGTTGTATGTAGTTGTTTTTGTCATCATCAATGCTGCAACTGTCAATGCTTCATTTCGCAGCAAGTCATCATTAATTGAGCCAGTGTGTGAGTGTGTGCATGTTTCGGTGTATGTGTGCTTTCAGGCTATTAATCCTTGTTTCGCTGAAAATAGCAAGCGCAACAACAACAGCAACACCCATCCAATGTGGAGGAGGCAGACTTTGTTATGTGAATTTATGTGTGACAACACTTGTTGCCAATGTTTATTCATGGCAATTATTTTAAGTAAGTATTTAAATATATGTTCATATGTGTGAGTGAATTTTCATTTATACTTGCGCAATATTTTTTTTACTATATTAAATTTCATTGAAATTAACTTGCAATTTGGGTCAACTTGAGTGTTAAATGTGGCTGCAATCCATTTTGTGAAAATGTTGAAATAAGTGTTTTTTTTTATGAAGCTGGTAAATAATACGCTTGATGGTATATATGTCCCGCGCTCGGCAAGCATTGTCGCAAGCTTAAGAGATTGAAAATCATGAAAAGCGCATTTGCCGCGCATCAAACATATTCGTTGGCTTATTTTTTAAAGCGCTTCTCAATATTAGCGTAAATTCGATGTTTTCGCACGCGTGTGTGCGTGGGGTTTTTATTTGCGTTGCGTACACTTTCCGCTTTAAAATATGCCTCATTGGCATTATTAAGCGCTTTTAAGCTTTTTTGCTTGACAATCGCTTTTTAATTAATTTTTGATAATATGTATGTTGCGGCATACGGGTATTTTGATATAAGCTGCCTACTTTTGTCAATGAAATATACAATAATAAGATTATTTTTCGATTTCTCAGTATTTGAAAATATTACATGGTATTTGAAATATTTTTGAGAGAGTGTTGGTGTATTTTAAGTAGTGATTCATTTGTAACTGATAGTTATAAAGTACTAAAATTGCGGGACGTTTTAAGCCTCATTAGTCTAAAGGTTTATTGTGACGTTATGTCAAAGGAATTTCTCCAAAATCAAACTATGTAACCGAAGTGAATACGACACTGAGAATAGCTTTCATTATATTGGCTTAGTAATTGTAAATAATGGTTGTGCGCCGTGCTAATTGTAATGATCGTTTCAATGCAATCAATTGCAATGGTTATGCCAATTTAATGGTAATGAAAGCTACTATGTACTTATGTTTACAACTTATATGTAATGGTAATGGTAATGATAAAGGTAATGGTAATGGTATTGGTAAGGGTAATGAAAATAGGTGAAGAAGAAACTGGGAATAGTTTAAATTATGTTTGCATAGTATTTGTAGATAAAATTAATACTTATTGCTTATTGTAATTATAGTTTTAATGGTAATGGTAATGACAATTACATGGAAATGGAAGCGAAAACTTTGTTGGTAATGGTTATTAGCAAAGCTAAGGTACATTTACTTACAGCTGTAATGGTAATGGTAAAGGTAATGGTAAATGTATTGATTAAGGTAATGGAACCGAAATAGAAACTGAGAATTGTTTCAATTATATTTGCCATAGTGGGCGGATAATGGTTTTTGTAATTTTACTGCTTATTATAAGGATAATTTTGCTGGCAATGGTAATGAAAACGTTAAGGTGATAATTACCAACAAGTTGCAGCAATATATCGTTTTGATATTTTTTTAGCAAATTGCCCCACAATGCATTGTAATGCTCTTATATATTTGTCATAATGTATGTAATTTTTTATCTTCAAGTTGAAGCTTACTGTTTTTCATTACTTTTAAGAATGTCAGATAAGTTTATAATTTTTCTTTGCAAAAATTTTGAATTTTTTTAAATAATTTTTTTCTCAACCTATTTTTACTGTTAAATAAATTTTTGACAAATTAAGACACGTTTTTAAATATTTTTTGCATACTTTGCGCCGAAATTTTAATTTAAATAGATAAAAAAAGTTTGAATTATTCGTTCACCATTTTTTTTATCTAACCAACTTTGAAGAATTTTTTTGAAAAAATACACTTTTTATTTATAAAGTTGTGTAGCTAAACGTTAAATCTTATGACAAATAAATAAAATTTGCTGGGTTTAGAATTTTTCCGGTCAAAAATCTTAACTTTAGAAAATAGTTGTTATTATAAATGAAATTTTAATTTAAAATGTTAAAAAAAATTTATATTATTATCTAAAACTTTTTGAAACTGATTTTATTGTTAACCAAATTTATGAGAGTTTTAGACAAGTTTTTAAATTTGTTTTTCAAATTTGAAATTTTGATAAAAAAATTTGAAATTTTTAAAATTTTTTTTGCAAAACTTGTTTTTTATTGTTTGTTAAATTTTTGGGAATTTTAGACACGTTTTTAAATATTTTTCACAAACCTTGCGCCGAAATTTTAACTTTAATGAATAGCAAAAATTAAAATTTTTCCTTAATTAATTTTTTAATATTTAACAAACTTTTAAGAATTTCCAAAAATTTTCTAAGGAATTTGTTTAAAGTTTTCTTTGGCTTGTTCATTTTTTCGTTCGCTTAAACTCACATTCAAGTTGCTATTTCCATGCAATTCGCGGTTAAAGCTTAGTTATTTTGTTATTTGCCCTTTTTAGCACGCATACACGTAAGCGGGCAAAAACAAATATACACAGATACACATATATGTGCACACAAACCGAAAAAACCCACTCAACATGTAATGACTTTCACTAGCGTTACACACAAAAGGCAATTAATGCCAGCCACACGCTGTTGCATGTTGTAGATACTTGCAACAAACAGCGAATGAATGAGAGTTAATATGTTTTTGCTCGCTTCATATCATTGCATCCACATACACGCGCTCACCCACACACACACGCGCGTTCGCACCACTGGCAGTAAATAATTACTATTATTTTTATAGCTGTATGCATATTTAATTTTAAGTTTTTACTTTCAGTTGTTGTTGTTGCTTTCGTTAGTACTTATTTACACCCATGTTTATATGTACATATGTATTCGTAGTTGATATCGAAATAAATAACAGTCAGTTTACAAATTGTATGTTACTCATACGCCCTGTCATCACCACGCGCTATTCAATCGCTGCTTTGCTACAACTACCATATGTACGCAGTCAGTATAAATGTTTAGACATTAATTTATATATAATTGAGAAAAGTGCGGTTACTGTTATATTCTGCTACTTCATCGTATGTGCGTTTGTATATTAAGCCCTAAGATATATTTTTAATAGTTATTTGATATGTACAGTGGCCGTCATTAGCGTGCTATTGTGTGAGCATTGTTTGTGCAATGTGGGCAATGAGTAAACAGGTCGATATTGAGGTAACTATAACTACAAAGTGGTATAAAATAATGAAAGTTAATACAGTTATTCAACTACAAATGCACATGTGTCTAAGGGAAAACGGATATAAATGTGTGTGTATGGGGAGTTTCACTTTAAACGGGATATTTGTCTTTCAGACAACGAAATAGAAAGTTTCGAAAAATTGAAATTTTGTAAGATTTTTAGAATGATAAGGAATTATGCTCTGCTATTTCCAAAATTAAAGTATATGGGGTATTCCATCCTATTTCGACCAATTTTGAAGCAGACCCCTTTAAAATTGGCTGAAAGTTTTTCTTCTTTTTCTAGCTTACGAAAGACGTTTTTCAGAAGTTTTTAAAATTTTTTCATCCAACACAAAAAAAGTTATGAATTTTTAAAAAAACACCGTTTTTGTTTTCAAAATGCTATAACTTTTTCAAAAATTGACCGTTTGGGATCTTTTTACAACGCTTTTTTCTTTAGAATTTTTTTCTAGTATATTTTATTTTTTTAGATAATTTTTTCAAAACGCTTGAATTTACATTTTTTTTAAGTTTTTCGTAACATTTTTTTTAATCCGTATTGCATGTTTTTTAACTTATTTTTACTAAAAGCAATTTTTTCGAATAGAATGTTTAGTAAACTTGTTAAATAAAATTTTTTTATATTTAGTAAGTTTTTTTCCAGAATTTTAAGATAAACTTTTTTATGTTTTTTACAAGGAAACATTTTATTAGATAAATTATTCAAGACGTTTAAATTTAAAACTTTTTTTTTATTATTTTTTAAACAGGTTAAAAATTTGTTGTAATGTGTTTTAGTTTTCCTCTTTTTTTAATTGTGGTTTTAAATTTTTTTAAAGCTTTTTTAAAGTTTCTTTCAAACTATTTGTTTTAACTTTTATGTATTTTATTATAAGTCTTGTAGTTGTTGAATTTAAAATTTTCTAAAATCTTTTTAAATTTAATTTTCCAAAATTTTTAACCCTCGTGTTGTGCTTAATTTTTTATAGCTGTTTTAATTGTTTTTCATATTTTTGATAAAAAAAACTAAGTCTTTTTATTGAAAACAAAATTTTAATTATTTTCTTAAGCAGAACAAGCTCGTATAACCAAAGCAATATACTCATCAAAGGCGATTCGTCTCTGCGCAATGAAATTACCCAAACGTAGTGTTTTATAAATGAATAAATTTAACGTTATCAAAACAAGAGCATCGTTTTCACTGCTTTCTTTGTTATTATAAACGTTTTATGTATATGTAAGCATATGCAGGCACATCTTAAATGCGCAAATAAATAAATAATTATATAAATAACGGTACTCATGCATATGCACTAAGTAGTGCTTAGTTGTATACAGTTTCTGTTTTATATTTATTAAACTGGGTTTATTAATAAATAAAAGTGCTTTCATATGCATATGGTGTAGGAGTATCGATTACAACAGTTGCGCCGCATATAAGTACAGTAGTGGTAATTGAAATGGAAACACAGAGGAATAGTATTTTATAAAGTACAAAATTTTTCATGAATAACACTGTTTAAATCGATATTTTGAACCTTTTTGAGAAAAAAATACATTTTTTTTACATTAATTATTTTCAGTTTTTCAACATATAAGGAAAACTAACAAAATATGAGACAAAACATGCAATTTTGTTTTTAATAAAAGTGACGTAGATTGCAGTTTTGTTACAAAACCAGTTTCAACTCACTTTTTCTTCGTTAGAACTGCCTCTGCGAAATGTTTCTCAACTTTAATATATTTAAAATTTCAAAAATACAAACATTTTAAATTTTAAAAATAATAGATATTTCTTTTATTACTCAGTTGAGCAGAGCTCACAGAGTATATTAACTTTGTTTGTACAGGTATAAAGGAATCGAGATAGATATAGACTTCCATACATCAAAATCATCAGTATCGAAAAAAAATTTGATCGAGCCATGTCCGTCCGTCCGTCCGTTAAACCGATAATTTGAGTAAGTTTTGAGGTATCTTGATGAAATTTGGTATGTAGGTTCCTGGGAATTCATCTCAGATCGCTATTTAAAATGAACGATATCGGACTATAACCACGCCCACTTTTTCGATATCGAAAATTTCGAAAAACGAAAAAGTGCGATAATTCATTACCAAAGACCGACAAAGCGATGAAACTTGGTAGGTGAGTTGAACTTATAACGCAGAATAGAAAATAAGTAAAATTTTGGACAATGGGCGTGGCACCGCCCACTTTTAAAAGAAGGTAATCTAGAAGTTTTGCAAGCTGTAATTTGGCAGTCGTTGAAGATATCATGATGAAATTTGGTAGGAATGTTACTCCGATTACTATATGTATGCTTAATAAAAATTAGCTAAATCTGAGAACGACCACGCCCACTTAAAAAAAATTTTTTTTAAGTCAAATAAAAAAAAAAGTTAATATCTTTACATTATATAAGTAAATTATGTCAACATTCAACTCCAGTAATGATATGGTGCAACAAAATACAAAAATAAAAGAAAATTTCAAAATGGGCGTGGCTCCGCCCTTTTTCATTTAATTTGTCTATGATACTTTTAATGCCATACTTACTTACTTAATTGGCGCTTAACCGTCTAAACGGTTATGGCCGTCCAACAAGGCGCGCCAGTCGCTCCTTCGCTCCGCCAACCGGCGCCAATTGGTCACACCAAGGGAGTTTAAATCGTTTTCCACCTGGTCCTTCCAACGGAGTGGGGGCCGCCCTCTACCTCTGCTTCCATAGGCGGGTTCCGATAGAAACACTTTCCTGGCCGGAGCATCATCATTCATTCGCATAACATGGCCTAGCCAGCGCAGCCGCTGCGTTTTAATTCGCTGGACTATGTTGATGTCTGCGTATAGCTCGTACAGCTCATCATTAAATCTTCTTCGGTACTCGCCATCGCCAACGCGTAGAGGTCCATAAATCTTTCGAAGAACTTTTCTCTCGAACACTCCCAAAGCCGCTTCATCTGCTGTTGTCATGGTCCATGCTTCTGCCCCATATAGCAGGACGGGTACGATAAGTGACTTGTAGAGTATGATTTTCGTTCGCCGAGAGAGGACTTTACTTTTCAATTGCCTACCTAGTCCAAAGTAGCATTTATTGGCAAGATTGATTCTTCGCTGGATTTCAGTGCTGATGTTGTTGCTAATGTTGATGCTGGTTCCCAAATAAACGAAGTCTTTTACTATTTCGAAATTATGGCTGCCAACAGTAGCGTGGTTGCCAAGGCGCATATGCGCTGACTCTTTGCTCGATGACAGCAGGTACTTCGTTTTGTCCTCATTCACCATCAAACCCATCTTTACCGCTTCTTTTTCCAGCTTGGAGTAAGCAGAACTAACAGCGCGGGTGTTTAGGCCGATGATATCAATGTCATCAGCATATGCCAGTAATTGCACGCTTTTATAGTATATTGTTCCAGTGCGGTTAAGTTCTGCAGCTAGTATAATTTTCTCCAGCATCAAATTAAAGAAATCGCACGATAGGGGGTCACCCTGTCTGAAACCTCGTTTAGTTTCGAACGGCTCGGAGAGGTCCTTCCCAATTCTGACTGAGCTGATGGTGTTGCTCAACGTCATTTTGCACAGCCGTATAAGTTTTGCGGGGAAACCAAATTCAGACATAGCGGCATATAGGCAGCTCCTTTTCGTGCTGTCGAAGGCGGCTTTAAAGTCGACGAAGAGGTGATGTGTGTCGATTCTCTTTTCACGGGTTTTTTCCAAGATTTGGCGCATTGTGAAAATCTGGTCGATGGTAGATTTACCAGGTCTGAAGCCGCACTGATAAGGTCCAATCAGCCGGTTCACGGTGGGCTTCAATCTTTCGCACAATACACTTGAAAGGACCTTATATGCGATATTAAGAAGGCTGATTCCACGATAGTTGGTGCATTTTGCAGTATCCCCCTTCTTGTGGACTGGGCAAAGAACACTTAGATTCCAACCGTCGGGCATGCTTTCGTCCGCCCATATTTTGCTAAGAAGCTGCTGCATGCGCCTTACCAACTCCTCGCCGCCGAACTTGAATAGCTCCGCAGGTAATCCATCAGCGCCCACGGCTTTGTTGTTTTTCAATCTGGTTATTGCTATTCTAACTTCGTCATAATCGGGCGGGGGGACATATATTCCATCATCATCGATTGCGGGATCGGGTTCTTCATCTCTGCGCGGTGAATTGCTGCCTCCATTTAGGAGAGCAGAGAAGTGTTCCCTCCATAATCTAAGCACTCTCTGGACATCAGTTACAAGGTCGCCGTTTTCATTCCTACAGGAGTTTGCCCCGGTCTTAAAACCTTCCGTCTGTCGCCGTATTTTTTGGTAGAATTTTCGGGCGTTATTCCTGGTGGCAAGCAGCTCAAGCTCCTCGCACTCACGCCTTTCTGCTTCTGCTTTTTTCTTCCTGAAAAGGCGTCTCGCTTCCCTTTTCAACTCACGATAGCGTTCACACACTCCTCTTGTCGCGCTCGCTTTTAACGTAGCCCTGTAGGCAGCGTCTTTTCTTTCGGTTGCAACGCGGCATTCTTCATCATACCAGTTGTTTTTTCGTGGCCGCCGGTAACCAATTTTTTCCTCGGCGGCAGTATGAAGTGCTTTGGAGATATGCTCCCACTGCTCCTGTATTCCTTCAGGATGAGTTGTGCCCTCAGAGAGCAGGTGTGAGAGTCGAGTTGCGAAATCATTGGCAGTCTGTTGTGATTGAAGCTTTTCGACGTCTAGCTTTCCTTGTGTTTTTTGTTCCTTGTTTTTAGCCGCGTTGAGGCGGGTGCGTATTTTGGCTGCAACGAGATAATGGTCCGAATCGATGTTAGGTCCTCGGATCGTTCGCACATCTAAAACACTGGAGGCATGCCGTCCGTCTATCACAACGTGATCGATCTGATTGCGAGTATTTCGATCAGGAGACAGCCATGTAGCTTGATGTATCTTTTTATGCATGAACCTTGTGCTTGATATGACCATGTTTCGAGCACCGGCAAAGTCAATCAGCCTCAGTCCGTTAGGAGAAGTTTCATTGTGTAGGCTGAACTTTCCGACTGTAGGGCCAAAAACACCTTCTTTGCCCACCCTGGCGTTAAAGTCGCCAAGCACGACTTTTATATCATGACGGGGGCAGCGCTCATATGTGCGTTCTAATTGTTCATAAAAAGTGTCTTTCACCTCATCGTCTTTCTCCTCTGTCGGCGCATGGGCGCAGATGAATGACATAAGTCGAACAAAAATTTACCAACCCCTGTGAAATTTGGTAGGGGCTTAGATTCTAGGACGATAACTGTTTTCTGTGAAGAAGGGCAAAATCGGTTGAAGCCACGCCCAGTTTTTATACACAGTCGACCGTCTGTCCTTCCGCTCGGCCGTTAACACTATACCATGAGCAAAAATTGATATATCTTTACTAAACTCAGCTCACATAATTATCTGAACTCACTTTTTATTGGTATAAAAAATGGTCGAAATCCGACTTTTTCGATATCGAAAAATACGAAAAATTTAAAAAAATGCCATAATTCTATAACAAATATGAAAAAAGGGATGAAACATGGTAATTGGATTAGTTTATTGACGCAAAACATTACTTTGGAAAAAACTTTGTAAAATGGGTGTCACACCTACCATATTAAGTAGAAGAAAATGAAAAATGTCTGCAGGGCGAAATCAAAAGCCCTTGGAATCTTGGGAGGAATACTGTTCTTGGTATTACATATATAAATAAATTAGCGGTACCCGACAGATGATGTTCTGGGTCACCCTGGTCCACATTTTGATCGATATCTCGAAAACGCCTTAACATATACAACTAAGGGCCACTCCCTTTTAAAACCCTCATTAGTACCTTTAATTTGATACCCATATCGTACAAACACGTTATAGAGTCACCCCTGGTCCACCTTTATAGCGATATCTCGAAAAGGCGTACACCTATAGAACAAAGGCCCACTCCCTTTTAAAAAACTCATTAACACCTTTCATTTAATACCCATATCGTACAAACAAATTCTAGAGTCACCCCTGGTCCACCTTTATGGCGATATCTCGAAAGGGCGTCCACCCATAGAACTATGGCCCACTCCCTTCTAAAATACTTTTTAATACCTTCCATTTGATACCCATGTCATACAAACACATTCCAGGGTTACCCTAGGTTCATTTTCCTACATGGTGATTTTCCCTTCTTTTGTATCCATAGCTCCCAACTGAGTATGTAATGTTCGGTTACACCCGTACTTAGCCTTCCTTACTTGTTTCATTTAAATTTTTATTCATTTTTTTCATAAATGTGAAATGTTGTTTTGAAAATATGAAAGTCCTCCCTTAGTATTAATAAGCAAAATAAAAATGATTAAAACTTGTTTATGCGTGCTGTTACTATGTTCCTGAACACAACTGTGTAACAAAATATAGGCGAATGGGTGTATTATTAACTTGTGTACGAGTTGCTTATAATGTATTATAATTACATATTTGCATATATTATTTTTCTAGTTAAGCAGTTTGTAAGGTCTTTGGTTTCCCCTCACTGTAAGACGATTAAGTTAGTATATTGATTGTGCAGAAAACTGAATAGTTGTTGTAGTTGTTTTTGCCAGTGAGTGTGTAGAGTAAAAAAAATTTATCGGAAATTTAAAATACTAGGAAAGATGCACGATTAAGAGGTCACTACAAATTTCTCGAAAAATTTAAAAGTTTGCGCACGACAAATGTTACTACATAATCTTTCTGAATTTCACTTTTTCATAAGCTGGCTTTTCAGGTGCTGAGTTTTGAACTTCAATCACTGATGTTATGGCAGATGTCTCTATCCACTCAGTCAATTGAAAACCCCGTTGCACGCTTTTACATGTGCGTTTAAATATTGCTTTTTTGTTGCTATTCCTTTAGATACAATTTTGTAAATACATACTATATGTTTTAATCCCAGATTGTGGGAAATATTTTAAGGTGCGTTCAACAGGACTTGATCTGTGACATTAGATTTTATAGTATTGCGTTTATTAGCTATGTGTCCGCTGTTCAAACCACTAGTCATTTTCCCGGTGGTTTTTTTTTATGTATACTTGGTTGTTATAAATTGAAATTGGGTATGTAGGGTTAGGTTGAAGTGGCCGGTCCTAATAACTGGAGTCTTAGCCTGGTGAGTGCGGGCATGAGCATAAAACGTGCTGTATCATTTCCTTGTTCAACCCGAATTACCTACATCTGCTATTACTGACAAGGCCTAAGTTAAAAGCATGTGATGCTAGAATGCGGTGTTCAGTCAGAATACTTCTTCTCATTGATAAGAGTAACTTTGTTATTCTATTGGCGGCCACCATGGTGTGAAGGTGGCGTGCTCCGCCTACCACACCGTATGCCCTGGGTTCACACCCCGAGCAAAGCAACATCAAAATTTTAGAAATAAGGTTTTTGAGTTAGAAGAAAATTTGTCTAAGCGGGGTCGTCCAGGCCCGACGAGAGGGGGGGATGAGGGGGTCATTTACCCCGGGCCCGGGCTTTGGAGGAGCCCGGGAATCTCAAATGCTATCCAAGCTTTTTGCTTACAGAAAATAAATAAATTATAAGTTGAGGCAGTTAAGCCTTTTGCAAATCGTAGCCAAGGATTGAAACAGGCACTAAACGAGTTACTTGGGCTAAATTTGACAGCGGAAACATATGGTGATGTTAATGGCGTTATTCAATACATCAGCGAGTTTGAATGTATTTTGCTTTCCTCCATTTGGCTCAAGATTTTGACAGTTATTAACGAAAGAAACATTATTCTGCAAGCCAAGGATACTACGATCGATATCGAAGTTATAAACTTAGAAAGTTTGATCTCTGATTTAAATCTGATCAGAAATCAATGGGAAAACATTTTATGCGAATGCAAAACAAACGCCACTGGATTGGGAATCTCACCAAAGTTTCCTGACGTTCGGAAAAGGAATAGTAAAATACATTTTTATGAATGTGAAGAGAACGAGACACGAGACTGATTTCAAAAACAACACCAACAACAACACGCATAAAACATGTAGATCCCGTCCGGCCAATTTGTAGGGAAAATCAAGGGGAGCACGGCGCAAATTGGAAGAGAAGCTCGGCCTTAGATCTCTTCGGAGGTTACCGCGCTTTACATTTATTTTATTTATTTAAGATCTGCACATGGTCTTCGACACTCTGCAGCTCCGTGCTTGAGTCTACGTTGCTGCTCGGTCAATCATGTGCAACTCTCGTCTTATTTTAAGCTCGCGCACTCTATGGTACGAGCGTCGAGGTATGCGCCCTGTTTTGCTAGCTCATCCATTTTTTCACCGTAATTTTATAAAAACACAAGGTTTCCAACTCCCGGAAAACTAGGCAAAGAGCCAGGTGTGAAATAGGTTGTTTTTTTTTTGTTTTTTTTGAAGATCTCATAAAAAACTTTTTGAACAATCTTTTAATTGTTTCGAAATGCTATTATCACCTAAAAACGATGCTAAATCATTTGCCAATGCCAGTCAAAAGTGCTAATGGCATTCAAATACGATGCTCACATTTAACTAACTTTCAATTCGTCAAGTGATTAACAACATTTTATAATTCCTAATTGCTTAACTAGCATAAGCCAGCACGAGTTAAAAATACAACAACAACAAGTAAAACGCTACTGTTGCTGAATAACAATTAAGTCTAGACTTTGAGCCAAAGTATCTACTATGTAGCAGAATGTTATTTTTGCTGCATTCGGCGCTTATTACTCCAAACCAGTGATGCACGACTTTGGTTGGACTTCGAAGGCAAGCGCTGAGTATAACCAAGCGAGTGCAACACTGAAAAAAATTGCATAATTTTGCACAACATATGTGGTGCGCAAAAGAAAAACGTAAAATGACACCCTGCTTGCACAATTTCAGTCACTATTTAAAGCTCAAACCTAAGCAACAACCCGCAACTGCTGCGTGCATCACTGTTTTAAGCAGTCAAGTACTTCAACCAGTAGTTACATAAAAATTATAAAAGCTTAATTTTCAATATTAATTAATTCTATGTGAAATGGTTGTATTCATGGTTGCTACAAATACACGTGGCTTTTAGTTGCTGCTGATCATTTGCATTTCGATTTGCTAGTAAATAAAGCTCATAGAGATTTAACAAATAATTGTTTATTTTCATTTTAACACTTTTCAAGAAACCAGTTTATTTGCAATGCGTATTTGATTTAATTTTATTTTTTATCGTTGTTGTTGTTTAAATAGCAATAGATTTGTAGTTATAGCTATTTTAGCTCGTGCTGAACTTATGCTACATACTAGAAATATGTGAAATAACCATAAACTGACTGTCTAAAGTTTAATGTGTTAGTTTATTCATTTAAGTTTTAATTTGTTTACTTTAGTTATGATTTGTTGGAGTAATCATGCTTGTCATGCTCAGCCGATCGCTGCCTCTTGCCTCTCGGGGAACTGTCTATTTGCCAAGCGATCGCTCTCGTCGTTGCTTGGGTTAACGTTAGTTCTTTGTCCGTCATGGTAGATTGCTCCTCTACCGAGCGCACTGACTGTATATTATCACCGCTATCCGCACCCGAATTATCACTGATAGCAATTTCTTCCTCCCGGCCTTGCGACGCCAACGCTTTTTACTTCTCATCCATACTTACTTTAGAAGTTTTTTAGTTCATCATGCTCGTACGACCACCTGCCCAACAAAGCGGGCTCAGCGATCTAATGCTAAAAGTGGTGATAAAAACCATCCGCTACAACAGCGTCCCTTGCTGTGATATAAGGCTATCATTATTTCCCGAAGCGGTCCGGGATGGGGAAGGTTCCGTTCAAAAAATACCCCCTGGCTACAATTCACCCAGTAGGGACCGTGCCTAGCACCCTTGATTAGGAGGTTGGAGATATGTCAATTTTACCTTTTCTGTCAACTCATAATCGGTGAAATAGAAATAAACTTATGAGTTTGGTTGAAGTCAGTAAAGAAAGTAACAACTTTATTTATCACGCATTCGTTGAATATAAGCAAAGCTTTTTATTAAATCATAATCATCAACATTTCTTTGTAGATAATAACATAAAAATATCGCATTTCGACTGTTGAGTGGAATTTCGCGCTATTTCAGCCACCATTTCGAAAACGCGCTACCTCTGCATAAATTTAAAATGTTTTGACGTGACGCTGAGGCATTTATACAAAAAATTCTCTAATGGGGCTTTCAGCCGAGATTGGGCGATGTTCCACTCATCAGTCATATATGTATGTATGTAATACTCCGATATTGCTGAAACAATAAGTGCGCAATGCGTTTTTAACTCACGAAGTATTTTGATTGTAGCACTTTAAGTTTTACAATAAAAATTATTATTTAGATACATTTCCTCATAGAAAAGAAGAAAGAACACATTTTAACATTTTATTTAGAAGTGTTACATAATTTTATGACAGCATTTCATTTATAACAACACTCATGAAAATCCCGTAATTTTTTTTATATATTTTAGAGCAGGACTTCGATCAGATAAATCTGTAAAATACTTTGACGAAGCACCCAAATAAGATCCTCCCACAGCACAAAGAGCTCCGTTCACAACGCCCGGTGCTCCAGAATCTAATTTACGTGTTGAACCAAATCCACAAATCGTTGTTCTTTTAAAGATTTCCCTTACCCCATAGACATAACGGAGACAAGAGCTCCTTTCTGCTATAGTTTCGACACTAGAACGGATTTTATAACTAAATCCACTTTGTGAATACCATCCACTAACTTGCATTTGCATGCCCGGTCGTAATACAGTTTTGCAAAGTTTTATTGTGCCCACTGTAGAATCTGGTTTAAAGTGGGGTTTCACTTTAATTATACCTATATCTATATCGTCCCTTCCTGTAATGTTTCCATGAGCAGAATAAGCCGCATTGCGAACTTGCCGTTGCCCCTTTGGAAATATTCTGTTTGCACCAGCTTTAACTGTGATCTTTTTCCGTTCTCCTATCCCCAAGCATTCTAAAGCTGTAACCACGTATTCCAAAGTGATCAATGATCCAACGCAAGCATATTTTTTGTCTTTAAATATTGCCACCACATATGATTTATCCTTTATATTTACAGAATTGCTACCTTTTACGCGAAATTCCGCATTAGTGTAGATGAAAGACAAGCTAAGCGCGAGCAACAGAATACAATTTCGTAAACTCATTTTAAATTATAACTTTTTCAAACGGTAGTTAAATATTAAGTAAATCAAGATAAGTTTTGTGGGCGCTATTTATACATTAGTGGATTGTGTGAATAAAAAATAAGTAGAAACTTCTAGATTTCAGGAAATGGGCACAAAGTAAATATTTGGCTGTTTTCAAAAGAAAATTTGCTTGTGAATTGTTTACTAATTTGCATAGCTTAATTGTGCTATTGAATTGAGAAAGGCTATGTGATATAATGTTTATTTTTTTAATGAATAAACACAGAAAAGTACAAAAGCTACACTAATTAGTTTTATCTGTTTGTGTTTTTAATGAATAAACACTAATTAGGTTTATCTGTTTGTATTTAAAAGAATAAACACTAATCAGTTTTATCTGTCTGCAAACTGCTAATCTGTCTTACTTATACCGTCACAAAACCAGAGTTGGGAGAAGTTCACCAAGTCTTGAGCAGCAACACTGCTCGAAGTTAAGCGAGGTGACATAACGTTAATTGATTGTGGACTTAAACGTCCGTTCATCCTTCCCATATTCGTAAAATTTAGTGTTTTCTATAGCAATGTCACAAAGAAATTTAGTGAAATAATTAGCCACGTTTTCTACATTAAAGCCCTTAATAAACCCAATGTTCCATACAAAATACAAATTCGTAATTATCTCATTATTGCTTTATTGAGTGCATAATGGAGTCAAAAATCTAGATGATTTTATGGGCGTTATTTATACAATAGTGGTATGATGGTAGCGTGCTCCGCCTATCACACCGTATGTCCTGGGTTCAACTCCCGGGCAAAGCATCATCAAAATTTTAGAAATAAGGTTTTTCAATTAGAAGAAAATTTTTCTAAGCGGGGTCGCCACTCGGCAGTGACTGGCAAGCGCTCCGAGTGTATTTCTGCCATGAAAAGCTCTCAGTGAAAACTCATCTGCCTTGCAGATGCCGTTCGGAGTCAGCATAAAACATGTAGGTCCCGTCCGGCCAATTTGTAGGGAAAATCAAGAGGAGCACGACGCAAATTGGAAGAGAAGCTCGGCCTTAGATCTCTTCGGAGGTTATCGCGCCTTACTTGTATGTATGTATGGATTGTGTGAATAAAAAATAAGTAGAAACTTCTAGATTCAGGAAATGGGCACAAATCAAATATTGGCTGTTTTCAAAAGAAAAATTGCTTGTGAATTGTTTATATATTTTCACAGCTTAATTGTGCTATTGAGTTGAGAAAGACAAGTGATATAATGTTAGTATTTTTAATGAATAAACACTAATTAGTTTTATATGTTTGTATTTCTAATGAATAAACACTAATTAGCTTTATCTGTTTCCATACTTCTAATTTGTCTATTTTATACCGTCACAAAACCAGAGTTGGGAGCAGTGCACCAAGTTTTCAGCAGTAATATTGCTCGAAGTTAAGTGGGGTGACATGACCGAAACTATGATAGATCTACTGTTTACAAACAGTAACAATAGTACATGTAAACGAATGGATATGCATAAAATCTCGAAACACGAAACTATATCTTTTAAAATAAATCTTGAAAAATCTTTCAGAATGCGTTTAAAAAAGTCTATTGTGTCTTGGGAAAATTACTCAAGTGAAAATCTAGGTACTTATAACTACTCTGAATTCTTCCAGTTAGATCTTAATAATAAAGTCACATTTTTAACAGCTATATTGACAAATGATATGAACACATTCACTTATCCTAAAGAAATAAGTGTTAAATTAATGAAGAAATAGTACGATAGTGAATTAGATAATCTAACCAGGCAAAAGTATAATCTGTATAAATCCGCAGTAGAAACAGGAGATTGGAAAAACTACCAGGTTATTAAACATCAATATACACGTTTAGTGTAAGTCAAAATGGCAGAATAGTTTTAACGATGTTCATGCTCCTTTTCCGGATACAGATAGGGTACGTTTCGGAAAATATTACCACTAAGATTACAGCCCGACCATTGTAATGTTGTTGTGCACTGAAACATATTTTTGTGCAATGTGGTTTTGCACGGATTTAATTTTGATCCTACGCAATTGGTGGACCGGCCAGTGTAATTTTTGATAAGCGCGGCCAAAGGCCGCCAACGACAAAAGGTATTCTGCGCAAAAATACTATGGATCCCACCCCCGGTTTCGAAGGGACCCGGGGTAATTTTTCGGCTTTTCGTAAATATCGCTGTGCAGCGTCTATGAAGAGACTAGCCATGGGGGAGATTCAGTGTGTGTGAGATTAAAAATGTACACTTTTCATTCATATAATTTGTATTGAAAAAACTTGTACATTTCATAACTCACAGTTTCTGAATACAGCCCCAAGAATCTAGAAAATGCAGGCCTTCGCTAATACATACGTTGAATGAACAATTTAATTTGGTCCGTCCAATGTAAATGGACGAATGTAACATAACAGCCAGCAAATTGGCCTATATCCTCATCGTTATTGTAGATATTAAATTTTTAGTAGAGTTCTTGTCTGGTGACTTCTATTTATAAGTTTCATGGAATTAAAACAACAGTTTCGTCAATCATAGGCATTTACTTAGAGCCGCTTTCGCTATCTCCGGTTAACACTGACACTTTATTTGACAGATTGCGGAACTATTTCTGTCAACGTATCTATCAGCGGTTACCGAAGATGGCGAAAACGGCGCCTGGAATCGTTATATAGCACAAGAAAGCTATTCATAAGTAAAGAAAAAATTCGTCAGCACCATAAAGAAAAATTTGGGAAAATATCAGGTATAGAATGTATTTTTATTAGATAAAATTAGTATGACATATTAGATTTGTCAATGGACGCTTTCAGGAAACACAAATGTTGAGCAGTCGTTGACTAATAACTTTCTGAACGCACCGTTGAATAGTTACGATCCATTCAACGGTTGGAATTTTACTTCATATTACTGAGCAGAAACATTTTTCGCTACATTTGCTCAACGTGTTTACCCGGCTGTCTGGCAGTTCTTTGACAGTTTAAAGTGTCGGTTATGAAAAAATGGTTCCTCTTAATATTATGGTGAAGTGTTAAAACGAGCTTGAGAAGTGCTTTTCCTTAGAATTTAATGATAGGTTTTTCGTTTGACAGTTGGCTCAACTCGCTGTTTATAAAACAAAATTGCTGTCACTTAATTGACGGAAACATGTTCGCAACGTGTCAAGAAATAGGGTTCTCTGAAAGCGCCAAGTATTAACACATTTATAATATATTGTGGCGAATATTAGCAGTTCGATACATCACTATGCTGCTAGTAAATAAATGCACAACAACGGCAAAGTAAGCTGACACTCATATGTACATGTAAACCGCTAGGCTAATAGCAAAGAGTATATTTCGCATACATACATGTACATAGTTGGCAGCTACGAGCACAAGTTTTAACCATTGCGAGGCAGCCCAAGAGCTATTATCCCAAACAGTCTATAAAGGAGGATATGACATAGTGGTACTCTCTGAACAATACAAAAATCGCCAGGAGCAGGGTTGGCTCTCAGATTCAGCAGGGAAAGCCTCAATTTGGGCACCAGGGAAATATCTCCCACAGTAAATTATAACGCCAACGGTAGCAGGATTCACGTGGGCAAAAATCAACGGTATATACGTCATCAGTTGCTATGCCCCTCCGAGCATGACCATCGCCGAGTTCGAAGACATGATATACGGGATCACCATTGAAGCACGAGGTTAACACCCGCTTTTAGTGTGTGGAGACTTCAATGCATGGTCATCTGTGTGGGGAAGTAGACGAACCAACGAAAGAGGGAGAGTTCACCTCGAAAGCCTTACTTATTTGAGGCTAGAACTCCTAAATGAACCAGGGATATATACCTTCGATACAGGTACCAGACGATCCATTATAGATCTCACCTTCGCTAGCAGCGAAATAGCAAGACGAGCAAAATGGTCCATAAGCAACGTCTACACACACAGCGACCATAAAGCTATTAGCTTAGAGCTGCTCGAAACTCCACGAACGGTAGCTGCAAGACATCGACAAAGTAGGAAATGGAAACAGCACCTTTTCGACCCAAAAATATTTGACATTATCTGGAAGGAAGCCATAGTACGAGAATCGCATGCGGAAGACCAGTCGGTTCAAATCACTAAGTTGCTATGTGTGGCATGTGATGCTGCCATGTCCAGAAGTCGCGGAAAAGCACTGCGCACTCCGGTATATTGGTGGAATGACGAAATTGCGGAAGAGCGTAGAAAATGCCACAAAGCACGAATAATAGCGCAGAGGGCACGCTCATCACCACGATATGCAGAGTTACACAGCACCTATGTCGCACAAAGAAAGGCACTTAAAAATGCCACAAAAAAGAGCAAGAAGTTATGCTTTAGGGAACTGCTGGATAATGTCGACCTAGATCCTTGGGGATCAGCCTACAGAACTGTGATGGCCAAAGTTAAAGGACCGATATCATAGCAACCTACTTGCCCGATACTGATGAATATTATTGTTGAAACACTTTTCCCGGCGCAAGATCGCTGGACTTATCCAAGCGAGGATCTAGAAAGTACGGAAATTCCGCAAATTACAGAGCAAGAGGTGCTGGAGGCTGCAAAAAGAGTTGCTGATAACAAATCCCCAGGACCCGACGAAGTACCAAACATAGCCCTTAAAGCCGCGATTACAACTAGGGCTACATTATTTACTGATCTTTTTAATCCCTGTATGCAAGAAGGCGTGTTCCCTCGTCCGTGGAAACGACAAAGACTTGTCCTATTGCTGAAACGTGGTAAACAGCCGGACCAACCATCCTCATATAGGCCACTTTGTATGCTGGATTCCCTAGGGAAGATTTTCGAGCGTATAATTAGTGAGCGCCTACAGCTGACTCTAGAAAGACCAGGTGGCTTATCGAATAGTCAATATGGATTTCGCAAATCAAGATCCACCGTAGATGCAATACAAACAGTCGTCAATATAGCTAGAGAAGCTATCTCTGGAGGCCAAAATAAAAGGAAGTTCTGTGCACTGATTATGTTGGACATCAAGAATGCTTTTAACACTGCGAACTGGATGCAGATAATGGCAGCGCTGCAAAGCTTCGGCACTCCAGCTTACTTACGCAGAATTATAGGTAGCTATCTTAAAGACAGAGTACTTCTTTTTGACACGGATCAAGGAGCAAAAGAGTACAAAATCACAGGAGGCGTCCCACAGGGATCTGTTCTCGGTCCAACGCTTTGGAATGTAATGTATGACGGGGTGCTAAAGATTGATCTACCAGAAAACACGCAAATTGTGGGATATGCTGATGATATTGCAGTGGTAGTAGTGGCCAAGAAACTGGACCTGCTTCAAGCATTATGTAATGACGCCGTAGCAAGAATAAAGGAATGGCTGACCAATACAGAACTGGAGTTGGCTAGCCAAAAGACGGAAGTGGTATTAGTAAGCTCCAAACGGTCGGCGAACGAGTTAGTCTTAACTGTCGGGGATCATCAAATCACCTCAAAGGATTCCTTAAAATACTTAGGAGTGCACATTGACTCTAAGTTAACTTTCAAAGAGCACTTCAGAGCGGTAGGGGAGAAAATTACCAAAGTTAATGGATCACTTATGCGAATAATGCCTAACATTGGTGGTCCGAGCGAAGCTACACGTCAGCTATTGTCCACAGTAACCAGCTCAATAATACTATACGCAGCACCAGTGTGGTATGGATCTAAACAGACCCATCAAAAATATATATTAGCAGCGTACCGACTTGCTTCTTTAAGAATAGCAAGTGTTTATCGGACGGTGTCCGACGACGCGATCCTGGTTCTAACCCGGAAAATCCCAGTGGACTTACTGGCAAGCGAAATGGCCGATCTGTATAACACTAATATCGAGCGACCATCTGAAGAAGACAAGAAAAGAGCAAGGACACAAACAATAGCTAAGTGGCAAGAACGGTGGGAGGCCTCGAGTAAAGGGCGTTGGACTTACACACTAGTTTGGAACGTAGCTCAATGGATTGAGCGGAAGCACGGCGAACTGAACTACCATCTCACGCAGATAATGAGTGGACATGGCGGTTTCAAAGAGTATTTATGGAAGCGTAGGATAGAGGAAGATCCTCATTGCCCAATGTGTACCACAGAGTTAGAAAACGCAGAACACGTCATGTTCTACTGCCCCCGTTTCCACGAAGAAAGACTCACCTTGCATGGAGTCTTTGGGGAGGAACCTACCACGAGAAATTTAGTATCACATATGTGCAACAGGAAAGAGTGCTGGACTGCAGTGAGCAAAATGGCATTTATAGTAATGACACGCCTGATGGATGCTGAGAGGGAGCGCAGAGAAATGCGCATGCGAAGCAGTGGTGATTAAATGGACACTCAGAGCAAATAGCGGGAACCTGGACGCAGGGACAACAGTAAAAATGAGAAATATAGAACGCCACCCTGAAGTAATGCGAAAGTGGTGCCGGGGTGGGCGACGGTTCCAGAACGGGGCTGTTTTTTAATCTACGAACACACGGTTGCTGCGACGGCAGCAATTATGGTGCATTAGGCATTTTTCAGCCTCCCCGCAAAAAAAAAAAAAGCACAAGTTTTTACTCACACATCCATACGTATATAACTATATAAGAGGAACGTAAATATCAGATACATAAAGAAGACATAAATAAGCAGCTGTTCCCGAAAAGTCGAGACCTTAGGAGAAATGAGTTAGCGAGGTATCCGAGAGTATAAAAGCAGCGCAAGCTGAGGAATAAAGAATTAGTTTTGATTTTAGTGTAGTACGCGAGTATTGTACAGTACTACTACTACAGTAGAGTTGTAAATAAAGGAGATATTGCTATAAAGAATATCTGAGTTATTTATTCGACCGTTCAACTATTCGAACGAAACAATCAGAAATTTCCCAAAATTCGTTACAATTGGTCTCAGAAGAGGAAATGTTGAATAAATTCCAGAGGACAACAACCACATGGCCAAGTTAAGTGATTTGAAGATCCAGCAACTACAAAAGGAATTAGAGAAGCGTGAATTGAATACAACCAGCAATAAGTCCGAAATTAAAGCACGGCTACGGGACGTTATGGAGTCTGAAGGAATTAATGTGAAGGAGTATGTCTTTCATCCTGATGAGGAAGAGGCAACAACAAAAATGGAGGAGAAAATTAAAACACTGCAGACAGTGACGAACACAGGCTTGAACATGATAATGGCTGCAATAACTGCACAAACGCCGACAATGACATCGAAGATGGAAGCACAGGAGGAACACATTTCAAAAATGTCCTCGAAAATGTCATCTCAACAGGAAGACCAAAATACACATATGTCATCTCAATTGGATGCACAGAAAACACACATGGCGTCACAGATTGCAGAATAATTGAAAGAACAAGAGACACGCATAACAATACAACTCGAAGCACAAGGAAAGCGTATCTCATCAAAGCTGGAGGCAAAAAAAAAAAAGGTCTCATCGCAGATGGAGGCTTTTAGTGATGGACAACATAAAATTGATGCTGAGATGGATGCTTTGAATGACCGAATCCAGGAGTTACAATTGAACCGTCCAATCACTTCAACGTCAATTCTGGCTCTGTTCCTAAATAGATATAATACGCGCTCCACCTTGCGAACTTGTGTATATTTTTCATATAACAGGGTCGCACCAGCGGACACGGTCATGCCCTTCAAATAAAATTTTTTCAGGCAATGTGCTGCAGTAACCAATACTTCCATACTGAACAATATATGTAGGTAGGCAGGTTCGCAGGCCTTGGTTCGAGACTTTTTCCGTCGCTTGTTAAGTTTAAAACGGAAAACTTTTGTGGGCGCTATTTATACATAACTGGGGCGCGTTAATTCAAATAATCAAAAACTTTACCTTCTAGATTTCAAGAATTTGACACAATAAAAATACTTCTAAATTTAAGTTAAAGATATATAAACTAAATCTTATTATTTAAATCACACTGCCCGTTATAGCTATGAAATTTTTGGGTGAAATACCCATGAAAAATTGTGACCCTTTTACGGATAAACCCCTATATTCATAAAAAATATATCAGGTTTAAAAAGCATTTTAAATTGACATCTCCGTACACATTTTTGAGTTATAAGAGATTTAAAACCTATTTTATTTGTTATGAATATGGAGGGAAAAGTAAAAAGGTTTTAAAACTTTTTAAAATGACGTGTCCATTGCAATTTCATATAAGTCGTTGTTTATACACAAATATTTTTGTTGTTGAAACCCGTTATTTGGTGAAGAGTGGGTAGCGAGGTAAGCGCAGGCACCGATTTTCTTGTGCTCGGCGACTTGCTTTGAGCTGTCTTTCTTCTGTTTACCAATTCTGGTTTTTTGATTGAGGAACTTTTGGTTGATTTTGAATAGACATTTTTATAAATTAATTTGATATTTCTTATACTATGTACAAACACACACCAAATTCGCAATTTATACCATTTGGGCAATTTATTACGCAATTTATTATATAACAAATTGTACTAATAAATTGCCAGTTTAAAAAAAATTCCGTAATAAATTGTTTCAAACTCCAAATGCAACCTTGTAAAGGTGTTTATTGAGTTGACTTAAATGTCATTTACGCATGGCTCAACTACATGGTTGGTTCATCTCATCACCCGATTTTATTTTTTTCAATTCAAAGGAGTAGGGATTGTCAAAAGAATAAGGCAAACTCAAAATGAAACCAAAATATTGAACACATTTTCTTACAACACACAAAAATTTCAAAGTTTTATGTTTTCATTCCATTCCATTTGCGTAATACCAACACGCTCTTTTGACAGTCTGAACAAAGGTACGTTGTTGCTGTAGAGATGAGTCAACCAGCTATAAAATTAGTATTGCGTAAGCTAAATTTAGTTGTATGAACACCACTAAATGTAAATCGAAATTTCTCAATTTATTTTTCTGTTTGAACATAGTATTTATTAAATTTCACAATAATTTTTCAAATTTTCAATGAATAAAAAAATGTTTAGAAAGAATTGATATAAAATGTCAAATTGTTGCTTAGAAAGAGTCGCCATATGTAAATCTGATACGCAACGTCAAAAGAAGTTGAAGTCGAAGCACAGGCACTGGTCCATATATTCCGTTTGTCCGATATTAGATGAGACTATACTGCTATACCCATACGGCCTGTACTCAAGCTGCCCCGAGGCCTTGAGTCTTGTTGCAGTGGCTACATTTTTGGCCATTAGATCTGCAGTCGTGATGTGTAGAATGGCAAGCCATGCTACTGTCGGAGTAGCTTTTAGGGCTCCCGTTATGCTACTCATTGATAATCTGCATGTCCCTCAAGTTTTTTGATAATCGTACCCTTTTGTGTGGCTGTCCACCAAACAAGGACCCAATATCGAAGTAGGGGTTTGACAATTGCCCTAAGAGAGTGTGGGTGATAGGCCCCACGTGCATCCTAGCATCCTATTTCACAGACAATTTACTATTTAGGATGACTCCTAGATATTTTATAGCTATATTTTCTTGTAGGGTTACGCTTAGGCTTCGTCTAATTAGGGACTTATATTTTCTAGTAAATAATAATAGATCGATTTTTTCCGCTTTGGTGGTTAACTCGACGTCAGATGCTCAGGCCTGAACATCCCGAAGTGCCTGATCCATCAGAGAGCTGATTGTTGCTAGGCACCTGCCGCTTATTATGACTGAAACGTCATCTGATATGCATTTTGACTGGTCCTCCGTCGAACCGCCTAAGCAATTGGTTGATAACTAGCGTCACCAATACTGTGGACGCTCCTAAAACCCCACCTTACGGCGCTCCACTGTTTACAGGTTTTGTTGCCTTGACCCCATTGCGATGTGATCACTCAGTAGCTTAACATCGAGCCCATCCATTTTGTAAAAGCGGGATGAACTTCAATTGAGTTGAGACTGTCCATGTTTACTCGTTTCGAGATATTGTTGAAAGCTCCAGAAAATCACTTAGAGCATATTCTTGCTGTTCCGGGGCTTTCTCTATATGCAGTATCGATTGACTTGCCTTTGGTGCAAGTATGATGTGCAGAAAAGATTAACTCCTCTTTCATATTTGATGTCCGCACAGACATTTTTCCATGAAACCCTCTTCAACCTGTTGATTTCACGTTTAAAGATCCACAACACATCTATATATGCGTCCCAGCACTCCTCGTTTTCCGCAACTTCTGTCAACTTAAGAATCTCTTTTACTTGGCCTGCAAGAAGAATCAACTCTGTTGCACTCCTCCAAATTCTCAAAGATAGTAATCTCTTTTGGCTACCCAAGTCTTCCTGATACACATTTCTGAAATTTGTAACAGTCCGTTGCCAATGAGTTTTAGGAGAAGAGTATACATTTTTGTCAACTCATAATCGGTGAAATAGAAATAAATTTATGATTTTGATTGAAGTCAGTAAAGAAAGTAACAACTTTATTTATCACATTTTCAATGAATATAACCAATACATTTTATTGAATCGCAATCGTCAACATTTATTTATAGATAATAACATAAAAATATCGTCATTTCGACTGCTGAGAGGAATTTCACGCTATCTCAGCCGCCATTTCGAAAACGGGCATTTATACAAAAAATTCTCTAATTGGGCTTTCAGCCGAGATAGGGCGATGTTCCACTCAGCAGTCATATATGTATGTAATACTCCGATATTGCTAAAACAATATGTGCGCAATGCGTTTTTAACTCACGAAGTATGTTGATTGTAGCAGTTTAAGTTTTATAGTATGTTCAAACAGAAAAATAAATTGAGGAAATTTCGATTTGAATTGAGTGCTGTTCATACAACTCGATTTAGCTTACACAATAGTAATATGATAGCTGGTTGGATCATCTCTACAGCAAGAACATACCTTTGTTCAGACTGTCAAAATGTGCGTGTTGGTATTAGGCGAATGAAATGGAATGAAAACATAAAACTTTGAAATTTTTGTGTGTTGTAAGAAAATGTGTTCAATGTTTTCGTTTCATTTTGAGTTTGCCATCTTCTTTTGACAATCCCTACTCCAGTGAAATGAAAGACATAAAATCAGCTGATGAGATGAGCCAACCATATAGTTCAGCCATGCGCAACTGACGTTGAAATCTACTCAATAAACACACTTTACAAGGTTGTATTTGCAGTTTGAAACAATTTATTACGCAATTTTTTTTAAATTGGCAATTTATTATTACAATTTATTATATGATAAATTGCGTAATAAATTGCCGAAATAGTATAAATTGCCAATTTGGTGTGTGTTTGAACCTAGTATTACAATAAAAAATTATAATTTAGGTAACGGAAATATATCAATCAGCACTCTGATGTTTGCGAGTGTACCCTCTTTGTACTATTTATTTAGAAGTATTACATACTTTTATGACAGCATCTGATTTATAACTAAACTTATGAACATCCCGTTTTTTCGTTTATATATAATCGAGCAGGACTTCCCACAGATAAATCTGTATATAACAACGTTCCCGAAGTATCCAAATTAGATGCTGCCAGAGCACAAAGAGCTCCCTCCACAACGCCCGGTGCTCCAGAAGGACACATCGATTCTCCATCAAAACTTTCCCGTACCCAATACCAATGACCATGTAAACATTCCCCTTCTGCTATAGTTACGGCAGTAGAACGGATAGTATTACTAAATCCAATTCGTGAATGCCATCTACTAACTTGCATTTGCGTCCCCGCTTTTAATGTAGTCTTGCAAAGTTCTATTGTTCCTATTATAGTATATCGGTAAAAGCGGGGGAACACTTTAATTATACCTATATTTATATAGTCGAAGTCTCTGACATTTTTATAATGAGTATAAGCCGCATCGCGAACTTGCTGTTTCCTCTTTGGAAATATACTTGTTTTACCACCTTTAACTGTGATCTTTTTCGGATCTTTTCGCCTCACGCATTCTGAAGCTGTAACAACGAATTCCAAAGTGATCAATGATCCAACGCAAATATATTTTTCGTCTTCAAATATTGCCACCACATATGATGTATCCTTTTTATTTACAGAATTGCTAGAACTGCCACCTCCAGTGCGAAATTCCGCATTCGTGTAGGTGAAAAGGAAGCTAACCGCGACCAACAGAAGCGCGAAATTATTTCGTAACTTCATTTTAGATAATCTAACTTTTTCAGACGGTAGTAAAATATTAAGTAAATCAAGATAAGTTTTGTGGGGGTTATTTATACATTAGTGGATTGTGTGAATAAAAAATAAGTAGAAACTTCTAGATTCAGGAAATGGGCTCACATCAAATATTTGGCTGTTTTCAAAAGAAAAATTGCTTGTGAATTGTTTATATATTTGCACAGCTTAATTGTGCTATTGATTTGAGAAAGGCTATGTGATATAATGTTTGTATTTTTAATGAATAAACACAGAAAAGCACAAAAGCTACACTAATTAGTTTTATCTGTTTGTGTTTTTAATGAATAAACACTATTTAGTTTTATCTGTTTCCAAACTCCTAATTTGTATATTTTATACCGCCGCAAAACCAGAGTTGGGAGCAGTGCACCAAGTTTTGCTCGAAGTTAAGTGGGAATAATAAATGAGACGTTAATTCGTTGTGGACTTAAACGGGCATATGGGAATAGATGGGAATCAGATGAACAAGCTAAAAAGGGTGCATCCCTTGAGGCATACTCCGTAGACGTCCCTATTGGATTGGGTTAGATTAAGAGAAGGCGAAAAGAGCACATGATCGAACATGCGGGAAAGGCGTGGGCTCAAGCGCGTGGCTGTAGAGTGTCGAGTATTATGTGTAGGTCCTACAACCTTAGACTAATAAAGTTGCTTCTATCATTTAAAAGAGAGGACTGTATACTCATGACGGGTATTCTGACTGGACACTGCCTTCTGGCGTCACATACCTTTAAATTAGGCTTGGTCAGGTATAGCAAATGTAGGAAGTGCCGGTTTGAGGAGCAAACGATCGAGCAAGTTTTGTGCCTCTGCCATGCGCTTACCAGGCTAAGACTACAGCTATTGGTAGTGATACAGCTGTCAGAAGCAGCAAGTGGTATAAGTCCTAGAAAGTTTCTAGTATTTGCGAAGAGGACGGAGTTATTTATAACATATGACGTTTGATAGGGTTTTTCAGTTTGGTCGTTAAATAAACTTCTGGTAACACTACGGACTCATTAATTCTATGTGAAGTGCTCATGGCCTGGCCAGTTTAACCTAACCTAACCTAGTTGTCTCAAGTTCAACACCCTAACACAAGCACCACCTTCTTCCAGGTGCCCCTATTTATCAGTCTGAGCATCGTACTCACAACCAGTTTAATCTTTTTAAGGGTACGCAGTTTATATGTGAACTCAACTATTTGTGCGTCGACTCCCAGACTCGTTAAGGTGGAAGAGAATTGTTTTCAGCGGAATATTATTAAAGGAACATCCTAAAAACAAAAACTACAACAATGTATATTATTTGAGGTCAAGTGGCCAAATAATGGCAGATACTAAGGAGTGTAACGCAGTCTCGCTTGATCTTCCCTCAATCAATCGATCCCCTGATATAATGTTCTAGAAGTTTTTCTAAGGTTTTGAAAAGAAATGAAGATATTCTTGCGATTCTAGGTGTATATTAACATTTTTTGAAATACTGACTCAAGCGCTTTGGATTTGGATTGTCGATATTTTTAAAGTCGGTATTAGTTAATAGGTGCACTTCTTTGTAGCTCAAGCCTCATAACACTTAAACAATTAAGATTATTTAATTTTATGAAGTTTCGCACATTCAATCGCATAATATAAGTAATTTTATTATGCAAAGCACATTCTCGTTGATCGCAGTTAGATTTATTGATGAATTACACAGCTGCTGATGAATTACACGCTGACTGTCTATGGCTAATCAATAGTAAACTTACACAAGGCGCTGACATTGACAATTAACCACATTTAACAAATAAAAAATATTTACTTAAAAATGTTTATTAAACATTGTATTTGCTTTTTATGCACTTGCCAATGTAAACTCTACATAGCTCAACGCTGGTGGTGCGGCAGGAAGTGCTTAACTCTAGTTAGAGTATGTAAATACCAATAAGCTAACTTTTTTGAAAAATGCTGTAACTGCATTTTATTTATTAATTTAAGTGAGCGCTACTACAAAGAAGCACTTATTAACAAAAATAAAAAATTTCAAACTTGAATTTATATCATTTTTGAAAAATTGTAAATAAATAACTAACCCATTGAGTTCTAAAATTGATTGTAAATCTATTTTGGTCGTTATGCGCTCAGTTTAATATAAAACTAGACAGACAAAGTAAATTTTAATAAGCACTAAAAATAGAAAGCTTAATGCTGACTATTAAAAAAAAAGATTAAAAAAAATATTATTGGTTAAATGCTATTAGCCTCAAGACATACATTTTTATTGAATTATTGCCTAACCATAATTTTTTATTATTTATTAATGTTGTTTGAAGGTCATTTGACGTTTATATCAATGCTATCTTATATTATTTATAGAATAAACAGTTAGACAACCCTTCTAACAAAGTTTTCCGTCATAGAGGATGTGGCTTTATAAATGACGCTAAATCGTGATGGCGGAAATTAAAAATTAATGGTTTAATACCATATGAGAATATCAAAGTAAAAGTGGTGTAAACTCAACCCAACAAAAAAATCCTATATTCAGTTTAAATCCGACCTACAATTTAAGCCACCTCGGCTTAACACTCTGCTATATTGAAAGTTCAGAATATGAATAGGTATTGACACCAGAACAGAACCAAAGGGAAGTTGTGGGTTAGACCACTTTGACGCTGATAGCTTTTAGCTATTAATTTCCTTTGTCAAATACAAAACTTGACTGAGGTTAACTAGATTTAGCTTTTTGCAGTTTCTCTCCACTGATTTGGGAGAGGCAGGTGAAGGAAGACTTGAACTGGCTCAAAATCGCTCGCGCCAATTGATGATGACGACAAGGTTCCAAATCAGACCAGGCCTTATCTAGGAGGGGTGACCCTGCAGGAGATCCCTAAGGAATCATTCTACACGGTAAGTTGTCGTGCAAGCTCTGGAACCTGGGAAAGAGAGTGAAAAAGGCCTCGACAGAAATGTGTGCATATAAGAGAATACTGGGTGTACGTGGGATCCAACGTCCTCTCGCTCTCACTGGGTATTTACAGCAATTATAAAGTCTATCCTATACTATGGAGTTCTTGCTTGGTGAACAGCCCCACAAAAAAGAGCCTACCTCGAAAAATTATAGATGATATGCAGGTTATCAATGCTGGAGCCCTGAAAATAATCCCGGCATTTGCACTGTGTGCTATTCTGCACATTCAATCTGTAGACCTGGTGGCTAGGAACATAGCGTTAACAACTGCAACAAGGCTCAATGTCTCGGGGCAGCTTCAGCGCAGACCATACGGCCATATTAGTATAGCGTCATTAAACACTGGACGAACAAACTACCATATTCCGTAACTATACTTCGAAGAGGTTCTTAGAGCAACAATAGAGGTGGATGGTTGGCGCAACTGTGTCTAAAAGGCGGACAAGGCGACACACTTGCACACCGATGGTTCCGAAGTAATGGAAGGAGTAGGGTCTGTTGCATACCGTGCTGATCTGGAAATAAACAGATCTTACAAGCTGCCAGATCACTGTGGTGTTTTTCAGGCGGAAGTGGTAGCCATAGCCAAAGCAGTAGAAACACTGGTAGAATATACTTTACACCACAGCCACGTCAACTTTTATGTTGACAGCCAATCACCAAATAAGGTAATAACCTCGTAAAGCACAACATCTAAAAGTATGTTAGAGTGTAAGAGATCTCTGGAAAAAATCTAGATAGGCCGAAGCATACCTCTATATTGAATCCCGGGACATATGGAAATAGATGGGAATGAAAATGATTGATGAATGTGAAATGAAATGATGAGATAGCTTAACCCTTTCGACCCGGACGGTACGTATGTGTACCCCCTGAACTTCAAACGTCTCTAAAACTTTTCAATTAAATTCTTTTGAGTTGTACTACTGCCCTGACCATATATGTTCTCTTCTAAATACATACTAACAAGTCCCGTTACAATGGTTGTTATTTGTTTTTACTAGATCGTTTTCTGTGCATTGAAGAGCAGTAAAATTTAAGTGCGAAGTTAGTTTTTTCAAGGTTTTTCTATAATATTCAGTGCTAAAAGCGCCAAAAATATTTAAAACAAATAAGGATACAAGTTTTAAAGGTGTTCACAATTTCGAACGTAAGTATTTATTAAAAACATATATTTTTACGCTTATTTTAACATATGGTACCTATCTGTACCAGTCGTCCGGTATGGTGGTACATATGGGTACCAATAGTGCTGTAAGTACTAAAATTTATTATTCCCCCAGAAAATGGACCCTGAAGATATCCGAAAAATTCTAGAACATGAAGACTTTTCAATAGGGAGCTCCGACAATTTCATACCAAGTGATTGCACTAGTTCCAGTGGTAACGAAAAGTCCGCAAACGAGGAAAATGAGGCTGCTGTTGTATCAAGCTCTAGCAGTGATAACGAAGAATCAAGAGATAAAATTGCTTCAAAACCCGTCGCATCAAACACTAATATTATATGGAATACTCCCGATGAGAATTTCGTACCGAAAAAATATGTTTATGAACCTCGCAATTGCACAATAGCAGATAACATACCAGAAAAGATATGCCTAAGTTCTCTGGAAAAAACTGAAGAGAGTTGAAACGGAGTTCAAATGCACATCAACTGGACTGTTGTGCGCAAAATAGCAAGACGCTAAAGAAGTATTGGTACTGAGCAATTTTCACGTAGCTACTGTAGCGAGTGTGACAAAAACCTTGAAAACAGGAGAAAAAATTCCAGTACCATGTCCAAATCGATTTGGCTGATCAAATGTCTGGGCTTTACGAATACGATAGGAAATCGGATAAGTGGTGGATGAAGGTATTTTATCGTTTGATAATGATGGTAGCCATAATCAACCGAAACAAGATGCCATTCAAAACATTTTTAGTTACCTTATCTGAGGAATTGATCAACGAAGGCTCAGAAACCACTTCCGTCCGCCGATCACTAAAGCCTGGACGACTGCCACAAACCTCCTCACGTAAGGCAATGCATCTTCCTGTTTAAGGTCCTACACGACGGCGGTGTACCAACTGCAGTTCTCAAAAAATTCAGACTCGCATTAAGACAATATGTCAGGAATGTCAAGTGCCGCTTTGTAAAATGTGGTTTGCTCCATTTCATACGTGAATTTTATGTATAACAATATTTTTGACGAAAATGCTCTTCAATAAAATATTGTTCAATATATGTCATATTAACATTTTTGTGTAAGTTATTATTAATTTAAAAAAGTCGTTTTACCGGACGGTTTGTACATAGTTGTACCAGATAACATCCCGGATGGTACAATGGTTTACCACCACCCCCTACGCCACCCTCTTATTGCACTTCAGATTTTCTTTGATTGGTATAATAAATATCGCCTAAATAACCAACTCCAATGAAAATTTTGATTCCACCATTGCTGTGCGAATGTCGGGTCGAAAGGGTTAAAGGGCGCATCAAAGTTACTCTTATCATGTAAAAGAGATGACTGTAGGCTCATGACGGATATTCTGACTGGGCACTAAATTCTGCCATAATATGCTTTCAATTTAGAGCTAGTTAATGATAGCAGATGTAGGAAGTGCGGGTTGAAGGAGGAAACGACCGAGCACGTCGACAGTCTAGCACTCCAGCTATCAGATCTAGAAGCAGCAAGGATCTACTCTTTGCTAAGAGCACGGATATATTTAATAACATAGGTCCTGGGTTTTGGTAGAGTTTTTCAGTTTGGTCTCTAGCCCAACCTCTGGTGACAGGATGGACTCATTAAGTCTATGTGAGGTCTTCACGGAACGTCCAGTTCAACTTAACCTAACCCGCGGTACGGTGATTATTTTATATTGTGCGTGCGTGCCGCCACTATCACTGCTCGTTCTCTCTCTTTCCCTTGCTATTGTGTTTGACAGTAGGTGAGAGAGCTGTTAAACGCAACAAGTGTGCAGATTGTAGTGTTAACCTTGAGATTCATATCATTTTAAAATATTTAAATTTATACGCCTCAAAAAAAGTCATTTAAATATTCGTTAGTGTTTTGTTTATGTTATTATAAGACTTTTTAGACCTAGCACTCATGATAAACTCATCGCCACTTCAGCTGTGGTAAAAGATACTTAAGAGTGTCAATACATTAATAACAATCTTATTAGGCCAGTGTTGTCATTTTTTTGGTGCTTTTGGAGCCAGATCTAGCCCTTTTTTAAACGGTTTTATTTAGCTTGACTTGACAGGCAGGCCGCACGGCCGCATGCACGGCTGTTGTGAACGAATTTTGTAATTGAAATTTAAGTAACTTCCCGATAAGCTACAAGTTTGAAACTTGGAATATAGTTCAGAACCCGATGACAATGCAATAATAAGAAAAAAATCGCCGCTAGGTGGCGCAAGGACCGAGATATTCACAAAAATCGTATTTGTGGCCCGATTTGGCTCATATTTGGAATACATAATACATGCAAGAATAAAAAGCGACTTATGGAAAAAAAATCGCCGCTAGGTGTTGCAAGGATCGAGATATTCACAAAAATTGTATTTGTGGTCCGATTTGGCTCATGTTTGGAACACATAATACATACAAGAATAGAAAGCGACCTATCAAAAAATCGCCGCCAGGTGGCGCATGGATCGAGATATTCACAAAAATCGTATTTGTGGCCCGATTTGGCTCATATTTGGAATACATAATACATGCAAGAATAAAAAGCGACTTATGAAAAAAAAATCGCCGCTAGGTGTTGCAAGGATCGAGATATTCACAAAAATTGTATTTGTGGTCCGATTTGGCTCATGTTTGGAACACATAATACATACAAGAATAGAAAGCGACCTATCAAAAAATCGCCGCTAGGTGGCGCAAGGATCGAGATATTCACAAAAATTGTATTTGTGGTCCGATTTGGTCCATATTTGGAACATATAATACATACAAGAATAGAAAGCGAACTATCAAAAAATAGCAAAAATCGTATTTGTGGTCCGATTTGTCTTATATTTGGAACCCAGAATACATACAAGAATAGATAGCGACCTATGAAAAAAACCGCCGCTAGGTGGCGCAAGGACCGAGCTATTCACAAAAATCGTATTTGTGGTCCGATTTGGCTCATATTTGGAACACATAATACATGCAAGAATAAAAATCGACCTATGAAAAAAATCGCCGCTAGGTGGCGCAAGGACCGAGATATTCACAAAAATCGTATTTATGGTCCGATTTGGCTCATATTTTGAACACATAATACATGCAAGAATAAAAGTCGACCTATGAAAAACCCGCTAGGTGGCGCAAGGACCGAGATATTCACAAAAATCGTATTTGTGGTCCGATTTGGCTCATATTTGGAACATATAATACATGCAAGAATAAAAATCGACCTATGAAAAAAATCGCTGCTAGGTGGCGCATGGATCGAGATATTCACAAAAATCGTATTTGTGGCCCGATTTGTTTCACATTTAGAACACATAATACATGCAAGAATAAAAAGCGACTTATGAAAAAAGATTGCCGCTAGGTGGCGCAAGGATCTAGATATTCACAAAAATTGTATTTGTGGTCCGATTTGGCTCATGTTTGGAACACATAATACATACATGTATAGAAAGCGGCCTATGATGCCCGATTTGGCTCATATTTGCAACAAATATTGCATACAGTCCGGTAGAAGTGACATCAAAATATTTCGGAGTTGGAGGAGGGACAAGCATACGTGGCGCAGAGTCGAGTAAAGTCTTTGGAAGGATTATGTATTGAGGACTTAGGTTGTAACAAATTGTCAGGAAAGAGTCCTTGTTATAATGAGTCACTAAATGAACTAAATAGAATGAGAAATAATAGGCAATTAAATAAAGACTAAAAACTTGAAAATAAAATAATTAAAAAAAAAATTTTAAGTTAAACGGTTTTATTGAAAGCAACACTTACATGAAGTAATAATAATAAGAAAATCTAGAAAATAATTAGGTAGGTCCTAGGTACTAGTTATCACAGTCTTTATCAATCTATGGCGTTGATCAGACAATTAAATAAAAGCGTTGGACGCGTAAAATTTCTATTGATCATATATAAGACCAACTGAACCTTAATCAGGTTATGCTACGCCTCACATTTTTAGAAATTTCACGCGCCCAACGCTTTTATTTAATTTTCTGATCAACGCCATAGATTGATAAGGAGTGTGATGACTAGTACTTAGGACCTACCTAATTATTTTCTAGCTTTTCTTATTATTATTACTTCATGTAAGTATTGTTTTCAATAAAACCGTTTAACTTAAAAATTTTTTTTAAATTATTTTATTTGCGTTTAGCTCCAAAAATTCCGGTTTAGCTCCTAGCTCTTTTTTTGGCCCTTTCTAAATGTTTGCCCCTTTTTGGCTCAAAATCTATTTCGGCAATACGTATTGTGAAATTTGTAATGTATTTTATGTGTGTCGAAGTTTTGTTTTATTTGTTTCGTTACGTATAATGTTGCAACTCCGTACTCAACTGATAACAAAAACTTTAATCGATAAACTGTGTCGTGAGGTTGTACATTTGCTTTTCCAGCATGTACAACAGCATAGTGTCACCTTCAAAGAGTTTCGACCCTTTAACTTCAGATTATAATAAATTTTTGTCTCCCGTGCTTTATTTTCATTATACCTTTGAAGAATATATACGAACTAAAAAAGAAGATAAATATGTAGACGAATTTATTGAAAGAAAGATACGTAATATATGTCGCGACTTCTTAAATTAATAGTGCAATTAAGGCGGCAATCGTTGCAAAATATAGAAACGCTTAACAAAATAGATTTCTTTTCAGTTGAAAACACATTGAGAATTGTGAAACCTCAATTTTTTTCATATTACACAAATGAAAAAAACAAGTATAGCACTGATGAAATAACTAGGTTAGAAGTGCAGTGGAAGAATATCTGTCTCCAAAATTGGACAAATGTGACTTCAACTTTAAGTTTTTGGTTTGAGGTTAAACAGTTTAAGAACGCGTTAAATGAAAACCATTTCCAAGAGCTTGTCGAGTTTGTGCTTACATTTCTTTTGTGCCAATAAGTAATGCTGGAGTGGAAAAACGTTTTCAAACATGAGTTTAATTAAAAGCAAACACAGAAACCAAATGAATTTAGTTATGCTGATTTCGCTTCTGACAATAAGAAGTGGTCTTAAACGGCTGAATAAATGCTGTCATGACTTTAAAATAAACAACGACCTCTTAAAAGTAATGAACACAAAAAATATTTATGAATGTAGCAATAATAATAATTCATCTTCTGAGGACGAAATTATAGATTTTGAAGTCTAAGGCCCCTCAAACATATCTCCTCCCAACATAAACTTGAATATCGCACGTGTATTTTAATGGTGATTCGACCACCCGGTGGATGTTACAATTTAATAAAAAAATTAGAAAAAATTTAAATTAATTTTCATCGGCCAACATTTTGGCAAGTCGTATTTTTGGGGAACCTATAGCCGTGCCGTCATTGTAGTAGTGTGAAAAATACTTCTTACTTTTTAATGATACCTTACCGCCAAATGGCAAAACAAAAGTTAAAAAATAAAACGTATTTTTGTTGTTAAAAAATATAAAATGAACTATAAAAACAGTATTATTTATGTACCGCTATTGTACCTTATTTTTTTGTTGTTTGTTTACTGTGCCTTTTTTATAACTTTGTTTAAGTTTGAATTGAAATAAATGTAAAATCTTACATTGAAAAATATACATATACTTCTAGCTCTTTTGGCAACAGGTTTTGGACTTTCTTGAAGAAATTGAGCTCTTTCTAGCCCTTTTTTCTAGATTCTAGCCCCAAAGAAATTTTTTTCCTGGCAACACTGTACTAAGCTTTTGGAGTAAAGGCAAGGCCAAGTTAATGTCGGCTCAAGTATTTTTTACAGCATTGACACCTAAACTTGCACTAAGGCAACATTATCTCCATTTCGTTGAATTACATGCTCTCTATTTGTCTCATTCTCCCAGTTCCGCACTCTATGCCAGTAGTGGCCAAACCAACGCATTGAAAAGTCTTTGTTTTGTAGTTAGTTTTCTGTCACTATGGCGTGTGTGTTGCAGCAGAGCTTATTCACAAGTAAATCTGATGGCACAATATGGGCACCACGGCTACCATAACTGACGAATGAACTACATTTAAATATTTGGTGAGGCAGTGTAACAGTAGACTATGTTTTTTTTTTCAGTTTTCTTTGTCTGCCATAATTATTTGAAATTGAAACTTAATATTTGGTAAAGAAGCTGCCGCTTTAAATACGCAAAAAAAATTTAAAAATATTTTCTACCGTGCGGTGACTTTTAGTTAGATTTACTTCGCACATTCTGATGTTACCAGTACGTTAGTTCTAATTTTAATGATTGTAATTGAAACGACTACATTATAGTAATTGAAGTGCGAAAATGGTACCATGTAAAAAATAACAATAATATTTAATTTAAGATATTTTACTCAAAGTGTTGATATAGCAACTTACATAATACGGTTTCGAATTCGAGTTGGGGAGTGTACAAGTTAAATTTGTCCTAGCGACATTCTTTTCTCGCGAAAGATTTTCCTTTACAACAGGGCTCTATAGAACTGAAACTGTGTTAGTAAGAGTATTATGACCGTAGTAGAAGTGGCTTAATCGCTGATAAACTAGCAAAGAAGCAAGGTGAATTGTTTGCTAACATTCAAAAAATATTTAGTAAATATGCTTTGAAAATATATTTTTACTACATGAGAGTACCAAATAATTAAAACAAAATGTAATGCTAGCATTAAAAAGCTTAAGATTATGCGCTTGAGCTTTTCTTTGTATTTTATTTTATTTCGAAATGCATAAATAAAAAATAGTCCGCTCCGATGTAGCTACTCCGCTTGTTCAGCGATAGAGTTGGGTCGTTTCGTTCAGAACTTGTTCAATTAACCGGGTCTCTCAACTGAACAAGTGAACTAGATCTACGATTTCGGTTCTATTTGTTCTTTTAGTTCGTTTTATCTAATGTTATTCTTTTTCTCTTCTCGTTCGCGAACATTGTAAATTCATATTTACATACATACGTAGAAATTCACAGTCAGCACGAATGTGGTTGATGCCACTTACACTAAAAATATGTGTGGCACTGCTACAAAAAGATATGTATTGCGCCCGGCTTCGCTAGCCGAGCTAAAAACTCACCCGTGGTTATGTGGGATTAAATCCTACCCTCGTGGAGGTCGCCGCCTCCATATCGTTGCACTGGTGCCCATTCTTAAAGGAAAAACTCTTCGGCCGATTGTAACTGCTTTATTTAATTATTACTTTAAACTGTAATTATAATTGAGCTTAAATACACTTTAATTACCGAAGTTCTAAAAATTCACGTCCAAGCACGTAGCCGCACAAATATGGAATGATGGTGCTAAAATATGAAAATGGCGAGGACACTATTGCCAATCGACATTTTCATATTTCACCCCACATATATATCTTATTCTTTCTCCCTTACAGCCTTACGATGGCTGAATACTTATTTATGTATATATTTCCTATTCCTCTTAGTATTCACAATGACATGTTAGTAATGAAAGTTATAGTGTTGCCATATGTGTCATTGAAAAGATGACTTGGGTCATTTTACCATTACATATGTGTGGACTACCTATTTATGAAAAACCTGTTTTGTAAGAAACTAATTATTACATTTATTAAACTTGAAAAGTTCATATTTAAAATTTGAGTCTGTACTCTATCAACTTCCTGGATCTTCCGAAATTTGTAACTTTTTTTGAAGTTAATTATACATCTTAATATATAAAAATCACGTGTCACTATGTTTGGAGCCAATGGACTCCTAAACTACTGAACCGATTTTGAATTTGTTTTACATCCCGTGTGTAATTTGATCCTACTTGAAATATAGGGTAGGTTATATCTCAGTTTATAATCGCAATATTATTTTATTGCAAATTTTTCTATTTGTTTATACGTAATAATAAAATGTTACGTATACGCACCGGAACGCACCTTTTCAGGGGTGCGGATATACTTCCATGTAATTGGTTGGTGTTTAATTAAACAACGTGCTTATCAATAAAAAATATTATAGCGAATGATATCAAGTATAGCACATCACCAGGCCCGTCGAGAGGGTGGAGGGGGGGGGGGGGTTCTGAGTGGGTGACTAGGGTCCCGAGATATAGGCCGAAACGTGGGCCAGTGAATGCCTAGACATTGTTTATACAATATGGATATCAAATGAAGGCTGTTGATGAGTGCTTTAGTACAGAGTAATATATTATCCAGAGACGGACTGGGACTGGGATTAGGACTAGGACTGGGACTGAGACTCGGAGCGGGACTGGGCCTGGAATAAAATACATACCACCCTCTGGGACAGGCAATAAGGGATGCAGAAGAATGAGAAGAAATTCAGAGGAGAGAAAAGAGAGAAGGAGATTGAGAAAGAGATAGAATGAGACGAAGATGGAGATAGATGAACCGAAAAAGACGGAGGGAGGAGTGAATAAAAGGATTAGGAAAAAGTGAAGAGGGGGGGAGGGCAGAGTCAGACAGAAAAATCTTATTAAAATCTATGCAGATAGCCCAAATTTAGGGCAGGAAAACGTCTGCCGGGTCTTCTAGTATATGTACATATTATTACGAATATTAGCAAAACTAAGGGGTGCTGCTATCTCTAGGCCGATGCTAAGCAGTGACGTGAATTCACATCAATAATTCAATCATTATGTATCTACATAAACGAAACAATAATTGCGTCTACACATATGTACCATATAAGTATACGAGCAGCGGAGTCAATGCACAAACACATGTATATATCTGAGATACTCCTGAAAGTATGCAATGAGAGAAGCTATAAAATCGTGCAATTGTAGTTACAGCTGAGAAGTTTGAGAGCTGATGGCAACTAATAGATTCTGGAAGCGCGTAGAAGATGCGAACGTTGAAATTAGATAGTATAAAAGGCAGCAAATGTAGAGGCGCTGGAATTCAGTTTGATTTCAGCTATCAAGCAGTTCGATTAAGACGCTATCTAGCGAGCCATAGCAGTATTATTTTGAAAGTCAGTTTCATTTAAGCTATCAGTTTGGTTATTAAGCCAGCTAGTTGCAAAGTGTTATTGTGAAGTATTTTAATAAAGGCCATTTTTCCATTATTCAATATTGGAGTTATTTATTCAACAGTTTAGTGATACGAACTTAGCAAAAGGGCAAATAAGAGGATTTGCAAGTAAATTCGTTACAATTGGTGTCAGAAGAGGAATTGTTGAATAAATTCCAGAGGACAACAAGGACATGGCAAAGTTCAGTGAATTGAAGATCCAGCAACTGAAGGAGTTGGAGAGCCGTGGATTGAATACAAGCGGCGTTAAACTTGAACTTCAGGCACGGCTACGAGAGGCAATGGAAGCAGAAGGAATTGATGTGGACGAGTATGTCTTTTATCCTGATGGGGACGAGACAACAACAAAAATTGAAGAGAAAAACGAAACATCGCAGACAGTTACGAGCACAGACTTGAACATGATTTTGGCTGCAATATCTGCTCAAACATCGACAGTATCATCTCAACTGGAAAAACAGAAAACATATATGGCATCACAGATGGAATCCCAAGAGACACGAATAACATCGAAGATTGAAGCACAAGAAACGCGTATGTCAGAAATGTCGACACAGATTGCATCCAAGATGAAAACTCAACTGGAAGAACAGAAGACATATATGGCATCCCAACTGGAATCGCAGGAGACACGCATAACATCCAAGATTGAAGAACAAGAGGAGCGCTTATCATTGCAGGTGGTACAAATGTCTTCACAGTTAGAAGCACAGGAAGTAAGGGTTCCAGCTTTGATGTTACAAATCGCTGATGTGCAAAAATCGCTCAATGTCAGGCAGAAGTCGATGATTTGAAGGGTCGTATGGAGCAGTTACAACTAAATCGCCCAGCTGTTTCAGCGAGTAATCCAAAGGTAAAAAAACCATCCTTTGACGGGTCTGTTCCTTTCCAGGTCTTTAAGCTACAGTTTGAGAAGACCGCAACAGTGAACAACTGGAATGCTGAAGATAAAGTTGCTGCACTCTTCGTAGCATTGAAAGGACCACCTGCCGAAATCTTCCAGACTATTCCAGAGTACGAACAGAACAGCTATGAAGCATTGATGGCCGCTGTAGAGAGACTTTATGGAAGCGAGCATAGAAAACAGATATTCCAAATTGAGTTGCAAAACCGTCACCAAAAAGCGAATGACACTTTGCAGGAATTTGCCTCGGATGTTGAAAGGTTGGTACATTTGGCAAATGCGGACGCACCCGTGGAGTACACCGAGAGGGTAAAAATCCAGAGTTTTATAAATGGCATACTGGACATAGAAACGAAGCGAGCGACATATGCAAACCCCAAACCTACATTCGCAGAAACGCTATCCCATGCACTGACTCAAGAAACAGCGTCGCTTTTGAGTAAGCCCGCATACAAAGCTCATCGCGTGGAAGTGGAAAGGCCAGACTGGGTAGACACAATTTTGGAAGCATTGAAGGGTACGCAGCAGAAGAATAATGATGCAGTAAAATGCTTTAAGTGTGGAAAGCCAGGGCATATTACGCGTTATTGCAACACCAACCCTAACAGCTCCAACAATGTGGGTGGCCGTTAACGCAAAGCTGAAGGAGATGAGCAAGAGCGAGTAAGAGGTAGAGATCGAGAGCCAGATCCAGCTATTGAATGCTCTGTGATATCTGTGTTGCAAATTGGTAGAAAATCGAGGAGTCTTACCGTCAGAGGGAATGTGGATGGCAAGGAGCGTGTACTGACTGTAGAGACGGGCGCATCTCATTCCTTGATCCGATCTGACTTGGTCAACAGGAGAGTAAAACCGTTACCTGGAGCAAGGTTGCGTACGGTCACTGGCGAGTATAACCAAGTATAGGGAGAAGTGATATGTGAAGTCTTGATTGGAAAGGTCACGGTTCTACACAAACTCGTTGTGGAAGTCATATTGGGATGGACTTCTTGGTTGACCATGATATCAAGATCGATATGCAGAGAAGGGTGATGCGTTATGAGAACCAGGATATACCACTTAACTTCAAGTTGGAGAAACGGTTCAGTAGTAATCGAGTAATGGTGGAGAAGACTCGACAAAGGCCACGAAAGTCAAAAGAAAAGGTTGATGGATCGAATGGGCAAAATAAAGCGAAATTAAAAGTACCTGCGAGAAAAGGACCGGCATCGACAAACCGTAATGGACGCACTAAAACGACTGAAAGAATTTTTCAGAAAGAATGCAAGGATGGTTTCAAGCCAGCGCGCACTACTGTTGTGAAACGTCCAGACGATAATGATGATGCAAAGTCAATCCGTCAAGTGCAAGCTCTGCGAAGAAGTTCATTGGCCAAACAACAGAGTGCGAGGGAACAATCAAGAATAATGAGTAGTAAGATGAAACGCAGGTACAATGAGAACAAAAATTCGGAAGGTTTCTTGGAGGGAGATTTGGTACTGTTATACAACCCTCACCGGCGGAAAGGTGTTCCATCCAAGATTCGGAAGCGCCTAGAAGATGCGATCGTTGAAATCAGAGACTATAAAAGGCAGCAAATGTAGAGGCGCTGGAATTCAGTTTGATTTCAGCTATCAAGCAGTTCGATTAAGACGCTATCTAGCGAGTCATAGCAGTATTATTTTGAAAATCAGTTTCATTTAAGCTATCAGTTTGGTTATTAAGCCAGCTAGTTGCAAAGTATAAGTGTTATTGTGAAGTACTTTAATAAAGGTCATTTTTCCATTACTCAATATTGGAGTTATTTGTTCAACAGTTTAGTGATACGAACTTAGCAAAAGGGCAAATAAGAGGATTTGCAAGTAAATTCGTTACAGTATATTAACTTATTTATTCATAACACATTTGAATATACCTACACAAAGCATTGCTGCATACACACCCACGTCTATACTTGTTGACTATTTTCGTGACTGTGAGCAGCAGTGAACAAATTTGCTTGAAAAAAAAGGAACTAATGAACAAAAAGAACAACTTGTTCGTTCATCACAAAACGAACGAAAGAACCGAATCCCTGAAATGAACGAAAAAGCACAACTTTATTCAGCGACGACTAGCACATCTTATACACGAAATAGCGAAGCAATCCGTGTGAATCGATTCTGCACAATACTGCTATGAAATGACGACCCTCTCAAGTTTTTGACAAGCTCTCACTAATGCAAACAACAGAGATCGTTAAAGAGAAGTTGTGAGAGAGAGAGCTCTCTTACCATTTAACAACTTTGTTGCTTCATTTCCAAGCACGGTTGCCACTTTGGCCCATTTGGACCAAAAATGGTCGTTTCCAACCCCACTTGGTCCGCTGGTCCATTTTTTCAATTTACCTCAATGGATTCCTTACGAAAAAATTGCTGTCATTAACGTGTCGCAGAACAATGGCACTTCACCTAGCAGATAGTTTAGAAAAGTTTTGGATCTTGAAGCAAACGAATTTTCATTAATTGTTGATGAAAGCATCGGCCAATCAGAAAATCCTGCTTTGCTGGCTAGATATTTCGCTCGGTTAACAAACACTTTTTGTGATAAATTTTTGTCACTATTTGAGCTTAAAACAAAATATTGCAAATGCTCGTGCGCCTCAAAAAAGTTTGACGGTGTTTTGCCATTAATGAAGCCATTTTGGAATTGAAGTGCACTTGCCACTCCCTTAATTTGTGTTCAAGTTATGCGTGCAAGCATACCTATAGATATTGAGAGTTTGTGAGGCAAAAACGTGTCAAAAAAGTGACTCTAAAAGATGTTTCCAAAGATCTCCTATGCAAAAATTTTGAAAGTGTTACTTTTCGTTTGGGATGTCGATATTTAAATTTTTCTCACACAGGCGAAAGCAAATTAATGAGTTTAAGGAATTCCAATACTATTGTGGTGTTAAGCCTCGCAAGATACGAGACATTAATTTTACCCGTTGGCTCACTTTAAAAAGTGCCTTCCTTTTGTTCTAACTTTGTGTCTGGAAGTTAATGTCGTTTCTGCCATATCACTGTCAAAAAGTTTGTCTATCGATATTATACCATCAATATGAAGCAAGTTTTGAGTAACTATAGGTACAATGGTTATATCAAAATATTGGATATTTATAAAATTTCAGTATACGTACAATAATCAATATTAATATTTTTATTGGAAGTAAGGCAGAAATATATTTTGGAAGCGATTACTTTACAAATGCTTAACGTAGATCTGATATAAATGCTTTGTGCGAAATTATTCCCATTGGAGAGCAGAACACCAGAAACTTTAATGATAACATTGTTAACTAATTGCTCGTACCTAGTTAAATATGATCAAAATTTCATCACTACACAGTTCACACTTTTAAGACTTTTCAATGGTTAATCTGAGGGCTGCTACTGGATTCAATAAATGTCAGTTTTGAAATATATATTTTTCTCTAAAACAAATTATATGGAAAAAAAGTGTACATTTCGAAACTCGCACTTACTAAATCTAGGCCATAGATGGTAAAATTGAAGAGTGAGGGAGTATTGGTAAGTGGAAGAGTAAAGAATTAAATTGGCGTATCATGAAAAAAATTGAATTTTCGGCCATAGGAAACCATTTTCAACTTTTAGGGCTGATTTTATGATAAAATTGATACAACCTAGATCTGGAGAAATTTAGTTTAAAAATAAAAATTTTATGTAAATAAAACTAAACTAGTTTGGATTTCGGCATAGATTTTCTTCGAGGTTTTTCGTTAAAAGATATATTTATATAAAGATTTTTGTTAAAATGAAAGTGTGAGTGACATTGTACTTTACCCGAACCTGAAACTAAAGATTTTACAACGAATTGGACACATTTTTGAATTGCCGAATTTTTGTAAGCTAATTAAAGAATACAAAATTTGGTCCATTTCTTTGAGATTTGGTCCTTTTTTGTGACGAATTTTGGTCCCAAATGAAAACATGCTGTGGCAACCATGTTTCCAAGAGCCATTCGTTATCTACCCTTAAAATGCTTTCTCCGCTGGTCTAAGATATTATTGACCGTAATAATATCTCATCTTCGCTTTTCACCTCTTGCTAGTTTCAATATATTTTACTATTAAATATCTTGCACTCCCCTTAAAGTATCCACTAAACGAGCTAAATGCATTAGCAATCACTTGTTCTAAAACCTAATGAAAACTAGCGATAACTTACAAACAAACGAACAAGTGGAGAAAAACAAAAAACGCAAAAATAAACAAGAACACAAAATCAAACAATAGTTGTTGTGGAGCACAAATTCCATTTAAGTCCGAGTATTTCATGCACACAGCAGCAGCAGTAGTAATGCGATTACTTGTCGTACCATTGATGCGCGCACACCCTGCCGTGGTCGCTACCATGGTCCCTGATGAAAAAGCAGAGAAATGCCAACAAACAATAACAATTGCACCAACCGCAAACTTGCACACAAAGCGCGTGTTAACAGTAAATGCACCAAAGGTTCTGTGTTTTCTGTAGAGATGAGCTCTGTGCGGTGCACGGTATTCGCGCGCGAATTTAAGTTACTAACAAATCATTCTAGGAAAGTTTTGAGCCTCATGCTGCTCTATGAGGATATCGCACACCACCCTTAACACTCTCGTCACCGCTTACTCTTGCACGCTTTTTAAAATGTGGCATGCCTGCTCCACTGCGTGTATGTTTTGGGGTTGAAGTAACCCATGCGTGATTTGGCTTAATTTGAAATTTACACTTATTTTACTGTGTCCGCTGCCTGCACGCACGCCCGGCTTACAGCTATAGGTGCAGTGTTGCGCGCCACAGCACAACGGCATTCATTTCATTTGCATTGCGCGTCATTTTGGGTCACTCGCTCATTTTATCGCAAGGGGATTTTATTTTGTTTATCTGCAATTTAAGTGTGGCATTTACAGTGTGCAACTTAAATACTCGCCGCTCAAGTGCAACTTTGTTTGTGTTACGGTGTGAGTTAGTAAGTGACCGCGCGTGGACGCCAAACTAACTTTATGCCGGTTGCCGTAGTGTAAATGTGATGCTTTTTGCAGCTTTCAACCGGAAACATTTCACAATTCCTGCACAAACGTTGCAAATTCTGTTTATCGGTGCACGCAGCTAACACTTCTCACTATATTTTTCCAGGGACGTGACCAGTGACAATGAGTTAGTCAGAAGTTTATGGATAGATCCTTAGATATCTAAATGTTAGACGAACACTATTCAGCACAGGTTTTTACTATTTTGCTTCAGTCGATGTGCTGTGCACAGAGGCATACCTTACCACTTCACTAACAGCTAACGTATGGACTCGGGTCTGAGTAAGTTTGACCTCTCATAGACCTAACGACTTGCTTCACAATAGCTTACCCTTTCTCTTACCAGGTAGAGTCTGAACTCAGTGCTTAGTGAAAAAGTGCAGCATTGAGATGGCGCACCTCATGCATTTCTCTATTCAGACGCATAAATCAAAAAAAAATTTTTTTCACCCCACCAATCTGGTCTAACCTATACATACGCCCATTTCTCCAACCCCACTCTCTCTCTCGCGCTCTCAAACACATTCTATCTGTTCTATCAATTTTATTTACGTCGCCACGCATTGAATTGCGATTGCAAAATTTTAATTGCACGCCTTTGTTTTCACAGGGTTGCATATCAGTTTAACTGCCTGCCTTGCTGCACTGTATTGCCATCTATACCCAATTGGGTATAATAAAATGTTGCCAGTTATTAGTATTTTATTTACTCTTTGTCTATTTTACGATTTTGTGGTGTTGAAGTGTGATAATTAGCCACTTTTAATTGTATGCTTATTAAGTAAATAGTTTTTTTTGTTAAAGCTTTAATTAATACCGACGCAGTATGTTAAGGCAAACATGCGAGCCGCGTGTTAAATTTTGAGGTTAGATCGAATTTTGCGTTTTTGCGGTGCTTTACAAATGCTATATGACGTGCAAGATTGAAAATTCTTAAATTTTTTAGCAAAATTTTGAAACGGGTTTAAATGTGGTTCTGGTATAAATTAAATGGAAAATAAAATTTTATTAATTTAAATAAATATAATGAGAGTGAAACTGTCAGGTGTTTCAGAGTGCAGTCATGCACAGAAAAGTGAGTCGGATGTTGCTTCCTAGTGCATGCGATTCTGCTGTACGACAATTAGTTTGACTTCTGCGAAAGGTATGGGGATGGAGAGAAGATGATGAAGCGCTAGTGTTAAAGTGTGAAATATTTGTTTTGACATTAACATATCCAGAAGTTGTGGTTTGGCGCAAACATAGAGTTTTTTAAAACAATTCGCCATGAACTCACATATGAATTAAATTTTTTTCTTTTGAAAGATTTTTTCCTTTTTACGTCCCTACTCGGTCGCCTGGAGCTGTTCTTCCCACTATGAGTTCTGAGACAGTCATTGAATTTCATTATACACATACTTCCTATGTTCCTTTTATCAAGGTTTACCTCTTATATCGGTTACCACCCTCTTACGTTCCTTTTCGTTCGCCAGCGGCTCAAACAGTCAATCGAACTTCACTTTACTATATACATATTTTTTATGTCGCTTTTATCAAGGTTTACCTATTTCTTTCGTCCCTGCTCAGTCGCCAGGAGCTGTTCTTTTTTACGCAAAGTTTTTAGAAGAGTCACGCGAACTTTGATTTTCTACTTTGCGGTCCCTGCTTGGTCGCCAGAAGCTGTTTTTTTACATTCACTTCTTAAACAGTCACTCCAACATCACTTTACTACGCACACATTTCTAATGCCCCTTAAAAAGCATCGCTCTTTCTTCAGAGTTTCAATAAAAGATTATAACAGTGGTAAGTAGCCGGAGATTTTTTCTGCACGAAAACTGGTTTGCCTACACTTCAAAAGTAAGCCCTGCTTCCCTTTTCTTCTCTATCCCTTTTTCGTCTACCTCATCTTCCATTTTTCTTCTTGTTCTTGTTCAACCCTTATTCCATTTATCGTCCTCCGCACCCATTCCCACACCAACTACCGCTCGCACTAACACTCTTTATCCCACTTCAACTCTCACTCTAACTCTTACACCCACTCTTACTCTCGCTAAACCCCTATTCTAGCTTCTACTTCCTCTCCTAATCGCACTACCACTCCCAGTTCCGACTCCTTTCCCCATTCCCACTCCCACTTCCACTCCCTCTACCTCCCTCACCTAAATTTACCTCTCTGTAGTTGGCAAGACAACTTTTACGTGGAAAAAAATTACCTATTGGGAAAATTGCCGTGAATTTGTCGTAATTTATCCGTGAAACAAACAAATTTGCCGTGGCCATATTTCAGAAAATAAGAAAACCGCCTTAGAGGCCAGCTAGGAAAATAATTCTTGCACACGAATTTGCCGTGAATTATCCGTGAAACAAAAAAATTTTCCGCGGTCCGCGTTTAGGGGGAGCTCAGTCACAAATACAGGTATCTGCCTACCTCGAAGAGCTTAAGGGACGAGGTACCAGTGTGGTTTTGTACACAACAAAAAACGTCAGCTGGATTTAAGTTCAAAGTTAGTTAAGCTATAGATATAAAACTATTGGAAAGTTCTTGCACTTAGATACATTTAACTTGCTTGGTTATCTCAGCTTGTGTAAATAGCACATTTACAGAAAATGATTAAAAAACTTACGTTAAGCGTCTGCGCGCCAAGGTATCTTATCGGCTCGAGGACTGGAGCTGTAAAAAAGAATAAAAAGGAAAAAATTAGATTATTTTAAACGGATAAGCTAAAATAAGAATCTTATATAAGAGCTGCTTTAAGTTTATTTTTTAAAGTATTTAAATTCAGTATCTCGATATACTCATTTAAAAAATTAAAAAAAAAAACTGATCGCTTAACTAAACTTAGGTGAGTTTAATAAAATGAGACTAATATAATTTAGAATTATATTACACTATGAATTTGATATGCATATTGGAAAATAGTTTGTTGTAATTATAACTTAATTACGATTGCTTAATTCAGCATGAAATTATGTGGTAACAATACAAAGAGGAGTAGGAATGGGAAGAAGGAGAAGAGGAAGTGGGGATGAAAATAAGATGAGTCAAGGTAGTATAAGATTTCAGAAATTTCTTAATCAAAGCCGCATTAGAACAGCATGAAATATAAAACAACATAAGCGTTAATAAAATGAGAAAAATAAAAGCGAAAACTAAGAAGGGTGGGAAGGCTGCTTCCTGCATGTTGTGTGTCGCTTGAATGATTTACACTCAAAGCTTTATTGCGTATTTTTTTCTATTTCTAATAAATGCCAAATTAGCACACAGCTCAATAGAGATATAATAGCAAAAGCAACTAAAACAAGCTGACAGGCATGGGCAGACAAAGCTGTCTATGCTGTTGCCAAGAGTGTAGAGACAAAGCTGGAGCAGAGCAACGAGATAATTGAAATAAGCAGTATATAACGAACTGAAGGCAGGCCTAAATGTACTTGGCATAGATGTGGAAGACATCATATTGAGCACACGCATAAGTGTAAATAAGCATGTAAAGGGTGGCTCATTTATTTTTCTATCAAATGCAAGTTAAATATACGGAGCTTTCACTTAAACAAATAACTGATGAATATATCGCTAAAAAACAATCGTTGTAGTCTGGAAACATTTGAAACAGACTTTAAAAACAGGCCGAGTCCGAGTTTGACAATAATTTTGTGAATTTGTGCCCAAAATAAGACAAGTTCTATCTGCACCCACTGCGGAAAATAATTATAAATTTTTTTTAATTTTCGTTTGAAAACAAACCAGTTTCAATTTTGTGCCATCTTTAGTTCCATCATCCTTATTAAACGAAAAAAGTGTACTGAAGATGGTACAATATTGAAATCGGCTCGTCTTCCAAAAATAATTGATAAATGATGACGAATAATTGCTCTTAAATATTTATGACTTTAACTTTTTCACATTAAAAAAGTCAGTACTTGGACCACCATGCATTTTTTTAAGGCACCTTTGAATAAATTAACGCTATATTCATAAAAAATATAAAAGGTTAGAAAGTATTTTAAAATGAGATTTCCGTAAAAATTTTGAATTATAAGAGCCAATTTTATTTGCTTATGATTATGAGCGTAAGTATGTGAACCGAAACACCTATTAAAGTAATCAGTATACGAATCACCCTGTACTTATGCCATGGTGCCTTTAAATAAATTAAGTATGTGAACCAAAACATATGTGGGTGTTAATAGTTCATTTTATTAGACTTGTATTCTAGTTTTATGTAAAAACATTAGTTTATTTAATTATCTAATAATTTATGTAGGCGCGAGAGACGAGAACCACGTGTGGTTTCTAATTCCGCTTTGTTTTGTAGTTCCTTGTTAACATAATTATTTCCCAAAAATAAGTTTGTTTGGTAGACAAGAAAATATTTTAGCGTAAAAAGTTCTTAGCTAAAATAGTGCTGTTTTAATTGTTGTTGTTCTGTTTATTGTTATTGCTATTTCTTTTTTTTTTTGTTTTTGTTTTATTCACAACATCTAACTAATAAAGGTTGCACAACGGATCATTAGCTTTAGTAAAGAGTATCTAACTAATCTGCATGTGATCGAGTGCAAGAAACTTTCAAACGACTTTGAAAGAGGCGTTAATGAAGAGATATTCTTTTATGAGGTTTGCAGAGTCAGGGCATTTTTTATTTTTTTTTAGTTCCTTGGAAGGTGAAAATGCTTCATGCACTGAGCGAAATATATATGCCTCACTGCGAGATTTTCCGACTGTAGGACTACCTTCTTCCATAGAGGGCTACCCACCTAATCCTAACTTCCCACATCCCAATTCCTGTACATATAACTGCGTTTAGCATAACTTCGAGTATGAGTGCGCGCTACGTGAGCTCCATGAGAAGTATATGCCTAACATATGCATGTGCTGACCCTATCACATCTGTCGCTTTGGTCATGGTACTGATGACACTGCCAGGGGATAGATCGCCACGTATACCATCTACCCTCGCTAGCTATTCGGCGAAGTGATCACATTTGAAGAATGTGTGGCGTACATCGTCTAATTTTGTACAGTACAGGCAGTTCGAGGTTTCAACCTTTCTTATTGTGGAGATTTTTGCGGACGTAACTGTGTATGGTAAGAAATTGAGTTAGGCAAAAGTCGACCTCTCCGTATGGTCGCCTCAACCATGGGTTTAGTTCAGTAATTAGCTTCCTGGTCTGCGTTCCTACAGTGCTATCGTTCGACTATCCCAGCCAGCGTGAAACTGGTTCTTCTCACCCCTTTATGGCAACAGCAGCTATACTCGCTTCCGCTTCGTTGCCATATATTGCTTTCCGAAATTTTAGTAATAGTGGAGATACGTCTTTTAGTAAAGATGGTTTCTATGTTTTTGCTGATACCAGCTGAAGGCCGTAATCAACCATCCATCTATTAACAATGCGCATGACCTGGTGAAGTTTATGTCAGGTTATTTATTACTCTAGCTCGTAGTTTTAATATTTAATTTTCCTATGTTATTTTATGTTTTGTTATTTCATGTTTTTATATATTATCTTATGCTTTGAACTTTTCTTTCCGATTTAACTAGCTTTATTGTCTTATTTTGTGTTTATAGTATTTTATGTAGTATTATGTTATGTTATTTTATGTTAGGTTATGTTATATTATTTTATGATATGTTATGTCACATTGTGCCACGATATGTTATGTCAAGTTATGCTATGTTATGTTGTAATATATTGTGTTATGTTATGTTATGATTATATATTTTGTTATGATAAACTATACTTTGTTATGTTATGTTGTTTTTTCTTTGTTATATTATGTAGTGTTATGCTATTTTGTATTGTGTTATGCTATATTAGCTGGTATTTCGTTTTTTATGGAATGTGCATGCTTAAATGTTTTGCCGCATTACGTAATTTTTGCTGCGTTATTGATCTTTTTTGGCTATCTTTTATTTTAGCTCGTCATTTCCATTATCATCAATTTTATTTGCTCCTTAATTTTTATACCTTTCATGAAAATGAAATGGTATATTAATTTCGTCACAAACCCAAAATTGTAAGTCCTTAAAGGAAAATAGATAGACCCACCATTAAGTATACCGAAATAATCAGAATGAAGAGCTGAGTTGATTTAGCCACGTCCGTCTCTCTGTCTGTCCGTCTGTCCGTCTGTCTGTTTGTATGCAAACTAGTCCCTCAATTTTTGAGATATATTGATAAAATTTGGTGAGCAGGTGTATTTGGGTGTCCGATTAGACATTTGTCGGAACCGGCCGGATCGGACCACTATAGCATATATCCTCCATACAACCGATTTTTCAGAAAAAGAGGATTTTTGTAATATCTTACTCAATTTAACAGATTGAAGCTTCAAACTTCACCATATACTTTCGTATATTGCACATATTGTTGCCTGAAAAAATTGATGAGATCGGTCGTATATATAGTATATATCCCCCACAACCGATTGTTCAGATAAGAAACTTTTCGTAATTAATGCCCTATTTTAAGAGCTAGAGGCTTCAAATTTCAACGAATGCTTACGTATATAGCATATATTGTTGTCTGAAAAAATCATACAGATCGGTGGTATATATAGTATATATATGGTGGTATATATAGTATATATATATATTTTCGTAATTTTAGCCCCATTTTAACAGCTAGAAGCTTCAAATTTCACCGAACGCTTACGTATATGGCATATATTGTTGTCTGAAAAAATCATAGAGAGCGGTTGTATATATAGTATATATCTCATACAACCGATTGTTCAGATAAGAAACTTTTCGCAATTTCTACCCCATTTTAACAGCTATAAGCCTTCAAATTTCACCGATTGCTTACGTATATAGTATATATTGTTGTGTCAAAAAATCATAGAGATCGGTGATATATATAATATATATATGATGGTATATATAGTATATATATAGTATATATTGTCACGGATATTAGCATCCCTAAGCTATACCATCACTAAGGCGATGCTAAGCGATGTTCACGTCAATAATCAAATCATGTATACACATATATAAGGCAGCCGAGAGATGTCACACACAGATGCATTTACTTATACGCCTATGTGTGTGCGAGAGACTGTAAACTACAAACTCACATACATCTGAGAGACGCTGAAAAGTAGAAAATTGTAAACAAGTAGAAACCAAAGAGTATATATTTGTCAAGAGGCGTCACTCGATACTTTTGTTGTTGCCAAATCAAATTACTCGATGTTTTCTCAAGGTATTCGTTGGTTTTTTTTATCAGATGTATTTATAAAAACACCTTCTATACATTTTCGTGGGTTATTTGTGTTTATTTTACTGATTGTATTAAATTAATTAATTAATTCTCTTTCCAAAAATCGTAATTATGCAAAGTCACTTTACCGCATAACTATATAGGATTCAATTAAAAAAAACTAAACAAAACTTCCTTGAGAATCACATTCGACATGACAGGGTTGCTTTGGCAACAACAAAGTATCGAGTGACGCCTCTTAACAAATATATACTCTTTGTAGAAACTATATGAGAACTATAAACACTCGAAATAGTTGGTAAGTTCTGGAAATAGAAGAGCCTAGATGTATGCAGCGTAAACTGTAAAAGCGGCACAAGCGAGTAAAATGTAATTCAGTTTGATTTGAGATTTGGATTAAGCGCTATCTAGCGAGCTATAGTAGAGTTTCATTTGAGCTGTAAATCAGTTTGGTTATTGAGCAAGCTATTCGTTGCAAAGTATAAGTGTTATTGTGAAGTACTTGAATAAAGGCCATTTTGCATTATTACATATTGGAGTTATTTATTCAACAGTTTAGCGATACGAACTTAGCAGAGGGTTGCAAATAAGAGGATTTGCAGCAAATTCGTTACAATATATATTTTTTTTTTTGCGATTTCGGCCCCATTTTAACAGCTAGAAGCTTCAAATTTCACCAAATGCTTACGTGTATAGCATATATTGACGTCTGAAAAAATCATTGAGATCGGGTGTATACATAGTATATATCTCATACAACCGATTGTTCAGATAAGAAACTTTGCGCAATTTCTGCCCCGTTTTAACAGCTAGAAGCTTCAAATTTCACCAAATGCTTACGTATATAGCATATATTGTTGTCTAAAAAATCATAGAGATCGGTGGTATATATATTATATACTTCATACAAACTGTCATTTTTGCCCCTTTTTTACGGATAGAAGCTTCAAAATTCATCAAGTTTCATCAAATAGTTACGTTTACTTCATATATCTTTGAAATACGTAATTCGTAGTCATAGTTTTTACACGCAGACCACAAAAAAACTGAAATTTTGCATCCTCACACAAAGTACCTACCTATTTTTTATTTTATAGTTATCTTAAAAATCGTTTAGATATGTTCAAATTTCACCAAATGTTTACGTGTATAGCATATATTGTTGTCATAGAGACCGGTGGTATATATAATCTCATACAACCGATTGTTCAGATAAGAAACTTTGTGCTTCAAATTTCACCAAATGCTTACGTGTATAGTATATATTGTTGTCTGAAAAAATCATTGAGATCGGTGGTATATATAGTATATATCTCATACAACCGATTGTTCAGATAAGAAACTTTGCGCAATTTCTTCCCCATTTTAACAGCTAGAAGCTTCAAATTTCACCAAATGCTTACGTGTATAGTATATATTGTTGTCTGAAAAAATCATTGAGATCGGTGGTATATATAGTATATATCTCATACAACCGATTGTTCAGATAAGAAACTTTGCGCAATTTCTGCCCCGTTTTAATAGCTAGAAGCTTCAAATTTCACCAAATGCTTACTTATATAGCATATATTGTTGTCTGCAAAAATCATAGAGATCGGTGGTACATATATTATATACCCCATATAAACTGTATTTTTTTGCCCCTGTTTTACGGCTAGAAGCTTCAAAATTCAAAACATTTCCTCAAATAGTTACGTTTACGTCATATATTATTGAAATACGTGATTCGTAGTCATAGTTTTTACACGCAGACCACAAAAAACCTGAAATTTTGCATCCTCACACAAAGTACCTACCTATTTTTTATTTTATATTTATCTTAAAAATCGTTTAGGTATGTAGATCTGTTCACTAGATATTTCTTATCTTATACATCCGATTATTCGGAGATTACGAACGGGATAAGATTATTGTTCAGCCCCATTCATGAAAGGTATGAAGTCTTCGGCATAGCCGAAGACAGTCCCGCCATTACTTGTTTTTTTAATTTTGTATTTCCCTTTGACATCGAACTTTATTCATTTGCATGTTTGTTTATTTTCTTGATTTGTTTGCTGGCTTCGCTATTTACATAGTTAATGCTTGATTTTTTGTAGTAGTAAATAGAATGGCAAGATTTGTTTTTGTTATCAAACTTCAATCGTACAAATGCGTGAAGGTCGATCGTCAAGCAATTAAAAATCATATTTTATTGCGTGCTTGTAAACGCTTCGCTTTTTGAATTTTAAAATAGTTATTTGCATGAAGGTTTTGGTGCACAAACATGCATTGTTTTTATTGCAGCAATTGCAATGAATTTTATAAGCTATTGTTGCTAAAAACAAAAAGAAAATTTATATATAAAAAACTGGGAAAAAATTATAGGACAATACAATGTTTATAAAAAAAAATTTGAAAAAATTTTAATATTTTTTCAGAAATATTGCAGCACGAGTCAAGCGTGTGCAGCAAACAAAAATCCATTATAAAAAAATTTTCAACTGGAATTTATTTTATATTTTTAAATAAGTTTTTTTCTACTATGGAATACTCCGTAATGATGGTTTGCATATTTTTACTTGACTTTCTCTCCAACTTGAAGTTATTTTTCTTTAACTGGTAATTAGAGAAGTGCTGAAATTGTATCACTTAAAAGGGAATACTTATTTTATACAAATTTAATGAAATATACACCGTCAGAGTGCAATATACACAAATAAACAACCACTTCCTAAGAGTAACGGTCGGGACTACGAAATCAGACGCCCATGTAAGTGAAAAAGAAGTCATCAAATTGTGAGGAATATTTCGGGGCTCGATCAAACAAAACTTGATCAGTTACATTGGTTTTATTTTAGTAGTGCATTCTTAGTACTGCCTCCACTGTTTACTATTATAAAAGTGCTAAAATATTATAATTAAACAAGTAAGGAAGGTTAAGTTCGGGTGTAACCGAACATTACATACTCAGTTGAGAGCTATGGTGACAACATAAGGGAAAATAACCATGTAGGAAAATGAACCAAGGGAACCCTGGAATGTGTTTGTATGACATGTGTATCAAATGAAAGGCATTAAAGAGTATTTTATGAGGGAGTGGGCCATAGTTCTATAGGTGGACGCCTTTTCGAGATATCGCCATAAAGGTGGACCAGGGGTGACTCTAGAATGCGTTTGTACGATATGGGTATCAAAAGAAATGTGTTAATGAGTATTTTAAAAGGGAGTAATCCTTAGTTCCATAGGTGGACGACGTTTCGAGATATCGCCACAAAGGTGGACCAGGTGTGACCCTAGAATTTGTTTGTATAATATGGGCATCAAACAAAAGGTGTTAATAAGTATTTTAAAAGGGAGTAATCCTTAGTTCCATAGGTGGACGCCGTTTCGAGATATCGCCATAAAGGTGGACCAAGGGTGACCCTAGAATTTGTTTGTACAATATGGGTATCAAAAGAAAGGTGTTAATGAGTATTTTAAAAGGGAGTAATCCATAGGTGGACGCCGTTTCGGGATATCGCCACAAAGGTGGACCAGGGGTGACCCTAGAATTTGTTTGTACAATATGGGCACCAAACGAAAGGTGTTAATCAGTATTTTAAAAGGGAGTGGGCCTTAGTTCTATAGGTGGACCCCGTTTCGAAATATCGCCATAAAGGTGGACCAGGGGTGACTCTAGAATGTGTTTGTACTATATGGGTATCAAATTAAAGGTATTAAAAAATAAATAAATGTAAGGCGCGATAACCTCCGAAGAGACCTAAGGCCGAGCTTCTCTTCCAATTTGCGTCGTGCTCCTCTTGATTTTCCCTACAAATTGGCCGGAGGGGACCTACATGTTGTATGCCGACTCCGAACGGCATCTGCAAGGCAGATGAGTTTTCACTGACAGCTTTTCATGGCAGAAATACACCCGGAGCGCTTGCCAAACACTGCCGAGGGGCGACCCCGCTTAGAAAAATTTTCTTCTAATTGAAAAACCTTATTTCTAAAATTTTGATGTTGCTTTGCCCGGGAGTTGAACCCAGGGCATACGGTGTGATAGGCGGAGCACGCTACCATCACACCACGGTGGTATTAATGAGGGTTTTAAAAGGGAGTGGTGGTTGTTGAATAGGTGGTCACATTTTCGAGATAACGCCATAAAGGTGGACCAGGGGTGACCCTAGAATTTGTTTGTACAATATGGGTATCAAAAGAAAGGTGTTAATGAATATTTTAAAAGGGAGTGGGCCTTAGGGCCATAGGTGGACGCCTTTGGCGATATCGCCATAGAGGTGGAGCAGGGGTGAACCTAGAATTTGTTTGTACAATATGGGTATCAAAAGAAAGGTGTTAATGAGTATTTTAAAAGGGAGTGGGCCTTAGGGCCATAGGTGGATGCCGTTTGGAGATATAGCCATAAAGGTGGAGCAGGGGTGACCCTAGAATTTGTTTGTACAATATGGGTATCAAAAGAAAGGTGTTAATGAGTATTTTAAAAGGGCGGACTCCTTTTCGAGATATCGCCATAAAGGTGGACCAGGGGTGACTCTAGAATGAGTTTGTAAGATATGGGTATCAAATTAAAGGTATTAATGAGAGTTTTAAAAGGGAGTGGTGGTAGTTGTATATGTGAAGGCGTTTTCCAGATATCGACCAAAATGTGGACCAAGCTGACCCAGAACATCATCTGTTGGATACCGCTAATTTATTTATGTATGTAATACCTCCCAAGATTTAAAGGGTTTTTTATTTCGCCCTGCAGAAATTTTCATTTTCTTCTACTTAATATGGTAGGTGTCACAACCATTTTATAAAATTTTTTCTAAAGTTATATTTCGCGTCAATAAAATAATCCAATCACCTTACCATGTTTCATCCTTTTTTCGTATTTGGTATAGAATTATGGCATTTTTTAATTTTTCGTAATTTTCGATATCGAAAAAGTGGGCGTGGTCATAATCGGATTTGGTTCATTTTTCATACCAAGATAAAGTGAGTTCTAGTAAGCACGGGAACTAAGCTCATTAAAGATATGTCGATTTTTGCTCAAGTTATCGTGTTAACGGCCATGCGGAAGGACAGACGGACGACTGTGTATAAAAACTGGGCGTGGCATCAACCGATTTCTCTCATTTTCACAGAAAACAGTTAACGTCATAAAATCTATGCTCCTACCAAATTTTAAAAGGATTGGTTAATTTTTGTTCGACTTATGGCGTTAAAAGTATCCTAGACAAATTGAATGAAAAATGGCGGAGCCACGCCCATTTTGAAATTTTCTTTTATTTTTGTATTTGGTTGCACCATATCATTACTGGAGTTGAATGTTGACATAATTTACTTATATACTGTAAAGATATTAAATTTTTTGTTAAAATTTTACTTAAAAAAAAAATTTTTTTAAATGGGCGTGGTCCTTCTCCGATTTTGCTAATTTTTATTAAGCGTACATATAGTAATAGAAGTAACGTTCCTGCCAAATTTGATCATGATATCTTCAATGACTGCCAAATTACAGCTTGCAAAATTTTTAAATTACCTTCTTTTAAAAGTGGGCGATGCCACGCCCATTGTCCAAAATTTTACAAATTTTCTATTCTGAGTCATAAGTTCAACTCATCTACCAAGTTTCGTCGCTTTATCTGTCTTTTGTAATGAATTATCACACTTTTTCGTTTTTTCGAAATTTTCGATATTCGAAAAAGTGGGCGTGGTTATAGTCCGATATCGTTCATTTTAAATAGCGATCTGAGATGAGTGCTCAGGAACCTACATACCAAATTTCATCAAGATACCTCAAAATTTACTCAAGTTATCGTGTTAACGGACGGACGGACATGGCTCAATCAAATTTTTTTTCGATCCTGATTATTTTGATATATGGAAGTCTATATCTATCTCGATTCCTTTATATATGTACAACCAACCGTTATCCAATCAAACTTAATATACTCTGTGAGCTCTGCTCAACTGAGTATAAAAATAAATAATAAATAAATATATGAAAGGCACGATAACCTCCAAAGAGATTTAAAGCCGAGCTTCTCTTCCAATTTGCGTCGTGTTCCTTTTAATTTTTTATTCAAATAATAATGCTAGTACAAAATCCAATGATGCTGATCAAGTTCTGTCGAACGAGCCTAAAAATATTCTCTAGAATTTGGCTTAAAAACACATAGTATTTATGCACGTAGTTATGTATGCAAGGAATAGCAACAAAAAGGCAATACTTAGAGATAAATTACAAAGCATGCAGCGGGGCATTCATATGGCTGAGTGGACAAAGGACTCTGTCTTGACACCAGTATGCATTTAGGAGATTTCGAGTTCAAAACTCAACTCCCGAAAATCTAAGTGATGAAGAAGTCAACGTCAAAAACATGCCATCGTCGTGTTCAAATTCGGTAGTTTTTCTTTAATATCAATAACAAAAAGTAAATTTAATTTGCTCAAAATTTTACAAAATAAATTCAGTTTTTGTTTAAATAAAAGAAAAATAAAAATAATAAAACAAAACCATTTTTTTCTACAAAATTTAAGACAGCTATTAAAGGGAAAATAATACTACAAAATAAAACATAATTCAGAACCTCGTAAAATTGATTTGCAAAAATTTTGCAAAATTTAAATATGCATACATATCGAAATATAAATTTATTAAATTTTCTTTTAAATAATTTTTAGCATCGGGATCCTGTTTTATATAAATGGATTCAGTCATTGCCACTTGATAACCGGAAACTTACTTACACTATATTGTTCAATTTCAGCGCGCAAAAATTTGTATTTTCTTATTTAAACATTTTTTTGTATCGATTTAGCTTTTTGTTGACAAAAAATCCATTGCTATTTAGCTAAGAAGTTTTTAAAGCTTTTGCTGCTTCCATCAACTTCATATCATAAAAAAAAATACTAAAAATTAACAATTCTGCTTTGTTCGCAGTATAGCTAATAAAGCCTATTGTTTGCATATTTTAAAAGAATATGTATTTAGCAATTCCACGAATTCAAATAAATTACTATCGTTGATATCAAAAAACTAGTTTGCGTATTTACAATTAAAATGTGTTGAAAAAATTTGAAAATAATACAAATATCCACATGAATTAATTGAATGTAAGACGCGATAACCTCCGAAGAGATCTAAGGCCGAGCTTCTCTTCCAATTTGCGTCGTGCTCCTAATTCTTTTTTCCTACAAATTGACGGGATGGGACCTACTTGTTTTATGCCAACTCCGAACGGCTTCTGCAAGGCAGATGAGTTTTCACTGAGAGCTTTTCATGGCAGAAATACACTCGGAGTGCTTGCCAAACACTGCCGAGGGGCGACCACGCTTAGAAAAATTTTCTTCTAATTGAATAAACTTGTTTTTAAAGTTTATGATGTTGCTTTTCCCGGGGCGTGAACCCAGGATCTTCGGTGTGGTAGGCGGAGCACGCTACCATCACACCACGGCGGCCGCCAACCACATGAATTGATTTTTGTAAATCGAGTTTCATTGAATTGTTTAACTTTTAAAAGAAATAAAAGGATACATTTTTTTAATAGTTGTTGGATAAGTAATAAAAAATATGATTTTCTTATTATTTAAGCTTTTCCCTGCACCCAAATCTCTTCACATTCGACTGGAGCTGAAAATAATAATCACAAACTGATTTTTGTTGGTCGTTGCTTCGCACATTTTTATATTAAAAAAAAAGTTTATATAGTTATATGTTTGTATGTTTAATGGTGTGTTCAATTTTACTTAAAATTTTTTTAAGAATTAATGAGCTTAACACCGATAAATGATAATTGTTATTCAATTATTATTTTTGGTTATATTGGGAGAGCGTGAAAATGGGATAAAACTGAAATAAGCCAAGAAAGCAAATATAACACAATAGCCCAATGGTTAGGCGATTATGATTACAGTAGTTTGACCGCGGTTCGATTCCCGGTAAAATCTGTTGAAATAAATAAAAACATTACGAAATTGCCTGACGATGATGACGTGGCGGTTTTCGAAATGATACCATCGCAATATGTCAGTAAATGTTTCATTCTTTTCAGTTTTTCCCAATAAAACCAAAAATAATAATTGAATAACAAATATCATTTATTGGTGTTAAGCTCATTAATTCTTAAAAAATCTTAAAAAAATATATAAAAAAGTATGTAAATAAAACAGAAATCTTAAAAAAAAACTACTTTGGCTAATCACCCGGACATGTTTATATCTGTAAACTGTCAACATATTGTCAAATGATTTATCAATCCGCTCGGAAAGCATTCGTTTTTTTATTTTACTTATAAGCGAAAACAATTTCCTACTTAAAAAGAACCTACAAGACATACAAAATAGTGCGAACAAAAGTATTTACGTATGTAAACAAAGTTTGGTTTATTAGTAATAGGTGACCGCATTAGAGCAAAAATATAAAAATGTTAAATTAAAGAAAGATAAATTAGAGAATTTTCAAATCTAGTTTCAAACAATTTTTTTTTAACTAAAAACATTCCAGCTAACATACATAGTTGTCCTAAACTACGTTTTGGTTTCTTAACTAATTTTTTTTTAAATTTAACAATCTTGTTTGAAATTTAATAATCTTACAAAGTTTTCAAATATTTGTTTGACAAAAAAATATTTTTTTTAATTTCACAAATGCTTTAAAATCTAGTAAAAAATATATTTTCAAAACGTAACACATTTTTTAATATTTTAAAACCTTTACAAGAGATATTTTTCAAAATTTTTTCAACAAAAACATTCTTTTTCAAAATAAACTTTTCTAATTCTTTAAATATTTTCAATTTCTAACACTTTTTTTCCTAAATGAAGTAATTTGTTACAAAATTTTCAAAATGTATTGTTTAAACATTTTTTTAATTTTACAAAGTTTTTTTATAATTTTTAAACCTTATTATTAAACATTTTTCAAAATATAACAAAAATCAAATTAAATACTTTCAAAATTTAACATATATTTTCCAAATAAGAAAATTGTTAAACAGTTAACAAACATTTAAAGAAGAAAAATTTTTTCGAAATTTAACAAATTTTTTGAAAACTTAACTTTTTAACAATTTTAAATTTGTTTTTAATTATTTTGTAGTTTTAAAGTACTAATTGTATCAAAGTACGTACTTTAAAGTTTTGAAGACTTAAAAACAAATGTTCGAATTTCTCTAAAAAATGTTATTTTAATTACATATAAAGAAATGAGTCTGCCTAAAATCGTTGATCAATTTAGAAAGCTTTGTAAGCATTGGTTTGATTTTATATTTTTTTTTTTTGGATTTTCAGATATTTTGTGGAATATTTAAAATTTTTCAAACTTTTACAAAAATATGAAAGCTAAAAAAAAAATTTTTAAATTTCAAAATGAATCACCCATTACATTTAACTTGATATGCGCGCTAATTTTTAGATAAAGTTCTAGACAAACAATTAATAAGTTAGAAAAAAAAGTTGCGATTATGTAAGATGATTATACTAAACAACAAAAAGCAAAAAATAATCACTTTTTTATCTATTTTCCAAATCTTTTCTCCTCACAAAGTGTAATAGTTTTTGCTCAAAGTTTTAAGCACTTCTCACCTTTAGGATTTTTGATAAAACCACAATTTTTTGTTCAGTATTTAATTGCATCATGAATTGCTTTAAAATTGATCTACGAACTCGTTACGCTTGGCTGAAAAGCTGACTGTTGAAATAGAATGAAATAAATCATTAATCAAAAGCAAGTATTTGGATTTTAACAGTCTCATTCCCGTTTTTTTTTTTTGTTTTATAATAATTCGTCATTATTTCCGACACTACTTTAGCTTTAAAGCAAGTACCCACTTTTTTGAAGCGTAGGTGTAATCAGATAAATATGAGTGGAAGTTTTTAATTATTAATGGTTTGAAAACTGAAACATATACTCAGCAAACAAATTAAAATATTAAATTCAAAATAAAACAAGAAAGGAAGTCTAAGTTCGTGTGAAACCGAACATTACATACCCAGCTGTACACTTGAAATGCTGTTGTTGTTTGTTTTGTGTGCTTAACAGTGTTAGAAGGCTGCGCAATAATATATATACATATGGTTCTATTCTGAAAAAATTTTTTTTCGAGTTATGGCTCCCGAAACAAAGAAAATTGCTTAGTCATAAAAAAGGAGGTGCCACTCCCATTTTTTAAATTTGAAAATTTTCCTATTTATTGTTTTAACTCCACTTGGGAAATGAAATACCATCGATATAAAGCTCTTTTTTGCAAAGATATAGCTTATTTTATTCGTCCACGACCCTCTTAAAAATCTTTTATATAAAAAGGGGCGTGGTCCTTAACCGATTTCGTTAATTTTTCTTCAAAGCATTCTTTATAGTTAAGGCAACCTCTCTGCCCAATTTTGATTTGTGATTAATATTTGTAAAATTTATTTTATCACAAGTGGGCGGTGCCACGCCCATTTTAAACAATTTTTTTAAATTTTTATCAAGAGTCTCAACATCAGTCCGCACGTCAAATTTCAACATTTTAGGTGTATTATTTAATAAACAATCAGGTTTTTTGTGTTTTCCAAAATGTTATATATATAAAAAGTGGGTCCAGATAAGCTCGTGTACCAAGTTTCAATATTTACTCAAGTTATCGTGTTAACGGACAGACGGTCGGACATGGTTCAATCAAGTTTTTTTTTTCGATACTGATGATTTTGATATATGGAAATCTATATCTATCTTGATTTCTTTATACCTGTACAACCAACCGTTATCCAATCAAAGTTATAATATTTGATTATTATGAAAAGTTAAAAAAAAAATTGTTTTAATTATAATATTTGCAGTAACGGAAAAGAACTGATAACTAAAACAATGCGAAACACCCTTTAAAAATAGTATAAAACAAAATAATATTCAAATGTTTAAAAGGTTAGTAAGAAAATTGTTTAGGATTTTTAAAATTTTGTAGAAATTTTTAAAAGATTTATACATACCTACACAACGAATAAGACTTTATTTAATGACTCCAACAAGTAAATATTGAATGCCTTAAAATTGCGTGTCGACCATCTCAGTAATATTCGAAATGACTACAGAGGCTATAAATATCACTTCATTTATCATTTGACGTCAAGAATTTTATCATGCACAAATCGCAAGTTAGCTGTCAACGATCACCTGTCTGATACCAGCAACTTTTTTACAACATAAAAGCCAACATTACAAACAAATTTGCGTGCATAACTTTTTACCTACTTTGTACATATCTATTATACACAACATACACATGAACATAAATATTTACATAAACGCCAGCTGAATTAGTTAATTACTTCCTTTAACACACCGACCGAATAGACAACAAATGGAGAGACCGACAAAGATTATGATGTTCATACAACGTATTAAAGTACTAAAGTTTTTTTTTTTTGTTAGATATACAAGATAATGAATGACTATGATAAAAGTGAAGAAAAAGATATAATGTACAATAAAAAATAACAAATATTAAGAGAAAAAAAGAATATCTAAGTACTGCGTAGAATTTTGAAGGAAATTTATAATGAAAAGCAGCGTTATTAAGAATTTAGCTAGTTATTGCGTTAGGTCTATTGTTTATTTTTTAATTATTCGTTTCAACAAAACCTCTCAGTCTCATCATATTTGGTTATATAAAATTTTTTGCATGAATCAGTATTTATTTTTAGAAAATTACATACGTAGATAGAACTTTGTGTTTTCTTTTTTAAGTTAAAAAAGTTGCTGAAAGGTTGAAAAACAACAGCATTGACGCTTTATTGAACTGTGTTAGAAGTTCAAGTTGAGTCTAATGTTAGATTGGGATTTGCTGAAAGAAGAACGCTAGAACGTAAAAGTGCTGATTGGGGTATAATTAAAGGTTAAAAGTTTAATGGGAGCTTCAAAAAGGTTTACAGCAACCTACGCCTACCTACCATACTACTTTATTTACTTTTGCAGAAAGTCACTATCTCCTTACAAGTAATTTCGGAAAAACCAATTTGAAATGATGAGATCACTTTACCAGCAACAAATAGTTTCGGGTTTTTTTCAAAAGAGCTGCGTCGGCTTCTTTAATGCTAGCGATTTTTTATCGCTGAGTTTTCGATTTGTTATCAGCTTACCATCGTCTTATTATTGGTTTCTTATCGAATTGTTATCGATGGTTTATACATGGATCATCGATTATATCTTGAGGTTTAATCGGTATCTGTTTCATAACAAACCGATCAGTGGATGTTAGCGAATCGATAGCTATAAGAAATCGATAGCTTTTCGATAACAAGTACATTTTTGATTAAAAAAAACGAAAATTTTTCGATAATACGCCGATAACAAATTGGTAACACTCCGATAACAAATCTATTAGTTTACGTAAACATATTGAAATCCTTTTGATAACATAGCGATAACTTTGCCGTAAGATATCGATAACTTCTTAAAATCCGACAACAAAACGATAACCCTCGATAACTTTTCGTTGATAAATCGATAACTCGCCGATTAAAAATGGATGCAATTTAAATCTGTTTTATTTTATACTGCTCTATTTGTTCATTTTATTTAATTTTTTTTTTTAATTTAATTAAATAAAATTTTTTATTTTATTTTCTTTGTATTATTTTTTTCTTTGTGTGCACTTTATTATTTCATATAAATTTAACCAAATATTGTAGAAAAATGTAACAACTAACAAATCCCTAAAAAGAAATAAGCTTGAACTTAAGCCTCTTGCAGAACGGGAAGTTATCTTTTTAACTCACAGTTAACTTCACATAAAGGGTTGACTCATATATTTTTGACAATTTTTTTTGTTAGCAGAGATTTATCAATAAAAAAAAAAGAATAATGAAACACACAAACTCGTTTTCAATGCACGTATAATTTCGACTGTATAAAATTACTACAATATTTTAATTCACTGACAGAAATTCCAAAGCCAATAGAACTAAGTTAAATATTCTATGTTGTTACAAAGTAATAAATAAGCAAAGTAGTTTTATAAAATTTTTAAATTAACTCTGTGCAAAAAAAAAAAAAAATAACTTGATGTTCTGCAAGTTGGCCTTATGTATCGGTAACTAAAATCTTCCATTTGCTCATGTTAGCCATTTTATCTTAAAACTGCAGTGTACACACCTCTTCGTGCACTTGCATGCATTAAAAGTATGTATATGTTGCAGTGTAGTGGTCAATATCTCTCCCTATACCAATACCCTACACCACGCCTGCAGTTACATTCTCATTACATATTTCTCCCCTTATAGTTAGCACACCACTCACAAATACCAGTCTCCCGCTTACGCTAACACCTTACGCTTGCATTCATACCGCGAGCATTTAGTTAACAACCATTGGTATTGTCTGGTCTTAAAATATCACAAAAAAAAAAAAATATATATATATAAAAAATAATTTGCTAAATCATGTTGTAGTTCTGTTCAACGCTAAATGAAAATTTATAAAATTACTTCCTTTCAAATCAATAGCAGGCACGAACTCCTTGTACTTAAATATTTCCGCATCATAAATTTCAACACGCACACACGTTTACAAAATACTACCAAGCGAATCTTCAAATACACAAACACGCACAAAATCAAAAATGCTGATTATTTTTTGTAGACAATTTTTGTGTCGAGTTTAACACGTCTTACCGTATTTTTTGCATTTTACTGCTTTGCAAATATGCAATGTAAAATAGGAAAAAAATACAAAACGATTTTTTCAAAAAGTGTGTAGAAGGGATGTAGTAATTTTTATTTTATTTTTTTTTTGCTGCCAGAAAGGTACGGTTGGACCAAGCAAGCAAAGGAAAGACCCAGTACTCATATGCTATCAATGGATATATTTGTGTGTTGCACTACGTGTGTGAATGGCAATACTTATGGTGTACGACGCGTATTAACGAGATTTTTAAATTGCTGAAAGGATAAAGGCTGAAATGGATATTGAGAAGGGAGATGTGAATAAGGACTCGGTATGTGGCAAAAATTGGTAAGCTTGTAGGAAATATGAAACGCTTTTTTTAAACGCGCTAATAAGTGGAACTTATATTGAGATTTCGAAGCACATATGTACATACATATGTAGTTGCTTTAACTGAATTACTTATAAATATTTTCAAAAAATTTGTGTCCCAAAAATAAATAGTTTCCATATATGAATTCCAATTTAAAATTTTTCCAAAAAATTCTCCCGAAAATTTCAAAAATTAAAAATTAAAACCTTAATTTTTTTACTTTTCCCTTAAATTGCCTGCAAACAATTAAACAAGTGGTAATGAAAATTGTGGTCCAAAAATTGTCCATTAATATTTCTTACACGAATATTTTCCACGATTTATTAACGCAAACATAAAATTTTCCCTAAAAAAAATATCTCAAAAGATTTTGACTAAATATTAATTTCCATAAATTTTTTTTGTTTTTAAAGTTTTCCGCAAAGGTGTATTTTTCCGTAAAAATTTTCTCAAAACATTCGTCACAAAAATCTCTTCCATTACATAAACTGAAATCTATTTTTAGTAAGAGTTTTTAAAGAAAATACATTTGTCTCAAAAAATTTGGCAATTGCAACTGAAGGGTGTTTTCCAAATTTTTCTTATTTGAATAAAAACAAAAAGTTTGCTCAAAAACGTACTTTGCACTAAAACTTTTCATAAAATATGCATGTACCTTATTTTTCCCGAAAGAATGCATTTTACCTTAAGGTTTTAAGAAAAAACTTGTCAAAAAATTTCTTTTTTAATATCAAAAAAGAAATTTAAATTTTTTCATGAGAAATGTGTTCCAAAAATTGTCCCAAAAATTTGCAACAAAACTATCTTACATTCTTAGTTTTTTATAAGCTGCTCTGATCTATTAATTTCCACACTAAAAAAAATGGTGCTAGTAAAATCAACAAATCTGTTCTGTTGTTCTTGACTTAACGGAGATTCGGTGAAATTGATCTAATTATGGTTAATTCGACAGAGTTATTTGTCAAGCGAACAAATTAGTTTAGTCATTTCAACAGAAGAGAAATTGTCGCTCTTAAGTTAACAAAATTCTGTAAAATTGACAGATTCCTAATCAATCTAACTGATTTTTCTGTTAACACAACTGATTTTACAGGTAATTCCAACAGCGAACAACAGTCAATGCATGAGCAAATTTCAAAGAGAATTTTACGCTCGCTGCGCTCTCTTCTTTGTACTTATGACGATGGTGCCACTTGTTTAAAAAAAAAACACCAAAAAAACATCCTTTTTTAATGTTGATGTTTCCGACAACATAAAATTTTTGGAATCGTTTCAACTTAAAGTGTTACGAAAATTAAACTTGCCGAATTACATGTAAAGTTACTCCAGTGGTGAATTAACTTCTAGCGATTTTTCTATAACTTACAAGTTCTCTATTTAAAACGTTATGTCAAACATTTATACAAGTTTTTTTCGAAACAATAAAGTGTGGAAACTACATGCGAGAGAAGAAATTGAGAATGAGCTGCGCTGCAACCGAAAGAATTGAGAATCAGTTTTGTAACTACTATTTTCATTTCTATTTGCAAAGTGAAGTTCAAAACTATAAATTAAATAAATTATAAAATGTAAAATTTGGTGAGACTGCGTTTAATAAAACAAAATAATGAAGTGTATAATGTTTAATGTGTGCCAGCATATTTGATGTGAGAACAATTGGCGTTCGGTTAGTAAGTGCCACTGTGGCGTGATGGTAGCGTGCTCCGCCTGTGTGTGGCCGTATGCCCTAGGTTCGCACCCCGGGCAATGCAACATCAAAATTTTAGAAATAACGTTTCTCAATTAGAAGAAAATTTTTCTAAGCGGGGTCGCCCCTCGGCAGTGTATGGCAAACGCTCCGAGTATATTTCTGCTATGAAAAGCTCTCAGTGAAAACTCATCTGCCTCGTAGATGCCGTTCGGAGTCGGCATAAAATATGTAGGTCCCGTCCGGCCAACTTGTAGGGAAAATCAGGAGGAGCACGACGCAAATTGGAAGAGAAGCTCGGCCTTAGATCTCTTCGGAGGTTATCGCGCTTTCCATTTATTTATTTATATGGCAACATAGGTACTTTCGTACAAAACTGTCGCAACAACTTTTTTTGTTCATTTGACTACTAAAACGGTCAATTACGAATCAACGATTTGTGCGCAGTTGATTCAACATCTTGTTGCGATGGATAAAAATTAACAGAAATTTCGGTTGAATTGACCCGTATTTCGGTTGAATATATTTGTGCCAAAAAAAAAAACCAACCAAAAAATTTTCCAAAAACAAAAACAAAATAATTTCTTCTTAAAAACAGTTTACCAAATATTGGCCCAAAAAATGTTTATAAAAATATCTCCCATCAATTCTGAACTCAGATTTAATGTTTCTCTAAAAAAAATTTCCCAAGAGAATATCCGCAAAAAACTTTGCCGGAACATCAAGATTTACTTAAATTTTTCAGAAAAACATTTTTTAATATTTTTCTGGAAAATATTTGTCACAAAAGTATGCTATATATTGTTTTTAACGCAAATTTATTTCTCCTAACAGTTTTCTGTGAAAACATATTTGTTCCAGAAAAATTGGTATTCAAAGGAAAATCAAAAAAAGGTTGTTCATAAAACATGTAACCCAATAATTTTCAACAAAATAAATTGGCAACGAAACATCTTGCATTATTTATGAGCTCAAATAAATTTTTTTATTTATTTAAAAATATGTAAAATTTATTTCTTTTTCCTAATTTTGAACAATATTGTCCCAAAAAGCATTTTTAAAAAAGCTTTTCTAAAAAGTGCCTTAGCGATAATGTTTTGCAAAAGTCTAAACCATTTTTTTTGTTTAGAAAAAAATTTTCTTTTTTTCAAATATTTAAATAATTTTTTTCAAAAATTGAAACTTTTATTTTTTCAAAAATACAGTAGTGTCCCAAAGTTAAAATTTTTTTTGCAACTACATATTCAATATCTCAAGTCATTAATATGTCCTAAAATTGTTATATAATTTCAGGTATGTTTCCCAAACTTTCTTTTTAAATCAAATAGGGCGGCAGATTGTGTTCAATTCCCTCGAAAATAATCAGAATTCAATATTTTTCTAGACTAATTTTCTTACATGGCTTTAAAAAATCCATACACTTGTAACTTTTCCTGTATTTAGTCGAGTGCGCGTGACCTCAGCAGCGCTACAAGCCGTTGTTGAGGTACAAAGGTCGCATAAATTAATTACGAATGCTTTTTTTTTATTTCAACACCATTTCAAAGTTCTTCCATCAATATGTTCATGGCCATTGGTGTGCCGCGTAAGGACACAGGAATAATATTGCACATGTATTGGCGAATTGAGTGCGATATGGGTGAGTGAGGATGCGAAATTATTTGCTTTTGGATTATATTTGAGCGCAAGTTGAAACAAATGAAAAATTATAAGAAGTTGGAATGTTTGGGTGTCTGTAATTGTGGGTTGATTTTTAAATATTTTTTTGTATGTTAAATTTTAGAAGTAAGTAAATAGAGCATTTCATAATTTAAACTTTTTTAACTTGCTCAAGCACATTTCTAATTTTCCGTTCTGAAGCGCTACCCTTTTTGTTAAATTCCCCCACTTTCTCAAACTTAGCCGTTGATGAATCAAGCAAATCCTTCAACTGTCAAATCTCCACTTTTTGTGCACACGTAAAAATAAAAATCCTACTCTGCCACGCTTGAGCTTAACAAACGTCTGTGCCATTTCCGTCTCATTTATGCGCCGATTTGCAGCAGAGCTACCCTAACAAAGGAAGTACCTGGGGGTAAGCAGGATATGCCCCTGCTTTTGCTGATGCTGAGTGCTAAAGCTGCATTGTTCAACAAGCTTAAAATTGATTATATGCGATTATTTTCAAGTGTCACTAAATCGCAAACAAAAGCGTGATATACGACAGAAGCTACAAACATTCGAATAATGAGCGCAGCAAAATAAAATTGCAAAAAAAAATCTAAATGTTTAACGACAAACAAAACAACCCCTAAAAGGCGATACAGTTTTTGCCAAAGGGGGTAGCAGATACTGCATATTGCTTATTTTTGTTTTATGTAAGTTTGTTGTTGTTATTGCAATAATTATTTATTTAAACCTCGCTATACATCAAGCTTACAAGGAGGTATTGAAGCAAGTGCGCGAACGTAAGCACTCGTCAGTTGTTAAAGTGTAACATATTTTTAGGCGGCGATACTCGAGACAACAGCGCGCAGTTAAATACCAGTTACACCCTTTTGTTGTCGCATTTTAATGCATAACAACAACGCACTCAATTGCTTCGCCAAACAATAGTGAAAGTCGCGTGTATTTTGCACAATCAGGAAAGAGGCAAACGGTCAAGTCAGCCTCCCGGATATAGCCATGAATTTGTTGCAGCGCAATCATTTGAGTGATGTATCGAGCATAACGGCGTGACGGTAAAATTTCTATTGAAACGTGCAACAAACAGAGATTTAATGAGCGGAGGAAAAGGTTGATGAGAAAATAGCATGCGAAAGCGCCTCGGGGATGGTATACAGGGTGACTCGGTTTTAAGTTTACTCACGGAGAAGATGTACCTTCAAAATTAAATTTTTTTCAGTCGAGCTGCTGCGAAAGGGCTGCGAACTATATGATCGCTTGAGGGCTCTACTTGACCAATGTGGTTTTCAGAATAACAGCTTCATAAAAAGAAATGTTCACCATTCAAATTCATAAAGAACGCCCTACCCCAACCTTTGAAAATTTTCGAAGTAGTTTAGGATAGAAGCTATTAAGAGTTAAAATTCGATATTAGAAAGGCGCTTCAAAATTTGTTCCACAAAATGGCTCAAGTGGGGTTTTATACAAAGGACAGTATTCCTACTGTTATCTTTACTTAAATTTATGAGAGAGAGGTGATGGGAAGAAACTTAACCCTAAAGGTTAGGATTCATATCATATTGAAGTATATGTTCTATACAACGAAAATTCAGTGGAAAAAATGTAGAGCATAAAATACGTAAGTTTCTTTACGAAAGGTCCACTTTTACCTATTTTGTAAACTGCTCAAACAATCTCGGTTCAGAAAGTCATTTTAATCAATTTCACAAATTTATTTATCAAAAAAATTGGAGGGTCACAATAGAATTAAAATGTTTCAGGTATTTATTTAGCAGACAATTTCAGTAAAGGGGGTCTCTCAGGTCAAATACTTAGCTGAATAACGCAATAGACCACTGAAAATAAAGAGAATATAAGCGCCTTAATGTATGCAATATTCGTTTGCTTTCGATAGATGGTGCTGCACTGATATTTTTAACAAGTGTAGTTCTAATTGATCAGCTTTTTGGAATCGCGTACTTGAGAAGGATAGTCACCGGGCTTTTTGTCTTACCATTAGAACTTGAAATCGCACAATGTAGCGATTCCATGAAAGTTTTGCAAAAAATTTGATGTGAGTTTGCGTAAAACATAAACTTTGGTATGCAACGTGTATATTAATCAATAAAGAAAATTTTAAAGTACATAACCGGTTCATATCACCACATATGTATGTTTGTACATCCCAAACATAACCTCATAAATGCTATCTATTCTAGTTGTACTCTTGAGAGTTCTTTTAGAATATCATAAAAGCCACACAGAAGAAAAATTTAGTTACGAAATTTTATTTATTTGTTTGTAATTGCTCTGCACGTGAATGATGGAAAAATGGGCGTATTCAAATAACTTTAATGCAAACCTCCCATACAAACCTAACCTCACAATATCTCTACTCTCCGGCACATCATTCCTATGATAATTTAGCTTCCACTACAGAAGCACTAAGAAAATTAGAGTTTATTGTTGACAAAAATTATATGAAATACATAAGCGCAGTAAAATAAAAAAACACTAACACACAGTGACCCCAAATATTAGACGTGAAATTGCGTTTGAGCAGAGAATCAAATCATCACTTTACCCTCCTCAAACGTAATAATTCACATGACCAAGCACCCTGCTTTCCATTGTCTATATGAACTATACACATTTCCACGCGCATTGTCCTGTAGTCTCATGCTACTCTCTTCGCTACTGCAGAGCTACCCTCACCCAGACGCTGCCGTCACTATTCGTGCTGCTGCTAATAAATCCATGTCAATTGGCATTCAAGCGGGCTTCAGATCTTTTGTTCTGCACTAATTCAAAATGCACACAATGCACGTAATACAATTTTTTTATACTGTCCCTAGTTTGTTATTGCTGCTTTTCGCCGTTGGCTGTATGTTGTTGTTGTTGTATTGTCTCTTATAATGATTAGACACGCAGGAAACGCTGGCAGCTGTTGACCAAATGTGCTTAGCTTAAAGATTCAGTTGTGCTCGTAATGTTAATGCAATTGTTCACAAGCTACATAATAAATATGACATATACACTAGGGTGGAGCAAAGAAACCGAGAGAAAAAGGGTTTGTAATTTATAAAACAGCGAGTTTTATACAAAAAAACAAAATTTTAGTATTAACTTTTATATAGATTTCTTAAAAAAAATATATGTATTTAAAAACTTTTTATTTAATTTACAAAAAAATTTTATTTAAAAAAAATTCAAATATCGATCTTTTTATGTGGAAATTTTCTTTTTTTAAAATTCTGTTATTTTTGAATTAGAAAAATACAAATATCAAAAAAAATATATGTGACCCGGCCTATGAAAAGGTGGCTTATGAATCAAAACAGAAATTGCGAGAAACAGCTGTTAAAGATAAACAATGAATTTCTTCAGTTTCTTAGTAGTTTTTCTTTTGCATTATGAACAGTCATGCCCAAAAGGCAACCAAAAAAGGCAAAAGAGCATAAATGAGATAAGTTCGTGTGTGTATATAAAGAGCGATGTTTTTTTCAATGCAAAGCACAAACCAGTTTCTGACCGAAAAAAAATTGTGTGAGTGCTCAGATTTAAAAGCAATGCTGAACGAGTAGGACGCGTGTCGCTTGTGAATAATGTCTGTCGAAGAAGAATTTAGCGAGGTTTTTCAAACATATTTCTGTGAAAACGAAGAGAATGATGATGATTCTTTCGATGATGTTGGTATCAATTGCGATGACGAACTACAAGCATTGTTTCAAGCTGAAGGTCAAATGGAAGTGGATGAAAATATCATCTCCAGAACACTTCTAAGCAAGTTAGGACTTTCTAGTTTTCACCACGTGAAAGAGCGTCTCAAAAACTATCGATACCAAAAAAAAAAAAGCGGAAAAATTATTTTTGAGTCATAAGCCAACTTTTCATAGGCCGGGTCACATATATATTATTAAGCTAAATTTAGATATTGATAATAAAATAAATTTTTTGAAAAATTTTAGGAATCTAACGAAAATACCCTCAAAATACGCCTTTTTATATACATTTTTTTTACTTTTGCTACTTTGTTTTTTATAAAAACATTTCTATTTTCGCTTCATTTAAAATTTTTCTTTTTTCATTTTGTGAATCTTTTAGCTGCTTTCTTATCTTTGAAGCACAAAGGAAAATTGATTTTACAATAATGTTAATTTTTTATAATATTGGAATTTTACAATTTTTTTAAATTCATTACTTTTAAAAATTTTGACACTTTGGACACGTTTTTGAATTTTCAAAAAAATTTAGCAATTTATGTTATTTACTTTCTTTTTGGTTTTAAAAATTCAAACTTTTGATACTTTTAATTTTGAGAATTTTTTGTTTGTTTTATTATCTTTAGAAAACAACGAAAATTCATTTTTTAAACTGAATTTTAGTATTAATTCTTTTTAATTCGATGTTTTTGGAAAAAAAAATTTAACTGAGATTTAAAACTAAAAAATCTCAAAAATTTTCAAAATATTTATTGTAAAATGAATACTTGAATTCTTTTTAATTTGTTGTTGAAAAAAATTAATCCAGGCTTTAAATAATACTAGTTAATGTATAAGGCTTTTAAAAATTTCAAAACTTTGTTTTTCAATAACTTTTTTCTATTCAAAAATTATTCTAACCGTTTTTTATTTTATAAAAGGCTAGTTTATTGATGATATTTTCGAGTTTGGTTATATTTAATAAATTTTGTTTATATTTCCATTTTAAAATTTTGCGAAAATTAATTTTAACGACTGTAAGAAACGGCACTAAAACAAATTTGTTTCCAAATTTTAAATTAAAAAAAATATTAGCGTCCTATCCTAATACAAAAATGAACATTCATTTACTCAAGCTAATACTCATTTGTGATTCTCTAGTACACAAATTTTACTAGTTTGAGTAATTGAATTTGAATAGCAATGCATTTTAAGGGATTCCAATTTGTTGTTGTTTTTACCATACAAAATTGCTTTTGAATATTCTATGAAAAATTTGTGTTGTAGCAAATATGAAATTAATGACAATTACGTACTCTCTTTTGGAGCGATGGAAATAACGGAACTAATTCAGAACAAAATTTGTTTCTTTATAATTTATTTAGTTTAACATATTTTTAGACAGCCGTATCGAATCGGTGGTTCAATTCATTGAAGGGCTCGTGGGTGATTTGAAGTATGTTGGAGTAGCTGAAAGAAATGACGCATAACCCAAACTCTCACGACTGAAGTGGAAGGAGCATAACTCATGTTCAGCCAGGGAGTCGATGCGACTATATTTGTTCATATATTTATGCCAGACACCTCAGACTTAACCTTTGTTAACCTAGCTAAAAAATACAAAGCTTGACTCAAATCATAACTGAACCAATGTTAAAAAAAGTTAATCAGTATAAAGTAACTTAACCTGACTTGACTTAACTTTACTTAAGCTTAAACGTAAAAGGAAGAAAGCTCAAGTGAAAGCTTTAATATATAATGCGATAACTGCCTTGTTTCTTCTATTATTATAAGCTAACGAAAGTTTAAACTTATCAATCGATTCCAACAAGCTTTTGAGTGAAAGCTGTATAAAATTGTATGTGAAAGTTTATAACAAACTCAAGTGAAAGCTTCAACCACTAAATTTTTGTCTTATTTCAGCCAGCGTTGTTTTAATATTTTACATAATTTTTTCTTTTCCAGAAAATCTGCCTGAAAGCTTCATTAAATGGTGAAGGGAAGCTTAAGTGAGATTCAGCAAAAACTTCAGTTGAAACTTGTTAGAGGAGATGAAATAATTCAACGTAAAGAGTGAAATATGAAAGCTCAGTCGATAGTTAGAACTTTGTTAATTTTTTGTATGTTTACACACGCCTATTATGATACATATTTTTAAATAAAGGAATATAAATTTCGGTTTGAAGTATTTAAAGAGAACACGTGTTCATTTCTCGCCCTCAAAGTTAAAAATTGTAATTTCCAGTTTGCCAAACACAGAGCGACAGAGTTGAAAAAAAAGCTAAAAACTCAAAACTCAATTGTGTGAAATTATAATTCCTTGCATGTCCATTTCAAAAGTCAACGTATCAACTTGTGTTAATAAATTAAAATCTCATACTACATATTTGAACAAGTTGTTTTTAGTAATTTTCCCTCATGTCATAAATTGTTTTAAAAACTCACTTTTTCAAAATATCCACCCCTAAATTCGAACACCAAAAGTCAACTAAATTACAAAGTCAATTCTAAGTACTTTTTTCTTTACATACAAACAAACAGCGAACATTTAATATTGCCTTTCACACTCTTTATTTTGATTTGTTTATTTTTCCTGCTAGCAGACAAAACAACAGCAACAACAAAGTAATAGCCGAAATTGAAGGGACAAGCAACATTTTTGGTCACCCCACTTTAAAACACACACAATTTTGTATGTGAAAACTTTTAAGTTTGGGCGTCTTTTAATTATGCCACTCCGAATGTATTTAAAATTGGGGGAAAATAAAATAGAAATAAAAAAATTATTAAAAAAACATGCAAGTCAAATAAAATAAAAGCAATAACAAATGCTAATAAAAATAAATAAATAAAATTCTTGATTGTGTTTATGTGTTGAAAAACAAGGCAACGAAAAAAGGCTAACAGTGTGTGCAGTGAGAATATTTTTTATTGTTGCTTTTCAACATGTGTTTTTTAATATGCACATATACAACAAAATTACTCAAGTGGAAAAAGAAAATAAAAACAAGTAAAATTCCTTAAAATATAAAATATTTACTTTGCCGAAAAAAAGCGGCCAAAATAAATAAGCGTAGCATGTTTTTAGGCGCTGGAAAGGCTGCCGCGCGTATTCCAACATATGTGAGGACATGAAGCAGCTTTTAGAGGTTTTTCATAAAAATGCGGTTGAGTGGCGCAGTTAAAGGGACCGAGCAGCGGTGTGCGTTGGAGTGGCTGGGAAAGGATAAAGCGCTTAGAGAAAGACTGGGAGTGGGTAAAATGCGGCTGGAGTTGAGTGGCGCTAATTTAAGTGATATGAGTTTCAAGTGGATGGAAAGTTGGAATGGAACGGAATATATTTAGTGTAGTGAGAAGTGAGTAATGCAGTGAAGTATTAAGAAGAGATCTGTTGAACTTTTAAGGCAATTTTCAGTAATATTTTAAAGTAAAATATTTAAGGAATTTAAATAATCAAAAAAAGAAAAAGTTAGCAGAGATAGAACAGCTAAAAACGTCCGAAAGAAATTTAAAATATTTCTCAAACTGTTCCAGTTTTTTAGTTTATGAGAGATTAGGTTTAAGAAAAAAAATAAATAAATAAATTTCTTCAAAATAATAAAAAAATCGAACAAAAACAAAAAAAATATTTATATTAACGATATATTCACAAAATATTTAAAAAAATATATAAAATGGAAAAAGTTCAAGTACAAAAAAAAATTAACTTGTATCACAAAAATTCCACAATAGAATTTTTTCCTGTTAATTTTAAAGAGTAAAGAAATAAAAAAAAATTGAAAAATATCAACAAAAAAATTGTTTAAAAAATTTCCCGACACTTTCTCAAATAAAAAAAAAAAAAAATAGATGGAAAACGTAACACGAACAGAAATTATACCTAAAACATCCAAACATTCATTTTTTTAATAATTTTGGAAAAATTTAAACAACGTGGCATGAGGACGGACAAGGCGACAGCTGTAAACAATACCAGTTACCAACAAGCATAACTTTAACACATGATTGCATACAAAGTATGTACTGTGGAAAGAGAATAAAATATGCAAGGAAGGCAATTGGGATAAAGTTTACAACAACTAAGGCATGACGTGGCTGAATGCGTTTGTAACACTTCAACCATCGTAGGAGTGCGTATTCAAATCCCACTCCCGGAAGAAATTAAAAATTGCTTCAAATAAATGTTTTCATACATTTAAAAGCAATAAGGGCAACCCTCGCTTAATTCATGCATTCGTTTTTTAATTAAATAATTTTTTTTAAATTTAAATGTAGAATACACATTTCTGCTTTGCAGATAATATTTTTTTCCTTACATATTTTAACTAAGAACAAACGAACATGACTAAAGAAATTTCAAAAAAATGTATATAATAAAAAAGATATTTAAATTTTGTTTGGGATTTCTATATTTTATTGTTTTTTGATTTCTATTATAAAACACAAAAAAGTTTCAAGAGAAAAAATATAAAATTTAAAAATTTATTTTTATATATTTGTTTTTCTCATGAAAAAATTTCTCAAAAATTGGGAAGAAAACTGTACACAAACAGAAATTGTGCTTAAGAACATTCAACAACTTTCTGTTGTTGTTTTATATTTTTTTGTTTTTGTCTTTTTGTTAAAATGCCGGATTCGCAACAATTGCTTTTCGAAATTAAGGAAATTATTATTTTTCATATTTAAAACAAATGACAAACGAACATGAATACAAAAAAATTAAAAAAAAATTGTATGATATGTTGTTTTTTTTTTAATTCTATATTTTATTGCTTTGAGTTTAAGTTAAGTTGCGCAAAAAAATTAATCAGGGTTAGCAAGTTTGCCAAAAATAAAAGAAGATATCTTTTTGACTTTTAAATTTTTTTTTATTATTTTATGTTTTGCTTTGAATTGGAAACAAAAAATAAAAGCAAATTAAAAATACTTCAACAAAAATTACACAAAACAATTTTATTTTAAAGAATTTTTTAAACCTAAAAAAATTTTAATCAATTTAAGGGTTTCTTCTGATGATGCCTTCTTCAAAACAGAAAAAATGTAATACTATAAACATATTTTTAAATGAAATTTAATTTCATTTTAATTTAAAGTCTCTTTGAACTTAGTTAAAATATATTTTTATTTTTGTACAGTAAATTTTGTTTTTGTAGAATATTCTGATTTAAAAAAATATTTATTTATTTTATTTTATTTATTTATATATACATTCCTAATAACAAAAATTTTACTTTGAAATTTTTCACTTTGTTTCTATTCTAAGCCTTTTTATAATTTCCCAATCACAATAAAGCTTCTATTGAAGCCAGCCTGCATCCGTGCATCTGCACCACAAAACCTTTTACCACCTTTTACTAATAATATTTTAGTAAACATAAACGCAATTAAATACCGGACACCAGAACGAACTTCAAAGGGAAAAACGGCGAAAAGCCGACAGCAATCAAAAGTGGCATGAACCGGCGCTCAGTGGCACGCACACAATCACACATATGCATGCACACCCACGTGCAAATAAATTTACATTTCCACAAGCCTTTTCCATTTTAAATTTGTGTTTTTTTTCGTACTAATTTTCGTGCAATCGAAAAGCTGCACCTGAAAAATTAATTTTTCATATGCGACACTAAGTGGTTACCAATAAAAGCAGTCGTGCGCAGAGAGCGATGCAAAGCCTAAAGCTAAAAAAATTATTGAAAACGGGCTAAGAAAAAATTTGTACTAAAAAAACACACAAACATAACGCAGTATGTATTTTAATTTTTTTGCATGCGATTTATTTATCGCGCCAATTACAAGTCACAAAGTTTCACCGAACATTTTTTTGTTAGCATTGCGTTTTTTTAGAAAGAATTTGGCCAACCATTCTCGGGAATCCAAAAAAAATATTTATAACATTGAAAATTGTAGAAGTTTCTCAAACAGCATTGTTTTTATTGCTTTTCGCGGCAAATAGCAGTATACACAGTACTGTAGTACTTTTTTGCTTTCTTCTTTTTCGTTGCTTACTTTTGGTTTTTATGTTGCAATACAATATTTTTTTTAGCACTTTGTAAGATTAGCTTCAGAAAATGTTTGCTGATATAAATTCTCCAAAAATTAGCAAAGCGGTTTAGGATATTGTTACCTAATTTGGCCAATAAATCTAAATAAGCTGGAAGTGACGTTTTATGGCGGAAAGTTGTTGAACATTGGCTATATTTCATCAAATGTTTATACTTAGGTGAGAAAACAGGTTAAGCTGTTTGAGTGCAGGCGTGTTTGAATGACTTTCCACTACTTTTAGGTGCAAGCAAAACATTTGTCAAAAAAAATAGAGCACTTTTTCAAAAAAAAAAAAATGTTTTAGTTTCTATTATACTATTTTAATGTTACAAAAATAGGTTAAGAGCGTACATTTTAAACATTTGGAATATATAAAGATCCTTAAATTCTTAGCATACTTTTAGGCTTACGGGTTATAGTTTTTTCCCGCTTCTTGTCTTCTGCCTGTGTCTTCTGCAAGTAGCACTTCTGGTCAGGAAGTTTCCTTCTGTATGCACTCGTCGTCCTTTTGTGAAGTTTGTTTTAGAAATCGACAATCCTACTTAAAAGAGAACGACATTCAAAGAAATGTTTTCCGAAACCAGTGAATTTTACTTTTGTGGATCAATCTACAATTTCGTTTCAAACCTATCACAGTCTCTTCGTCCCGCTAGATTAATTGAAATTATGAAACCACATCACACTTAGCTTTGGTATAGATTTTTCTTGTCTGAAATTTTCCATGCATTAGACTGGTTCTCAAACTTTTTATTTCTTTACTGTTTAAAGGCTCAGCATAAAACTATGTGAGCGTACCCCGTGATGCGATCTTGGAATAACAAGTTTGTGTTTTAACCAAAAAAAGAGATATGTTTATAATGTTGATTTTTTTTCTAAATATGTGCAAATTCCCTTATAAGATAAGCTTTAAGCTAAAATATCGTGACCAATCGTCCAGCTTTAAAATGCCTCTCAAATTATTCATAGCTTTCAAAACATAAAGCGACTTCTTTAAGTTTTACAGAGAGATGCCTAAAAGTATGCGACGTTTATGCATAATACACACATGACAATATTTTCTCCATGTTTGGAGTACCGAAATCATTCTGAGAATCAGATAGAAGCAACGAAATATGAACGAACGTTTTTGGGTTAAAATAAGACGATAAGCTTAATATGCTACTTTTTCCACGATATTAATGAATATTGCCACAGAACGTGCTGTTTGCTTAGTATTACAAGTACTATGTGTAAAAGAATGGAGTGCTTTAATAAAGTGTATATCTGTATCTACCATAAATTTATAAGAAGGAAGTCATGCCATTACTATTTTAAGGCGTAATGCTAATTTTGGCCTATTTAAAAAAAGCGGCGCACAAAATCGTATACGAATTTAAAGTACCTAATCCGGCAATCAAATATCTATTTGACTTTCCAAATAATATTTGATAAGTGAGCAAATAAATTGCTTTGTTATAAGTAGTTATTTAGTTTACGTATAAGAAAGTAAAAAATCTACAAAAATGTTCTTGAATAGAAAAAGGATGAATAAAAAATATTTCAGAGCACAAGGCATTATACACTAAAGTCGTGTGCCGTTGAACCGGAAAGAAAGGATAAGGACCGAAATTATTTAAATTTTGCTAATAAAAAAGGTATCAACAGTTTGTGCGCCTAAAAGCACACCAACATTCTACTCATGCGGTCTGAGGAAACTCATTTGCGTTTTTTATTTGCCTAACAACTACATACATTGTTATCTAAAAAGTGACATGAACAGTTTTCCATTATTTAAATGCATGAATTTTTTATCTAATTTTTGCTAACCATAAGAGATTTTTTCTTCCGAATCCTTTTTTTTTATGCATCCGGACTATTTGTGCTCGTTGAACGTGTACCGCAAAGGGTCAACAAATTTTCATTTATCTGCATATTCAATAATTCTCTAAAGATATGTAAAATCAGAAAATGAAAAGGATATTCCAGTTGTATCCTTATTTTATTCAATTTCATTTTTTCGAAATACATTGGAAATCCAAACGCCACTGTGGGTCAGTGGGCTTTTTATTTACTTGCTCACACACATTGTTAGAGGTCAGTTTACTCCCGCAGGCAACCTCGTTGAATCTTTGAGTTATTTTGTTATTCCGTTTTCAGTTAACCGCACGATTTTCATATATGAATATAATATAAGAGCATGAATTTACATATATGGGCCATTCCCATTAGGTACTAAAGACGAACAGGTTTCAAATTTAAAATTTCATTATTTATATTTACAGGAAAGAAATTTTGGAGCTTTGAAAAAACATTAAATTATCCATGCTGCATTGGTTTGAGTAAAAAGTCATTAGCTTTTTTAATTCAACTTTGAATTTTGAACTTTGGAAAGTATATTACATTTTTTTTTATTTCTTCACTAAGATTAAGTTTAAAAATTTGATTTTGAAAATTTTGAGTTAGTATTTGGAGAACTGAAGTTTGACTAAAAAAGAACAGAAAGGGCCTCTGAAGTAGTAATATATCTATTTTTTATTAGGAATTTTGAGTAACGTAAAAAATTTGCACATTTGTATTGATAATTGGAGAAAGGAAGTTTGAATTGAAACAAAGATTCGATAATTGAAAATAATTTGAAAAATTTTGAAATTTTAATCAAAAATATGTATATTAAATTTGTGATTTATAATAATTTTTAAATTGTAAAAAAATTTTTTTTAAATTCACATTAATAAATTGAATAAACTAAACGAAACTGACAGAAAAATAAAATTTTAATGCGTATTTTTGATTTATAACATTATTTGGCAAAAACAAATCCGTACGTCATCGAACGATCGGTTGTATGGGATATATACTATATATAGCTCCGATCGAAATAATTTTTTCATGAAATCTTCTATGATATATTAGAATAAATATCACTAAGTTTAACGTTTTTATATTGGAAATTAAGGGAGAAATTGCCAAAAATCTTTCTATCTGAACGATCGTTTGTATGGGATATATAAAAGTGATTTTTTCAGAAAATCTTCTATGATATATTAAAATATACATCACCGAGTTTCACGTTTATACTTTCTAAATTAAGGGAGAAATGGCCTAAAATCTTTCTATCTGAAAGATCGGTTGTATGGGATATAACTATCAGACCAATTATAATTATTCGCGCGGAATTTTGTTCTCGCGGATTTTTTATTCCCGCGGAAAAATTCCTCCAATTCTTTTCTCCTAGGGAGAAGAAGAATTGTGGAATAGGAATTTCGAATTTTCGAAGTCAGCTGTTTTGTCAATTGAAATTTCGTTGCGCATTTCTTATTTTGTTTAAAATATTGTAAAGTTTAATTATTATTGCCAATTTGTTTTAAATAAATAAACAAGGTATAAACAATGCACATTATTGCATTTTATGTGGCAACATCAACAGAGCAGCATAAGAAGAAGACCGGCGGGATAACACAAATCCGCCAGAGTTGCCTGCATTCATTCTGCAAAGCAATTTTCTGGCGGCCAAGTCGAGTTGAGTTCGCCTTTCGCTATATGCCAAAATCTATTTAAGCCTTCTTAAAAAATCCTGGAGCAATTTCTGGATGGCTGCATCAAATATGCGAAGAGCTCTTCCGTTGCTTATGATATATTTTTCGACTTAAAATAAAGAATATTGTAGTTGTTGTTGTCGTTGTATTAACAGTGAGAATATTGTGGTAGAATGTAAATACATAATTTACCACAAATTTGTACAAATAAGCGTTCTTTATTAAAATAACCAATTTCCTTTAACTATTTTGATGCATTCCCTTTAATTTAACTAGTGAAAAAACTCCTATGAAATGGCAGAGAAATCTCCCTCTCCCTCACATTCATAATACCTACTTTTCTCCCATAACCGGTTTCCGCTTTTTCGAACATTGTTCAGAATAGGAGGAAAGGGAGAACTGAAAAAACGCACAAGCAATTTTTATTTAGAATACGAGGAATGGGAGAAGGGAAAAAACTCGCACGGAATTTTCGTTTAGAATTGGGCTGTATATATAGCTCCGATCAAAGTGATTTTTTCAGGATATCTTCTATGATATATTAGAATATATATCAACGAGTTTCACGTTTATACTTTCTAAATTGCGGCAGAAATGACCAAAATCGTCTTATCTGAACGAACGGTTGTATGGGAGATATATGTTATAGTGGTCCGATCCTACCGGATCCGACAAATGTCTAATATAATACAAAAATACATCCTTGTGCCAAAGTTCATTGAGATATCTCAACATTTGAGGGACTAGTTCGCGTTCAAACAGACAGACGGACGGACAGACGGACATGGCTATATCAACTCAGTTCGTCGCCCTGATCAATTCGGTGTACTTAATGGTAAGTCTATCTTCTATATTTCTCAACGTTACAAACAGCGGACCAAAGTTAATATACCATTTCATGTTCATGAAAGGTATACAAATTAAAAATTTTGTCTCAGTATTTACAAACGATGATCTTTAACCTTTTGAAGAAAAAATTCTGTTAATTTTTTGATTAATATTTCGAGAAGTTGGGTTTAAATTAAAAAAATTGTAAAACAAAGTTTTTAGTAAAAAAAAGTTATGAAATTTTAATTTAAAACAAACAACTAAAATTTAAGAAGTTGTTTTTACTATTATAATTTTAAATTTCAAAATAGATTTTTTTAAATTTTGCATTAACAAATCAAATTAATTAAACGAAACTAGAAAAAATAAAAATTTAATTTTAATAAAAATTTTAAATAAAAAATGTATTTAAGTTTTTAAATTTTTTTCTGAAATCTGAATGCCAAAATTTTATTTAAAAACATTTAGAGTTTGGATTTCGGTTTTAAATAAACTCGCTTTTTTTTCTAGCTGGCTTGAGGTCTGAATTGAAATAAAAACACAAGGGTTTTTTATATATTACCAATATATTTCGATTACACACGGTAATCGTCTTCAGGGTGAACACTACAAAACATAAAAACAACAAAATAAATAAATAAATAACAAATTTTCTAACATACAAGTTTTAAAAAATTAATAACATACATTTTTTACACGTGTGTATCACTTGACGTGGAGTTTATCACTGATCGTTTGTTTGTCAACAAATATCTATAGAAGCTAGCAGAGTTATCTACGTCCGTTTTGTAGTTCATTCGTTTACTGGTTGGTGTGTTAATAATGTGAAGCATTTCCAGAGTAAATCGTTTTCTGTAATGTTGTTCTTGTTGAAGAATAGTAGCTTTGTCAAAGTTTGGTGAGTGGGAGTTTTCAGTACAGTGGGTCATAAGTGCAGTTTTTTGGTTTGCAGTATTTGTAATCCGATTTGTGTTGCGCTAGTCTAGTTTTAAGTTTGCCTTTTGTTGTTCCAACATATACGCTGTGGCATGGTTTGTTGTTTTTTCCATTGCAAGGGATTTCGTACACTATATTGCTTTTTTCTGTATGTGGAAGTTTTGATTTTGTTTGATTATATATGTTTTTTAATGTATTTATCGGCTTATGGGTTATTTTTACTTCATCTTTGTTGTAGCAGTCTGATTTGGCCAATCGTTCCGACAATTTTGGCACATAAGCTACTGACTTAAATATTTTCTGCGGTTTTTCTTTTTCTCTTTCTTGATTCTTTTCTTCTTGATATTTATTTAAAAGTGTTTTAATTATGTTTTCAGGAAAATCATTTCTTCTTAACAATAGTTTTAATTCATTTTTAATTTCCTCGTGGTAAGTGTCGTCCGTAATTTCTAACATTCTTCTTATACAGCCCATTGCTGTATTCATTATCATAATGATAATGATAATGATACATACAGAACAGAGTAGTTAACAAAAAGGTCGCCAAAATCAAAAAAGGTTTTAAATAAATAAAAAAGTTGTTTGAAAATTGTCGAAATTTAAATTAAACAATTTTTTTGTTAAAAATATATAATAATTTTTCATTTTTAAAAAATAATTTTTTTTTGTACATTTTTTAAATTACATTTGAAAAAGTGAAGGTTGAATTCAAAAATTTTTTTTTTAATTTGTAAATTTCAATCCATTTTTTTTTGCAAAACTACATCAGAGATTTTAGTTTGAAAAAAAAAAAAAACAATTTGTTTTTACAAAAACTAAATTTAAGTTTAGTAAAAGAAATAAGTTCAAAATTTGTCACCTAAAAAAATGTTATTCAAACATTGAATTGGAATATTGGTGAACTCATTGAAAGTTACCGTTACTTCTTTGAATTATTTTAGAAATTTTTCAAAAATTGTCTGTAAAAAATGTTACAAAACGCAAAAAATAAAAAAATTAAAAATGTTTGGGTATTTCAAAATTTTGTTAACGTTTTACAATTTTCTTATATTGCCTTCGCGTAACGAATAAACTCTTTTTAATCCCAACAATTCCAGCAGTTTGATTTGGAACGACCCACAAATTTATTCTGCTTTAGCTGCTAAACATATTTATTTATCTTCGAATGACTTGCCTCACTTGAGCCTTCTTCTTTTGGACCTTCGCTGCGTGCGGCGGCCATTTCGGCTCTGTCCCTTGTGCCTTTTTTGATAGGCAATTTATATCTGTGACCTACAAATAAAACAGCTACAGCAGTGCATAACAAAGAAGTAATAAAACAATGGATTTAACGGTAATAAAGAAAAAATACACCGAAAGTTACAAAAATGTAGCGCGCTTTAGGGCGCTAAAACGCAAATAATCGACTCGTAAAATTGGTTCTGACTGTTGTTATTTCACATTTGGCTTAGCGTTTGTATATTATTATTATTCTTTACTGCTATAATTTCTCTTAACTGTGTTGCTTTTGTTCTTTCGGCAATATCGTTTGCCTTAATCGTAATTTACGAGTAAATTTATATTAGCCAGGGCTTAATCGCTTTTTCTCCCGCAAGTTCAATCCTTTTCATATTTACACTCTCTTTTCTAGTGTGCTTACTTTCGCATTTTTTTTTTTTTTTGCAATTTAACATCCTATCAATTTGGTTTACTATGCCGCGTGACCTTTAACCTTTACTACGAGTATTAACAGCTTTAATTTGATCCCTTTCGTAGATTAGTTCGCAAATTTGTAAAATGATATGAACTTTTTATTTACCCCCCATCATCTATAATTAGTCTTGTGAATATGTGAATGTGTTTAAAAAATACACAATAAATTTAAAAAAGGTTAAATTGAAGTGGTCGAATATTTTCCATAGCAAAATAACAGTAGATCAATAAAAATGCGTGTTTTTGGAAAGATGGGATATAGTTGGTGTAAATCTTTGATCTTTGAAAGAAATAACAACTACAAATGGTTAAGAGGACAGTCTTTAAAGTTAAAATGCTCTAAAATATTTTTAAAATAAATCTCAAAAAGTTCTTTTATAAAAAATTTAATATTTTTGAAATTTAAAATTTTATTAGAAAAAATATTCTTATTTAACACCAACAACAAAAAATAGTAGTTTATGTTAGTTAGTTTAATCTGAAATCAGAATTTTTATTGTTGGAAAATAAAATTTAAGTCTTTACAAAAAATCGTTCTTTAATCGTATTAAAAAAAAAAATTGTATTACAAATTTTGTCAATATGCAAGTTAAATGCATACTAAACATATTCTAGGTTTGTTAAAGATTGAAACACGAAAACATCTTTAATAATATTTGGTACACCTTTTAGAGATTTCGTACTAAAAATGTTTAAATTCTAGCTCTACTGAAATCTCAACATAAGCTAGAAACAAATACAAGTCTAAAAATATTTAGTACTAAAGACTTTTGAAGTCAAAACAAGAAAACACTCATCTGAAACTAAAACAAGATAGAAAGTGCGGGCTTTAGTACTTAAAAAAATGCTGTTTATTTTATTAAGCAAATTTCTGCAAAATATGCAAATGTTTAACAAAAATAATAGTGAAGAAAGTAAGTTAAAGTACTAAAATTTTTAAATTTCAATTAAATTATGTACAAAAAATTTCAGTTGGAACGAAAAATGCAAAAAAATCGTATAAAATAATACTTCCGGAATATAATTTTGAATTACAAATAAAATGGTTTGAAGACAGCAAAACCAAACAGATTTAGGAGGGATTTATTTTTAAAAATTATACATTTCCAACTCTATATTAAGTACTAAATTTTTTTTTTATTTTATTTTAAAAACTTCACTCCTAATTGAAAATCGAAAATTTTGATGAAAACAAGTAAGGAAGGCTAAGTTCGGGTGTAACCAAACATTACATACTCAGTTGAGAGCTATGGAGACAAAGTAAGGGAAAATCACCATGTAGGAAAATGAACCTAGGGTAACCCTGGAATGTGTTTGTATGACATGTATATCAAATGGAAGGTATTAAAGAGTATTTTAAGAGGGCCATAGTTCTATAGGTGGACGCCTTTTCGAGATATCGCCATAAAGGTGGACCAGGGGTGACTCTAGAATTTGTTTGTACGATATGGGTATCAAATTAAAGGTATTAATGAGGGTTTTAAAAGGAAGTGACCCAGACCATCATCTGTCGGGTACCGCTAATTTATTTATATATGTAATACCACGAACAGTATTCCTGCCAAGATTCCAAGGGCTTTTGATTTCGCCCTGCAGAACTTTTTCATTTTCTTCTACTTAATATGGTAGTTGCCACACCCATTTTACAAAGTTTTTTCTAAAGTAATATTTTGCGTCAATAAACCAATCCAATTACCATGTTTCATCTCTTTTTTCATATTTGGTACAAAATTATGGCATTTTTTTCATTTTTCGTAATTTTCGATATCGAAAAAGTGGGCGTGGTCATAGTCGGATTTCGGCCATTTTTTATACCAATACAAAGTGAGTTCAGATAATTACGTGAACTGAGTTTAGTAAAGATATATAAATTTTTGCTCAATTTATCGTGTTAACGGCCGAGCGGAAGGACAGACGGTCGGCTGTGTATAAAAACTGGGCGTGGCTTCAACCGGGTTCGCCCTTTTTCACAGAAAACAGTTATCGTCCTCGAATCTAAGCCCCTACCAAATTTCACAAGGATTGGTAAATTTTTGTTCGACTTATGGCATTAAAAGTATTCTAGACAAACTAAATGAAAAAGGGTGAAACCACGCCCATTTTGAAATTTTCTTTTATTTTTGTATTTTGTTGCACCATGTCATTACTGGAGTTGCATGTTGACATAATTTACTTATATACTGTAAAGATATAAACTTTTTTTTTAAATTGACTAAACAACTTTTTTTTTAAAAGTGGGCGTGGTCATTCTCCGATTTTGCTAATTTTTATTAAGCATATATATAGTAATAGGAGTACCGTTCCTGCCAAATTTCATCATGATATCTTCAACGACTGCCAAATTACAGCTTGCAAAACTTCTAAATTACCTTCTTTTAAAAGTGGGCGGTGCCACGCCCATTGTCCAAAATTTTACTAGTTTTCTATTCTGCGTCATAAGTTCAACTCACCTACCAAGTTTCATCGCTTTATCCGTGTTTGGTAATGAATTATCACACTTTTTCGATTTTTCGAAATTTTCGATATCGAAAAAGTGGGCGATGTCGTTCATTTTAAATAGCGATCTGAAATGAGTGCCCGGGAACCTACATACCAAATTTTATCAAGATACCTCAAAATTTACTCAAGTTATCGTGTTAACGGACGGACGGACGGACGGACATGGCTCAATCAATTTTTTTTCGATACTGATGATTTTGATATATGGAAGTCTATATCTATCTCGATTCCTTTATACCCGTACAACCAAGCGTTATCCAATCAAAGTTAATATACTCTGTGAGCTCTGCTCAACTGAGTATATACATCTTAATGCAAAAAAAGAACTAAAAATTTTAAATATTAAAATCTTCAAAAAAATTTGTTCCCGTAAAACGAAGCTCTAAAACAAATTGTCGAAAAATAATTATTTATTATATTAGCCAGGGCTTAATCGCTTTTTCTCCCGTAAGCTCAATCCTTTTCATATTTACACTCTCTTTTCTAGTGTGCTTACTTTCGCATTTTTTTTTTGCAATTTAACATCCTATCAATTTGTTTTACTATGCTGCGTGACCTTTAACCTTTACTACGAGTATTAACAGCTTTAATTTGATCCCTTTCGTAGATTAGTTCGCAAATTTGTAAAATGATATGAAAATTTTATTTACCCTCCATCATCTATAATTAGTCTTGTGAATATGTGAATGTGTTTAAAAAATATACAATAAATTTAAAAAAGGTTAAATTGAAGTGGTCGAATATTTTCCATAGCAAAATAACAGTAGATCAATAAAAATTCGTGTTTTTGGAAAGATGGGATATAGTTGGTGTAAATCTTTGATCTTTGAAAGAAATAACAACTACAAATGGTTAAGAGGACAGTCTTTAAAGTTAAAATGCTCTAAAATATTTTCAAAATAAATCTCAAAAAGTTCCTTTATAAAAAATTTAATATTTTTGAAATTTAACAATTTTATTAGAAAAAATATTCTTATTTAACACCAACAACAAAAAATAGTAGTTTACGTTAGTTAGTTTAATTTGAAATCAGAATTTTTATTGTTGGAAAATAAAATTTAAGTATTTACAAAAAATCGTTCTTTAATCGTATTAAAAAAAAAATGTATTACAAATTTTGCCAATATGCAAGTTAAATGCATACTAAACATATTCTAGGTTTGGTAAAGATTGAAACACGAAAACATGTTTAATAATATTTGGTACACCTTTTAGAGATTTCGCACTAAAAATGTTTAAATTCTAGCTCTACTGAAATCTCAACATAAGCTAGAAACAATTACAAGTCTAAAAATATTTAGTACTAAAGACTTTTGAAGTCAAAACAAGAAAACACTCATATGAAACTAAAACAAGATAGAAAGTGCGGGCTTTAGTACTTAAAAAAATGCTGTTTATTTTATTAAGCAAATTTCTGCAAAATATGCAAATGTTTAACAAAAATAATAGTGACGAAAGTAAGTTAAAGTACTAAAATTTTTAAAGTTCAATTAAATTTAAATTATGTACAAAAAAGTTCAGTTGGAACGAAAAATGCAAAAAAATCTTATAAAATAATACTTCCGGAATATAATTTTGAATAACAAATAAAATGGTTTGAAGACAGCAAAACCAAACAGATTTAGGAGGGATTTACTTTTAAAAGTTATACATTTCCAACTCTATATTAAGTACTAAGATTTTTTTTTTATTTTATTTTAAAAACTTCACTCCTAATTGAAAATCGAAAATTTTGATGAAAACAAGTAAGGAAGGCTAAGTTCGGGTGTAACCAAACATTACATACTCAGTTGAGAGCTATGGAGACAAAGTAAGGGAAAATCACCATGTAGGAAAATGAACCTAGGGTAACCCTGGAATGTGTTTGTATGACATGTATATCAAATGGAAGGTATTAAAGAGTATTTTAAGAGGGCCATAGTTCTATAGGTGGACGCCTTTTCGAGATATCGCCATAAAGGTGGACCAGGGGTGACTCTAGAATTTGTTTGTACGATATGGGTATCAAATTAAAGGTATTAATGAGGGTTTTAAAAGGAAGTGACCCAGACCATCATCTGTCGGGTACCGCTAATTTATTTATATATGTAATACCACGAACAGTATTCCTGCCAAGATTCCAAGGGCTTTTGATTTCGCCCTGCAGAACTTTTTCATTTTCTTCTACTTAATATGGTAGTTGCCACACCCATTTTACAAAGTTTTTTCTAAAGTAATATTTTGCGTCAATAAACCAATCCAATTACCATGTTTCATCTCTTTTTTCATATTTGGTACAAAATTATGGCATTTTTTTCATTTTTCGTAATTTTCGATATCGAAAAAGTGGGCGTGGTCATAGTCGGATTTCGGCCATTTTTTATACCAATACAAAGTGAGTTCAGATAATTACGTGAACTGAGTTTAGTAAAGATATATAAATTTTTGCTCAATTTATCGTGTTAACGGCCGAGCGGAAGGACAGACGGTCGGCTGTGTATAAAAACTGGGCGTGGCTTCAACCGGGTTCGCCCTTTTTCACAGAAAACAGTTATCGTCCTCGAATCTAAGCCCCTACCAAATTTCACAAGGATTGGTAAATTTTTGTTCGACTTATGGCATTAAAAGTATTCTAGACAAACTAAATGAAAAAGGGTGAAACCACGCCCATTTTGAAATTTTCTTTTATTTTTGTATTTTGTTGCACCATGTCATTACTGGAGTTGCATGTTGACATAATTTACTTATATACTGTAAAGATATAAACTTTTTTTTTAAATTGACTAAACAACTTTTTTTTTAAAAGTGGGCGTGGTCATTCTCCGATTTTGCTAATTTTTATTAAGCATATATATAGTAATAGGAGTACCGTTCCTGCCAAATTTCATCATGATATCTTCAACGACTGCCAAATTACAGCTTGCAAAACTTCTAAATTACCTTCTTTTAAAAGTGGGCGGTGCCACGCCCATTGTCCAAAATTTTACTAGTTTTCTATTCTGCGTCATAAGTTCAACTCACCTACCAAGTTTCATCGCTTTATCCGTGTTTGGTAATGAATTATCACACTTTTTCGATTTTTCGAAATTTTCGATATCGAAAAAGTGGGCGATGTCGTTCATTTTAAATAGCGATCTGAAATGAGTGCCCGGGAACCTACATACCAAATTTTATCAAGATACCTCAAAATTTACTCAAGTTATCGTGTTAACGGACGGACGGACGGACGGACATGGCTCAATCAATTTTTTTTCGATACTGATGATTTTGATATATGGAAGTCTATATCTATCTCGATTCCTTTATACCCGTACAACCAAGCGTTATCCAATCAAAGTTAATATACTCTGTGAGCTCTGCTCAACTGAGTATATACATCTTAATGCAAAAAAAGAACTAAAAATTTTAAATATTAAAATCTTCAAAAAAATTTGTTCCCGTAAAACGAAGCTCTAAAACAAATTGTCGAAAAATAATTATTTATTATATTAGCCAGGGCTTAATCGCTTTTTCTCCCGTAAGCTCAATCCTTTTCATATTTACACTCTCTTTTCTAGTGTGCTTACTTTCGCATTTTTTTTTTGCAATTTAACATCCTATCAATTTGTTTTACTATGCTGCGTGACCTTTAACCTTTACTACGAGTATTAACAGCTTTAATTTGATCCCTTTCGTAGATTAGTTCGCAAATTTGTAAAATGATATGAAAATTTTATTTACCCTCCATCATCTATAATTAGTCTTGTGAATATGTGAATGTGTTTAAAAAATATACAATAAATTTAAAAAAGGTTAAATTGAAGTGGTCGAATATTTTCCATAGCAAAATAACAGTAGATCAATAAAAATTCGTGTTTTTGGAAAGATGGGATATAGTTGGTGTAAATCTTTGATCTTTGAAAGAAATAACAACTACAAATGGTTAAGAGGACAGTCTTTAAAGTTAAAATGCTCTAAAATATTTTCAAAATAAATCTCAAAAAGTTCCTTTATAAAAAATTTAATATTTTTGAAATTTAACAATTTTATTAGAAAAAATATTCTTATTTAACACCAACAACAAAAAATAGTAGTTTACGTTAGTTAGTTTAATTTGAAATCAGAATTTTTATTGTTGGAAAATAAAATTTAAGTATTTACAAAAAATCGTTCTTTAATCGTATTAAAAAAAAAATGTATTACAAATTTTGCCAATATGCAAGTTAAATGCATACTAAACATATTCTAGGTTTGGTAAAGATTGAAACACGAAAACATGTTTAATAATATTTGGTACACCTTTTAGAGATTTCGCACTAAAAATGTTTAAATTCTAGCTCTACTGAAATCTCAACATAAGCTAGAAACAATTACAAGTCTAAAAATATTTAGTACTAAAGACTTTTGAAGTCAAAACAAGAAAACACTCATATGAAACTAAAACAAGATAGAAAGTGCGGGCTTTAGTACTTAAAAAAATGCTGTTTATTTTATTAAGCAAATTTCTGCAAAATATGCAAATGTTTAACAAAAATAATAGTGACGAAAGTAAGTTAAAGTACTAAAATTTTTAAAGTTCAATTAAATTTAAATTATGTACAAAAAAGTTCAGTTGGAACGAAAAATGCAAAAAAATCTTATAAAATAATACTTCCGGAATATAATTTTGAATAACAAATAAAATGGTTTGAAGACAGCAAAACCAAACAGATTTAGGAGGGATTTACTTTTAAAAGTTATACATTTCCAACTCTATATTAAGTACTAAGATTTTTTTTTTATTTTATTTTAAAAACTTCACTCCTAATTGAAAATCGAAAATTTTGATGAAAACAAGTAAGGAAGGCTAAGTTCGGGTATAACCAAACATTACATACTCAGTTGAGAGCTATGGAGACAAAGTAAGGGAAAATCACCATGTAGGAAAATTAACCTAGGGTAACCCTGGAATGTGTTTGTATGACATGTATATCAAACGGAAGGTATTAAAGAGTATTTTAAGAGGGCCATAGTTCTATAGGTGGACGCCTTTTCGAGATATCGCCATAAAGGTGGACCAGGGGTGACTCTAGAATTTGTTTGTACGATATGGGTATCAAATTAAAGGTATTAATGAGGGTTTTAAAAGGAAGTGACCCAGACCATCATCTGTCGGGTACCGCTAATTTATTTATATATGTAATACCACGAACAGTATTCCTGCCAAGATTCCAAGGGCTTTTGATTTCGCCCTGCAGAACTTTTTCATTTTCTTCTACTTAATATGGTAGTTGCCACACCCATTTTACAAAGTTTTTTCTAAAGTAATATTTTGCGTCAATAAACCAATCCAATTACCATGTTTCATCTCTTTTTTCATATTTGGTACAAAATTATGGCATTTTTTTCATTTTTCGTAATTTTCGATATCGAAAAAGTGGGCGTGGTCATAGTCGGATTTCGGCCATTTTTTATACCAATACAAAGTGAGTTCAGATAATTACGTGAACTGAGTTTAGTAAAGATATATAAATTTTTGCTCAATTTATCGTGTTAACGGCCGAGCGGAAGGACAGACGGTCGACTGTGTATAAAAACTGGGCGTGGCTTCAACCGGGTTCGCCCTTTTTCACAGAAAACAGTTATCGTCCTCGAATCTAAGCCCCTACCAAATTTCACAAGGATTGGTAAATTTTTGTTCGACTTATGGCATTAAAAGTATTCTAGACAAACTAAATGAAAAAGGGTGAAACCACGCCCATTTTGAAATTTTCTTTTATTTTTGTATTTTGTTGCACCATGTCATTACTGGAGTTGCATGTTGACATAATTTACTTATATACTGTAAAGATATAAACTTTTTTTTTAAATTGACTAAACAACTTTTTTTTTAAAAGTGGGCGTGGTCATTCTCCGATTTTGCTAATTTTTATTAAGCATATATATAGTAATAGGAGTACCGTTCCTGCCAAATTTCATCATGATATCTTCAACGACTGCCAAATTACAGCTTGCAAAACTTCTAAATTACCTTCTTTTAAAAGTGGGCGGTGCCACGCCCATTGTCCAAAATTTTACTAGTTTTCTATTCTGCGTCATAAGTTCAACTCACCTACCAAGTTTCATCACTTTATCCGTGTTTGGTAATGAATTATCACACTTTTTCGATTTTTCGAAATTTTCGATATCGAAAAAGTGGGCGATGTCGTTCATTTTAAATAGCGATCTGAGATGAGTGCCCGGGAACCTACATACCAAATTTTATCAAGATACCTCAAAATTTACTCAAGTTATCGTGTTAACGGAGGGACGGACATGGCCCAATCAAATTTTTTTTCGATACTGATGATTTTGATATATGGAAGTTTATATCTATCTCGATTCCTTTATACCCGTACAACCAACCGTTATCCAATCAAAGTTAATATACTCTGTGAGCTCTGCTCAACTGAGTATATACATCTTAATGCAAAAAAAGAACTAAAAATTTTAAATATTAAAATCCTCAAAAAAATTTGTTCCCGTAAAACGAAGCTCTAAAACAAATTGTCGAAAAATAATTATTTTCCAACATTTTTAATCTGTTTTTAACTGAAAAAAAAAAATATTGCAAAAAACAGTCAAATCTAAAGATTCCGTAGTAAAATATAAAAAATATTTGAATTTTACTTAAATTAAGAAAATAATTTTCCCTCAAATTTTGCTAAAACAATTTAAAATTAAAAGCAAAAATCTTCAAAAAAAAAATTTGTAAGAAAGTTACAATACATTTTTGAATCAAAAAAGGCTTAAAAATATTAAATACTAAAAAAACAACATAACTTTCAAATAAATAAAATATAGAAAAAGTAAAAAAAAAAAAAAACGTTAGTTATCAAAAATTTTGAAATGAGTTTAGTACTAAAAAATCTTAAAATATGCAAACATTTTATTTAAAATTAAAAAACGGAAAGCTAAAAGAAAAATTGTCTTTATATTTCAGTAAAAAAAAGTCATAAAATCAGCAAACTAATAAAATACTAAATTCAAAAACTTTCATAACCAAAGGAAATATTTTACTTTCATTTTTTTCCATTTTATTTATCTCATCTTTCTTACAATAAAAAATCTTCAAACTAAGACGCAGAATACATTTTTTATTTTAATTTATTTTATCGTTAGGGCTTAAAGTTAAAACTGAGAAAAGAAAAAAGTGCTCAAAATGACTTACCTCTTCACAAATTAGGAGCCAATACTGTGCATGTCAACATTGTTCTGAAATAAAAATGATAAAAAAATAAATAGAAACAATTTTGCATAGAATTTAAATATAATTTATTATAAGGAATCCGTTTCTACCTAAAACTTCATTGTGAACTCAAGAGTTACATAATTTAATGATTCGTCTCCTTTCCAGCCTGCCACTGTTGCTGATACTCACACTTGCCTCTAAATACCTTCCGCTGATCCCAAGCAACACAAATATCTCAAACAAAACTTTCATTCTCATTTACATTCTCACCATCGCAGCATGCTTTTGTTCTCTCTGATACTTATGTTAGCTGTTTTTTCGCCACCACTATGAGCACTGACCCAAATTGCAGCAGAAACCCAAACTTGCATTCATTCATTCATTTCAAAAACAGACTAAAGACAATGCTGTGGAATGCACATAAGCGAATGTGCCAAAAGGCAGCAGAAGCTGGTAGCAGCATCAGGAGAAGGCAGCGGTCGTAGCCACAGTGGTGGTGTTTAGAAAATTTCTTTGCTTTTAGAATCCTTCCGCACAAGCAAAAACAAATATCCGCAACGTGCAAGTTAACGTAACAAATAGTAAACTGGGTGTAATGTGCAGTTAAAAAATGTGCTATGCAAATGTGCATGAAACTAGTGAAAAGAAAATATTAAAATATTTATATTAATATGTAGCAGTATATGTGTGAATTTTTGTATATTTTTGAGCGCGCAAAACTAGTTGAACTGCATTTGAGCTTTTAAATTTGCTTGTTTGATTATACAAATGCAATGGAATTAGAATTTTATTTCGAATATGCAGTAAGCAGGAAAATTTCGCACTTTAAAGAAATGTAAAGATTATGTTTCAAAGGAATGCTGTGCAATCATGTATGAGTTTTGATAGCGTAAAGTAGTAAAAGTATGCAAGGTATGAAAAGGGAAAATAGCAAAACTGTGCATGTGGAAGTCAGTATTTGCAAACTTCTAGCTTATAATTATCTGGATTGCAAATTTTCACTTTAATTTAAGTGTTACATAAAGGGCAGGAGTTTAACTTTTACCATATTACGCCCAAACTCACCCTAGAGAAAAGTGACTCAATGAATATGTGCAAGTCAGCCAAAACAAAGCGTTGTTATTTCAAAATTTTGATCTCGAGAAGGTCTACTTTTCCTAAAAACGTGCTTGTAAGCTCTGAAAATATTTTCACAACATTCTGTCTGTTAAAGCAGTTGTAGCCCCTCAAAGTATGCTACTCGGTTAATCAAAACAAGAAAAGAATGACTATGTGAAAGCGATTTCAGCCTTCTGAAGAATACTAAAGAGAATTATAAAGCAAACTAAGGATTTTTACTCTAAAAATGGAATTGTCAAATAACGCAGTTATAATACAAAAACCATTTCGGCTGTATTTGCAAAGATACTAAATAATGAAAAAAATAATCTAGAGAAAGAGTTAGCTTTAAATTTAGTTGCGACCCATTGTAACTTGTTATTTCGTTATTTAGCTATGCCAGTAAATAGCGTAGTTGTAAAGTTCAAAACATGTTAAGCGCCTGTGGGTAGGCTACATATTTGTTAGTATTTTTAGGGAGAACAGATGATTTATATTAGGTGTAGCAAAATGTGTGCAAATTTATGTTTTTAGAAATTTGTATACAATAAAAGTTTTAAGAATTTAAACTTTTTTTTTTAAATTGCCATTTTTCTGTTAGTATTTCATCTTTTATAAAGATTTTCCTGCTTTTGAGCACGTTTTACGCAACAGCAAGATATTGGCGGGCTACCGGTCTCACTTTTTTCTAATTTAATTCTAATATAATTGCTTATTGACAGCTGTTTGTGCTTGTTTAGCGCCTAGGGATAGGCTCTGCAATTGTTTCGATTTTATGAAAACGAATTTATTAAACTTAACTATATTAAAGCTGTGTGCGAGTTTGCCTAAATTGCTACCTAAATACACAAAAAACCTAAATCACTGGAAACTGTCGGCAAGGCAGTGCAAATGAAAAAAATTAGAATTTTTTTGAGCATACTTTTCAACCTAAATTGAAAATTCAAGTTTTAAAAATAAAGAACATTTTTCATTTTTCTTCAATTTTGTTTTTCACTTTTAAATTTTCTGTGATATGCGCATCTTCATGCAAATATAGTAGTTAACATATAGCCAAGGCCGCGATGGTAAGTGATGTGGTAGGTGTGGCGACCGATTGGTAAATACGGTGCCAATTGGTTGAGTTTTTGCAGTGAAACCAAATCGCCACACGATGATGGCAAGGAATGTGGATCAACGTCTGCACAAATTTTTCAGAAATGGTCACTTACTGGCCAAAAATTTGTAAATAGTGACATGCTTAATGTTAGCCGCTTCATTTTACCCCCTCAGGTCCCCTCAAGATGTGATCCAATACGGTCGGCGAAAAAGGTCCTACAAGTTAAATCAGATGCAGTTTCATGTATTGCTATCTTGGAACTTCTACTATGAACCCTTCTTAGTCCATGACAATTTAAAGCATGCATATCTGCAGATTGTAAATACAACAAAAGTATCAAAGTGCAATTTTTTGTATTAATTTCTAACCTTAAACAATAAAATAATTTCTAACCTTAACAATAGATTGCCAAATGTACTCGCACAGTTTTGACAGCTTTTTACCTAAATTGGAGCAGTGCTGGAAATCTCCATTGGAATATTACTTTAAGTACCTAAAATTTAGGCTAACTCGCACCCAGCCTAAGATTGATTTAGAGGCTCAAATGTTTCACGGATTCTCAAAAATATTTGAATGTAAGAAAGCTATAACATTCCAACCCGCGACGTGCCTAAAAGTATACTTAAATTTACTTATAACATTTCGATATTTTTTTTTCAGAAATTAAAAATACTTAGCAATTAGTGATTTACGACTTGAAAATAATTGCAATTATTACAAATTAACGACATTTTAACCCTCAGCGCCTGAGTGTATGCTTTCATTTATTTTCAAATTCGATTTCAAGTTATATTAAGATTGACATATAACGGTCTTCTGTTTCGATGATACTCAAACATATTTCAATTTAATACTGTTTTCACACAGAAACTTAATGATCTCATTTCACCTTCTAATGAAATCGTAAATTTTTTGCTTTCACACAGAAGTAGTTGCTCGATTAGTATGAAGGATGAAATGTCAAGCGAATAAAATTACAATGCTATATGATAGACAATCATGGCGGAACGATACAAGGTGACAGCATGGTGACATACCTACAAACAAACAAAATTCCATGTATTTGTAAATTCGATGGACAAATGTCACAATCGTACTGCGCCGGAAGTTGATGTATCAAACCAAATAAAAAAGGTTATAATCAGCTGTTCGATACGGCCACCTTGTATCGTTCCGCCATGCAGACAATGACATTTACTTTGATAAATGACATTTTTATGCACTGAACACACCAAAAACTAAGAAGCGGAAGGCTGCCAACAGAGTTGCATTGTGCTTTTGACTTCATTAGGCATTCGATTAGCTACTAATGAAATAATTATAGATTCGAATTTTGTAGGGAAGATTGAGCTCAATAAGCGTCTTAATGTAGAAAACTGCCTTTATTATTCAATAAGCCGTCTGTGTGAAAACAGTATAAGGCAGCTTTGGCATTTATACCACGCTTAGCACCTAAAAGTAGACTTTAATTTTTTCTAACAACAACAATTTTTTCAACGCTTAGAGACACTTAACAATTTCCTATTTGGACTTGAAAAGAATCGCAAATATTATAAATTTACGATATTTTAGCCCTCAGCGAATGAGCGTATGCTTTTATTCAACTTCCAATTCGATTTCTGCTTGCTCGTCCTTACAACGCCTCCTCTTTACTTTCTGTGCTTCGCAGCCTCAATAACCTGTTTTACGTGTTTTCCTCCATTCACCTTAGCATCAACTGTATTGAACACACACATACACAGGTACTACGCATACATATGTACATATGTATGTGTCATGCACTTGTTATATATATATACAAGTAATACTTCAAATTTATTTTCATTCAACTTGAATATTATGCAGTCAACGCTTCACTTGATGTTATTCACTTTACTTGTTGTTGTTGTTTCTTTTTGGCTGCTTACTTATGATGCTTTCCAGTTCACAGCTAGATATACATAAGTACTCACTTTAACATATATGGCACTAAATACATATTTTTCTCAAATCACTTGAGATACTTAACTTTATTTCTTAAAACCTACTCTAAAGTTCTATGACTCTTTTTCTTCTGCTTCTTGAAAGGCTATGGAAAATATTACATTATTGTTGCATTGTCCAATTGTTTTATGATGGATTATGGCTTTTATATTATTTGTATGCTTCAGAATTTTATTGTTTTCTTGATGTTATGACCCAGAAATCAAACTTGATCGACATATGGATTTGTACATACCAACCTAAAGATATACAGCAGGAGTATTCTTCTTTTTCTTCGTTTTTTTATTCTGTTCGCACTGTGCAACATCAAATGCGGCATTCGCAATTAAATACAATTTTTATTTATTATTGCATGTTTTGTGCTTCCTTTCCTCCCTACAAGCGCATTCGTCTTCTTTAATTTGTTTTTGATTTACTTTCTCAGATTTTGAATGCGTTATTTTTTTATATATATTTATATGTATTTTTTTATTTTTTCATTTTATTTATTATTATTTATTTTTAATATTACTTTCTTTATTTTAGCTCGGTTGAATGTTTGTTCGCTTTTCATACAAATCTTGTAAACGATTTTTAAGTAACTCCTCATTGAGCTACAAACGTGAAACTTTACACATAGGTTAGAACACCGTGACAATGCAATAAAAGGGAAAAAATCCGTTAGGTGGCGCACGGATCGAAATAATTAGATAAGAATTTGAAAATTTTCAGACCAGCTTTTAAGTAACTTCTCGATGAGCTAGAAACTTGAAATTTCAAAATTAATTCAGGGGTCGATGACAGCCGATGACACGATATAAAAAGATTCACTAGGGGGCGCACGGCATGAGGTATTTAGAAAAATCGTACGAAACGGAGAGAATTTTGGGATAAGACGCCGAGAAAATTGATTAACTAATAATATCTCCTTTGCTACCAGCTTTCCAATCCAAGTAATATGCGCTCCACTTTCATATTTTTACTTCTCATAAATATTTTTGCAATTTCTGTGTCAAAATTTAAAAATCAAAGTTTAGCGAGAATATGTCTTTATATAAGGAGAAATTTTTCACTGATTTTTGTCCATTTATATAAAGGAAGTGCTTAAATTTTTCTTGTTTTATTTTTACAAATTTTTTTTTTAACTCGTATTTCCAAACCCAAAAATTGGTAGCAGCTTTAAGCTGTCAAATAAATTTGGCTTTTATGCTTTGCCGCCATAATCTCACGCTTTGTGTTTTTTCTTTTTATGATTTCTATTGCCTTTTTAATGTTGACATTATTTTAAGTGCAAATTATGCTTTTTTCGCGCTCCAGCTGTTGTCGCGTGATTTGTTGTTAAGCATTTGAAAGCTGCAATATAATCTGCAATCAAAACATTGATGTGATCTATGCTTAATGAAATATTTAGGAGTCATTGAGGAGGAATATTTGAATTTTGTATTTGTTTTTAAATTTCGAAAAGAAAATTTAAAGATGAAAAAAGTTAATGGTAGCTTGAGGGAATCAGTCAGTGTAACTTGAGCCATTCTCAGCGATAGAGGCATTTAGTGCGCTTATTTCTTTTGGTCCACGATTTGGTATTTTGCAAGACATCTTTGTGGTGCCCCGTGGAATTGAGGACGATATGACGAGATTGGGCTTCCCTTACTTTTCGCACAAGCTTAATCGAGACCCAACCAAAAGCCTCAACCCTACTCGTTATTATGAAAGATTGCTCGCTCAAGCAATATACTGGCAGCAGTCATATTGCTAGTAAACTGTGCTTACTTCTGTTAATATGGGACAAACATTATAAACATTGCACACTTTTAGGCGCACCCTTCTCACACCCTTTAGGCTTCAAAATGAATTATGCGATGTGGCTGGTATCAATATGGCGGAGATTCTCAATTCGCTTCAAAAGTATTTTCAAAAGCACATTAGTTAATAAACTTTTTCACAAATTTACAAATTTTTACCACGACAAGTGTTGCCAATGTCGTTCCCCTTAATTGCCTCAATGAGCCTTCAAAGATCACTTTACCTTTTTTAATACGTCCTTAATTATACAAAATTGCGCCATAAATCTGTATTAAATGTGTAAGAGGCATGCAACTTATATAATAAAAAAAATATATACAAAAAAATTACAGCAAAGTAATTGAATGAAAAATGGGGGAAAAGCTTAATAGCGAAATTATACAAAAACATAACGTATAAAACATGCAAATTTGTAAAATAGTTCTAAAAAATTACATATTAGGCTTATTGAATGCGATACTTCAAAACACTCCAAACGGTGCTTCATTTCCGTCGTGTTGTTGTTGTTTTTTTTGTTGCTCCCGTGAGAGCACCAAAAATAATTGAAGTAATTTGCGCGTTGATTTTGATTATACAAATTGACAATTGGCATGTCAAGTGAAAATCAAATGGGAATTTTAAAGAAGGGTTTAGAAAAGGTCACGACACAAAACAAGATAAAAAGTAAAAAAAAAAAAATAAAAAAAAATTGTTTTTGTTTTGTTTTTGTTTTATCAGTGATTTTCAACGCAACACTGAATAAATATAGCTGGTAAAAAGGAATAGAAGTAGGAATTTGTCAGTCAAAGAAACTACCGCTGTATAGTTAAATGCTTAGCACCTTTCGAAATGGATCTATCTGCGCAGCTATGGCAGGTTGTCTGAAAAATTTTCTACTTACTTTTACATAGGACTAAGGCAGTTATCACCAGCACTACTGAACTAAATCGCAAATCTAGATCAAATCACATCACACAAATTCAAATCATGTGATCTTGGTTTATATCATATCGAGGTCAGATGATATTTAATCACATCATGTCAGTAATGTTGAAAAGTAGCAGGTTGCTTGGCATGTCATCTCAAATGAGTTTATTCAAAGGTTCACAGGTCTACCAGTTTGGTATTATAATAGCCCAAGTGCTATACCTTTACATAGGACTTAAGCAGTTATCGCTTAGGCCTGCTAAACTAAATCACAAAATTAAAAGAATCTAGGACACATCACACAAATGCAAATCATGTGATCTTAGTTGATATCATATTGAGGTCAGATGATATTAAATAATTATTAAACCACATTATATCACTAATGAATAGCAGGTTCCTTGGCATGTGGTTCCAAATAAGATTATTAAAGAATTCACAGGCTTACCAGTTTGGATTTAAGAAGTGTGCACATAGCAGAAGATCAATATGGTATCAATTAGATTAGACCAGCTATAATTAGTTTAACTAAAAAGAGTCATCATGCTAAATTGTCTAAGTATAATAAGATTCTCTTTGTAAAAAAACTAAGCTTCTTAAACGCTTTCCCTTAAAATAAACACACTAAATTATGAATGAGACTCTCTTCCGCCACAGAGCAGATCAAGTATACGATGTTGTGAAACAAACTCAGTGGTACGTAGTCAATGGGTGGAAATCAACGGTAATATTTGGGAGAGGGGCCTCAGCATGGACACAGTGAATAATAACATTTTAGCATGCATGTTGACTAAATTTACAACAACATACGAAATCTTGTAACTGTCAAACACTGACACTTACCATTTGCTCATCTGTCAACACAATATTTGACATCTTCATATAATTGCCAACAAAATTTCATTGAATCTTTCAAATATTTTCAATGTACTTACAAATTTATCATCCTGTAGAAAGCAAATGTTAAAAATGATAAATGAGCGCATACAGCTGTCGCTGGATTATGCTGGAGGGTGAAGTAAAAAAAAAGAATAAAATTTCTATGAAACGTAAAAAAACTTAGCAGGGTGTGTGCGCCTTATGAAAGGAACGCGCGACACTAGAAATTCGTCATCTTATTGAATATTTTTTGACGTAACTGCTAAGAAAGCTGTCCGATTTTTGTTACTTTTGGCAGGAGATGAAAAATTATTTGCACGTTTTTATTTATTTTTTTCTTGAATGTTCAACACTTAATGTCATATTTTATTGGATTATTTGCTAAGGGTATGGCTGCTGCTTATCCCTTAGGGATTTATTTTCATTTTTTGACAAACGAAAAATGTGCATTTCTTTCAATAAATACTTTTATGAATTGTTTTGCAAGTGAAAAATACTTTCTTTATTTTAATATTTTTTTATTGATTCAAGGTTCGATTCGAGCTCAAGGCCAGAACAATAATTTTTTTCTAATGATAATTATTGTTATTTTTTAATTTTTCTAAATTTGAAAAATTGTATTTTGTTCTTGGAATATCAACCAAGATCACATGATTTGAATTTGTGTGATGTGATTTGATCTAGATTCGTTTAATTTTGCAATTTAGTTCAGTAGTGCTAGGTGATAAGTGCCTTAGTCCTATGTAAAAGTATAGCACTTATGATATTACTGCTAATTGCTATAGAACTATTATTTTGATATGATCTTATCAACTGATGTGATTTGATTATATGTTTACATCACCGCCTTATAATATACGTAATATTAGTTCACGTTACTTGTGGATTTCCTTCACTGTAATATGATATTTGTTCTCACAAGCTTGGTATTGATTCCATCTGACCTATTTTACCATAGAACGTTAAGAGGTATATCGCTAGTCTCATCAATAATTTGCTATTGATGCGATTTTATTGAATATCATATGCAATGCACATAGTTTGGTATGATGTCTGTGATATGATTTTAATTTTTTTGAAATATCTGACTAACAGAAAATATATCAAACCTTATCACAAATGAACGAGGCAACTCATTCTCTTCTTTGTTAAATTTGTATGCTAAACTTATGGTTATTATCACCTCGGTAAGATGAAGAATTCTAGTGTGATGCTGAAAGTTCAAGAAACTATAAAGTGTGTTAAAATCAACTATAAATCTAAAAGTAGAAAAAAAACCTTGTTCCAAGCAATCGAAAAACAGTTCAATGCAATTCAAATTGAATATAATCATGAGCTGTCGTGTGACCTCTCAAAGTAAACACTAATTTAGGTATGTACTATCAATTTCATGCGTGCTACACGCGAAACCAATAAAAATACATAATATTCTAGTACACATCTCATCCTGAAGCACTCGTTTAATACAAATGGTTGCACACTCGCTAAACTGGTAGTACTCATTCATCAATCAAACTACCGACAAAATAAAGCTTCAACGTGTTGCGTTTGGCATTTTGTTGTGGCAGTAATTAAATTCGTTGAAGTTGACATTATAAAAGGTTTGAAAATCTAGTTAATATTTATTTGAATTTGTTGTTGTTGGGGTTTTATTATTGACGTATTTAGCATATATGCGCGTGAAAAGCTATTCAACTCTGACCGCAAAAAATTTCAAGATGCTGACGCTGACTGTGTTGCTCAGGTCATGCTATAAATGTCATATGATGCGAGCAGATGTGGATAGGAAGTAGGTTGATGTTCATAAGTGGCCCTTTGTAAGAAGTAACGAAGAAAGGAGTTTATTTCATATTAGCACGTTTAAAGAATGCGAGCAAACTTTATCGTTCAAGTACTGATATCTAGATATGTATATCGCTCTTATTGGTATAATAAATACTAAATATTTGGCATACCCAATAAAGGTTGCCATTCAGTCTTATGAGTAATAAAATTGTGACGCTTGAAAAATTTGTTATTATTAGTAGGTGTGATGAAATCAAAACTTTTATATAAATAACATTTTAAGTTAATTTAATAGCATTGCTGTCAGCTGCTAATAAAGTCATTACATTGCGTGCTCTTTGCTCGTAATGCATCGAACATTTTCATTTATTTTAATTGCTGTGACATTTGTATTGTCACTTTACTGTGAAAATTCTAACTTACTGAAGGGTTTGTCAGAATGTATTGTTTTTGCTTTTTAATTTTTAATTAGGCATTCAATTAGTTGTGAATGGCTTTAATTGACTTGTTGCGCTAGCAAAGCAACGATTTTTTGAGTACAGTCTGATAAAACATTTTTATTTATTTTAACATGAGGGCGCGTTTTGAAAAAAAAAAGTTTCACTACGCATACCCAAAAAAATAATTTTCGAGCCTGCGACATTTAATTTTTTTATTTTTTTTTTCGACTTTGATTTTTAGGGTTTTTTTCATGACCTACTAAAAAAATTTTCATTTGATTGTAAAATTTTCATGTATACCTTGTCCGATCCAAAAATGTCCGCTAAAAACGTTGGCGATAACAGTTTTTTGAAAAAAAAAAAACAAATATATATTTTTGGGTCGGACAGGGTATACATATGAAAATTTTTTTAGTAGGTCATGAAAAAAACCTTAAAAATCAAAGTCGAAAAAAAGTAAAAAAAATGAAATTTCGCAGACTCGAAAATTATTTTTTTGGGTATGTGTAGTGGAACTTTTTTTCCTGAGCCCAAATCCTATCGAAAAATCGATGGCGCGATATCCGTTACCTTTCGTTCATACAAATCGATGCAATCTAATACACACACATATACAACTGAGAGTATGAAAGCAAAGCCAAGAAGTAGTCAATCAGTTTGATTTTAAACCGTTATAAGTGAAGTACGCGTGTGATTAAATTTTTAAATACTGTATATCAACTACTTACACTCTATATACCCCCATATAGCATACCACTTCACGCACTACGCTAACGCTAACACTTATCTTGCACTTACATTTTGGATTCCCTTAAACCGTGAGCAAAGATGTTTACACGTAAACAAGTTGTATGGCTACAAAGCGCGAGTCTTGTGCCAATACCGCCTGTATGTGAAATATTTATGACCATGTTTAGGGATCCAGCTCTATTATGCTGAGGGTAATGGTTGCGGTAACGGTCAAAGTATGAATGTAGTTACGGTAACGGGTTGCTACAGTTACGAATCCAATTATGGTTACGGTAACGGCTACGGTACGGCTATGGTTATGCTTATGGTTACGTTAACGGTTATGGTGACGGGTCCGGTAAAGGTTACATTTGCGGTCACGGTTACGGTTATGGCTTCGAATGACATAAATAAAGTAACGTGCTTACACATTACATTCCGAGAACACTTGGCAACTATTTTTGATTTTTTCTTGATTTTTATATTCTCTAAACAGAATGATAAAAGATGAACATAACTAAAAAATGTGATGATTACATAATCCATTAAGTGCATATGTATGTTCACTTTTCATATCACTGCCTGCACATTTAAAACATATCTACGCATAAAAATTGTGTGAGCTTTAGCTAAGGAAAATGCATTTTATTATGTTCCATAAAATATAAAGAAAATACCACATAAACATAAATACAAATGTGTAAGTGCAGAGTACATGTGCACTTTGACCTAATGTGTTTAACCTATTAACATCGTTTATGACCAGAAGCAGCAGCACAAAGAAAAGCGAAAGCAAAAGCAGTAGAATCGAAAGCAAACATATGTATGGGAGCAAGCTTTTGTCAACGAAAAGGTAGGAGGAGTACAGATGATTTAGCATGTAAAATGAATGCTTACGAAAAAGAAAAGACGGGGAGCTGCCAGAGCTGGGATGGGAAGAGCAAAAGTACATCTCTTTTTAAGCAGCTCCACTGCCAAAACTCAACATATTTCGATGACCATAAACCAAATCAAACGACTTTCAGCAGTGCATATAGCTTATTTGATTGCTGAGACAATAAACGCATATTAAAATGATAGAGCAGGATATGTTCTCATATAAAGGAGATACATGCATACATGCACATTTAAGGAAATTCGCATATGCAAGAGGCAAATTTGAAATTCTAGGATATTCAACTCAATGCATTTGCTGGTGCATAAACGAGATTTTCTCATTTTGCGAGGCTATCAATTTTGGCATACATATCTACATAAATACACTTATGCACACAATTTAAAAATGTTTTTCTCAAATTGTTAAAAACAAGTAATGGAAATTTTTATGACAATATTTATCTATAGCAAGTAAACATACTTCACTCCAACTATCACGAAACTATATAATTTTGTGCTTACTATTGTAGACTCTACACTTTAATACATTTTTTCATAATAATTTTTTCTTTTCAATAATTTTCAATTTTAATGAAAAAAATATACAATTGAAAGTATTTAAAAAAATATTAAAAAGGTTTACAATTTTTTTTTATTTTTGTATTTTTTTGTTTTTTAATGTCAAGCTGGTATTTTTTTTAAAGTATTTAAAAAAATTTAAATGAGAAAAATCTTGAAATTTTCAAAAAAAAAAAAAAAATCAAATTCCTAAAACAAAAAATAAAATGTTTTAAAATCTCTGTAAAAGAAATATAAAAAAATTACTTTAGTCAAATAATATTTAAAAGAAAAAAAAATGTTACTTATACCCATACGTACTCGCCTTTTCAGGGGATACGTACATATATGGGTTTTCAATAAAACAACGTGCTTATTTATAAAATTTTGTTGAATTTTCGAAACAAGTTATAAATTCAAACGATAAAATTACATCTGAACATTTTTGTTAAAGAATGACAGAAAAAAATTTAACTAAAAATCTTAAATAAAACAAAAGCAACAAAGTTTGTAAACTTTCGATATTTTACCCCCTTGGATTTGAAACTTTTTACGTAAAAAATTGCAGTTAAAGATGTTTTCAAAAATAGTATTTTTTGTTAAAAAGGAAATTTTAAGAACGTTTTCTCATTAGCACTATTTCCCCTATAAATACAAATTTTATTCACAAAAAAAAAAATTTTTTATAAGACTAAATAGAATAAAAAAAAATTAGTGCACGACAAAGATATTTTATTTTAAAGCAAACGACCGTCAAAACAATTTCAAGTAGGAGTTTGGATTTTTAAAATTGAAAAATTTAATTAGAACATGAAATTTTAGTAATTTCAGAAACTTTAAATGAAAGTTCAAGTTTAAGCTAAACAATTTTTTTAAATATGTTAAAAAAATTGAAGGGAAATTTTGAAAATGTTGAAAAGAAAACAGAAATGCTAAGTTGAATTTTCAAATTAGGAAAATAAAAAAAATTTCTTTTATCTTTCAAAACGAAAATTAAAACAAAAAAATTTAAGATAAGACAACAATTTTACATAAAAATTTCAAAGTTTTGAAATTGGAAAAGAGGGACTTGCGTCGTAAAAAACTGTTGCATTTATAAAATTGCAGTTAAGCAAATTTTCACTTTGTCCATAAAGATCTTTTACTTTTCAAAAAAAAAAAAATTTTAATAAAAAAAGTGTTTAAAATATAAAAACATAAAACACAGGAATGCCTAATTCAAACGAATTGTTTTAAGAAATTTTTCAAGTTTTAAAGAAGTTAAAATTTGTGAGAAATAAAAACAAAACATAGGATTGCTAAGTAAAAAACAAGTTGTTATAAACAAGTTTTTCTAGTTAAAAAAAAATCGCTGATGAAAAAATTTTGTTCTTCTTTTTTTTAACATTTTTATTTATTTATTTTTTTTTTTTCTAGACAGCCCAACCCAAAATTTCAAAGTTTTTCAAATAATTTTTTTTTTCTTGAGAACAGCTTTACAGTTGCAGTAAAATTTTGTAGCTCTAAACTTTTAAAATAAAGTTCCAGAAATTGTAAATTTATGTAGAAAAAAATTGTTTTTTTATACTAAAAAAATGTTTTAATTATAGCAAAATATTTTTTTATTTTAAGAAGCAACATTGAAACATAGAAAATAGGGTTGCTTAATTAAAAGAAATTGTTACAAAAGGTTTTCAAGTTAAAAAAATTTAAATGTATGTGGTAAAAATTTTGCTCGTTTTTTTAATTCTTTACAGCAAATTCCTTTTTTGTAGCACAAAACAAAATTTTGAATTTTGAAAAAAAAAATTTTTTAATTAGAAAAATTTCCTAATTACAGCTAAGCTTTGTAATTAAAAGAAAATTAAAAAAAAACCATTTTGAGGTTAAAAAAACAAATTCTTTTTTCATTGAGAAAAATTTCTAACCATAAAGAAATGTGGTAATTCGACACCTATTGTTTTTTAGAACAAAACGAAAAGTGTATAAAAAAATTTTTTATTTAAAATTTTAATAAATACTTCAAATTTGCGCCGCTTCGTTCCATTTGCACTAAGAACAACTGTAAACACATTCAGACCTATATTTAAGTGCAAACATTTTCTTGTTCTTTTTGAAAAGAAGGTTTCAATACATTTCGGAGTCTTGTGAAGAGTTCAATGTATGTTTGCAGTATTCATGTATGCCTTTCACTAAATTACCACCCAGTAGAAAAGTTCTCAGGCGCTATCCTTTAGAAGGAATCACAAAGCAACTTTTCAAAAAGAGCCTTGCACATCTGCGGAGCGCCGCACTGAGGGTGCTTCCTGTGCTCCCTCTCGTGCAGTGAGTTGCAAAGCTGTTGAGCTCGAGGCTAAGCCAAGAGACGGCTGTGCATACTGTGCTTGCTATGTCTACAAGGTTAAAACAGTGTTATGGTCTAAACAGTCTATAGAGCCTTATTGATTCCAGAAATGATCAGGCTTTATTGATCGACCAGTTCATATTAGTTTAGTTGTGAGATAGTTTGCAACTACAGGTAGGCATTTCTATCAAACACATTTTGATATAAAATTCTTGCTATCCGATTGATTTTTAATTGATATGCAGACGAGAATTCAATGAAAGGCGTATACACATGTGACCACACTTTCTCAAATGCAACTCAATCTCAGATAGGATATTCTAGTAAAAATTAAATAAGTCCTTTCACATGGCCGAATATGGTATGTAAGTAAGTTTAAGTGTGTCGATAAGTGTAACGCACGTCGATTACTTAAATACTCAAGTAATTCACAAATTCTTGAGCCGATTAGTTTATGTTCTAATGAAGGATGTCCATAACCTCAAATAAAATCTGCTTTGCTGTAGGAGATTTTTATTATTTGTTTAAAGAGTTCGTTCTGTTTTCCAAAATTGTTTTTCAAACAACTGCAAAAATGAATCAGAGAAAACTCCAAACATTTGCTTGTGTTTACTAACAGATCTGGCAAAATTTAAAACTTTGCTTACTCGCATATTAGGAAAGGATATGATCGAAGAAGAACAAGTTTCTATAACTTTCCTGCCCTCTTATTCACCATATCTTCTACTTCCTTTCACTTCGCCATTCCAAATTATTCCACTACTTTCTCCCTTGCTCCCTTTCTCCTGTCTTTACACATATTTCGCTATTCTTCTATCGTCCTATCGATATCTCTTGGGCTCTTTAATTTCTTCAGCGCAATACTGAGCGAAAGTCCCAAAAACAAAAGCACAAGGCGCTTTTCGACTAGCGCAATAAAAGTCAGTTCTCACGAGGGTGCTTCGGGACGGAACTTCAAGTGAGCACCAAAAAAAAAGAGCTTTGCAACAGAATATACGGCTACCTCCCTGATCTCTCCAGTTTTTTCGCCTCGCGAAACCTGGTGAACACGCAGCCGTAATTGTTCCGAAAATCCAGAGCCTCAAATCCCTTGCTGGCAGTACTTGGGGAAAAGATAAAGAAACGCTCGTTACCACATACAAAGCAATTGGCCAGCCGTTTGCGTGCTACGCGTCTCCTATATGGTCGCCAAGCCTAAAAACTACCAACTGGAAGAAGCTACAGGCCTGCCAAAATACTGCGCTCAGAACTACCACGGCCAGAACACCATCTACATAATGAGGTGAGAATACTCCCCATCAGGGAGAGAAATGAGATGCTAACCAAACAGTTCCTGTTGAATACCCAGAAACCTGGGCATCCCAACAGACATCTGATTGATGAGATAACACCACCTAGGACTTAAGGAGTAATCTCCGTAAGCATTTTGAGGAAATACGGCACCTGAGAGTTCAGCCGTATGAAGCAAAAAACACAAGCAGGTCCTTAGTGAACTCCACAAACAGGCGTCGGACCTTTATGCCGGGAATTACCCGGTGAATCCAGTACTCAGGGAACAGTACCCAAAACTTGCGGAAGAGGAACGCATACTCCCCAGGGAAACGCGAGTCACTCTGGCTCAACTTCGTTCTGGATACTGTAACAGGTTAAACTCTTACTTATCCAGAATCAACCCCGACATACAAAATGTAGGCCCCGCTTGCAATGTGTCCCCACATGACACCAACCATCTCTTTAATTGTAATGTGGAACCAACGCCTCTAACACCCCTTTCATTATGGTCCACCCTTGTCGAAACAGCAAGTTTCCTTGGACTCCCTTTAGAGGATATTGATGACAATTTGTGATCGGTCGCGGCTATAAGGTGGGGCGAAACATTGCTACCACAACAACCCAAAAAAAAAACACTTAGAAAACCGCACTAAATTTGTTCTCTTCGCAACTAATTTGCGAATAATTTGCGGCAAAATACTTTCCTATTCATTTTTTTGTAACCACCGAAGGTGCTTCGCTAACTTAATCTTTATAATTTTAAGTCGTCTATTTGTATAGAAATAGGTGTCATCGACACTGCTGTTCCCAAATTGCTATTAAATTACATGACATCACTAATAATCCCATCATAGTACTATATCACATAGATACATATCTATGCAGCAATACTGAACCTTTCCAATACTCCTAGAACTTATATCTCAACATTTATTGTCGTCATGATACATATCCTTTACATTGAATCGCAATTAAGGTAAGTGAATTTTAATTTGCCAAAAGTTACAAAAAATGTATCAAAGCAAAAACTTTGGGAAAGTAAATGTTTAGGAACAAAATAAATCCACACACATACACACACTCGCAAAACACAATTGTAAGCTTATGACAGCCAAAACAAGCTGTGTGGACCTGACATAAAACCAATGAAATAAATTTCGCAAAAATGAAATTGTGAATGACTAAAGAGAGACTGAGCTTATACATTTGTGTGCATGTGTGCGTGTTTGTAACAGGATGTGGGCGTAAGGTGGAGATGAATGGAGGGACAGCTACAACTGTCGTAATAGCAATCTGTGCACATATACATACAAACATACAGCTATCGCTTAGTACCTCTGTCCCATAAATATGTCTCCCATTTTTTTTTTTTTGGTTTTTTTTGTTACAGTCAAATAAAGCACAAATAATTTATGGCGTTTGTCAATGTTCGATTTTTGCATGAATTATAGATGTGTTACGATTTTTTCCATAGCTAGCGAAGTGTGTGTTTGCGTGTAAGATAAAAGAGGCGGCAAGAAAAAAAAAAAGCGAAAATGTGTTTTAGAAGCCAAATAAAATGCAAAGGACAGCAAAAGTAAAACGTTGCTGGTTTGGGTGTAGAATTTTAATTGGTTAGAGGAACAAATATACATGCATATACATATTCACACACATGTATACATATTTAAACACCTTTTATGGGCTATTGAAGTACAATGTTACTTAGAAAATATTTATGCAAAGAAGTTATTAAAATGAACATGAGTACCCCCATACATAGGTACATATTTAACAAGTAAGGAAGGCTAAGTTCGGGTGTAACCGAACATTACATACTCAGCTGAGAGCTTTGGAGACTTATGGCATCAAAAGTATTCTAGAACAATTAAATTAAAAAGGGCGGAGCTACGCCCATTTTGAAATTTTCTTTTATTTTTGTATTTTGTTGCATCATATCATTACTGGAGTTGAATGTTGGTATAATTTACTTATATACTGTAATGATTTTAAATTTTTTGTTAAAAATTGACTTAAAAAAATTTTTTTTTTTAAAGTGGGCATGTTCGTCATCCGATTTTGCTAATTTTTATTTAGCACACATATAGTAATAGGAGTAACGTGCGTGACAAATTTCATCATCATATCTTCAACGACTGGAAAATTACAGCTTGAAAAACTTTTAAATTACCTTCTTTTAAAAGTGGGCGGTGCCACGCCCATTGTCCAAATATTTACTAATTTTCTATTTTGCGTCCTAAGGTCAACGCACCTACCAAGTTTCATCGCTTTATCCGTCTTTGGTAATGAATTATCCCACTTTTTCGGTTTTTCGAAATTTTCGATATCGAAAAAGTGGGCGTGGTTATAGTCCGATATCGTTCATTTTAAATAGCGATCTGAGATGAGTGCCCAGAAACCTACATACCAAATTTCATCAAGATACCTCAAAATTTACTCAAGTTATCGTGTTTACAGACGGCCGGACGGACGGACATGGCTAAATGAATTTCTTTTTTCACCCAAATCATTTTGATATATAGAAGTCTATATCTATCTCGATTAGTTTATGCCGTTACGGATTACCGTTAAGCGAACAAAGTTAATATACTCTGTGAGCTCTGCTCATCTGAGTATAAAAATTTGGTAACTGTTAAATTCATTCAACTTCAAGCGATGGTTAGAATGCAGTCTTCATATTAGGGCGGACCGAAAAATAAATTACAAAGTAATATACTTTACTAATCTTTGCTAAACAGCGTGATCCAAAATTATTCAACTTAAACCTCAGACTATAAAAATTATTTACTACTCATTTCGCTCCATGCTAGTACATACATACATACTAAATATATAAAATTATCGTTCTAATCAAATACCATACGGAGGTTATGAATAAATTACTGGTATGCAGCTATAAATCGTTTTTATAAAGTGAAGTAACTATTCAAATAGGTTATGCAATAGAAAAAAAGTTAAAAAAAGAAGCGAGGAGAACGTGAGCTGAATTCAAAGAAAATTATACCGCTGAAAAAAATTATAAAAAAAAAGTATCTTTCTTCTTGTTTGAGATTTGACCTTCAAGACCATTTAAACTCTCTTTTTTATATATTTTATGTATTATTTCTAAGTGCTGTTTTTATGTGCAGGCCCCTTTTTCACTATTGTTTTGGAATCAAAATCTATAAATAAAAGTTTTGGTTGTGATTCAAGGTTCGATTCGAGCTCAAGGCCAGAACAATAATTTTTTTCTGATGATAATTATTGTATTTTTTAATTTTTCTAAATTTGAAAAATTGTATTTTGTTTTTGGAATAGTAAGTAGAAAATTTTTCAGACAACCTGCCATAGCTGCGCAGATAGATCCATTTCGAAGGGTGCTAAGCCTTCATCATCAGTTTTGGTTGTAAATATGGAGATTCGTGCTATTAGCGAGCTTTGGGCATTGTAGGTCGTAGTGCTTTTGTTCAGCTATATTTTATTAAAATAATTTGTTAAAAATAAACGATTGTGAACACACAAAGGAATCTATTTTTACTATGGCACTATTGTGAATATTTGATTAGAACTAACACTGCATTACCGGCAGTTGCTAACATTCGCCAGATGGCAGCGCAAGCGCATGTAAGTTTTTATTGATAAACGATTGATTGATTAAACAGCAGATTTCTGTTGATATTTTATATCAGATTTTGTATTTTGTTGCGCAAGATGCGCACGGGTTCGGCTAGAATATACATATTTAATATATATACATATGTACGTATGCATGTGCTAGAAGATCCGTATAATTTCAAGAATTTTTTTTCTCCCATTGTACCACTACATCATCTCTGTCCTTTCCCTCTGCTAATAAAGTCAATAAACTATTTACTTACCAAGTTACTGGCAATTTGTGACTCAGATACTATTTTCACCACTTAAATTGGTTTACCTACCGAAAAATTTTTTTATATATCAGCGTCCCAAACTTTGGTTGTATTGACTCATACGCATAAATAGATATATGGTTTCCTAAGCTCTCGAAGTACAAACGGTTTTATTAAATGTACTCCTTGTCAAAATTCCACTTTAAAAATATGTCTATGTCATTTTGTGACACAAATATGTAATTTTAAAATTTGAATTAGAAAAACCGGTCTAGTATTCGGATGTTTTGCTTTAAGAAAGCTTAATATTGTAACGAATTCTGGGGATTTCTGATAATTATGCACCTTCTGCTAACGTTCGAATCGCTGAACTGTCAAATAAATAACTCCAATATTCTGTATTGCAAAATGGTCTTTATTTAGACTACTTTGGGAGTAGTACAATTGTACTTCAATATCACGTACTTCACAAAGCGTGTTTTAATCAAACTCAAACTGATTCCTCAGTTTGCGCTGCTTTTATACTCTCGGTTATCTCGTTCATTAATTCACCTAAGGTCTAGTCGTTTCACGATCATGTGTTCTAGAACATCTGATTGGTTACCCAGCTATATACATGTAGATTTGCAGTTTATGCTTTTCTTCTAGCCATATGCGAGTGTATATGTGAGTAACTACTTCTTCTCTTAGCTGGTGACTACATATGTGCATGTGAGATATTCTTCGTCGCCTTTTATGTACGTAAGGGTTAGGTTAGGTTAGGTTAGGTGGTAGCTGCCCTGATAAGGATAGCTCACCTGGACAACACGCCGGTCCGTTGTGATACCACATACACCAAAAATAACGGTGACATAGATCTAGCTACTTAGAGAATCGTTGGGTAGCAACGACAAAGCTCCGAATGATACCGATCTCAACTTTGGATAAATTCTCGGGAGATCCAAGTGAGTTATGACCGAGTTCTGGCAAAAGCTGGGCAATCAAGCAACAAGTGATTTGGTGATTCCACCTCATCATCATCCATACAGCTGCAGCAGGATGGAGTTTCCAGTATATTGAGACGTACCGCATGGATACCCATGGAACAGTGCCCTGTCAGAAACCCAATGACCATTGATAAGCGAGCCTTAGTGAACCCAATTATTTCAGCAGGCCAGAAAGATCTTGCTACCCTGCAAGATGTAGTGTCCGCTCAACGTTTGCTTAGCTGACTCGAGGTCCAGCTATGGAGGAGCAATCCACAGGTGGCCAGCGGAATTCCGAAATCCCTACAGCCATCTTCATCCGGTTCAGTTGTACCGATGCGGGCTAAGAGATCCGCTTGACAGTTACCCGGGATCCAGTAAGGGTTGCTTGCCTTAATATGTACATGTACATAGGAGTGGCTGCTTGCTATTTTTGTTGTTGTGATTATTTACTAACAGCATAGTGATGCTAATATTCGCCACAATATTTTAAATACTCAGCATACAAATGAAGCACGTGACTAGGTGTTTACAATGCGCTTGGCCTCTCCACATGCAGGACACAAACTGACACAACAGAAAAAAATATATATTAAAACGTAATTTAACACATTGAAAACGTAGCCAGAACAATTATTAGTCTTTAGACCTTCAAGAATTTTCTATGGAAAGCAAAGCTCAAACTCAGCTATCAACTCTCACTATTTAACAGCTGTGATTGCTTAAGTTCTTTAAGAGGTACACCAACTACTTAGAAACTTTCACTGCTCAGCTGCTAGTACTTCTCTATCCCACAACCCTCTCGTTCGCTGCACGCGCCAGTTTTTCAATATAAAGTAACCTTTTAAGCACTCATTATGGCCACGCAAAAACCCAAAACAAAACAAAACAAGATTTAAAACAAAATAAAAGGAAACAAAATAAAAAAGGACAACAAAACGTATCGAATGTCATCAGCTCAACAACTTAATTACCCAACACTTAGAGGAGTCAAATGCGAGCAACCTCCATTGTAAGAGTTTTGTGAATGCTTATGCAAAGTTTTGACAACAAATGTTTGTCTACTCAAAAGATTTAACAAAACTCGGCTAACTTTAATGAGAGGGAACTTGTGGCGGCGTCAGCGCGATGGGGAGGCGCTATGAGCTGCTTTGGAAAACTTTTGTGTTTAGCCTGCAGAGTATTGCTTTTAAAGTTGCCTAATTACTGCGCTGGCAGCGAAGGGTTTGATGTTCTATAGCGGGCGCGCTGAGTTGACGTTATGTCCAAATGCGTTGGGTGTTAGTATAAATAGATGTTATAACATCTTTTTGTTTTCAACTTTGCTCGTCTTCACCTAATGACCTAAAATACGTAAAAGGCTCATTTAAATTGAATTTCTGTGTGCTATGAAATGTGTTTTCAAAAAAATTCACACAAAAACGTTTGTCTTTTACAAAGCAATAAAAAAATCATTGTAGTACATAGTACAAAAAACAAAAAGCCCTTGACAAGTTAGAAAGTGTAAGAGGCTAACAAAAATAACAAAGAACAAGTAAGGAAGGTTAAGTTCGGGTGTAACCGAACATTACATACTCAGTTGAGAGCTATGGTGACAACATAAGGGAAAATAACCATGTAGGAAAATGAACCGAGGGAAACCCTGGAATGTGTTTGTATGACATGTGTATCAAATGAAAGGCATTAAAGAGTATTTTATGAGGGAGTGCACCATAGTTCTATAGGTGGACGCCATTTAGGGATATAGCCATAAAGGTGGATCAGGGTTGACTCTAGAATGCGTTTGTACGATATGGGTATCAAATGAAAGGTATTAATGAGTATTTTAAAATGGCGTGGACCTAAGTTCTATAGATGGACGCCTTTTCGAGATATCGCCGTAAAGATGGACCAGGGGTGACTCTAGAATGCGTTTGCACAATATGGGCATCAAACGAAAGGTGTTAATGAGTATTTTAAAAGGGAGTGGGCCGTAGTTCTATAGGTGGACGCCGTTTCGAGATATCGTCATAAAGGTGGACCAGGGGTGACTCTAGAATGCGTTTGTATGATATGGGTATCAAATGAAAGGTGTTAATGAGTATTTTAAAAGGGAGTAATCCTTATTTCCATAGGTGGACGCCGTTTCGAGATATCGCCATAAAGGTGGACCAGGGGTGACCCTAGAATTTGTTTGTACAATATGGGTATCAAAAGAAAGGTGTTAATGAGTATTTTAAAAGGGAGTGGGCCTTAGTTCTATAGGTGGATGCCGTTTCGAAATATCGCCATAAAAGTGGACCAGGGGTGACTCTAGAATGTGTTTGTACGATATGGATATCAAATTAAAGGTATTAATGAGGATTTTAAAAGGGAGTGGTGGTTGTTGTATAGGTGGTCGCCTTTTCGAAATATCGCCATAAAGGTGGACCAGGGGTGACTCTAGAATGCGTTTGTACGATATGGATATCAAATTAAAGGTATTAATGAGTATTTTAAAAGGGAGTAATCCTTAGTTCCATAGGTGGACGCCGTTTCGAGATATCGCCATAAAGGTGGACCAGGGGTGACCCTAGAATTTGTTTGTACAATATGGGTATCAAAAGAAAGGTGTTAATGAGTATTTTAAAAGGGAGTAATCCTTAGTTCCATAGGTGGACGCCGTTTCGAGATATCGCCATAAAGGTGGACCAGGGGTGACCCTAGAATTTGTTTGTACAATATGGGTATCAAAAGAAAGGTGTTAATGAGTATTTTAAAAGGGTGTGGGGCTTAGTTCTATAGGTGGACACCTTTTCGGAATATCGCCACAAAGGTGGACCAGGGGTGACTCTAGAATGTGTTTGTACGATATGGGTATCAAATTAAAGGTATTAATGAGGGTTTTTAAAGGGAGTGGTGGTTGTTGTATAGGTGGTCGCATTTTCGAGATATCGCCATAAAGGTGGACCAGGGGTGACCCTAGAATTTGTTTGTACAATATGGGCATCAAAAGAAAGGTGATAATGAGTATTTTAAAAGGGAGTATTCCTTAGTTCCATAGGTGGACGCCGTTTCGAGATATCGCCATAAAGGTGGAGCAGGGGTGACCCTAGAATTTGTTTGTACAATATGGGTATCAAAAGAAAGGTGTTAATGAGTATTTTAAAAGGGTGTAGGGCATAGTTCTATAGGTGGACGCCTTTTCGAGATATCGCCATAAAGGTGGACCAGGGGTGACTCTAGAATGAGTTTGTACGATATGGGTATCAAATAAAGGTATTAATGAGAGTTTTAAAAGGGAGTGGTGGTAGTTGTATATGTGAAGGCGTTTTCCAGATATCGACCAAAATGTGGACTAGGGTACCCAGAACATTATCGGTTGGATACCGCTAATTTATTTATATATGTAATACCTGGCAAGATTCTAAGGGTGTTTTATTTCGCCCTGCAGAACTTTTTCATTTTCTTCTACTTAATATGGTAGGTGTCACAACCATTTTATAAAGTTTTTTCTAAAGTTATATTTCGCGTCAATAAAACAATCCAATTACCTTACCATGTTTCACCCCTTTTTTCGTATTTGGTATAGAATTATGGCATTTTTTTCATTTTTCGCAATTTTCGATATCGAAAAAGTGGGCGTGGTCATAGTCCGATATCGTTCATTTTTCATACCAAGGTAAAGTGGGTTCAGATAAGTACGTTAACTGAGTTTAGTAAAGATATATCGATTTTTGCTCAAGTTATCGTGTTAACGGCCATGCGGAAGGACAGACGGACGACTGTGTATAAAAACTGGGCGTGGCATCAACCGATTTCGCCCATTTTCACAGAAAACAGTTAAAGCCATAAAATCTATGCCCCTACCAAATTTCAAAAGGATTGGTTAATTTTTGTTCGATTTATGGCATTAAAAGTATCCTAGACAAATTAAATGAAAAAGGGCGGAGCCACGCCCATTTTTAAATTTTCTTTTATTTTTGTATTTTGTTGCACCATATCATTACTGGAGTTGAATCTTGACATAATTTACTTATATACTGTAAAGATATTAAATTTTTTGTTAAAATTTTACTTTAAAAAAATTTTTTTTTTAAAAGTGGGCGTGGTCCTTCTCCGATTTTGCTAATTTTTATTAAGCGTACATACAGTAATAAGGGTAACGTTCCTGCCAAATTACATCATGATATCTTCAACGACTGCCAAATTACAGCTTGCAAAAGTTTTAAATTACCTTCTTTAAAAAGTGGGCGGTGCCACGCCCATTGTCCAAAATTTTACTAATTTTATATTTTGCGTCATAAGTTCAACTCATCTACCAAGTTTCGTCGCTTTATCTGTCTTTTGTAATGAATTATCGCACTTTTTCGATTTTTCGAAATTTTCGATATCGAAAAAGTGGGCGTGGTTATAGTCCGATATCGTTCATTTTAAATAGCGATCTGAGATGAGTGCTCAGGAACCTACATACCAAATTTCATCAAGATACCTCAAAATTTACTCAAGTTATCGTGTTAACGGACGGACGGACGGACGGACGGACGGACGGACATGGCTCAATCAAATTTTTTTTTGATCCTGATTATTTTGATATATGGAAGTCTATATCTATCTCGATTCCTTTATATATGTACAACCAACCGTTATCCAATCAAACTTAATATACTCTGTGAGCTCTGCTCAACTGAGTATAAAAATATATGCAAAAAAACTGAAAAACACTTTCCTTAACTTGCATCAGCATACTCACGCGCAACGCTGCCTTGAACAGCTGAATGCATTGACTGTCACCTAAGCCTATGATGAGCCCTACACTCTTATAAAGTACACACACACATACTCTTATAGGCCCACACGTATTGTCAACAAATGTTGTACTCATCGTCATCATCGACAACATTATCAACGTACATGAATGACTTATGCGCTAAGAGTTTGTGGTTGTTTATTAGGCTGGAGGCTGTTGACGCATGTTTTGGTTGTGTAAGACCAGTGTTTTTTTGTGGCGCTTTTGTAGCTGCTACTGTTTCTTTTTGTAGTTATTATGTAAAAACAAAACGCTGACATAGCGAGAAGATGACCTGCTACCCAAAACCAGCGCAATTGTCATTTTGTTGGCCATACAACCAACCGCACAAACAACCATCCAACCAACTGATGTGCCGTTGGCATTCGACCTGCTCTGCATATTTCACTGAGCTGGGTATTTATGCTAATACGAACATGGCTTTCTGCCATTGGAAATTCGCTATTTTTGTCGGCTTGTTGTCACTTTTTCTTGCGTTGCTCATGTACGAGGAGTAGCTGAAAAGTTCGAAGTGATTTTCTAAGATTTTATATTCCAATTATATCGGCAAGTTTTGGGAGCGCCAACAAAGAAGAGTCTTATATGACTCCCGCACCTCACAAGGTGTCGGAGGTTCTTTAAAGAGAACAAGCGACTAAAGTTCTCTCAGCAGGAATCGCCTAATTTTAAAGCAGCTCGCTAGCGGAGTGAGAGTGTTGACTTAGATACGAGTGATCCTTACCATCAAAAATATTTTCCAATTTGGAAGGGCAAAGAATCAATGAGATCCAATGACATCTGTGCCGTCGGTTGCTTGTTTTCGTGTAGTCATAAACTAGGCCGACCGTTGCTGTATGATTTTTTTCCATAAGTAATATTTTTTTGCGCAATATTCATTCTGAATTCTTTCTCAGCTGAGCGATATCAAGTACCTCATACTTCAGCCAAGCCACACTTTTAGTTGCAGCCCAAGCTGTCGTACTTTGGAAGAATTTCACTAACAATACAATCGCCAACGGCAAAGCGCTGTTCTCTAACTATTTATCATACCTAACATAACATTTTCAATTAACATGGGATGGAAATCACGGTTTCGATGAGAACGATTTGCTCCACAAATCTGTGAATCCTTAGCATTACTTCGTATCTCCACTCAAACCGCCCATATTTTATAAATCCTTTTGGAGACTGACCTCAACAATTTTTGGTATGCCCAGGTACGTGAAGCGGTTCCGCACATCTCGTCTCTAAAACACTGATGTGTTCGCCATGTGTCCGGAATCAATCAGAGATTCAGCTCTCACTGACTTCTTAACTTGATTAACGTTTATTTATTTGTAAGGGAAGAAAAGCTGATTCGACTCTGGATAGGCTGAGTGCTACCCAGCAATCGACAATGCTTTTTGTTAAGGAGTTTTGTAGATTATTTCCGATGTGAAATAAGAGTATTCATCCACAGAGCCTATAGCTATGAACTTTGAAGTCAGGATTACTCCCAAAAGCAAAACAACACAGACTCCTCACCATCAACGCCTCAAATAAAGTGGTCCTTAAGCTCCCTATAGATCATCGATCTGTTTCTCAATTCACACACTTATCCACCACCCTCTGTACATGAATACACTTATCGCTAATGTGCTTTTCATTGCTTCTACGTCGACCGCATTTTTTGTATGACATTACCATCACATTACCAGCTGACCTGCGGCAGTAATTCTTTCGCTATTCTCGCTTCCATTTTTGGCTGATTTCGTATATTTTTTGTTCTATATTCTCTTCTTAGAAGGACACAGTTTCCGCTAACGCCTATTAAACCGCCTTCTACGCCAAAACACAACCGTCATTTGTTTTCGCTTTTTCTCAGCTACCCTGCAACACACCATCTACAAGGCTTCACAGCCCGCCAAGCGCTTTTTTTAAGGTTGAACAATTCATCACGTATGAGTTGATGATATAAGCTTGACATGACAACGCGGACGGCATGGTGGACTCTGCTTGCCGTTATGGCATAAATTTCGTATGCGCCTGCCACTCAAACTTTTACGAGCTCTTTCATCATTGAGATGCCTCATTCGGTGCTTGCAAAAGCTTCATCAACCGTCATCATCATCATCTAAAAGGCAATAGAAACCTGCGAAATGGACAGACGTGCAAGCGGGTTTGCTTGGGTTGTATGTATTCATATGTCCGAATCTTTTTTGAGTGACTGTGAGTCATTAGCGTTTCTTTTTTTTCAGTTTCGCGACGCACATTGACACTGGAGTTCCACATGTCGTTGTTGCAAACTTTTTTTGTGGCCTTTTTAGGCGGCTTTTGCTGCTGGCTTTTCATATTTCGTTCGTTTTATATACCTTTCACAGATATCAAATGGTAAACATTTACATAAACAACCCCGACATACGTATGTGTATCCTGCTTGCGATGTGTCCCCATATGACACCAACCATCTTTTCAATTGTAATGTGGAACCGATGCCTCTAACATCAACATCACTATGGTGCAACCCTCTTGAAACTGCTAGTTTCCTTGGACTTCCGTTTTAGGACTTTGATGACAATTCATGAGTGGTCGCTCCTACTGAATGGAGTGAAGCACTGTTAACAAAACAACAACAACAACACAAATGAATGGAGTGTTGGAGGAAGTTTGAAATATGTTGTGAAAAGTGAAGAAAAGCTTATTAACAGTACTGAACGGCAGAACACCGTGGTCGGCTCAGTTTTGTAACGGTCAAGAAAGATTCAAGGATGGGTTATTATACCCAGCTGTACTTGTACACAGGGTATTATAACTTTTATTGGATACCGGTTGGTTGTACAGGTATAAAGGAACCGAGATAGATAACTTGAGCAAATATTGAGATATCTTCACCAAATTTGGTACACGAGCTTATCTGTACCCATAATAGATTGGTATTGAAAATGAGCGAAATCGGATTATAACCACGCCCACTTTATATATATATAACATTTTGGAAAACACAAAAAACCTGATTATTTAGTAAATAATATACCTAGAATGTTGAAATTTTACGTGTGTACTGATATTGAGACTTAATAAAAATTAAAAAAAAAAAAAAAATTTAAAATGGGCGTGGCACCGCCCACTTGTGATGACATCAATGTTACAAATATTATTAATAATAAATCAAAAATCGTTAAACCTATCGTAACAAAATTCGACAGAGAGGTTGCCTTTACTATAAGGAATGCTTTGAAGAAAAAAGTTACGAAATCGGTTAAGGACCACGCCCACTTTTATATAAAAGATTTTTAAAAGGGTCGTGGACGAATAAAATAAGATATATCTTTGCAAAAGAGAACTTTATATCAATGGTATTTCATTTCACAAGTGTATTTATAACACTAATTAGGAAAAACTTCAAATTTAAAGAAATGGGCGTGGCATCGCCCCTTTTACGATTAAGCCATTTTTCTATGTTTCGGGAGCCATAACACGAAGAAAAATTAATTTAAAATTAATTCAAAATAGAACCGTATGTGTATGTATTATTGCGCCGCCTTCTAACACTATTAAGCACACAAAGCAAACAACAACAGCATTTCGAGTGTACAGCTGGGTATGTAATGTTCGGTTTCCCCGAACTTAGACTTCCTTACTTGTTCTTTTTCAGTTGTTTTTTTTTTTCTTTTTATATCGTTTTATATGCTGCTGTCCATATTAAGCACCACTGCCGACTGTATGCGCTTTTAACGCACACGTAGCGCACCGTTTCAAGTAGGCTTTTGTTGCAATGTTCCCGGTTTTATGTTATGAGCGTTGTCAATTTTTTGCTCGTACTTTTACCCTCTTTAATGTATCATGTTTTGTGCTTTTTCCGCTCTTCGCTATGCCTTTTAAGCTCAAATGCGCCTATTTGTTTTTGCTGTCTTAAAAAAAATATTTTTTCACCGCAAGAGCAAGTCTTTTGTATTCTACACTCGGCCAAAATATGTCCAAGTGCAAGCATAAAAGTAATTTTTTATTATTTTTTATTGCTATTTCGCTCTAACTCTTTGTCCGCTTTTGACAAACCGTTGTAACGTTGTTCTCTTTTGACGTGTATATGTTGTTGTTATTCATAGTACGTTGATTTGTTTGTTAGCTGTCAAATGTGTAGCAATATGACAGCTGACATGGCTATTTTTGTCAACACACTAATGTGACGCACCAAGCATTTGGTTAGCAAGCGCAAAAGCGTAAATGAGAAGCTGTTGAGGAAATGAGAGGCTGCAAAAGATAATAAGAATTTGCTATTTTTCTTCTCCTCTATTATTCGCTTGCGGTCGTGCCTTCCAGAGATTGACCATTGCTGCGACCTTATTTCCACTTGTTCGCAATCATGTGTGCAGCGAGTGTAAGCAAGGCTTGCTGATAAGAATCTTCTTACGATATGCTCATTTCTTGCTTGAATTGCTTTGATAAATTGCATGTGATTTATACAAATTGCTTTGGAAGGCACAAAAATTGAGCTCATTTCATTTAAGTGGCGTTTACTACACTTTGTAGTAATAAAAATTGACCCCTTTCGAGCTGTCTACCGGATACATCGCTACACATTACAGCCTATCTATCAAGTGGTGCGAAAATGTCCAACAATGTCGGGGGTTTGCGCTGGGCTTGCTTGCAAGGGCGTAGAAAAGGGCAAATGGCAAGCGGGCGGCAAATCTAATAGCAAATTTCGTGAAAAAAGTAGGAAGACTTTGGAAATACTCTGTCTACAAAAATCCTTATAACTCCTTAGCAGCGTGTTTCTTAGCCCAAAGTTTTCTGTGGAAGACTACGTGCATTTATAGGGGATTTGGAGCATTTAAGCAATCAAGAAAGACTGGGCGTGTCCTTTCTATTAACGGTAAACAGTCTGTTCGAGAAAGGTTGTGTTGGAGTAAGGTCAGTTCTGAGTTGATTTAGCCTCGTATTAAAAAGCTATAAAAAACAAGTAAGGAAGGCTAAGTTCGGGTGTAACTGAACATTACATACCCAGCTGTCAAATTACAGCTTGCAAAACTTTTAAATTACCTTCTTTTAAAAGTGGGCGGTGCCACGCCCATTGTCCAAAATTTTACTAATTTGCTATTCTGCGGCATAAGGTCAACTCACCTACCAAGTTTCATCGCATTATCCGTCTTTAGTAATGAATTATCGCAAGAACTTACATACCAAATTTCATTAAGATACCTCAAAATTTACTCAAGTTATCGTGTTCACGGACAGACGGACGGACGGACATAGCTAAATGAATTTCCTTTTTCGCCCAGATCATTTTGATATATAGAAAGAAGTCTTTATCTATCTCGATTAGTTTATGCCGTTACGGGGTGCCGTTATGCGAACAAAATTAATATACTCTGGGAGCTCTGCTCAGCTGAGTATAATTAAACCAATGTAAGTTGGTATAGTTGGTTCTTACCGTTGTCAAGAGAAGTTTTGCAGTACATGGTCGCTCCTAAACAGTAATTTGAAGTCTTTTCGATATCTTACTAGACCAAGCTTCCTGCATTATTGAAAATCGATGTAGGCACAGTGGATGAATCTGATGGGAATCAGCAAAGTTCTCCTAGCAATTTTATTTGCAAAGCTTGCTTATATGCATGGGGATATGAAGCGTATGGACTCCGAAACATCTCCCCCGATTTTGATCAAATATTTAGGACAGCTTCCTTGCAGTCTGAGAGTATTTCTATAAGAAATTTGTTACTTAGGTAGCCTTCCGATTACATAAATATTGGAGACTTTTTTCTCAGAATAAGGACCACGGCCGAATGGCAATAAGGAGAGAGACATTCAGAGGAAGAAGAATAGAGAGAGGTTAAGAAGGCATAGGGAGAGAGAGAAGTTGTGAAGGAGAGGAGTGGAGAGAGTGCTATAAGAATAAAATAAGAAAAATAAAGGAAGGGGGAGAAAAACGTGCGAGAGAGGGCAGTACAGGGTAAGTGAAATATTGTAACGAACTCGAATGATTTTTTCAAATAAAGACTAATTTATGAAATTAGTTTGTCTGCGGCAGCAACACATCGGTTAATATTTAGTGTGCGATAATCTCGATCAAGTATAACACATAACATCAGCAGGATAAGCAGCCACGAGCCACGTGCAAAATGATAATGCTGCTCTCTAGAAGCAATGCAATCTCACTGCCTACTTGCGAGTTACTCTTGGCTAGCTGGACTTTGCTTTAACTTTTATATATCTAACAAAGTGGTACCAGACTTTTTAGGAGCACCACAGGTAATAGTTTTTTTTGGCCTCTCACGAGACCATAGATCATCATCAATCAGAATTAATTGGCGCTTAACAGCCTAAGCGATTGTGGGCGTTTCATGACAAGTCCCGCTAGCCGGCTCTGTCTCGCGATAACTGACGCCAATTGCGAGCACCAAGGGAAGTCAATGTTTTTTTCACCTGCCGCTCCCAACTCAGTGGAGCTCTCTCCGTTCGCCCGTTTCCACAACGCGGCTTCGAGATACTTTCTTGGCCGGAGCGTCTTCTTCAATCCGTTTGTGGGCATCACGGTCAGGAACATAAATCTACCGGAGAACGGATACGAACTCAGTTGTATCGCTTAAATAAACTTCTGCTCCACATTCGTTCGCAGTCAGACTACGCCTCTGTCATCTGTTGAGATGAGTCAGGCAGATTTGGTGCGTGCTACTAAAAGTTCTACTTCAGCACTTTACACTGACTCAACTTTTACTCAGAATGATTTGCTGCATAACGGTTAATCGTATGCGTTTGCAATTTGCCTAAGTTAAACTTTTATGATATTAGGCTTTCGCTTGCACTGCCTTTCTCTTGAACTGACCTTTTCCCGGTAATAACGGCATTTCTTTTGATTCATTTAATCCCTGGTTAAATGCTTGTAATAAATTTTGTTACCCTGTGTTTCTTTTTCTTTTTGTTTCAAATTGCGCTGCTGCTTTGTTTAATCCATGGCGCAACGATACAAGGTGGCAGCATGGAACAGCTGATTATAAATTTTTTTTATTTGATTTGATACATCAACTTCCGGTGCAGTACGATTTTGACATTTGTCCATCGAATTTGCAAAAACAAAGTACATGGAATTTGTATTTATGTTTGTAGGTATGTCACCATGCTGCCACCTTGTATCATTCCGCTATGGTTTAATCTTTTCGCTTTTTATATTCTTTTATCTGCCACTCTGCTGCTGCATAAGTGTAATTCCATTAATGCCTTTCACTCGAAATATTTTCGGCTTGCACTCCTCTTTCACATGCACCGGTCGTTTGCGGTTGTGTCATTACTGTGCCGGTGCTGATTTGTCACAAAGTTGCATTCCATTGGCGCCCACATTCACTCGCTTCTTTCCTGCATATTTTCTGTATATGTGAAGTTGATTTTTTTTTTTCTTTTTACCAATTTTTTCGTATGCCAAAGTTATGATTTATGCAAATTTGTGACTTCCACGTAGCACAACGACAGCAATAGCTTTGAAGGCGGCAAAAGTCTTATTTTTATGGGATTCTGTAAAAGTTACAACTGTTCTGGCGAAAAAATGAGAGAAGGCGAAATATGGAATGTTGATATAAATTCAAGTATAAGAAGTTGCAATTTACTATTTTTGTATGGCTCGTTTGGCAGTGTGAAGGGAATTGTGCTGCCGGGCAAAGTGCGCGCTGCACAGTGCGTTGAGGTGCGCGGTGACAACGCCAGACACAGTGGGATGTTTAAATTACATATTTTAAGCTTTCACACTTTACCCTTTGTATACACCATTCACAATTTCTGAAACTTTTTTCGTTTGTACGATTTCCGATTTTTATTTGAGCTCCCTTTTTAATGCTTTCATCTGAAGTGAGAGTGCATAAATAACTCAAACGTATCGCTTGTTGTCAGGGATAGAGGTTAATTTAAAAGAGTGTGCTACTTAAAAAAAATTGCTTTTGAAAGAACACGCGCAACAAAAGCGCTGAACACAATCAAGCACACTGTGCAGCGCAATAAATAGTTATAAATTGATTTCCGAACACTTTCGCTGCAGTAACTTTTTTCGCTATTTCTACAGGAATGCTGCATACGCATGTCAAACATTCCTTCGTTATTATTTGAGCTTGTGTAACCGTTGTTGACATGACTGCTGTCATTTGTCAGTGTTGTGCGTTTGCAATACATTTTCTACTACAACGCTCTGGCATTGCTGCACATCTCACGATAGTTTGTTGACAAGCGCACAAGCAGTGCACTCACCGTGGTGCCATAAAAGATGGACAACTGCTGGTTGCAAATTTTGTTGTGTCTGATAATGTACACGCGCCTTACAAAATGACACAACCACAACACCCAACATTTCGCTATGCAGTTGCTGCCGCATTGCTTGTGCTGCACCCGACATACACAATAGGCACAGAGATAAATGTCTGTACGCCTACATGTTGTGAGTTTGACAGAAATTGACTGTAAAGCTGTAAGCTGAAAAGGTTACAGCAGCGCATACGGCTAATGAGTGTGAATGGTAGCTGCTGAGTGGGGTGTCAAGGTTTTGCCGTATTTTAGGTAAACTAATTAGAGTTTATTCATTAAAAAAAAACATTATATCACATAGCCTTTCTTAATTCAATAGCACAATTAAACTGTTTCCTGAAAACTAGAAGTTTCTATTCACACAATCCACTAATGTATAAATAACGCCTACAAGACCGTCTAGATTTTTGACTTTAGGCACTCAATAAAGCAATAATGAGATAATTAAGAATTTGTATTTTGTATGGAATGTCTAACTTAGCATGGAACCGCTGGTGGGGTATGAGGGCAATATTCTTCCTCGGTAACCTACAGATGCTGTAATCCAAGGCGAATTCAGTACCAGGTGTTGTTATCCCAAGAGTTGATTTTTTCTTCTTGATAATTTTCGGTACAAAGCCTTGTACTTTAATATGTCAGACATTCTTCTGCACGGCGAATTGGTTGAATTCGCTTTACTATCACCCTATATGGATTCGCCTTGGCTGTAACCTCGGCATTTGACAATATTTTTTAAGCAGTTTTTCATTTACTTCATTCTCATCGACTTATAACGTAGTATTGAAGTTTTTTTAAGTTATTATTTACAGTGCTACCAATTATCTTTTCATCTTCATTTTGTCATTCATCAGCTTAGAATTCCCCGCAACCAGTCCCAAGCTGACTGACATTGAACAAAAAAGTTTGGTTTGTATAGTTCGCCCACTTGTTTCCACATTTTAATTTTCGCTTTTCTTGCATTTATGCTCAGATTTCTTTGAAAAAGTAATCACTCATTCAATTCGCAGTTTCCTTTTGTGATCTTTTTTCAATTCTTTCGCGAAATCTTCTTAAAGTTAAATTGTAATTTCTTTCTTTTTTTCCATTTAAACTTTGCCTTTTCAAATATTTTCTTGCAATTTGGTTTCTGAAAAAGAAGAGGACACAAATGTGTGCACTTTTTTCTTCTGAACCTCTTCACTTTTCCCATTTAGCGCGCATAATACCGTCTGTTGTCATGCCATATGCTATAAAGCAGTAGTGCACTCGAGAGCTTCGCAAAACCATTCGGCGTTCACCTACATGCAGCGTTGACGTATTGACGACACCGTCGTCATTTTGACGATTTTCAACAAGCAATGGTTTTAATATTGTGCATTTTAATGCCAGAAGTTTAAATGCTGAGAAAGTAGATTTTATAAGATATGTGTTTGAAAACTCGTGTGTTGATGTCATTTGCGTGTCGGAGACGTGGCTTCTTGAGGATCTTCATGATAGGCACTTTAATATTAATAACTACCAAATTGTTTCGAAATGATAGGGTGGGTAGGAAAGGAGGTGGCGTAGCAGTTTATTGTAGGAGTCACATTAACGTGAAACTCATTTGCAAGTCGGTGGATTCGAGCATTGAATACTTGTTTGTCGAGGTGCACGATTTGTCTACGAAAGTCCTTGTATCTTGTGTTTATAGTCCCCACAAAACCAACAGCCCTGATATGTTATTTCCTACGTTGTCTCGGTACCTTGTAGACTATGACAGCTTAATAGTTTGTGGAGACTTCAATGTTAATCTGCTTGTTCGTGACTCATATAGTAATAGTATGTTAAATTATGTATCTGGTGCTGGTATAAGTGTTGTCAATAACAATGTGCCAACCAGGTTTGGTGTTAATTGTTGCCCTAGTCTTCTGGATTATTTTATTGTTTCTGACCCTTCAATAGTTTTAAAATTTGACCAGATGCCATTTTTATCAGATCATGATCTTATTTTTTGTTCCTTAGATATATAATTTAACCGCTGTGATACTGGTAGTACCTTTAGTTTTAGGGATTACCGCTTACTTGACTATAATGCTTTGTGTTCTGATTTGTCCTGTGTTAATTGGAGTAATTGTTGGTTACTAGTTTCTGCTGATGAAAAACTTGAGTTCGTTAACAGCAAAATCGTTAATGCCTTTAACATACATGTGCCTATTCGCTCAAGTAGACCTAGAGAAATGTTTCGTGTCCGTGGTTTAATGGCCAAGTTCAAGCGGCAATAAAAGCACGTAGTAGGGCATACCAATCGTGGAGGAGGAGTAAAAGTAATGTTGCAAGGCTTGTCTATAAAGCTGTCAGAAATATCGCTACTAAGATAATAAGGAACGAAAAAAGTAGATTTTTTACCTCAAGGCTAAACCCTTCGCTACCTCCAAAAACTCTTTGGCGTAATCTAAAAAGCTTGCGAGTATATGGAAGGGACAAAACATGTATGCGAACTAAATGCTGACACCCTTAATGATGCGTTTGTGAGTAGTCCTGCTGTAAATCCTACTGCACCTTTTCCAAATGCTTATGGGCGCTACTGTGGAGAAAATTTTGAGTTCAGGGCGGTATCCGAATGCGACGTGGTAAGGTACTTACTTAAAGTTAAATCCAATGCCATCGGGGTTGATGGTATACCAATAAAATTTGTAAAAATTATTCTACCATTTATACTGAGTACCTTCACACATATCATCAACCATTGCATCACAACTTCTCGGTTTCCTGAATCGTGGAAATGTGCTATGGTAAGACCCGTCCCGAAGAAACGGCTTGCAAACTCGGTCCGTAATTATCGACCCATTAGCATATTGCCCGCGCTGTCGAAAGTTTTTGAAAGGCTGCTAGCAGAGCAAATAATTTTGCACATTTCTAGAAATAACCTCTTATCACCACACCAATCGGGCTTTAGAGCCAAGCATAGTTGTACAACGGCACTACTTAAAATTGTTGATGACATACGCATACCTTTTGATAAAAACCAACTAACTCTGCTTTGTCTATTCGATTTTTCTAAAGCTTTTGATTCTGTTGACCATGCGTTACTTTCTTATAAACTTAAAACATATTTTGGATTTGCCTACAGTGCTTTGATGGTAATGGAGAGTTACTTAACAGGAAGGTCACAACTTGTTAATACTGGTTGCGAAATTTCGGGGACCAAACACCTACCCCGAGGTGTTCCGCAGGGTTCCATTCTTGGGCCTTTGTTATTCAGTATTTTCGTAAACGATATCTTTTCGGTTTGTCAGCACATGAAAATGCACGCATATGCAGATGGCATACAATTATATTTGTCTAGTAGTTTCACGGACGAAGCCAACCTCTGTCTTAAAGTAAATAATGATTTATTGTCAGTACAGAGATGGGCCAATAATAATGGTCTCTGCCTTAATGCAACTAAATCGTTCATTTTGCCCATTTCGAAGAATAGGTCCGTTGATGCCCTTGCCTCACCAATATACATTGGAAACACGGCTTTACAAATTGTTTCTAGAATTAAAAATTTGGGTTTCGTTATCAACTCTAATCTAACTTGTGAAGACCACATCAATACAGTCATGGGTAAAGTGTATACCACTTTGCGCAATCTTAGGCAATCTGCACCTTTCCCACCTCCGCATATTAGAAGAAAACTGGCCCTACAGCTTCTTTTGCCAATAATAAACTATTCAGAGCTTGTTTATAACAAGTTGGACTCATGTTCTGCACACAAAGTTGAGGTCGCCTTTAATCATGTAACTCGTTACGTTTTCGGGTTACGAAAATTTGATCATATTTCGGCTTGGAGGTCCAAGCTATTAGGATGTAACATATTTGACTACCAAAAAGCTAGAAGTGTAATTTTTGTGTACCACTTGATTGTCACAAAATAACCAGCATATCTTTTTGAGAAATTGACATTCACTAGGTCTCCCAGGACGAGTAATCTAGTTGTGCCTAACTTTAACTTCGTTGCTTCGACAAGGCTGTTTTTCGTCAACACCTTACGTATTTGGAACTCTATCCCAGCTGCAATTAGGAATAATGTAAACCAAAGCAACTACAAACATATTATTTTCAGTTATTTTTCTAGTCAACAAACTTAAACTGGGCATTTATTTTATTTTTATCTTATCTTAATCTAATTTAACCAAAATTTAAAATAAAAAACAAAAAATTAAAAATTTAAAATTTTGTAGTATTGTTTTGATATTCTTGTTTTCTAGCATCTTTTATTTATTTATTTAAATGAATTATATGAATTATGTTTGTTGTACTACAAAAGACAATTTGTCTTACTGTACTAATGTATTCTCACCGAATAAATGAAATGAAAATGAAATGAAAATGACGCTTGGACGATTTTGTAATGAAAAATTACGATTTAAGCCTGCCCTTCAATGTAAAACTTATTTTAAATATTCAAACACCAAGAAATTACATATGTATATTTAAAATTGAGATACGAGCTTTATTGAATATTGTATACCTTATACTGAAAATGTGCCAGCTTTTGCTGCAGACGGAGGTAATAACATGACCGGCTTGAAGCATTCGGTTGCCCGAATTTTTGAAAAAGAAATTCCTAACTTAAATACTTTTAAATATATACATATGTCATTCTTTGGCACTTTGCTCTTCGTATGCCTGCTTAAAAAGCTACACAGCTGTGTAGAAACATTGGTGCGCATGTGTATAATTACGTTTCCAATAGTTTTCAGAGAAGTACTCAATTGAAAAATATAATTGCGCTATTGGAATTGCAGCCAAAAAAGATGCTACATCCATGTCAAACTCGCTGGATATCCTTAGAGGCAGTAGTATACAGAGTATTAGAACTTTATGAGCCATTAAAAATATTTTTTAACTTCGCTGTTAATGTTGACAAAATAGACAGTACAAAAACCATTCTTGATAACTTGGATGATATGAATGAAATTTATCTCTCCATCCTGAAGTACATATATCCTTCAAAATATTAATAAAGTTAATAAAAATTTCCAGAGTGAGGGGCTTCAAGTACATAATATGTATTCAGAAATAAAAATACTTTATTTAAGTATATTGTATAATTTTGTAAAGCCGGAATGTATAACATTAGACAACATAGAAATTATAGATTATAAAAACATTTCAAATATATTGCAACGTGATGTCAGATTTATATAGGAGTTTATGTCAGACCTGTAAAAAAAATACCAGTACAAGTACAAGTATCAGTACCTCAGTACTTCGAAAAATTAGTACAAGTATAAGTATCGAGGTACTTGTACTTGAATTGTTGAAGTACAAGTAAAGTACTTGTAAGTACTTTCGAAGTACTTTGATAAGTATTGAACAGTTTTGAAGCGGATCAACCAGCACCATTACGATCACCTAACTTTGACAAAATAGCTGAAGAAGAGTTTTACGTTGTTTTAGTGATGCATTAACAGATTTCAATATGCTTCAGAGTTATCCTCTTATGAAGGACCTATCACTCAAAATTAATACGTCCTCAGCTTCATCCGACCCAGTAGAGCGTTTATTTTCCTTAGCAGGCATAGTTTATAGTCCTAGAAAACAATCAATGACGGGCTTTTCGTTTAAAAAGCTAGTACTAATAAAGGTAAATACAAAACTACTTTAATATTGTTAGCTGATGTACAATTTATACTTATTTAATATGTTGTTTTACTTCTTGTTGCTTTCTAATATGAATTTCATTCATATTTTTAATTTCCATTTATGAATCAAACTGACATATTTTATCAGAAAAAATACTTTCTTGTACTTGCAAGTATTTCGTAAGTATATCTACTTGTACTTTCGGATTCGAAGTACAAGTACTGTAGTATTTATACTTTGTACTTAGATTTGAAATACTTGAGTACTTGTACTTATCTGATACTAGTACAAGTATGTACTCAGTACTTTACAGGTCTGGTTTATGCGATGGATATGCTTTTCACCTCTAACATTTCCGAGCAAGAAGAAGTCAAATTCAAACAAGATTGTATTATTTTTTATATTGAAATGTGTAATCAAATTAGAAAGCGTTTTGATTTTAACAATGTTGTTCTACAAAACTTAAGTTTCATGCATCCCAAAGAAGTTGCTGGAAAAAAATTGATTCTTTGCATAAGATCGTGCAACATTTTTTGCACACAATCGATCAGAAAATTTTGCAGGATATTGATAGCGAGTTTTTGAAAGTTTTTAGAATTTAAGATATATTTTGAACACATTTCTAAGGTTCCTCCAGAAGTTTTTTGGAAAACTATTTCTACTATCAAAAGAGCTGACTCTACATACGCTTTATCTAATTTATGTGCATTCGTTACAGATCTGATGTGCTTGCCACACTGCTCAGCGAATGCAGAACGAACTTTTTCTAAAATAAATTAAAACAAAAATCCAAAACCGTCTGGAAACTGATACATTAAAAGGAATATTGCTAGCCCAAGATTATTTAAAATTGAATAACTTTTCCTGTCATAATATTGAACCGCAAATAAATATGATAAAAAATGAACGCGAAAATTTATAACTAAGAAACTAAAATGATATAGGAGTTTATGTGAGGTTTGATTCGAGCTCAAAGAAAACAAAAAATAACAAGTAAGGAAGGCTAAGTTCGGGCGTAACCGAACATTACATACTCAGCTGAGAGCTTTGGAAACAAAATAAGGGAAAATCACCATTTAGCAAAATGAACCTAGGGTAACCCTGGAATGTGTTTGTATGACATGTGTATCAAATGAAAGGTGTTAATGATTATTTAAAATGTAGTGGGCCTTAGTTCTATAGGTGGACGCCTTTTCGAGATATCGCAATAAGGGTGGACCAGGGGTGACTCTAGAATGTGTTTGTACGATATGGGTATCAAATTAAAGGTATTAATGATGGGTTTAAAAGGGAGTAGCCTTTAGTTGTATATGTGAAGGCGTTTTCGAGATATCGACCAAAATGTGGACCACGGTGACCCAAAACATCTTCTGTCAGGTACCGCTAATTTCTTTATATATGTCATACCACGAACAGTATTCCTGCCAAGATTCCAAGGGCTTTTGATTTCGCCTTGCATAACGTTTTCGTTTTCTTTACTTAGTATGGTAGGTGTCACACCCATTTTACAAAGTTTTTTCAATAAACCAATCCAATTACCATGTTTCATCTCTTTTTTTCATATTTGGTACAGAATTATGGCATTTTTTCATTTTTCGTAATTTTCGATATCGGAAAAGTGGGCGTGGTCATAGTCGGATTTCGTGATAAAGTGACTTCACATAAGTACGTGAACTAAGTTTAGTTAAGATATATCATTTTTTGCGCAAGTTATCGTGTTAACGGCCGAGCGGAAGGACAGACGGTCGACTGTGTATAAAAACTGGGCGTGGCTTCAACCGATTTCCCCCATTTTCACAGAAAACAGTTATCGTCATAGAATCTATGTCCCTACCAAATTTCACAGGGATTGGTACATTTTTGTTCGACTTATGGCATTAAAAGTATTATCGACGAATTAAATGAAAAAGGGCGGAGTTACGCCCATTTTGAAATTTTCTTTTATCTTTGTATTTTGTTGCACCATATCATTACTGGAGTCGAATGTTGACATAATTTACTTTTATACTGTAAAGATATTAAATTTTTTGTTAAAATTTGACTTTAAAAAATTTCGTCATCGCTAATTTTTATTTAGCACACATATAGTAATAGGATTTCTGTACCAAATTTCATCATGATATCTTCAACGACTGCCAAATTACAGCTTGCAAAACTTTTAAATTACCTTATTTTAAAAGTGGGCGGTGCTACGCTCATTGTACCCAAAATTTTTCTAATTTTCTATTTTGCGTCAAGTTTCATCGCTTTATCCGTCTTTAGTAAAGAATTATCGCACTTTTTCGGTTTTTCGAAATTTTCAATATCGAAAAAGTGGGCGTTCATTTCGTTCATTTTAAATAGCGATCTGAGATGAGCGCCCAGGAACCTACATACCAAATTTCATCAAGATACCTCAAAATTTACTCAAGTTATCGTGTTTACAGACGGACGGACGGACGGACATGGCTAAATTAATTTCTTTTTTCACCCAGATCATTTTGATATATAGAAGTCTATATCTATCTCGATTAGTTTATGCCGTTACCGTTATGCGAACAAAGGTTATATACTCTGTGAGCTCTGCTCAGCTGAGAATACAAATTATTGTTAAAATAACTGAAAACAAGTACCTTTTGTATATAATACAAAATTTATCTTTGAGACGTGTTTGTTATTTATAAAATAAAATGAAATACATTAAAACGATTTTATATGTTGTATGTGGTAACAAAAAATAACAATCAAAGACAATTTTTAGAAAAGCGCGGTTGAAGTTAATATTATTGAATGAAATCCGGCGATCTTATTTTGGTTTCCGGCCAATACAATCCTACGTCCCCTGGTAATAACCCATCTTAGTCCTAACTCAGCTTTGGCTGTTATTGGTTGTTGGCATAGATATGATGATTTTTGACGATTTTTAAAATGAAATACATTAAAACGATTTTATATGTTGTATGTGGTAACAAAAAATAACCATCAAAGACAATTTTCAGAAAAGCGCGTTTGAAGTTAATATTGTTGAATGAAATCCGGCGATCTTATTTTGGTTTCCGGCCAATACAATCGTACGTCCCCTGGTAATAACCCATCTTAGTCCTAACTCAACTTTGGCTGTTATTGGTTGTTGGCATAGATATAATGATTTTTGACGATTTTTTGGGTGGCGTCTGACGACTTGGAACAAAAATATATGGCAACGCTGCACATGTTCGTGTGAGCGCAGCGACAGATATTTAGCAAAGCAAGCAGTCGATCAGTTTTAACATCTCATTAGCAAATTCTATGCTGAAAAATTCGTTGATTAGTCTCCTTTCACACATACTACTACAAGAAAGGCTGCGTTTGCATTCAAAGCCACTTCTGGCGTTGTGCACCACTATTATAAAGACATATTCTTCGAGAACAAATGTTGCACAAAAAGTAAATATGTACCTACTATGTATTACAAATCTAAAATCGGCTTTTTTTTTTGTTCTCTCGCTGTGTTGCGACGACAACGAATAGACGGTACGTAGGGCTTCACTTGCTACCTTAGCGACAGACTGAATGCGTCTTTTCACACAGCGCAATATTGATGATTTTTAATAAATTTTTGTGTAGCTCGTTCGCCGATTAATTTTTTTTCTCTTTCTACTTTTTTCTGTTGTTGCAAAATAGCAGGGTCTAACAATAGCTATTACCTACAATGCAACACTGCCATTATCACAATGAGCACAGACATAAATCGGTAGAGCATGAGGAAATGTCAGAGAACTGCAAAGCAGGTACTGAGGATAACGAATAATGAAAGGTTGCAGACGATGGGATAAAATATTGGAAGACAGTGAAGTTTGAAAAATTTGTAACTGTCATTATGAAAATGAAAAGTAAAATAACAAGGAAATACAAAACTTGCTAATCGACTGGAGGAGATGGTTGTAATGGGAGGTGGAATATAAAGGGAAACAAAAAGAAAAAAAATCTTTAAGGAAAACTGCAATGAGCTGTAAGTACAAATAAGGCGAAAAAGTGTGTTATTTCAAGTTAAGCTGAGCAAATAATTAAGATTTAAAACTACTAAGGAAGTCGAGTAAAATGTGCTCAGAAAGAAAATAAAACCCAAAAGAAGTTTCACAAAAGCGGATTAAGTAAATGGTTTTCATGGTAAAGTGGCAAATGAAAAGGATGGATTTACATAAGCACCTGCTGTCCCCAATTTCACGAGGCAATAACTCTACGCGGGTCAAAGCAGCGCCCAACAAGACTCAATTTCCTTGGTACCATCACTTAAGTAGGGTTGGAGGTCTATCTAATACCTCTGCTAAATTTCAAGAAATCGATACCAATTGGATGCTATCCCACTATTTTTGAGGCAGAAATCCATGCAATAGAAGTTTGCGGTAGAGTATGGCTACGGAAATACTTATCCTCAAGGAGTTTCCTCATTATGTCAGATAGCCAGGTAGCCTTGCATGCTTTGCAGTCTTATAAAATTATTTCCAGGCTACTACATGCAAGCATTGGAGTCTTAAATAATCTAGGAGTTAAATAAAAGGTTTTGTTAGTATGGGTTCCCGGGCAGCAGGAACATGCAGATAATGTACAGGCAGACTACCTAGTAAAGTAGGGTGCTATAGCAGCATTCTTTGATTCAGAGCCCTTCCGTGGACTCAGGGAAACCATAAGTAACTGGGAAACAAAACAGTTCAGACAACATTGGATTGAATGCCTAAGGCAAGGGCAGACACAATTTTTTATACTCCTAGCAAGATAGTATCAGTCAATTTACTAATCTAAGCAGAGAAGACCTACGAACTCTCACTTACCTAAGCAATCTAAATCTATCTGATACACAAATCTTTCGCTTTTGTGAGCTGGATAATAAAACGCCGGTTCACATTCTCTGCGAATGTGTCGCTCTGGCAAGACCGAAACTCTCCCATATGAGTGGCGTAACTCTTTATCCCTTCGTAAAATGGAGTAAAAAGACTGAAGAAGTACTTAAATACATTAACAGTCTCTACATACAGTAATAGGCTGAAATGCCAAGTACTTGTGATCTAAATAAAGGTCGGAGGGCTTATAATAATAATAAAAGTAATAATAGCATCTCTTCTGTTCTATGGGTCATGATTCCCGGTTGCAGTGCCCCTTCACATTCGAGTTAAACAACTTTTCCACATTTGTATATCAAAGACAGCCACCACGATGCTCCCGAATGGTCTATCCCATTCAAGCAGAGCCGTAGCATGCTCCCAGGACTTGTCTCGAAACCAAGTTTGACAAGGGATGACGGAAAATCGTTCCAATATACATCAACTTTTAAGTTCTTCGTTCCCCAAACCGGCGAAGCAATGGCAAAGTAAGATAGTTTTAGCGATATCGAGTGCAATCTATCTTAAAAAAAGTACATCCTAAAGCGCAATCTGCCATCAGCTAAGAAAAATCAGCAACACTGGCTCGCAAGAAATCATCAAAAATTATTGCATGATGAGCAAAAACTCACGAAATCACGTGAATATTGAATGGATTTGGACGTAAAAATTAAAATCATCAAACCGTGTGTAAAGCTCGTTAGCGCTTGAGTTGATTGTTGAACTGCTGCGGCAAATAAATGAAGGGACTAACAAAATGCCGGTTGCAAACGCTTCCACCAGAGCAACAGCAGACGAAGGCTCTTATTTTTCAAAATTTTATTCTAAATCGCCATCCCTGAATAAGAAATTCAATATTTTTTAGCTGAGACTGTGCGGATAGATGACGTTGGACGGACAGAGGTGTTGTTTCATTCAAAACATTCTTTTCAGTTGATGTAATATAGCATTTTTTCTTGTTGTACACTGAAAGAAAAAGACTAGTAAAATCAACCGATAAACTTTTATCCATCGCAACAAAATGTCGAATCAACTGCGCATAAATCGGTGATTCGTAATTGATCGTTTTAGTAGTAAAATGAACAAAAAAAGTTGGTGCGACAAAAAAAAATAATAAATGCAAGGCGCGATAACCTCCGAAGAGATCTAAGGCCGAGCTTCTCTTCCAATTTGCGTCGTGCTCCTTTTTAATTTTTCCTACAAATTGGCGGGACGGGACCTACTTGTTTTATGCTGACTCCGAACGGTGTCTGCGAGGCAGATGAGTTTTCACAGAGAGCTTTTCATGGCAGAAATACACTCGGAGTGCTTGCCAAACACTGCCGAGGGGCGAATCCGCTTAGAAAAATTATCTTCTGATTGAAAAACCTTATTTATAATATTTTGATGTTGCTTTGCCCGGGGTGCGAACCCAGGGCATTCGGTGTGATAGGCGGAGCACGCTACCATCACACCACGGTGGCGCTTACTAAACGAACTTCAATTTGGCGCACATCAAATATGCTGGCACACATTAAACATTATACACTTTATTATTTTGTTTTATGAAACACACTTTCACCAAATTTTATATTTTATAATTTATTTAATTTATAGCTTTCAACTTCGCTTTGCAAATAGAAATGAAAATAGTGGTCATAAAACTGTTTCTCAATTCTTTCAGTTGCAGCTCAGCTCATTCTCAATTTCTTCTCTCGCATGTAGTTGCCACACTTGATTATTTCGAACAAAACTTTTATTTAGTATAAATGTTTGGCATAACATTTTAAATAGAGAACTTGTAAGTTATAGTAAGGAATCAAATCGCAGGAAGCTAATTCACCACTGGAGTAACTGTACATGTAATTCGGCAAGTTTAATTTTCGTAACACTTTAAGTTGAAACGATTCCAAAACACCTCAAACTTGTATGCTGTCGGAAACATCAACATTGAAAATGGATGTTTTTTTATTATGTTATTAGATATGTTCGCGTGAGTGAAAATTCGTAAAAACTTGAACAAAATGTTACTAACTTTGGAAAAATCCCGTTCATTGAAACAAAACTTTTGCAACAAGAGGGCGCAATTTTGCATTTCACTTGGAGGAGAAGCATACTTTTTTGCACAGTAAATTCAAAAACGGTTTTTTTCCTTTTGTATTGATCACTGAAAAACTAGTTTTTTGTTGTTTTCCCATTTTGAGTGTTTTTTCGATTTGGTGGTTTTCTTATTTTGGTGTTTTTTTTTTAACATGTGGTACCATCGTCATAAGTACAAAGTAGAGGGCGCAGTGACCGCAAAATTCTCTTTGAAATTTGCACATGCATTGACTGTTGATCGCTGTTGAAATGACCAGTGAAATCAGCTGTGTTAACAAAAAAATCAGTTAGATTGATTAGGAATCTGTCAATTTTACAGAATTTTGTTAACTTAAGAGCGACAATTTCTGTTCTGTTGAAATGACTAAACTAATTTTTTCGCTTGACAAAGAACTCGGTCGAATTAACCGTAATTCCATCAATTTCCCCAATCTCCGTTAAGTCAAGAACAACTGAACAGATTTGTTGATTTTACTAGCACCATTTCTTTCAGTGTATAAGTAGTAAATAATTCCATAGCGTACTTCATAATAAATATTATGCGGATAGATTTCGAACTCCCGACTGACTTTTATTTGGATATTGAAAAACTCAGCGAGTCATGTGATGTCTACTTGTCGATCGTCTCAATGTTTGCCTCATAAGTGGAATAGTGTGCCGTTATTGTATTACCAATTCAAATTTTCATCATGTCTCGTAGGGATTCCCCTCGCAAGTAGAAAGTTTTAGACTGCATAGTTACCTAAAAATGCAAAACGAATTCATGAGTACTAAAACCGAATCGGCATTCTTACTGAATACTCTCTCCACATAAGATCAACACATAGCCGCTCTGATTAAGGAGTACTAAGCAAAGGGTCAGATAGATTATTCTGCCTTTTTATACAAATTTCCAAACCCGATTTAGTTTTTCTTTTCTGAATTGCATTTTGTCCGTTTGGAGACTTCTTATTTTTGCAGACTCCTTGAAGATGACATGAAAGCTTCGAAACGCGTAAGAGGTTAGGGGAAAGTTTATTCCTTTTGCCATTTATCGACCGAAAGCTTCAGTCCCACAAAAAACATATTTATTGAAATATACTTTGCCTGAGTGCTTTGATGCCACGTTAAAGAATTTGGTATTCCTAGACATTCTTACGAACAGTCTGAAAAATGTTTTCCTCTTTCGAGCTTACTGAAAATTGTTACGTGCTTCAACGGAATTTTCACCAATCTTTTCGCAACCCTTTTACATTTTTTCTTCCACAATCTTGTCGAATTACAGAAATGAGTTTGACTTGAGTTAAAGCCGAACTTTTGTCACACACCACTTAAACTTACAACATTGGCTTGCCACAAAAATTATTTCATGTACTATATCTTGCTGCTAGGTGCGGTTGGGTGCAGCCAACAACAAGAAACAAAATTACAACAACAAAAATCTGCTACACTAATGGCCTTATGTGCAATATTGACAGTTGTGATTGTTTTGCTGCCAGCTTTTTGGATTTGTTGCACGAAACTGAAGTAGCTACAACTAAGTAAGTAAATATGTTTGATTGTGTGTATATATCAGGCATGCTTAACCAACGAAACGATATCATTTCGTTACGATAATCAAGATCGTCAAATTAACGAAATGATTTCGTTTCGTTTTCTGCCATATCAAAACGAAATCAAATCGTTTATGTTGATTATTAATTTCAAACTATGCTGGCAAAGCTGATTGATGGCGGAGTCAATAAAGGTGAAAGCATTATCCAAGCTGATTGCAACTTTTCTCATGAATTTTGACAGTACGAACATTTCTCAGAGTATTTTTGACATTACCACCAACGAATTACACAAACAAATTGCATAGAGTTTGTGTGTGTATGTGCGCTCGTTGTTGCCACCTTACGGCTTCACCATGGCTATAGCATTGCCAGCACAATTCAAACATAAAGTATCACGTTTTCGTTAACGTTTTTAACGTTAACGAAAGCTTTTCGTTTCGGTTAAAAACGAGATACAATTTATCTTGATAATTTCTTTATCGATAATATTTCAAAGTGTTTCAACGGAAACGGTGGAAATTTTTTGATAAACGATTAGCTTAACGTTAAGGTGCATCCCTGGTATATATGTACATATGTCCATCGTTATAGTGAAAAGGCTTCAGTTACCTGCTCATTATGTGTTTGTATGTACGATTTTCATTTATTCGCATGACTGCTTTGCTTTTTGCTCCTTTCATTTACTTGCCTTCCTCAATAATTTTGCTTGCTTGCTTTTTTTGTTTTTTGTGTTTTTTTTACTTTTGCTTGTTGCACTTTTAATTCTCTCTTGTTTTGTGTTGTGGCATTGCATTGGTTTACTGGATATATTGATTTCATATCAGCACACAAAAAATGTCAATCAAAATGATATGCTGCAAATTTGCTGGTTGGGACCTTTGCTGCACGTTCACATTTTTTTTTTAGTTTTTCTACGCTTTTAACGTTTTTGCGCTTGTTGTGAATATTGCTTTTTCTTGTTACATTTTGTCTTTTGCTTTCGCGCTGATTGCAAGTTTATTCTTATTTGTTATGTAAACATTTTGTAATTTGTTGAGGTAAATATTAGAATAGTTGACTAACTTGATTACTGCTGATCTAAGCTACTGGTTTATGGTATATGGCGAATAAATTGCGAAAAACTTGCGCTGAATTGTTTATAGAGGCGCCAAATTATTTACTTCTTGATGTTTTTTTCCATAGAGATAACCTAAGCTGCTAACTAGTACTGAGAAAAGTTGCGCTGAATTGCATAAAATAGCGCTGAATATCGTTCTTTTCGATAGAATATCGTTTAACTTAATTTTGCCTGCATCTAAAAGTAAGAAATATGTTGCTGAGCTGTGAGCAAATGTGCTGAATTTGCGTTTCTTGCTATAACTTACTGCAGTGTACGACAGTTATTCAGTAAAATTGCAGAACTAGCTGTATATGTATTTATTTAATACCCACAACAAAGCATTTCGTATAAAATTTTATTTCATTTTCATAAATATATCACTTGATCTAATGAGTCAAAAAACCTGAGCTGAAGGGGAGTGCTGAATAAGTTATTATTGACAATATTTTTTGAGATTATTTTTATGTTCCCCTTCGAGCTAAAACAAAATGCGCTGAAATCTGTTTTCGTGCGCTGAATGGGGCTTTTTTCATTTTAAACAGAGCACACAAAAAATGTCATGTTGTTTGCTCTTAAGGGTTTAAAAATTGAGCGGAATTGCCGTTTAAAGAGCTGAATTCTATAAAAAAATACTTTAATGAAAACATATTTTTACAAAACTTCGTTTGAATTTACAAAGTGCGATGAATTGCGCTCACTATCATTGCTTGGTTTTCATGTTCTGTAGTTTTCTATTGGAAATTTGTATCAAATGTATGCACCTTAAAATTTCTTGCTGAATTAGTTTTCAAGCAGCTTAATAGTACAGAAATGCACTGAGTTTCACTTTTCATCGAAAGTGACGTTAATGGGTAGGTCGTGTAACTATTTAACGCAAACATTTAATCATGCAGCATCGCATTTTTACAAATTATGTATATTGTCTAAATAAATTGCATTTTACTATAAAGCCACTGTGCCACTTTCTCAACACGCGCTATTTGCGAATGAAATGCAAAAGTGTCTGTTGCACAGTGTACCGAAATGCAGGTGCTTAAACAAATATTATAGCTAAACCAAAAATTTAAAAAAAAAAACTAAATTAAACGGAGAGTCGTACGAAACCAGCGCTGAATAACATAAGTGGCGGCTGAATTGAACTTGTTCAAGGGATGCTAAAATAAGAGTAACTGAGCATATTCTCTATGTAGCTAGTTTAAGAAATAATGAACAAAAATAAAACTTATGCAAAAAGTTGTTGTTAATAGCTTCGTTTTAAGCTAAGCACCTAACAGACAGCTGTACAAATAGACTTGCGCTGAACAGCTAATATTTTTGCTGTATATATGTTTAATTTCTTGTATATATTGTATATATTTTTTGCAAGAGAAAATTCAGCAGACATACTCCAATGAAATGGCGGAACTGAATGCGTTTTAAGAGCTGTTAAACTGTCTGAAGATATGGTTTCTACGTTTTACTTTAACAATAAGTATTTATGCGATAAAAAATTGGCTTGACCACCAAATAAAGCCTAGAAACATTTGAATAAAATGCTAAATTAGGTTTAGGTTGGTCAAAAATTGTCTTTAAACTTCCCTTTCTGTCTCTCATACACAATTTTTGGCGCTGAGAAGCCTTTATTGTGTCGATAATGTATTTTTTCTAAAGATAGGAATTTAGATATCAATATCCATATGTATATGTTATAAAAAGTTCCCTGAATTAGCTGAGTAGCTACATTTTAATGGTAATAAGTGCTCATTTATATAAAATATATATTAGAGGAGGAAACTAAGGTTAGACATTTGAATTCAGTCTTCAGATATGAATTTCTCGCTTAAAATACCGCTGACTAGGTTGAAAAATCTGAGAATAATATTTCATTTAAATTTTTTTTATCAACAGAGGTGCCAACATGCCTTAAACATTATTGAAAATATTCAGCAACCAAACTTGTTTAACTTAAAATCATTTACTAGCGCTGAGTGTGCTGTGTTGCTTGCTTTAAACAAAAATAGCTTTTGCTTGCTAAACAAATATTTCAAATATTAATTCTTTTGCTTTAGAAGTGGCGCTGAGTCAGATTTGCGGGAAAGTGCTGACAAAAACTTATATATCTATTAAAGTGAACGAAGTAAGCGCTGAATACACGCAAACGCTGAGTGCTAGCGAAAGATCAATTTTTTAAAGATATATGTCAGAATATGTTTATTACTTGCCTTCGAAAGCGCGTTAAAATTAGCTAAATATGAAAAGAAGTTCATAAAAAGTATATTTTTTTAATTTATTTAATAATTTGGGAAAAATTTAAACAACGTGACATCAGGACGGACAAGGCGACAGCTGTTTCGATTATACCTTGTAAATCTCTTCAAAGCCTTTTCTCCCGGGAGTGGGAGTCGAACTCGCACTCCTACGATAGTTGAAATGGTTATAAACGCATTCAGCTACGTCATGCCTTAGTTGTATAAAGTTGTTCCCAATTACCTTCTTTTTGCATAGTTTAATCTTTTACACATTGCATACTTCGTATGCAACTACATATGTGCCAAAGCTATGCTTGGTACGGCGGTTTTCAAAGAAACTTTGGTTAGAACTACAACGAATTAACCAATTTTGTCTGTTTGTATGATTTTAATAATCGGGGATTGCCCATATTGCTTTTTTTTTTTTTTTTTTTTTTTTTTTTTTTTATAAATGTATGAAAACATTTGTTTGAAGCAATTTATTTAATTTTATAATTTATTTAATAATTTGGGAAAAATTAATTGTCTAAACGTAAAAAGCGCTGAATTTGTCCGAAACAAGCGCTGAGTTGAATTGAAGTTTATAAAAAAAACTCAATTAACCGAATATATATTGTGACATGAAAACACAAAACTGACCCACAGTGCTCTCGCTTATGCTGTTTAGGCTTAGCAAAAAAACAACACAATGCATGTGTCTGCTGAAAGTAAACTTCAAGCGAGAAACCTTCATTTGCTACATTTTTCAAGTGCAATAACAAAAGAATTCACAGTAACAACAATAAAATGTTAAATTAGTTAAGATACAAGAAAAAGTCAGACAGGCAGAAAAAGTGCGGTTAAAAAATCAGAATGAATGTAAAAACAAAAACAACAACAAAAACGTGTTTAAAAGAATGAAACAAGTGCTTGCTTTTTACTAAAGAAGGGAAAAGTAAAAGCGCTGATGACAGGGAACGCAAATTCGAAGTTTTCAAAGCATTCACAGCAAAGCAAGCGCATAAAGTGACGGTTGTGTGTCTTTTTGCGCGCGCACCGTGGGGCAAAGCAACGACAGTGTTGCAGTGTGCTGCTCTGGTGTGAAGCAGCGCAGGTTTTTGTTGTTTGCTTGCTTGTTGTTCTCTCTTTTTTTTTGTAATAATTAAAAAATACTTCACGCTACTGCGATTTGCAGTGTTGGCATTGTAATTAAGCATTCTTCGTCGTTGTTGTTGTTACTGGCTAAAGTAGCAGACGAGCGATGAAAGTGATGCCAAACATATGTGGCATTAAAAATGCAAGCGAACAAAAACAAGAAACACAAATAAGCAGCAAACAATAATAAAGCAAAAGTAAAGATGTTAATAACAACAATGGCAATAAAATTAAGATCCTCAAGTTGGAGAAACAGTTATTTAAAATGCAACAACAAGCTGCTGTGGCTTGGGCCTTTCAAGTGAATTATTTGCGGAAAATGAATGTAAGCAGAATAATGGAAATGAAAATGGCAAAATGAAAAATATGCAGCTCGGGTGTTGATGTGCAAACATACATGCTTACATATGCATGAGATAACGGTGAATATACATACATATATACAGCATTAAAAGTAACCACCATGGCACTGACACTCAACTTGTCACTAATGTGACTTTGTGCGTTGGTTGCCTTTTAAAGAAATTAGTGCTGGAGCAATGGTTTATAATTTTTTTTCTTTGTAAAATCTTTGTTCTTCCCCATCGTTAGTGAGTTTTACAGTTATATTCTGTTGCATAGCTACACGTGCATAATTTACAAAATTTATTAATTAGCTGTGTTGCGTGTAGCGTTTGGTGTGAGGTGTGGCGAAGATGAATGAAATAAATAAGGAATGCGAAAATAATGGTTAATACTAAATTAAGAAAACCGTTTTGTGTAAAAGCAAGCCTTATTTAAATCAGCAAATAAATTTCGAAAAAAGTCTGTGATTGGGAGTGGCGTCTTAGTGAAAATATGAAGTTTACACTGCAAAAACTCGCGCTGAATTGCAATTTAAAGCGCTGAATTAAGAAAAATGTAGCAGTTGTTTTTGATGAAACATTTAAGCTAAATTTAAAAAAAATGAAAACATGCGCTGAATACAAAAATTCGCTGAATAATGTAAAATGTAGTAGTTAAGGATAATGTATATTTTTAAGCTTATAAAAAATAGCGCTGAATACAAAATTAAGGCTCAGGAACACAAGTTTTCGTTGTAGCAGATGCAAGTAAGTTTTCCAATTTTAGATAAGTAAATCTTGCGTTGAAAAGGTGCTTAATTAAGAAAAATATAGCAGATTTAGCTGTTGAAATGATTATGGTAAACGAAATGAAAACCTTCGCTGAATACAAAAGAAGGCGCTGAGCTAAAATTTAATTGTTAACCTATTCAAAAACCCCTAAAAGCAACGTTGCATGTAACTTGGCGTGGGCTTTCATTTCACTTTCTAAGCTGAACATATATTTTTTTTAAATTCAGCAACATTCTGGATTTTAAAAAACTGTAAGCGAAATAAAAATAAATAAAAATTCTATTTTAAACAGCTGAAATTACAAAAAGTGAAAAACACCAACAAAAAGAGTTTTAGCGGCTCAACAGAAAATTTCACTGGAGACTATTTTTTATAATTTTTTTTTTTCATTGGTATGCTCTAAATTGGATACAACGAAAGGAACAGGGGATATAAGCAGTCTTTAAACCATAAAAACTTGCTCCGATTTAAACGCGAAAATAAAATTTAAAGGTGGTAGGATTTTCGTTTGAGGTTTGGAAACTTCGATAAAAACTGGCGCTGAATTGCGTTTTAAAGCGCTGAATTTAAATATCATAGCTGCATATACATATATAAAACATTGTAGAAAACTGTCTGTGCAACACTACACTCAAGCTCTCTGAAAGTTCAAGAATTTACGATTTTTTGTATAACTAGGTTTCAAAAGATATATACGCCTTTGGAAGAGGTTTGAGAGAATTAATGGCAGTGTGAACTACATTCAAGCTGGCTTTTAAGATGCTGAATACAGTAAAATCAAGATGTAAGAACATACCTGGTATGTAAAATACTCGCGCTGAGTTCGATAAAAAGATGAGCTGAATCAGAATTTACTTAAAATTATTGTTTTGATATACAAACTAGTATTTTGCAAAAAACCTGCCCTGACGTAGAAATAAGTGAGCTGAATTAAAGAGAAAGCGTCGCATATGAAAAGGCTGTAGTGAAAACTTTTGAAGGACCAACAAAAACTGCTGCTGAGTAAGTAAGAAATGGGCTGAATCTGACAGAAATGAACTGAATTGAAAAACGTAAACTAGCATTGTTAAAAGCAGCACTCTATTCTGAATACAACACACAAAAATCGCTGCTGAATTGTGTTTGAAACAGTGAAAATTAGTTTCAAATAATTTTGTTTACATTTATTCCTTACGTTTCAATGGACAAATATCTAATTTTAAACGTTGTTGAAAAAATAGCAATTGCACGTCTGGCTGCACGCTTCACTGCATGCGTAATTGATTAGCTAACTAACTAACAAACAAGCGCTGTTGCTGAATAAAACGCTGAATTAAGTTGTGTGCATTACTGTTATAATTAAATTGATAAAACAAATAAATGAAAGAGTTTACAAAAAATGGCTGATAGACAAGCAGGCGAAAAGCGGAATTTTTTTATTCGTTTATCTTTAACAGAGTTGCGCATACAATACTTATTAAGCGCGTTGTTATTTATATTCAGCATAGTGAATAATTAAAAAAGCATATTTGTTTTAACACTTAATAATTTCGCAAATGCGCAAAAATCTCAGCACGCCAGCCAAGTGTGGACGGGTAGTTAGGTGATGAAAATATATGGCATGCTTACAATGTATGTTAGCGGCATATTTGAATGGGCGCAAGGAAGCGTCTCTTTTTAGCCCCCAGCATTTGCTGTGAAATTTTTTTGCACTGGCGCCTTGGAATCGTAAAAAATTTAACTTTAAGTAACTTGGTACTTGATGCTGTGCAATGAAATGAAATGTGTTAATGCAATTTTTACATTTTTTTGTTGTAAGCACGCACGCAAATGTATAAATTATGCTTCCCCTCGCACTTGACTTTAATAAAGTGTAAAAATGGTTGGTAAAAGTGTTTGAGGAACGCATTGAGCGCATAAACACACACACATTAAATTTTATTGCATGCAATTTTTATAGTCCTCCTGTGAATCACTTCATTCACTTTTTGCTAATTTTTGTAAAACGCTTAAAACTCACTTTGTTTGATTGTTTAATGCGGTTTATCAGCAAAAAGTAAACTGTTATTGTACTTTTTTTTGCTACATCCTTCACGCTTGCTTATGAAAACAAATACTTTGCGCAACCATGCTTTCCTTCCCACAATTAAGTTGCTCCCTCAATTATATTTACTCTTTTAACAATGTTTTTTTCATGCCATCTTTCTTATCTTCGAAAAAATTTCGTTTGCACATTTTATTGTTGTTTATCTATGTTTTTGATGAAGCTGACTGATAGCGAGCCGCATTCACCGCTGATGAGATAAAACAATTGTGCGCGCGGTTTTTGCTTGAAATAGAATAACGGAAACGATTTGGGTTTTTTATAGCCCTAGAGCTCATCAGCTAAAATCTATTTCTTAGAACAACCATGTACTAATAGTTTTACTTCTCAGCAAAATTAGCCGTATGCCTGTCATTTATTGTAATTCAGCTGATCTTTAAATCTATTCAGCGCATACTTTCGTATTTTTTATGAAATTCAGCAACATACTTTTTTGCAGAAAAAACCTTATTATTTCCAAATATGTTAATTTTGCTACTCCCAAATATATTCAGCGCGTTCTTTTTCAGGCGTTACCAAATCCTATTACGCATTTCACTAGGATTTTTCATAGACTTACGTACAGAGCAAATGCATTTATTTGAAGAAATAAGTAAAAGTGGTTTTAATTTTCAGCAAAACTAGCCTTATGCTTGTTAATTTTTAAAATTAAGGCTAACCGTTCAAGCTATTCAGCGCCAGCTTTCTTCTTTTCCATGAAATTCCGCAACACATTTTTTGCCAAAAAATCTTATTATTCTATGCTTTGATCATGTCGTACATGCAATTCAGCATTACAAATGTCTTTATCCAGCAATTTCTAAGCAAAATTTAGCACGATATCGGGGAACAACTTGTTACAAATTAGAATTTTAGAAATATTATCCAACTCAGCCAATTACTAGAGCAGATTAAGCACATACTTGCTCAAATTTCTTATTTCCCACAAAACTCGTCATAGATGTCTACATTTTCATAATTCAACTATCTTCAGCGCTTACTCAGCGCATAATTGCTGGTTTGGTATGCAATTCAACTACTTCTTGCATTCAACTAAAGTACTTGTTGCATGCCATCGCGGTAGATTTTTCTAAGTAATAGGGCTAATATTTCTTAATTTTTTAACAAAATCATGGTTTACTGCACTTACAATTCAGCCAGCAAAAAGTGATATCTTTTTATGAAAAATAGTTTCCAACAAACAATAATACGGGAAGTATAATTGTCGATTTTTTTAGCTTATGGTGATTTCGTTTCTACACCAAAATGTCGCCACTATCAGCGGCTAACATTTTTAAGATTCTCACTTCGCCCTGTGAAATTGTAGCCACTTAAAATGTTCAGTGCCATCCTGCATGACTTGAAAAGAACAAAAATTGTAACCATTTTTACAAAAAAATGCAGTTCGTGTGGTTGTTCGCTGTCAACTGTGATCGCAAATTGCTTATGAGTGAGGCATGATCAAAGACTGAACGAAGAATAAAGATGTTGCAGGGACGAAAAATAGTGTGGAGCAAGCTTCACAAAACCTCTAGTATGTCACATTCACCACTTACCACAGCAGAACTTGTTAAACTACCACTGTCTGTATTTATTATTTAACAATTATTGGTACACTTTTAATTCAGCTATGTGTTCAGAATTTACATTTTTACACTCTAAAACTACAATCGGTGTATTTTGTGTGCTGAAATTATGTTAAAAATCGTGTTAAAATTTGTGGTGTGGTGGAAGTGACCTACTAGAATTTTGTGAAGCTCCGCTGCTTTCCACTAAAGTTCGCGCATGCAACATCTTTATCTTCAAAAATTTTTGGCATGATGCGACACATACGTACATATATAGCATTCGCTTCAGCTTCGTTTGATTCATCAGCTAATTGACAGGGCTGTTTTCTGCACCGTCAATGGCAGCGAGGGCAAGTAATGTTGCATTTTTAGGGGTCGGTTGTTGAGAAAAGATAATGATGCCCTCTATAGAGGCTAAGCTGATTTTACAACAGAACAAATCTTTTTGAAGGGTTGGCGTGAAGGCTACATTTTCGTGTAGAAAAGAAAACACCATTAGAAGCCTTTAAAACTTATTCAGCGCATACTAATCAACTTAATATATAATTCAATTGGTATTTGCAAATTGTTTTTTTTGAAATATAAGTTGTTTCTAAGCGCATGGTTTTCATGCTTAAATTCTCTATTAGAAGTTTGCATATTTTCGTTAATTTTCCTAATTCAGCTGACCAAAATTACTATTCAGCACATGCTGTCTTACGTTTTGTATTGCAAATAGATGAGCGCATTATCTATTTTCGCAATTCAGCTGACGAAAGCGCTATTTAGCACAAGTTATGTTTAACATGCAATATATTTGAGTAGTAAACTACTTTTCCAGAAGTTAATTTCGCAATATAATAAGCATTGTAAATTATTCAGCGCATATAATTCGGTATAAGATGCAACATAACTAAATATTCTGCCAGTTTTTTCTTTATTTTAATACCATTTCTTTATTCAGCTCTGCTTGAGTATCATTCAGCTCATATATTTCGAAATATAACACGACAAAGTTAGTCATTTAACTACTTTTGTGCTATACTTGGGACGAATTTCTTAACTCAACTGAATTTGCAAGCTCTCATATAATTTTAGGATAACAAAGTTTTTAACAAAACTTTTTATAACTTTTTCAAGGTACGGTCTTAGGAAACAATAAAAAAGTTGTTAAGTTTTTCTACTTACCACACAAATTTCGTTAACAATTAGCATTAATAACTAATCAACCAACTCAACGATAGAAAAATCTGAAGAAGAGAAAACAAATAATTGAAAATAATTCTTTGCTAATTACAATAATAATATTTTGTTCTTATTATTGATATTAGATAAAAATTATAAAATTTGCACACGGACAAATATCTGGATTTCATTTCTGCATCAGCTAGCTTTTTGGGTGATGAGTTTTGAACTCGAGGTCACCTGCATTCATTCTGGTGTTGAAGCAGATGCCTCTATCCAATAAGCCATCTCAATACCCCACTGCGCGTTTTGTAATTTGCTTCTTGTTGACTTTCCTTTTATACACAATTTGGCATAAATATACTCTATGTTTTTAAACCCAAATTGTGGGAAATATTTTAAGGCTCGTTCAACAGAACTTGATCATTGACATTAGATTTATAGCAATGTATCATGCAAATTTTGTAATTTTTCTCTATTATCAATAACAAAACGAAAATTTTTATTTAGAAAGCAATATAAGCAAGTCTCGCTAATTAATACAGTTAAATTACTACATAAGTTATATTATATATTTTAAAACTTGTATTACATATTTCCATCTATTTCAATCTCCATATCGAATTTAATGTTAAAAAACGAAACCGATTTCAAATTAAATCTGAAAATCAGAACAATAGCTGTGTTTTTTTTTACGTCTATACACGTTTACGCTTAAAATTTATATGGACTGCTAAGCGACAAACTTTAAAATTAGTACTACTAAATTTCAATACGCATTATACTCAGATGTAACTGAAATATGTGTCCATGGTTCACCCTCTGCACTAATTACATGTATTCTATGCGCGTCCATTATCTATCACAACTGATTCAGCTAGAAATACAACAGAGGATTGCGTCTCCACTTTTCGGTACACCCTGTAGCTGTAGCTAGTTGTTTAACCACTGCCGCTAGATGGGTCTCCCAAGCATTATCTAAGCGAGGATAGGCGTTTTTTTGACGCGCAAACGAAACGTATACGCGTGTAAAAAAAACACGGCTAATATCAACATCAAAAAACATTTCAATCTTAACCTTAATTCAATATATGTTCTGATCTTAAATTCTGTAACAACCGCAAAATTATAGTCAATCTGGATACCAAAATCAATACCAACTCAATATCAATCTCTTTGCTAAAATCAGTATGAATACGAATTTCATTTCATTATAAATTACAGAAGCAATATTAAGTTCAACTTAAAATGTAATTTCTATTTATTTTAATTTTACGTAATGGATCATGCATTGTATACTAACTCTGAGTATGTTATGATTGGCATAATGAGCTGTATGGCTAGCTTTCTCCTGATTTGAGGCAAAGTGACATAAACCTTACGTAATCTGAGGTAGTCCGCGCCCTACATTCCCCTTCAAATTAGGAGAAAGCTAGCCATACAGCTCATTATTGCCAATTATAACATACTCAGAGTTGGTATACAATGCACTAGACTCGAACTCTGCCCATAAAATGGAGGTTGCTTTCAACCACGTCACTCGGTATGTGTATGGCTTGCACAAATCTGATCATGTATCTGCATGGAGATCTCGTCTATTAGGTTGCAACCTAACTGAGTATCAAAGGGCCAGGAGTTGCATATTTTTATTCAGACTAATCTTAACTAAGTCTCCCCCATACTTGTATGACAAACTTGCCTAGGTCCACTAGGACATGTACTCTGAATCTACCCAGTTTTGATTAGGTGGCATCGAATAGGCTGGTCTTCGTCAACACCATACGTCTCTGGAATTCAATTCCGTCTACAGTGAGAAGCTCTTTACACCAAAACAACTATAGACGTGCTCTATATAGTTTTTTTTTCTAATAACACTTAAACTATCAGCATAATGCAACCTATCCTCTACTGACTTCTTACCTTCCTTTTTCTATGCTTTTTATACTTAAGCTATTTATTCTGTTTAAAATTTGTTAAATTAATTATATGTATATTTATAAATGAATATGATTCATTTGACTTGTAATAATTATGTGGTGTACGATAAAAGATTCTGTTATCTTACTGTACTAATAACGAACTTTTAAATAAATGAAATGAGAGTCTAATAACAAATAAAGAAATGGAAGGTAAAAACAAATGAAAGTCCACTAATAATAGGTAATAAGTAAGCAAGCGAATGCCCAATAATTAAAAGTTTGCGCAATAAAATGAAATGATGAGTGCTGTAATTTTCTGCAATAGAAACCCCCCTTCCTTCAAAATGGAAAATCACTAAGCCCAAAGCTTAAAAATGAAAAAAAAAAAATTAAAATAATAAATTCAGCAGTCAAGTGCATCACTGCATTACATAAAATTAAAAACAATAACAAAATTCAAATACAACAACAAGAGTGATCACCCACACAGGAAAACGATTGATTTCATGCTACGCCCAGCCACTAATCTAACAAACAGCCGGGAAATAGTTGCTATGAGTGTGTGGGACACGTGTGACTGCCAGGTAGGTAATCATTTGCCTGTTTATTGAACTCTTTCTCTCTCCCTCTTTCACCTTATGCGCTTGCTGGCCGCAATTAAATTAAATCAATTGCTGCAATTTTTCGTCGAAAAGTGGATAAAAAAAAACCGCACTTAATAATCAACAAAAGCTTCTTCCTCTGCAATGACTTTCTACTCAATTTTGGCGCCATGAAAAGCTGATAATTAAATCGTCCTTCACTTATTGTCTGCTTTATTCTTGAATGCTTGATTGTTTGCTTGCCACATTTTATAACCAAATGCATTAGTATAAAGCATATGTTGTATTTTTGTGATGTTAGGTCTATGCTATGTTAACATGCTTTTCTTTTGCATTACATATTGTTCTTTCTTTCTGTTGTGATATGTCATGTTAAGCTATGTTGTTATTTCAATAAAATGATTTTGGTATTTGTTTTGCCATATCTTCTTATATTGCTTTAGGCTATAATGTCACATGTTATGTAAGTTTATATTATGGTATGCTATGTTTTGTTATGTTAAATTAAGTTGTGCCGTATGTTATGGTATGTTATGTTATTTAATTTAATGTTATGTTATGCTATGTGATGTTTGGTTATGTTATGTAATATTATGTTCTGTCATGTTTTTGTTTGAAAAGATTACATCCCGTATCTCAATCATTGCTAAGTGTGAATTGCTATGTTGCATGGCAACTGAGTATATAATGTTCCCTTTCAATCATATTTAAATATTTTTACTTGAATCTACTTATTTACATTTGTTTAATTTTTTAAATGTTATGTTATGTATATGCGGTTTTGTTATGTTATCTTACTTTATGTTATTTTATGTTATGATTTGTTATATATTATGTTATATTATGTTTTTGGGTTAGTTTTCTTGCATTATGCTTTATTGTCATAAGTTATGTCATATTTGCGATGTTATGTTATACAAACCCAATGACATGTTGTCTTATATTGACTTTTTGGAAATTTCAAGTTATGTTATGTTGGTTTTTGCGCGATCTTCAAATTAAATCGATTGTTGTAGTATTTTCTATTAAATTGTTTAGAAAGACTACGTCCCGTCTCTTAAATCAATGCTAAATGTGAATAGCTTTGTTGTATGGCAACTGGGTATATAATTTTCCGTTTCACTCATATTTAAATTTTTTCTTGTTTAACTTGGTTTCCTTTTGAATCTACTTATTTACTTTTTTATTTTTTTGTAAATTTGTTTTCATTATAAAAGCATACAATTTCTTAATATTTTTCAGAGCATTTTTTTGAGCAGCGAGTGATTATATATTTTAAAGTGTAAATTTTCTACCTTTATCGTAGGGACGTACTTTTCACTTCCGTTTCGGTCGTACTCGACCCCAGCCTTGAGAACTCAACTCTAACTGACACGAGCGATCTGGCAATGACCTGGGTTTATGTAATTGCGAATTGGATTCAAAATTTTTTTTTCTTGCTCAATAGGTTTGAACTTTCGCAATACGATCATTGGAACCAACTACGTAACTTGGTTCAACACAGCGGTGCTCCGCCCCTTTCAATAGGTTCGACCGCTCAGAAGTTTTCATCAATATCCTCTAACGTGAGTCTGGGGAAAGTAGTGCTGGGAATAGTAAAGTTGAGTGAAGAGTTTGGCAGATAGCGAAGAGAAAGATATTTAATATCAAACTTTGTTAGCAAAGCCAATCTAAGGAAAATCGCGTGTTGGTCAGCACTGTTGAGAACATTTAGAATAATAGTTTAGGCTTTAAGAGGTCGACGAACGTTGATGAACTGAAAGTTATTTAAGATGGTTTACGATAGATAACTCTGGATAAAGCTATCCATAGCTCAATTTGGATTTCAAGGCATAAGCTCTTATATTTCATTCACTGAGAGCTTTGGTACTGTAAGAAAGTATCGCTATGGGTATGAAGAGACCTTGCCAGCCGAAAAAGATATCTAACCCGTCTACTAAGCTATTCAGCTCTAAATTAACTACTTAATACATACACACACTTTCTGACGCTTAATTTTCAAAATATTTCGACTAAAGCGCCATCTGTAGGTATCACACTATGTAACTCGTGCATTGCCAGTAGTTAAAGGCTGCAGGAGTTAGCAGTCAAATATTAATTTCAGCTGTTATTAACACATTATATTTATTATCTCTAATAAGCTATATAAGCTGGCGGCCACCGCGGTGTAATGGTAGCGTGCTCCGCCTACCACACCGTATGCCCTGGGTTCACACTCCGGGCAAAGCAACATCAAAATTTTAGAAATAAGGTTTTTCAATTAGAAGACAATTTTTCTAAGCGGGGTCGACCCTCGGCAGTGTTTGGCAAGCGCTCCGGGTGAATTTCTGCCATGAAAAGCTCTCAGTGAAAACTCATCTGCCTTTCAGATGCCGTTCGGAGTCGGCATTAAACATGTAGGTCCCGTCCGGCCAATTTGTAGGGAAAATCAAGAGGAGCACGACGCAAATTGGATGAGAATCTCGGCCTTAGATCTCTTCGGAGGTTATCGCGCCTTACATTTATTTTTATTTTTTAATAAACTATATGGATTAATTTTGCTTTACTTAATTTATGAAGTTTCAATAAATTTTGTGGTAAAATATTGCAATAAATAAATAAATACCAGTGTGGCCAGGTATTTGTGCTTAGTTTATTGTTGGGCAATCATTTTAGCAACTGTCATAAATATGTTAGCTGTAGTAATACTATATGGTAGTAGTTATAGTAATAGTTGCCATTGTTATTGTTTTTGTTGTTGCTTTTGCCAAACCGGCAGAAGCTATCGGAATTTGTTAATTGCTTTTAATTGGTCTAAGGTTATTTGCGCAAATTAGTGGCAAATGTTCGAAACTCTATACGCTAATACATACTTAACGTTGTGTATATGTACATAAATACTTATGCTGGTATATACTTACATGGTTACGTAAGTATTTAAATACTTACATAGCTATTTGACAATAATATTTGTGAATATGCGTAGTGGAGCTACTACTTATACGGCCATGTGCATATGTGTGTACGTAAACAACCCTGTCGGAAATTCAATGCATAATTATTAGACCTTGATGCACTGCGACCTTAAGCATAATGTTGAATGGTATTTGCCCCTATGAAGCTGAGCAGTTTAGGGGTATGCATCTAAGCTATTTCGCTTCATAGGAGAACGGCGGGATGTCGGTGACCAAGAGCTGCCAACCTCCTAATTCAGGGAGCGATGCGAATTGTGCCTTTTGGACGATTTGCAGCTTGGGGGTATTTTAAACTGTATTTGAACGTGGCCTTCCCGATATCGAACCACCTCGGGACGTAATTATGGCCTTACCACAACAAGGGGCTCTGCTGTGGCATACAGGTTTTGTATCCTCACATTTAACAATAGAGCGCTGACCCCGCCTTGTCGGGCATGTGGTCGTACGGCCTAGGTGAACTCAAATTGTTCAACAATAAGGAAGGGTTAGAAGGAAAAGGCGATGGTGTCGCATGCCAGGGAAGAGGAAATTGCTCTCAGCGATGATTCGAACGCGAACAGCCATGCCAGTGTGCAATCAGTACGCTCGTTAAAGAACTCACATTAGGACGGAAACGAGACAGTGAGGGTGGGAGCATCCTCTCACAAAACTGAGCAGCATTAAGAATTGTGCAGCGCTTGGCTAGAGTGATCGACCCAACTGACTGCGAAAGTCAGCTGCTCGCGAGAGCGCTTTAAACAGTGGAAGAATATCGTAGGCAATTCACTGACAAAAGCTTTTCTACGAGCAACCCTCATCTTTTCAACCACATCGAGGAGAAACAAGCCCCGAGAGGAGAAACAAGCCCAGAGAGGAAAAAGGCAGCAGAAGGGGGAGGCCAAACGCTCTAGTCCCAGACACAGCAGGCGAAATATCCGGAATAAAGCGAATCACATCTCTAAATCTACCAGGCGGAGCGGAATTGGAAGTCTAAGCACAGAAAAATAACCTACCTCAAAATATGCAATAAAGAAGGAAATAGTGACAAAAAATTAAAGACGATCAGACTCGGTTTACTCGGTGACACTTAACGAAACTAATGCTGAGACACCATTTGCCCCGAGGAAAGGATAAACGAAGTTGCGAAGCAGTCCTTGTCTGGAAATCCGTAGAAGGCGAGAATAGTGATCAAACTGATGTATGAAATTAAATTTTTACTTGGTGCGATTTACCTTCGAGGAGATTTAGGCCGAGCTTCCTTTCCAATTTACTTTGCCCTGGAGTTAAACCCAGAATCATCGGCGCTAAAGTGCTACCAGCCTACGAAAGAGCTGAATGGTACAATGGGGTTCAAACTGATGACCTGATTAGCACAATAGCACTGATCCCTCCCAAAAAAAAGGCCAAGATTTGGATGCCATGTGTGGTGAAGTCGGAGGATACTAAACTTGCTGCAGCGTCAAAACCCGAATATACCAACACGGACTTGGGAGGTGTTGCATGTATCTCGACCCACGGAGGGGGCCAGCACTTCATCGTCCCAGTTAGTTAAAAATCGGATAATTTGTTGTACTCACAGCGTGGGAGAAAATTCTGGGGTGCAACCAGTATTTATATGAGCGTTAGAAAGAAGAGTCCTTAGGAGAATAACCCCAATACGCTAAAAGCAGAGGAGGTAGAAGGGAGCCTCGAGAAACTGGAAGTAGCGTCAAATGGCGAGTGTATAGCCATAGAGGCGGAGATGCTGGAAATGGACAAGCAGCTCATCATAACTAAAAGTTGTGTTCACAAATCAACTAACTAAAGATTAGTTGATAAGTTTCCAGTTTGTAGTTAGTTTAAAATAAGTTGGCATTTGTTTCCGCGAATATATAATTGGAAAGTAGTCAACTGAAAATAGTTAGCTTAAAAATATCATTAACTCAAATTTCCTACGGGGTTGGTATATGTAAAATTTATTGATGCTCAACTTATATGTATTTCAATAACCTCTAGCAATAAATAGCACTTAATCGCTTCATTATTTTCTATTATTATGAAAATTATTGACAAATATTTATAGGGATTCGGCGTAGCAAAAGATTGCACTAAATTTGAATATTATGAAATCAATTGATATTATTTGAATAAATAATAAACTAATTAGTCAAGTTTCCACATAAGAGCGCCTATTGAACTAAATCTTTCATACAAATTACAAAAACTTAATTGCGAATTAAGTAATAATTTTTTGAAGCTGCATGCGTCAGTGCTCGCTGATGAAGCAAGTGGCGAGGAAGAAACTAACTATTTCATTAAAAGAAAAATGCGATTCCATTAAGCTTCTATGTGAAATTGGTACTTGATAATTAAATTACATATATTTGTGTGAGCTCGGTGGCAATGTTGATTAAATTTCGTCAATTAAATTCTTCTTTTTTTCCATATTTTAAGAAAAACGTGTATGAATTTTGTACCTGCAGCTATGCAAACCCATCTCAAAAACGTTTTCGAAAAAGTTCGAAAATTCAAAAAAATTTACGGATGCTTCGAGTTTTTATTTGCAGTTCTCTGATTTTTTATTTTAGTATGCAGCTTTATAGCCTAATTTATTTAAGTCGAAATTCGTATTGATTTTTGAACACTTTTTCGGAAGGGTGTTTCAGATTTTCTTTCATAAAAAGAAAACACACACAAATTATAAAAGAGGTAAATCTAAACATCTTTCGGAAAAAAATTTTACAAATCAGAGAAGAATTTTATTGATAAGTTTTGATACAAATTTTCTGTGCTATTTTTCTGAACGCTGCTATATGTATATAAATTTGGTTATACACAATACTATTCTATTGCACTTCTTTTTAGCTGGACATTTCTTACCTTTACAAAATTAAAGCATTTGCGGTATGATTAGGGTAGGATTAGTGCAGGATGGTGGAAAATTGGTAAGCAATGAAAATCAGTTGCTGCAATGGCGATGGCATTGCTTTTGAGGTATTTGTGAAACAAAAAAGGCATTACTTATTAAGTAATGCCAATTTGAAATCCGTTTAGACGGTTAAGCGCCAATTAAGTAAGTAAGTAAGTAATTTGAAATCCCAGCACAATTTAGGTTTTAAGAAAAAGCGGATATTGAAAGAAAGGATTACAGGTAATATTATAATATAATTTAAATTGAAAAAAAAAAAGAATAAAATTAAGAAGCAGTGAACCTCGAAAACACAACAAAAACCTAAGCTCATTACTTATGCCAAGCAGTTAAGCTCGTTTTCCTTACGCCAAAACGAAAGACATGTGCACTAAACCGAAAACGAGCTGACTTCAACCCCGTAAAGGGTGTTAAGCCTTAAAAATACCTACACCGTTATCAAAAATCGAGCGTATTTACATGTGTGCATGCCTTATATAAGTTTCATTTGACAAAAGGACCGTTTTAAGTAGGCAGCGCTCAAAAAAAAGGTCTGCAAGAGCGGCAGCTGTGACATTGCAACACTTTGTGGCACGTAAAAGGTATAAGGATCTAAAGCTATGTCGAAACCAAAGAAAATCTTGAAGGGATAAAACAAACGCAGAGTTGAAGCTATTAAAAGAAACCAATCAAATATGGAAAAACTGGCGCCTGTCGTTTTGTACACACAAAAAAAGGACGAAACACTGCTTAGGCATGAGCTGGGCGTTTATTTAGCTGCAATGTGGCATATGCCTAAGAAACTTCATACTGAATGATGTAGATGATACATATACGTTTGTGTGTTTATACTTGTATTTTGTGTGATATATGATATGAGATATGTAATCACGTACGCTTTGCAAGGATATAAAGATAATTTTGACCCTTTAGATTATATCAAATTAGTTAAATATCTGACCCGCATTTACATGGGCTTAATAAATTTAAAGCGATTTATAAGCAAAAGTGTTCTTTCTATAACAACAACAAAACGAAAACAATTCTTAAGTTAACATTTTTTTTTTCGGAACTCTTCTCATATTAAAAAAAATCAATTGGCAGCAATGCTGTACTTGCGCCTTTTATATTTAAACAAAAAAAGCGTTTGTTTTTTATTTATTTTTTGAAATTGTTTTATTTATTTTTCATTTGAAAACATCTTTTTGTTTTGAAATAAATTTTCATTTTCAAATTTAAAAAAATCAATTAATTGCAAAATTGTAATTTCTATTTTTTTATTTCAAACTAAAAAATTGGTTGTTTTAATAATTTCTCGAAACTTTTATTTGCTAGTTAATCACAAAAAAAAAAATGTTTATTAAAAAATTTTTTAAATTATTTTCGCAAAAAAATTTTGATTGCAAAATTTATTTTAAGTTTTTTGATTTTAAGTAAAATTCTTTTTTAATTCGTTTGAATGTTTTCTTTGTTTACTTAAAAAAAAACAATATTTTAAATGTTTTGTTTTAAAATAAAAAAATATTATGAAATTATTTAGTTTTTTTCTTATGTCTCCATCCCAAAACATTGAAAAAAACTTTGTTGGCTGCAAAATTGCACTTTTTCTGTTTTTTGATTTAAAATTAAAAATTGTTTGTTCTGTTCATTCCTTATTTTTCAAAACTTTTTATAAATTTTTTTATCTTATAGCATTTTTACACTTTTCGAAACACTTTTCTTTATTTTTTAATTTTCCAAACTTTTTTCACATTGAACAAAAAATTAGTTGGCAATTGCCATTGAATTAAAATTTTTTCATTTTTATTTTTTAGTGGTTTTTTTTATTTATTTATTTTTTTTTTTTTAATTTATGGGGAGCTTTATAACAAAAACAGAATCAAGAAAATGTAAAGAAAGTAAAATAAATTTAAGTTCCAGTAGAAAACATATTAAATTTTTCGTATAAATCTGAAACATTTTTTTTTTTAAGAAATGCTTTTTTTCTCGATATAAAGCGTGAATTTTAGATTTAACACAATTTACAAGAAAAAATTAAGACCAGAACGTATCAAAATAAAAATTAGAAATCGCGATTAACCAAATTTTAATTTATTTGATAGATAATTAAATAATTTTATAAATAAAATATTTTAGTTTTAGAAGTAGTTTTTTGTTGTGGAAAAAAAATTTTTAATTTGGAAAAAAATTTTTTTATTAAATTAAGATATACAGACATTTGGAAATAAATATTTAAGTTTAAAAGAACATTTTTGAACTTGAGTGTTGTAAGAAGTTTCTATTTGTGAAGAAAAATAAAATTTTTTCGATGGAGATGGTTTGGTGAAATTCCGTAAAAAAGTCTATAGTTACATTTATACAAAGCTCTTCAGTAAACAAAAACATTTCCAGAAGAAGAATGGTTTCAAGTGGTCGTTAATAATAGTAGTTTATAACAACAATTTTAAAAATTAAAAAAAAGAAATTTTATATATATTGAAAAAATTTACAAAAAAATTTATACAGTTTTATAAATTTTAATGAACTTACGTTTTCTAAAGTTTATACCATTAAATTTTTCTGCTTAACATTTTTTTAATTTTAAGTAAAAAAAAAAGCGGTAAAAAGTTATTTTGCATTCTTAATGCAACTCGACAATTAAAATCTTACGCGTAGTCAGTTACTTAAAACCAGAAATATTTTCAATATTAAATTCCAACAGAAAATTGAGAATTTTGTTTATTGTTGTAGCTCATAAATCTTGCATTTGTAGTGGCGAGGACGACACGCCCTGCAAGCGCACAAAAGGCAAAAGCAATTGACAGCATAAACGAAGTACGGGCACACACAAACACACAGGCATGCATACACGAACGTATTTAGCACGCCTTAAAACTACACAATTTATTTACCTACAAAGGACAGAGCAACTAAAAAAAAATCAAAAAAAATAAATAAATAAAATTTAAACAAAAATATTGTTATATTGAAAATCCATTAAAAACAAAGAATACCCATGATTTTGCTTTTTTTTTTTTTACTTTTGTTTGAAAACGAAAATTCGGTCAATGCAATTTAATATACAGCATTCGAATACAACTTTTGTGTAACTGCTATAGCATAAAGAGTGCCACGTTGTACTCGTTACCCTCCCCTTTATATTGTTACACCATGCGCCATGATTCAGCTGAATTTCAATGATCTCCTTTGATTTACACATCTCTACGATTTTACACTATTGTCTCAATTTTATAAAATCTAAATTCTCAAACTTTTGGCATTATGGTTCGCTTTTGTTGGCATGAACTGCATGAAGCATAAACTCCTCACCTACATTTTTGCTACCAAATTTGGCGCATGCCACATTGCAACATTTAATGTGCGCTTAATCACATATGAAAAATTTTCATATAAAATTTACATTCCTAACAAATTTGGTGAATACCGTGGAGTGTGCGGGTGGCAGAGCTAAATGAGGTTGGCATTCAAGTTTTGCTATACAATTTATGGGTTCACTGAGTTCAGTGGAAATTTTATGGTGCAGAAAGTATTTATTGGCAAAAATAACTACTAATTGTAATAGTAAATTTTGAACATATTAAACTTTTAACATTATTAAGCAGCGTGTTTTAAGTGGAGCGCTGAATTTCGAATGCTATGCATTGTAAATATTGACATTTGTTTTTGAAATTCATGCAAACTGCTAATTAATTATACGAAGGTTATGAACAAATTTCGTATTATAACAAAAAAACAAAAAAAAAAACAGAAATTTTCCATTTAAAAAAATAAGAAAAATTTCAACATATAAAACAAAAACTAAAAAACAAAGTTTTTCCAAAATAAATGTTATAAAGTTTATAAAAATTCGTGAAAAATTAGTGAAAAAGTTTTGATAAAAAGAATTTGGGAAAAAATTCCGAAAAATTTTGAAAAATTACAAAAAATTTCTGTTTTAAAATTTTAAAAACCAAAAGCAAATACAACAAAATAAAAGTAATAAGTTAATACCAATTCGTGAAAAATTGGAGAAAAAGTTTTGACAAAACCAAGTTCGGAAAAAATTCCGAAAAATTTTGATCTGAACTTTTGAAAAATTATAAAAATTTATAACAAAAAAATTTCTTAGCGAAACGTTGGGCTGCAAGGTGGAAAAAACTTTGTTTTATTCGCATCCCAGATAAACTAGATCAGACCAGCTTCTTATGAATAAAAAAATTGATATGAATTAAACTAATCGGCAACAAATAATTAAAAAATTTCTGTTTTTAAATTTGAGCTAAAAAATTCTCAACATTTAAGAAAAACATCACAACAATGTACCTAATTTACGAATAAGGCCCAAGAATATAAAAAATGACAGAAACAGCTTTCAGCCAATTAAAAAACTTAACAAAATATTGTTAAAATTTTTAATTTAAAAACAAAAAAATTTAAATATTAACAACACTAGAAAATAAAAATTTAATTAATTAAAATTTAACGAACCCCAAGTTTGGAACAAATTTCGAAAAAATTTTATCAAGAAACTAGAAAAACTTGTTTACAAAAATAAAAAAAAGCTTCAGGATGAAAATAGAAAAAGCAACTGCTACAAAAAATTTCACTTAATTAAGAGCGTAATGAAAAAATGTCTGATTGATGTTTATACAAAATTTTCAAAACCAAAAAATTACAAGAAAAAATTCTAATTTTCAAGCTTAACAAAAAAATTATAAAAATATTCAATTTTTAAATTTGAAAACTCAGAACACGCACGAAAAATTTGAAAGTGTTACTAAAAAATTGGGGAATCAGAGAATAAGTACAATTAACACGCAAACAATTAAAAAAAAAAAAAAAATTTAAAAAAAGAATGTTTAAATTTTTGAATTTAAAACTTAAAAAAAAGTTCACAAAAATTTTTGAAAGTAAATAATTTTTTTGGCAATGTATAAAAATAAGCTTTATATTGTAAAAAGGAAGTTGTTAGATTTCTTTTGAAATCTTGTAATTGATTACTTCGAAATACTTTTTTTTTTAAGAAAAAAAAATTTAGCTTTAAACATTTTTTGAAGGTTAACTTAAAAAAAATGAGTAGCAACACCTTTAAAAATTGTAGTAAATTTTTAACAAATTCCGGGAAAAGATTTCTGCACAGATACTTCAGAAAAAGTGTAAGATTAAAAAAAACCAAAAAATTCTAATTTAGACAAAATCGTGTTTTTTCCAAAATTTTTATTTTTTTACTTTTTTTTTGTTTATTTGGTATTTATTTGACTATGAAAAAAATTCCATTATTTTAAATAGTGCTTGCCAATAACTTCGCTTTTAAATTCAACATTAGATATTTGCCAAATTACAATCAAGGAGTCCCCAGACACTGAAAGCCACAAAATAAATTTTATTGCATTTAATAAAATGTTCAATGTGTAGACACACATACATACATAAGCAAAGACACACATGAAAACAAACACATTTGGCATACAAACAAGTGTCAGTCTCTATTTATACAAAAACAAATTTGTGTTCGATTGCAGCCTTGTAGCTCATGTCGAACGGCGACGAAGTATGTCAATTGCTTGGGAAGTTTGGGTCACACCGTAAATGTGTGTCGTAGGGCAAAATAGATGCAAAGTAAGCAACACTAACAACATATGCGCCTCAAATAATGATGTTTTACTCCGAATACGAGTTGAGGGATCGAAATAACTAGTTAAAGTATGTCAGTATTTGATAATCGATTGCAAGTTAATGCTTGGAAAACCAATAACAATAAAAATTTGTTTGAATCAACCTATAAAAATGCAGTTAATGGCTAAAAATACAAGTCAGCAATTTTATACAAAAACACGAAGATAAACATAAAGCAAAAGTGAATGAAGAATATTGATGAGAAAATTTAAGTATTAATTTTTATGGGATTTTTGGGGAGTGGTGTGGGAAACCCAACTCAGAGAATGGCATTCAAAGCGAATTCGGTGATTCGAAAGTCACACAAAAGCGTAGTAATTCCAAATGGATTATGTGAAATAAAAAAGGGAGGGAAAACTCATAAAAGTACGAATACAAGGGGATATTTGGAAATGTGCAGGAATGCTTGGGAAGGGCATCATGGTAAAAGAAAAGTATAAATCCTTAATGAGGTACTAATGGCCAATAAAATTTATTAGGTGAATAATCGCAGAAAGTTATATATATTTTCGACTGTAGGAAACCAGATAGGAAATCACAATAAAAAAAATTTTGAAAAAATTATAAAAAAAATAAATTAAAAAACAAACAAAAATTGAAAAAAAAAATTTTCAAAAGAACGAAAAAATTATTTAAAAAATGTTTTAATAAAATTTAGAACAGCACCAAATGGAAAAAGTTACAAAATGACCAAAAAAAATTTAAATTTATTTTAAATATTTTCAGGATGAAAGAGATAACAGATTTAAAAAAGAAAAAACAGTTTTGGTAAAATATTTACAATTTGTTAATAATTTTGTTTGTTCAAGGGCGTGACGTCTTTTTGTGAAATAAACTTAAGCTAAATTTTTTCAAAGGACTTGAAAATCTTCAAAAAAACGTTTTAGTTAATAAAAAAAATCATTATATAAATTTAAACTTACGAAAATTATCACTATTATTAGGTTAAGCTCCACAAATATTTGCAGAAAATTGTAAAAAAAAATAGAAAAAGGAAAAAAAATTAAATTTTGAAAACACAAAAAAAAACAAAATAAATTAAGAAAAACTAAAAAAAAAAAATATACATAATCATACTCATCATCTTTATCCCAAAAAATATCAAAAAAAAAAAAAAAAAAAAAAAAAAAATAGTCATTAAAAAAAGAACAAAAAAACAAAAACTGCTTTCAAATAAAAAGGAAAATCATCGACGATAGAGGTAGAAATCGAAATGGTGAGAACAACAACTTCGAGAAACTATTTAAAAGATTTTACAAAAAAATTGATAAACCAATAATTAACAAAAAAAAAAAAATAAGAAAAATTTTAAATTTAAATTTAAACATACAATAATAACCACTATTATTAAGTTTATATCAAAAAAGTATTTGCGGAATATTGAAACTAAATATAAAAAAGAAAAGTTTTGATTTTTGAAACAAAATACACTAACAAAAATTTAAAAAGGAAATTATAAATAATCACTTTTATTAAAATTGAAAAAAAAAATTGGAGGAAATTGTAAAGAAAAAAATTTAATAAACATTTATAAACAATCACCCTCTTTAAATTTTTTCTAAAAATATCAACATTGAAATTAATTAAAAAACTTCAGAAAATAGCAGATATTCTCAGAAAGAGTTCTTCGAATTGAAAAAAAGATATATGTGACCCGGCCTATGAAAAGGTGGCTTATGACTAAAAAAAGAAATTGCGAGAAACAGCTGTTAAAGATAAACAATGCATTTCTTCAGTTTCTTAGTAGTTTTCCTATTTTTTTTTTAGTCATAAGCCACCTTTTCATAGGCCGGGTCACATATATAGATAGTATGGCATGAAATCGACGTGGTGACAATAAAAACTCCGAAAAACTATGCAATAGTTAATTTAAAAATTTGATAAAAATCGATTAATACAAATTTGAGGAAACATTGGAATTAAACCACAAAAAAAGCCATAAACGCAAACTAAATTAGAGAAACCAAATTGTTTACCTTGAAAAAAGCAAATCAATATTATAAAAAAAAAAAATTGAAACTAAAAAAAATTAATAAGCTAAGAAAATGTTTAAAAATAGAAACAGACCGAAACAGCACCAAACAAAACCTTTCTATGCCTAATAGATAGCGTCCCGTTATTTCCCACATGTGTTCACACATACAATCAAACATCTGTACGTGCGAAAACCCCAAAATCTTCATCCTGATTGCTTTAAGCTTAAAAACAAACAAAGATCAAAGTAAATAAATTACAAATTAAATGCAATTTTTGATTGCTTGGCAGCTTAGCTGCTTGTTTTTCAATTCAATTTAGTTTTTTGCATTTTGTCCGTTATGACAAGAGAATTGTGTGGTATGCCACATAAATCATGGAAACTCTGCAAACAAAAAAAAAAAAAAAAAAAAAAAAAACCAAAAAAAAAAATCGCTCTACTTATTATGCATTCTGAAAAAAAAATTCAACCAAATTTAGAAATTGGTATACAGGAAAAAATCTATAAGTAATTGAGCCAATGCTTGTTGCTGCACAGCTGCACTGATGCATTTAAATTGAAAGCAATTCGCGTTGCATGCCACAAAGCGCCAATGCAGTTGTCTAAGCTGATTGAGCATGAAAATAGAAAGGAAGGGGATTCAATTATTTGTTGTAAATAAGTAAGCAATTGATGAAATGAAAAAAAAATTTTTTTTTTTAGAAATGCATACGAAGGTTCATGTGCTTGTATTTGTGTCCTCTTTGTCGTTTCATTGTTTTCGGGTGTTAACCAGACAAATTTTTGTTTATTCTCACAATTTCCTTTTTGAATAGGGTTAACTCCTGACCATAATTGAATGGAATTGTTAATTTGGGAATTTCATAATCCGCGCATACGCTAAGCACCCAAATTTCAAAATGTGCTTGAGAACCACATGAGCTACGTAACGGTGTTGATCAAATGTGCATGCGAATTTATTTGGGAAGCATTCAAATTCTTATTTAAAATAAAATAATTTCAAAAAATTTTTTTCATAGGTCGCTTTCTATTCTTGTATGTATTATGTGTGCAAAATATGAGCCAAATCGGACCAAAAATACTATTTTTGTGAATATCTCGATCCTTGCGCCACCTAGCGGCGATTTCTTTCTTATTGTTGCATTGTCATCGGGTTCTAAACTATATTCCAAGTTTCAAGCTTGTAGCTTTTCGGGAAGTTACTTAAATTTCAATTACAAAATTCGTGCCAACCAGCCAACCACCCAGCCTGTCAACTCAAGCTAAATAAAACCGTTTAAAAATGTCTAGCGCAGTTTGCTTTGGCATGGAGGAAAGTACATGGAAGAAGATAAATATTCAAAAGTTTATTTGGTATAAATATTTTGGTTCTAAGTTTCAATTAGTACTAAAAAGTTATATTTTTTAGTACATAAATTTTAGTACAACTTTTTAAGAACCTAAATTTGTTTACATTTTCTTTTATGAGCTCTTTTAGTACAAGACCTGTAAGGTTAAAAATTGAGTTTTAGTAAAAAAATATTTTTAGTACAATTTGTAAAAACAAAACACCTTTTAAAAGCTTTTTTTAAATTAGATAAAAAAATTTAGTACATAAATTTTAGTACAACTTTTTTAAGAACATAAATTTGTTTACATTTTCATTTATGAACTTTTTTTAGTACAAAACCTGTAGTTATAAATTGAGTTTTAGTACAAACAATATTTTTAATACTCAAATATGTGGACATCTTCTTTAGTGAAATTTTTTAACACTTAAACTTGTGCGCATTTTCTATAATGAACCTTTTAATTACAAAACCTGTTTGATTCTTAAGACTTTTTTTTTAGAAATGAATCTTTATCTTAACTTTGAATTTGTATGCATTTTCGTACTAAATTTACAAAATATCATACGACGAAATTAGCACGGCTTGCATATAGTTTCAGAAATGATTATTCATCATTTATACAAAGTTAGACACATGTTAACCCATTTACAGAAATAGTTTCCGCAAGAAAATTCTGCGCTTTGCTATCACGCGTAAAACATCTTAATTGAATTGCTTACATGAATTTTATCTGGCAAAAGTAATCGCGCTATCCAACACTTTTTACGGTCTTGTAAGCAAAACAGCAAAATCTATTAAGAAGCGTGAAGCAACTGAAAGCGGAAAGCGTTTAGGCGTGAATATGAAATAAGCGACAACATACTCGTGCTCAAAGTAGGAAGTGTAAACTTTTTTTACGCGTTTTCTAAAATGAGAAAATTTCGCGGAAAAAATGAAAAGTAATAAACCGATAAAGAGCAGCATCGATTATAGCAAACACAGAAAGAAAAAAAACGCGAAAACAAGGCATGAAAAACGATGAACGATTTGAATGAGTGCTGAATCCCTTAGACGAACATCTACTATTAACATGCCAAGGCAGGCACACGTGTTGCGCACATGTTGGTGCTCAATTTTGTATGTTTCTAAAGCAACAACAACACAAATTGCTAGACAGACTTACAAACAGACAGTGGAGTAAACGCGCGCATATAAATTTTTCGACAAACTTCGAACAGAGTGCACACTAAATATTTAGACGTGACGTTTACGCGAACTGCCAGTAAATATTCGAAGCAACAAAAAGAACGGAGTAAAAACACGCACCTAAAAACCAAGTTGGCAACATTGAAAAAAGTGTAAATTTTGCGAAAAGGGCAAAATGACAAACGTGACAGCAACAGCACGAAATGCGCGCAATCATGCGGCTAAAAGGCAGATGCGTGTGTGTGAGTGCCGTAAAAGTTAGTGTGTGTGAGTCACACTGGCTGTTGCTTCCGTTTTTTATGCGCGTTATTTTTACGTGTTTTTAGAACTAAAAATCAAACTAAAAATGTACGATATTTTAACAGTTCTCTAGAATAAAAATATGACGCGCTAGCTGATTGTATGCGCTATAAAAATTTAGAGGCAAGACAAGGCTTTTACGATAATGGAACAATTTGAAATGTGTTTCTAAAGGAAACAAGTTTTTTGGAAAAAATATTTTTGTACTAAACATTTAACAGGAATACACTTTTTTCGAAGCAAATGTGATTTTTGTTTTCGAATTAATATCAAAAGCTTGTACTATAAAATCGTACGGAAGTTTACTATAAACCTGTTTCCATAAATACAATGCATTAAAAACTTAAACTATTTTTTAGTACAAATTTCGTCTTAAGATCGAAATTTTGTTAAAAAATCAGTGCCCTATAGATTCTTGGTCGGAAACTTAAACTAAAAAGAGTGCTCTTGAACTTTATTAAAGTATTAAATACATAAATTTAGTACAAAACCATCATTTTTATAAATGCTTTAGTATTAAGTCCAACAACATTTTCGAACTCGTGGCACAAAAATTTTTGTCAGTTACAACTTTGTGTTTAGTTTTTGTAATTAAAATTAAAATTTTTGTTTTAACTTTTTGTAGTTACTAAAAATTCAAAGATTGTGTGAAATGTACTAAAAAAAGGTTTCGAAAACACGTTTTCTTAAGTATATCAAAATAAGAGACAAGTTTCAAATTTTAGTACTGTACTTTCAAATTTATCTACTTAATTTGTGCTTCTTATTCTATGGTACTAAAGTTTGAGTTTAAATATTTAAAACAGAAAAAATCTTGAAACCTGCCAACAACAAAAAGATATATCTTTAAGGCATGATAATATACGAAGTATGCACTGTGTAAAGAATAAAATATGCAAAGAAGGCAATTGGAATAAGTTTACAAAAAATAAGGCATGACGTGGCTGAATGCCTTTGTAACACTTCAACCATCGTAGGAGTGCGGGTTCAAATCCCACGCCCGGGAGAAAAGGCTTTGAAGAGATTTACAAGGTATAATTGAAACAGCTATCGCCTTGTCCATCCTAATGTACGTTGTTTAAATTTTTCCCAAATTATTAAATAAATTAAGAAAAAATTTACGCTTGCAAAAATTCAGTACTAAAAAGTTTACCTTCTAAGTTGTCTTGGCTTATACCTGGTTTTCAGTGCGAGTTTAAACTTCAGATAAAGTTAACTAGAGTATAACCTTGCCACTTAGCTCGCTAACATAAAATAACACCGCGTATATCAGCTTAGGCCGGGCTTTAGTGTGCTAAAATAGTTACATTAATATGATGATGAACGTGTGAAACAATACAATTTTATTCTCTCTTCTACCTACGTACTAAAAGTATATTTTTTGTTGGATTAGTACTAAAAAGGATTTGATGACATTTAATAAATGTGTACATCCAAATTAGTACTAAAAATTTAGTATTGAAAATTTAAAAAAAAAAATCTTTTAACATATTATTCAAAGTAAATTTAAGTTTATTTTATTCAAAGACAAGTCATAAAACGTGGAAAACTAGTGCTTAAATGAAAAGTTATAAACAAATCTTTAAAACAGAAAACTAAATGTTCAAAAAATATGTATTGTATATGTATTTAAACAATTTTGAGATTTAAAGTAGCTGACTTTGCTTGAATTATAAAATGTATAGCATATAAAATATAAAAATCACTATTTTTTTAATTATTTCGAAACTCAGAAACAGGCTCCAAAAATTACAAGTAGATTTTTTTCTGTTTCACTACTTGGAAATGCTTTACGAAGTACAATAAAAAAATTACAATTTCGAAAATTAAAACTAGTGTTCGAAAAATTATCTGTTGACTTTGTTTGTTTCTTGTTTTTATTACACAAAAATGCTGTTCAAAATAGAATATACTTTTTTACAGCCCACTTTTTAATGACTCAACTTGTCTGTTGCACACTTTTTTGCGCGTAAGGCCTATTTACAAACTCGCAAATTCTGTAAACAGCCGCTAGCAAATTTGAGCATTAAAAATAATTTAAAAAAAACATGAAAATGTAAGTAGTGCGCAGACTTGGCAAAAAGCAGACAGATAAAAAAAAAATAAAAAATACAGAACGGGCGAGCATAGGAGTAAATAGGCTGAGAGGTGAGGCAGACAACAATTTACATAAATGCGGCAACAAATAAAAATTTCAGTTCGATGCATGTTTTTTTTTTTGAAATACAAACCAAGTAAAAAACCATGTGCGAAAAGTACTGCGAAAAACGTTTATAGCTACTGAACCTTAAAGTGTTTCGAAATGTGCTAAAAAATACACACACAAAAATTTTGGTGCCAAAAGGGCACTTTGTGGTGTTGTTTAATATAGAAACCAAAATAACATGAATTTCATCCCCAGAAGTGCTGAAAAAAAATATTCTAAAAATATAATTTTACTTAGAATGATAATAAAAAAAATGGTTGTTGCTTTGGCCGGGAAAGGTGTGGAAGGCCGATCACGCTACCACCACGCCACTGCGGCTTGCTGTACACATCTGTCATTACTTAATACAACGAGCAACGCGAGCGTTGCCTACAAAATTGGTTTTGATACCACTCCGAAAAGTGTTAACACTGCACTTAAATAGGCGCATTTGACTGACTATTAGAAAGCGGCACGAGCTCTAAGCTGCTGCGCGCAACTTTAACTTGTTAGCATTCGAGTTCTACTTTTCCACACGCTACTCCCTCTTCCTCCTTTGACCCGGCAGTCTAAGCTTACTGCCAACCAGAGACAGCCATAAGTAGGTATTTTACATAGCACTCATGTGACATGTGGTATGTGGCATGTAATCGATACTTGAATAATATACTGCGGAAATAAAAAAATATGCTATAAATAAGAAGCTGCCTTGCTTTTGGCTGCACATAAAAAAAAAAAATTAAGAAAAAAGCTGCCAGAAATAGCGTTAAGAAGACGAAGTAAGTTTGTAAAATGTAGAAGAAACAAACAATTATTCAGGCGAGTGGTAAATTGAAGGAGAGGCACAAAATGCTGCAACAAAAGCGCTCAGGTGAATTGCAGTTGCAAGCAAATGACATAAGACGAAATATCCAATGAGACTGCTGCTATGACAAAATTCGAAAAAATGCATAAAAACATAAAAAAAGTAAATAAAAAAAAAAAACTTGTCAAACTTAGGTCAACACAAAACTTACGAAAATTATTGACTGCATGCGCTCAAAAACTCGAATTTATTTGGTTACGAGTTTGAGGAAGTGAATTGTATGTCCTACTTTAATAGGCAGAGCGCTGGCTGGCAGGTAGCAATGAAAGGTTAAAGTTGCACTGCCTTAAGTTACAATAAATTTAAACAATCAGGAAGATGTCGCATACATAGCAATGCGATGAAGTAAGTATGCAAAGAAAGCGATGATCTTATGAACTAAAATTATAGAGTACACATTATTCGCTAACAATGAAAGAGCATTACACCGGAAATATTGATAGTTTCTGCGTGTCTGCACAGGCGTAATCGTTTTAAGAACTAACAGGAGTCAGCAGCTTGGGTATACACTGATTGTACTGATGCTAGATTTTCAGTTATTATTCAGAGGCGCTTCACCCTCTGCTAAAAGCACGTTTACTGCGCCCACAGACAGTCAAAATTAAAAAAAATGAGGCCGAAATATTGGCGCTTCTTCTGCGAAAATAGCCCACCTCAGTAGGAAATTTCAGCATCTTTGTTGAAGCAATTACCAGTTAAATGAGACTGGTTAACTTCATCTTCCTATATTCTTGGTTATGGACTTTGCTTTAGTTCGTTCGTTAAGAATTTCAACTTACACCAGACTTAAAGAAGTGGAGACAGAACTTTTTAGTACATTTCTAGTACTAAAGTTTTAAAACAAGTTATCAAAAAGTTAGCAATACGAAATTTTCGGTGAAAATTTTTTAGTACTAAATGTTCTAAATTTTCAAAACAAGTTTTTTTATAAAATTAGTTGTACTAAATTGTCATTCCCAATATTTTTAGTTCCGTTTTAGTACTTAATTTAAAAAAAAAACTTTTAAGCCTTCAACTGTTCAGTACAGTACAAAAGTTCCATATGTAAACTTTATGAAAAATTATTATCGTACGAAATTTTCTATACTTAACTTCATGTAATAAATTTTTATTACTACGCCTTACTCAGATGAAATTTGAAATTTTTCGCTTTTCTTTTGCTCATATTAAAACCTCAAAATTCAATTAGGAAATAAATATGCTCTAAACTTAATTAATATATAAAACCATATAAATTATGCGGTTTTACACATACATATGCATATACTCACATAAATACGTAGTATTATCTACATATCTAGATATCTTGCGCAGAGTCTGATTCTAGTCGCAAATTTTATTTTGTTAGCAGTTCGTCTGCATTGCTTTTGTGGCCTTTCAAAAAAACGTCAATGCACTCACTCACACTATAACTCATGCCACATGCCACACACACACACTCACATCACGTACATGCAAACATACACATATTGGAACCAACTCGACTATTGACTACGAAATTAAAAGGCTGTCGCTACGTTGGCGCGCCTGTGGCAGCAACATGCGCTTACAACAAGCATCCCGCACCAGCGATTCGTGCAGCAGCAGAGCTGCAACATGTAGACGGTAACAACAACAAAATTTGTATAATAAATAAAGAAGACTAAAAACATCCAACTAAATATAAAAAAAAAAATTACAAAATAAAGAACAAAAATTAAAAAAAAATTGCTTCAGAAACAGCGTGTCCAACAACAAACCAAATGACAACAACAGCAGCACAGAAAAGAAATACAAGAAATATCAGCAACAAACAGCTATAAACACGGCATTGTCAGTCAGTTTAGCCTCAACAAAAACTAGTTGACTTGCCTGGCACACAAATTGATAAACTGCCTCAGCTGAGTGTACCCCCGCGCGCTTTGTGCGCAACCAGTCAGCTGCTTCATGTCGACGCTTAAATATGCTGCTACGAAATAAGTAAATGCTACTTGATGTCTGCTTATGCGCCCTCAACGAACAACTCGCGAATATATTTAGATGACGTGAAGCATATGTGAGCTGGTTCGGGATGGGAATATTGGTTGTATGGAAAACCCGACTAGAGATTTCAAAATTGTTGCGTTTCTTAATCTACGTCTGGTTGTTGGTGTTGTAGCTGCAAAAGCATTTCTCGAAGCTTTAGGCGAGTGTTGCGGATGTACCGAGCACCTTCGATCTTGTCGGTTTTATACGCCTCCGACAAGCAAGCCTACCTCAAGCCGCTAGGGGCTCTTTATCTGGTCAGGAGTTGCAGTTTGTATAGTTTCATAAATCACACTGGGGCTTACTCTAGAAATAATAGCTGCAGCGTTATAAATACGACTTCGATTCTGACGAACCTTAGACTAAGATATCGGCTTTAAAAGGTTTTCCTTCAGCCAAGATTTTTTTCATGGCAGACCTCACGGAATTCTCATCCGATTCATAGGTTCTTAGCACATATAAATAAAGATTTTAGCTGTATTAGATTAAATAATATTTCTAAAAATTTGAGCTAAGCATGCTCACGACTAAGTGGGAACTTATAAAAGTTTGAGTATATTGTGTTAGCAAACCAAGGAATATTTTAGTTTGGTTGCAGCAGACCATCGACAAACAAACTTCTTCTACCTTCCTAGACATATGCAGCCTATGCCGGGTCCCTACGGACCGGCAAGTTCAACCTCATCTAACCAGCAGACGACGGTGAAGGCCTTTACCGCTCCCAGGCTAGATCAAAGCAATAACTAAACTTATTTAGGATGCTCCTCCCAGCGTGAAAGGAGATTATGTTGCTAAGTATATTGCTGTCATTTTTGTTTTAGTTACTAAAAACTTATTCTATGAAAGTTTTAAGGTATCTTGCCGGAGTAAGAGTATTTCTCAAAATAAATCTTACTCCCCCAAATTCGCTTTCCGTACCTGAAAGGCAGAGCAGCCCACTCCAACCTAGATTAAAGCAGTACACTGCCTTATAAGCCTCCGCGGCAAGTCCAAGGGGCGGCAAGTGACGGTAAGATGGAAGCTGAACGTTACTTGGAAAAATATGACGGGATGAACTACAAAACCCTAATTTATATGCCCTTAATGCAGATGTAGGTTTGGCACCGGACGACTTTCTAAAGGTTTGAAGAGTGCGCTAATACGCGAAAAGATATTATCATGTATAAACTACTGAAAACAAAGGAAAACCGTCTATATTCAGCCTATCTAGTCTTAGAAAAGTGCTGAGACAAGTAATATTATGCAGATACCTTCGAAGAGTAGTTCTCGTTTGCTGAATCCGGAGGACGGTTATGTCTAGATTTGTCTCTTTAAAGAGCAGAATATTTAAGGAAATAGCTGTACTGCCCCCAACATTCCTAGAAGCTCGTAAATTTTCATCATCCTTCAAGCGAGGACTTCCTAGCGAGAAAGGGTCGTAGATTACAGTACTCAAAAAATAGATCTTTGAATGTGATGAACAGTTACAACTTCTTGATTTTTTCCCCCCGAACTTCTGCCACTTTCCGCCGTCTTTTCAATTTATAGTTATAACGAGATTTTGCTATGCTTCCAATCTAATTTTCGTCAATAAAATTTTCAAAGGCAGTGAATTCTATAAAAACACCAAACTTACGCTTGTTGTTCGGCTTTACTCGTATTTGACCTCGAAACATCTATTAAGCTTCGGTTCGTACTTAGCACAAAACAAAACCGAAGGTTGACTGAACATTGATCAGGAATATTTTTGCCTTTTTATACTCAGTTGAGCAGAGCTCACAGAGTATATTAACTTTGATTGGATAACGGTTGGTTGTACAGGTATAAAGGAATCGAGATAGATATAGACTTCCATATATCAAAATCATCAGTATCGAAAAAAAATTCGATTGAGCCATGTCCGTCCGTCCGTTAACACGATAACTTGAGTAAATTTTGAGGTATCTTGATGAAATTTGGTATGTAGGTTCCCGGGTACTCATCTCAGATATTTAAAATGAACGATATCGGACTATAACCACGCCCACTTTTTCGATATCGAAAATTTCGAAAAATCGAAAAAGTGCGATAATTCATTACCAAATACGGATTAAGCGATGAAACTTGGTAGGTGAGTTGATCTTCTGACGCAGAATAGAAAACTAGTAAAACTTTGGACAATGGACGAGGCACCGCCCACTTTTAAAAGAAGGTAATTTAGAAGTTTTGCAAGCTGTAATTTGGCAGTCGTTGAAGATATCATGATGAAATTTGGCAGGAACATTACTCTTATTACTACATGTATGCTTAATAAAAATTAGCAAAATCGGAGAACGACCACGCCCACTTTTAAAAAAAAAATTTTTTTAAGTCAAATTTTAAAAGAAATTTTAATATCTTTACAGTATATAAGTAAATTATGTCAACATTCAACTCCAGTAATGATAGGGTGCAACAAAATACAAAAATAAAAGAAAATTTCAAAATGGGCGTGGCTCCGCCCTTTTTCATTTAATTTGTTTAGGATACTTTTAATGCCATAAGTCGAACAAATATTTACCAATCCTTGTGAAATTTGGTAGAGGCTTAGAATCTAGGACGATAACTGTTTTCTGTGAAAAAGGGCGAAATCGGTTGAAGCCACGCCCAGTTTTTATACACAGTCGACCGTCTGCCCTTCCGCTCGGCCGCTAACACGATAACTTGAGCAAAAATCGATATATCTTTACTAAACTCAGTTCACGTACTTATCTGAACTCACTTTGTATTGGTGTAAGAAACGGCCGAAATCCGACTATGACCACGCCCACTTTTTCGATATCGAAAATTACGAAAAATGAAAAAAATGCCATAATTATATACCAAATACGAAAAAAGGGATGAAACATGGTAGTTGTATTGGTCTATTGACGCAAAATATAACTTTAGAAAAAAACTTGGTAAAATGGGTGTGACACCTACCATATTAAGTAGAAGAAAATTAAAAAGTTTTGCAGGGCGAAATCAAAAGCCCTTGGAATCTTGGAAGGAATACTGTTCGTGGTATTACATATATAAATAAATTAGCGCTACCCGACAGATGATTTTCCGGGTCACCCTGGTCCACATTTTGGTCGATATCTGGAAAACGCCTTCACATATACAACTACCACCACTCCCTTTTAAAACCCTCATTAATACCTTTAATTTAATACCCATATCGTACAAACACATTCTAGAGTCACCCCTGGTCCACGTTTATGGCGATATCTCGAAAAGGCGTCCACATATAGAACTAAGGCACACTCCTTTTTAAAATACTCATTAACACCTTTCATTTGATACCCATATCGTACAAAAAAATTCTAGAGTCACCCCTGGCCCACCTTTATGGCGATATCTCGAAAAGGCGTCCACCTGTAGAACTAAGGCCCACTCCCTTTTAAAATACACATTAACACCTTTCGTTTGATACCCATATCGTACAAACAAATTCTAGTGTCACCCCTGGTCCACCTCTATGGCGATATCTCGAAAAGGCGTCCACCTATAGAACTAAGGCCCACTAGAGTCATCCCTGGCCCACCTTTATGGCGATATCTCGAAAAGGCGTCCATCTATAGAACTAAGGCCCACTCCCTTTTAAAATACCCATTAACACCTTTCATTTGATACCCATATCGTACAAACAAATTCTAGAGTCACCCCTGGTCCACCTTTATGGCGATATCTCGAAAAGGCGTCCACCTATAGATCTAAGGCCCACTCCCTTTTAAAATACTCATTAACACCTTTCATTTGATACCCATATCGTACAAACAAATTCTAGAGTCACCCCTGGTCCACCTTTATGGCGATATCTCGAAAAGGCGTCCACATATAGAACTAAGGCCCACTCCCTTTTAAAATACTCGTTAACACCTTTCATTTGATACCTATATCGTACAAACAAATTCTAGAGTCACCCCTGGCCCACGTTTATGGCGATATCTCGAAAAGGCGTCCATCTATAGAATTAAGGCCCACTCCCTTTTAAAATACTCATTAACACCTTTCATTTGATACCCATATCGTACAAAAAAATTCTAGAGTCACCACTGGTCCACCTTTATGGCGATATCTCGAAAAGGCGTCCACATATAGAACTAAGGCCCACTCCCTTTTAAAATACTCATTAACACCTTTCATTTGATATCCATATCGTACAAAAAAATTCTAGAGTCACCCCTGGTCCACGTTTATGGCGATATCTCGAAAAGGCGTCCACATATAGAACTAAGGCCCACTCCCTTTCAAAATACTCATTAACACCTTTCATTTGATATCCATATCGTACAAAAAAATTCTAGAGTCACCCCTGGTCCACGTTTATGGCGATATCTCGAAAAGGCGTCCATCTATAGAACTAAGGCCCACTCCCTTTTAAAATACTCATTAACACCTTTCATTTGATACCCATATCGTACAAAAAAATTCTAGAGTCACCACTGGTCCACCTTTATGGCGATATCTCGAAAAGGCGTCCACCTATAGATCTAAGGCCCACTCCCTTTTAAAATACTCATTAACGCTTTTCATTTGATACCCATATCGTACAAAAAAATTCTAGAGTCACCACTGGTCCACGTTTATGGCGATATCTCGAAAAGGCGTCCATCTATAGAACTAAGGCCCACTCCCTTTTAAAATACTCATTAACACCTTTCATTTGATACCCATATCGTACAAAAAAATTCTAGAGTCACCACTGGTCCACCTTTATGGCGATATCTCGAAAAGGCGTCCACCTATAGAACTAAGGCCCACTCCCTTTTAAAATACTCAATAACACCTTTCATTTGTTATCCATATCGTACAAAAAATTCTAGAGTCACCACTGGTCCACCTTTATGGCGATATCTCGAAAAGGCGTCCACCTATAGATCTAAGGCCCACTCCCTTTTAAAATACTCATTAACGCTTTTCATTTGATACCCATATCGTACAAAAAAATTCTAGAGTCACCACTGGTCCACGTTTATGGCGATATCTCGAAAAGGCGTCCATCTATAGAACTAAGGCCCACTCCCTTTTAAAATACTCATTAACACCTTTCATTTGATACCCATATCGTACAAAAAATTTCTAGAGTCACCACTGGTCCACCTTTATGGCGATATCTCGAAAAGGCGTCCACATATAGAACTAAGGCCCACTCCCTTTTAAAATACTCATTAACACCTTTCATTTGATATCCATATCGTACAAAAAATTCTAGAGTCACCACTGGTCCACCTTTATGGCGATATCTCGAAAAGGCGTCCATCTATAGAACTAAGGCCCACTCCCTTTTAAAATACTCATTAACGCTTTTCATTTGATACCCATATCGTACAAAAAAATTCTAGAGTCACCTCTGGTCCACGTTTATGGCGATATCTCGAAAAGGCGTCCATCTATAGAACTAATGCCCACTCCCTTTTAAAATACTCATTAACACCTTTCATTTGATACCCATATCGTACAAAAAAATTCTAGAGTCACCCCTGGTCCACCTTTATGGCGATGTCTCGAAAAGGCGTCCACATATAGAACTAAGGCCCACTCCCTTTTAAAATACTCATTAACACCTTTCATTTGATACCCATATCGTACAAACAAATTCTAGAGTCACCCCTGGTCCACGTTTATGGCGATATCTCGAAAAGGCGTCCATCTATAGAACTAAGGCCCACTCCCTTTTAAAATACTCATTAACACCTTTCATTTGATATCCATATCGCACAAAAAAATTCTGGAGTCACCACTGGTCCACCTTTATGGCGATATCTCGAAAAGGCGTCCATCTATAGAACTAAGGCCCACTCCCTTTTAAAATACTCATTAACACCTTTCATTTGATACCCATATCGTACAAACAAATTCTAGAGTCACCCCTGGTCCACGTTTATGGCGATATTTCGAAAAGGTGTCCATCTATAGAACTAAGGCCCACTCCCTTTTAAAGTACTCATTAACACCTTTCATTTGATATCGATATCGTACAAAAAAATTCTAGAGTCACCACTGGTCCACCTTTATGGCGATATCTCGAAAAGGTGTCCATCTATAGAACTAAGGCCCACTCCCTTTTAAAATACTCATTAACACCTTTCATTTGATACCCATATCGTACAAACACATTCTAGAGTCACCCCTGTTCCACGTTTATGGCGATATCTCGAAAAGGCGTCCACATATAGAACTAAGGCCCACTCCCTTTTAAAATACTCATTAACACCTTTCATTTGATATCCATATCGTACAAAAAAATTCTAGAGTCACCCCTGGTACACGTTTATGGCGATATCTCGAAAAGGCGTCCATCTATAGAACTAAGGCCCAGTCCCTTTTAAAATACTCATTAACACCTTTCATTTGATACCCATATCGTACAAAAAAATTCTAGAGTCACCACTGGTCCACCTTTATGGCGATATCTCGAAAAGGCGTCCATCTATAGAACTAAGGCCCACTCCCTTTTAAAATACTCATTAACACCTTTCATTTGATACCCATATCGTACAAAAAAATTCTAGAGTCACCACTGGTCCACCTTTATGGCGATATCTCGAAAAGGCGTCCATCTATAGAACTAAGGCCCACTCCCTTTTAAAATACTCATTAACACCTTTCATTTGATACCCATATCGTACAAAAAAATTCTAGAGTCACCACTGGTCCACGTTTATGGCGATATCTCGAAAAGGCGTGCATCTATAGAACTAAGGCCCACCCCCTTTTAAAATACTCATTAACACCTTTCATTTGATACCCATATCGTACAAAAAAATTCTAGAGTCACCACTGGTCCACCTTTATGGCGATATCTCGAAAAGGCGTCCATCTATAGAACTAAGGCCCACTCCCTTTTAAAATACTCATTAACACCTTTCATTTGATACCCATATCGTACAAAAAAATTCTAGAGTCACCACTGGTCCACCTTTATGGCGATATCTCGAAAAGGCGTCCATCTATAGAACTAAGGCCCACTCCCTTTTAAAATACTCATTAACACCTTTCATTTGATACCCATATCGTACAAAAAAATTCTAGAGTCACCACTGGTCCACCTTTATGGCGATATCTCGAAAAGGCGTCCATCTATAGAACTAAGGCCCACTCCCTTTTAAAATACTCATTAACACCTTTCATTTGATATCCATATCGTACAAAAAAATTCTAGAGTCACCCCTGGTACACGTTTATGGCGATATCTCGAAAAGGCGTCCATCTATAGAACTAAGGCCCACTCCCTTTTAAAATACTCATTAACACCTTTCATTTGATACCCATATCGTACAAAAAAATTCTAGAGTCACCACTGGTCCACCTTTATGGCGATATCTCGAAAAGGCGTCCATCTATAGAACTAAGGCCCACTCCCTTTTAAAATACTCATTAACACCTTTCATTTGATACCCATATCGTACAAAAAAATTCTAGAGTCACCACTGGTCCACCTTTATGGCGATATCTCGAAAAGGCGTCCATCTATAGAACTAAGGCCCACTCCCTTTTAAAATACTCATTAACACCTTTCATTTGATACCCATATCGTACAAAAAAATTCTAGAGTCACCACTGGTCCACGTTTATGGCGATATCTCGAAAAGGCATCCATCTATAGAACTAAGGCCCACTCCCTTTTAAAATACTCATTAACACCTTTCATTTGATACCCATATCGTACAAAAAAATTCTAGAGTCACCACTGGTCCACCTTTATGGCGATATCTCGAAAAGGCGTCCATCTATAGAACTAAGGCCCACTCCCTTTTAAAATACTCATTAACACCTTTCATTTGATACCCATATCGTACAAAAAAATTCTAGAGTCACCACTGGTCCACCTTTATGGCGATATCTCGAAAAGGCGTCCATCTATAGAACTAAGGCCCACTCCCTTTTAAAATACTCATTAACACCTTTCATTTGATACCCATATCGTACAAAAAAATTCTAGAGTCACCACTGGTCCACCTTTATGGCGATATCTCGAAAAGGCGTCCATCTATAGAACTAAGGCCCACTCCCTTTTAAAATACTCATTAACACCTTTCATTTGATACCCATATCGTACAAAAAAATTCTAGAGTCACCACTGGTCCACCTTTATGGCGATATCTCGAAAAGGCGTCCATCTATAGAACTAAGGCCCACTCCCTTTTAAAATACTCATTAACACCTTTCATTTGATACCCATATCGTACAAAAAAATTCTAGAGTCACCACTGGTCCACGTTTATGGCGATATCTCGAAAAGGCGTCCATCTATAGAACTAAGGCCCACTCCCTTTTAAAATACTCATTAACACCTTTCATTTGATACCCATATCGTACAAAAAAATTCTAGAGTCACCACTGGTCCACGTTTATGGCGATATCTCGAAAAGGCGTCCATCTATAGAACTAAGGCCCACTCCCTTTTAAAATACTCATTAACACCTTTCATTTGATACCCATATCGTACAAAAAAATTCTAGAGTCACCACTGGTCCACGTTTATGGCGATATCTCGAAAAGGCGTCCATCTATAGAACTAAGGCCCACTCCCTTTTAAAATACTCATTAACACCTTTCATTTGATACCCATATCGTACAAAAAAATTCTAGAGTCACCACTGGTCCACGTTTATGGCGATATCTCGAAAAGGCGTCCATCTATAGAACTAAGGCCCACTCCCTTTTAAAATACTCATTAACACCTTTCATTTGATACCCATATCGTACAAAAAAATTCTAGAGTCACCACTGGTCCACGTTTATGGCGATATCTCGAAAAGGCGTCCATCTATAGAACTAAGGCCCACTCCCTTTTAAAATACTCATTAACACCTTTCATTTGATACCCATATCGTACAAAAAAATTCTAGAGTCACCACTGGTCCACGTTTATGGCGATATCTCGAAAAGGCGTCCATCTATAGAACTAAGGCACACTCCCTTTTAAAATACTCATTAACACCTTTCATTTGATACCCATATCGTACAAAAAAATTCTAGAGTCACCACTGGTCCACGTTTATGGCGATATCTCGAAAAGGCGTCCATCTATAGAACTAAGGCCCACTCCCTTTTAAAATACTCATTAACACCTTTCATTTGATACCCATATCGTACAAAAAAATTCTAGAGTCACCACTGGTCCACCTTTATGGCGATATCTCGAAAAGGCGTCCATCTATAGAACTAAGGCCCACTCCCTTTTAAAATACTCATTAACACCTTTCATTTGATACCCATATCGTACAAAAAAATTCTAGAGTCACCACTGGTCCACGTTTATGGCGATATCTCGAAAAGGCGTCCATCTATAGAACTAAGGCCCACTCCCTTTTAAAATACTCATTAACACCTTTCATTTGATACCCATATCGTACAAAAAAATTCTAGAGTCACCACTGGTCCACCTTTATGGCGATACCTCGAAAAGGCGTCCACATATAGAACTAAGGCCCACTCCCTTTTAAAATACTCATTAACACCTTTCATTTGATATCCATATCGTACAAAAAAATTCTAGAGTCACCACTGGTCCACCTTTATGGCGATATCTCGAAAAGGCGTCCACCTATAGAACTATGGCCCACTCCCTTTTAAAATACTCATTAACACCTTTCATTTGATACCCATATCGTACAAAAACATTCTAGAGTCACCCCTGGTCTACGTTTATTGCGATATCTCGAAAAGGCGTCCATATATAGAACTAAGGCCCACTCCCTTTTAAAATACTCATTAACACCTTTCATTTGATACCCATATCGTACAAAAAAATTTTAGAGTCACCCCTGGTCCACCTTTATGGCGATATCTCGAAAAGGCGTCCACCTATAGAACGAAGGCCCACGCCCTTTTAAAATACTCATTAACACCTTTCATTTGATACCCATACCGTACAAACGCATTCTATAGTACCCCTGGTCCACGTTTATGGCGATATCCCGAAAAGGCGTCCATCCATAGAACTATGGCCCACTCCCTCTTAAAATACTCTTTAATACCTTCCATTTGATACACATGTCATACAAACACATGCCAGTGTTACCCTAGGTTCTTTTTACTACATGGTGATTTTCCCTTATTTTGTCTCCACAGCTCCCAACTGAGTATGTAATGTTCGGTTACATACGAAGTTAGCCTTCCTTACTTGTTTCTTTATGAAATACTGAATTGCACACAAGTCTTTGCTCGAGAACGAAAAATGTGCCATCTTCAGTGCACAACGCCGAAACCGGGTCGTTCCAAGCCATATTTGACAAGGGATGACGAAAAATCGTTACACATCAGTTATTCACCCTGTCGGAAAATCAAGGTCCGTATAAATGCTATTTCTTTGACTCCAACGAACTGAAATTCGTCCCCGTACGGTACGGACTTAAAAATCCAAGTTTGGCAGTTTCCTTCAGATTCCTTTACCTAAGAACATCGAACTGTTTCTTTTATGTAGCAGCGGGATCCCGAAATTCCGGTATTCATTGCATAGCTGCTCAAACCTCTGAGTTCGCCAACACTGCTTATGGAACAACAGCACTGCATAACCGCAGAAAGGCAACAACAAAAACTCGCTTAGCGCAAAAGCGACGCTCAAACATACATACAAACGTACACCTACAACGAAACGTGTCTTTAACCAACTACAGGTATTTGACTCAACGTCTCTACATTCATGTATACGTACAAACTTGCATTACCCCCTCGGAACCGGTTTCAGCGCTGTTATGTTTTGTTTTTCTTGTTTGTTTCACCTTTCTATATTTTCTTAATATTTTAAAGTTGGCCTTTCTTTGCGTTGTTTTTTGCTTACGTTACCTCTTTTTTGTTGCTTTTCTCCTTTTAACTGTTTTATATACTCGTTGGTTTTTTTTATTGTCGATTCATTTTTAACATTTGAAAAGTTCAAAGGTTAAAAGTTGTCATCCTATCAGCGGTTGTTCATTTCTCAGGGATTTCCGTTGTTGTAAAAAGCCATCATAAAGAATATTGCAGAAAAATATGAACAACAACATCAGTGAAATATGATTTTCCTGAAACCTGCTTTATCACTTTATCTATTATGTGGCTATATTTATTAGCCATTTTCTTTCTTTTATCCACATAAGTTCATCAGAGGCTTTAGCACGATCTCTGCGCTTTTGCATACAAAATGAGGTAGTTTTGTGTTTACCTCGTGGGCTAGAGATGGCGATAACGCACACAGCTAAATGTGTTATGTAATGGCTACTTAAGACTTAAATATGCAAGAAATAAAACAACTAATTTAAAATAATAAAACAAATCAAGTTGTATCGAAGAGGTCGTATTATCAGCTGCATATATGAGAACCTCCTTTGAAGTGAACCAAAAGTCGCTTCCGCAAAGCCACATCGACCGCCGTTTGGACTTACATAGCTTTGGTGTATCTAAACAGCTCTGCATTGAACTTGAGATAAGCTTTGTAAAGAAGTTAAGATGAGCTCCGACTTGCATTTTTATTGCAATTCTTCGCTTATTTCGCGTTAACTTAGCAAAGCACCCAAAAAAAAAAGCCCTTAGAAAAGGGCGAGAAATTTTTTCTCTTTGCACCTAATAAGCGAATAATTTGCGACACAATATTTACCTATTCCACTGAAGGTGCTTCGCTAACTTCACGTTCATGATTTCTTCTCGAACACAAACGATAATTTCGAGACTCAGGAAATCGAAAATCATATTCTCACTGCAATGGAAGCATTGTATGTAGACCTTACCATTTCTTCTCGCTTGTATTCGAAAAAAAAAAATCTTAAGCTCTCTATAATACGCCAATGCAGCGATTAAATTGAATGTCGATAACCTCGCGAGCCTTACAAGTATTTCGGTATTCGAGATTTTCGTGAGAAGACGATACTCAAGACAAATTTCTTTTCTATCATTCTATCTTTCACTTCCTCTTTGTCGCTTCTTTCATCTTTGTCCCATGTAGTTTGGTTTGTCATTTAAGTGGCCTTTCTTCTCATTTAAGTGTCGTTTAACAAGACTTGTTAATTCTCGTCTCCACAATCATCGTCTGATGAAGCTCCTTTTATTCCATTTTCATCTGTTTATTCCTCAGCCCCTTTCCCCTATCTTCTTTATTATAGTTGATCTGTATTATCGCAGCACTTGCATTTTCGTCTCTTTCAGCCAGGATGTATCAAAATTTGAAATCATTCATATGCAATTCTTACTATAGCTGCGTTACTTTCTGAGATGATGAAAATGTTACTCGCAGGTACTCTCTCTGGTAAAATAAGCACCCGACTTGAATGGAAACTTCAGGCGAATATATCGTTGGGCGTTTCAAAATATATCGACTCTCAATCAGACGGCAATAAAGGCCTCAGCTGAGTTGTTTATCGCGTTTATGACTTAAATCGCCCCCGAACGAAAATCTTAAATGCGGAAGTACTGACATACCTCACCCTACATTCAAACCCATATACAAATGCATCAGCACAAATAATAAACACGAAAATCCAATAATTCTCATAAATCAAACGGTTTTGGACTACAATGATTAATAGCATTGCAATTTCAAAACTATAATTCAATTTTAAGCTTTCATGCAAAATTATTACAGCGAATACTGCTGAATCAAAGCCCAAATGATATTCAAGTCGGTGCGCAGTAAGGCTGCTGTAATTGAAGTGAATGGATTAGAGATCAGATTGCAATGCTGTCGAGCTGCGCCATGTAAGCCGATTATTGAAGTCGAAATGTTTTAAACTTAATTTAACCTTAAGTTGCAACGGCAATGACAAGAATAACAACAAGGCTTAAATAACAACAACACAAGCGAAATAACCGGCATTACAAGCCACATATGCTAAGCATCCAATCCCAAGAAAATCGCCTTGACTTACCCCAAACAGCAAGGCAGAGCAAACGTAGAGCTCAAAATAGATATACAAAAGCCAAAAAAGCAAAATTCGTTGAATCTCGAGCTTAAAAGCGTTAAGGCTGCTATCGACCAAACGCGCAACAGAGGATCTTAGGAAAGTTTAGGGATGTTGTTGGGCTGCAGCTAGAAAAGCAGCAACAAAAAAAACAAAAAAAAAAAAACAATAAAGACAAATACAGAAGAAGGAGACCAGTCACGCTAAAGAAACGCACGTAACTTTTGGCTCTTGACGGTTTGAGCTTTAAGATCCAGCAGCAGCCGCCGTAGTAGCAGGAAGCCATTCATATGCGTTCCACTGACTGGCGTATGAGTAATACGTAAATTTGGCTTTTAATCGAAGATTAAATAAACATATGGGAAATTCCACAATTCAAGCTCAACAAAAAGTATGCCTCTTTTTTAATATTAATAAAAATAATAATAGTTTTAAACTTCTTAAAAAGTTTCGAAAAATTATTTGAAAATCTTTAAAAAAAAATTTTAAACATTAAGCTGCAATTATTTTCGAACTTTTTATATATATACCTACTAACTACAAAGAAAATAAATAAATTTTAGCAAACACCTATTTGGAAAATATTTAGTGTATAAGAAATAATAAAAGCTTTGAAAAATTTAAAAAATGTTACGAAAAAAATACAAATTTTATAATTTAAAATATTTCAAATATCAAGCGGATAGTACTATAATAATATGGCTTATTAGAATTTTTTTTTAATAGTACAAAAAATAGCAAACAAATTATGTAAAAATAAAAAACAAGACAGACAACAAAATTATTTATTCAAGATGGAAAAATAGTTCCTTGAACATTTTTAAAGAGAAAATTACATAAAACTTAAAAAAAGTTTTAATTTCATGGCGCTTTATTATAACAAAAGTGTAAACTCCGTGGAAAGTTTCAAAAAAATATTATATACTATTTATTAGAAACATATAATTTTCAAATACAAAATTTCTAAAATAAATTATAGAAGAATATTCTTAAAGCCAGCAATTTTTTTAAGTTAAAAATTGAAAATATTCTCAAAATTTAAGAAATAAAAAAAATTTAAAACGCGTTTGAAAAACTTGTTTTAAACACAGGAAACATTTTTTTTCATGTATAGTAATTTTAAAGATTAAATAATTCCTTGAAAACAGAAAAAAATACACAATAATGCTTAAAAAAATTATAAATACAAAAATGTCCACTTCCAAACTTTAAAAATACTTATAATTATCTTTTAAAAAAAAAGGAATGAAAAATATATTTTTGAAGCAAACACATGTTTTTTATTCAAATAACAATAGCTGCAAAAATATTGCCCAAAAATTTTTAAATATTTGAAAAAATAAAAAATTGTTTAAATAATTTTGAAAAACATATTTTAAAAACAAACAAATTAAATTTCTTTATTAAACATTTCAAAAATAAAATATAAAAGTATGTATGAATTTTTTATATAGTAAATTTATATAAAACCAAAAACCATTAAAAACAGATTTTTTTAAAGAAATTTTTCATCAAAAAAATTTATTAGGAATTTATAAGCAACAAAAATGTTCATATAAGAAACTTATTATGTATTCAAAAGTAAAGCCGTCAATCTCATATAGAATTAAACAAAATTAAATAAAATTTCTTCAGAGAAAAATTTATTGGGGTATTCACGCCAGCCTGGTTATTTTGTGTTTATAAATCAGTTAAAAAGTATATTCATATGTTACCACCAAATGCAGACCAAAATGAATATCTCATTTTTAATAACTTCGCCTACACGGAAAAAAAAGTCGAATCTGATCAGGCATGCTTAACCAACGAAACGATATCATTTCGTTACGATAATCAACGTTAATAAACGAAACGAAGTCATTTCGTTTCGTTTATTAACGTTAAGATCGTCAAATTAACGAAATGATTTCGTTTCGTTTTCTGCCATATCAAAACGAAATCAAATCGTTTATGTTGATTATTAATTTCAAACTATGCTGGCAAAGCTGATTGATGGCGGAGTCATTAAAGGTGAAAGCATTATCCAAGCTGATTGCAACTTTTCTCATGAATTTTGACAGTACGAACATTTCTCAGAGTATTTTTGACATTACCACCAACGAATTACACAAACAAATTACATAGAGTTTGTGTGTGTATGTGCGCTCGTTGTTGCCACCTTACGGCTTCACCATGGCTATAGCATTGCCAGCATAATTCAAACATAAAGTATCACGTTTTCGTTAACGTTTTTAACGTTAACGAAAGCTTTTCGTTTCGGTTAAAAACGAGATACAATTTATCTTGATAATTTCTTTATCGATAATATTTCGAAGTGTCTCAACGGAAACGGTGGAAATTTTTTGATAAACGATTTGCTTAACGTTAAGGTGCATCCCTGAATCTGATAATGCGTCACATGCGCATTAGCGCTGAATCCGAATCCGCTATCATAATCGGCTCAGGCTCAAAAAGGCTCAATCGGGAGTGATTATTTAGGTTAAGAATGATCCATGGCCCTTTATGTCAATTCTGGTAATGGATTAGAATTCAGTGAGACAATAATCATACATGTGCGAGACGTTTTTTTGGTTGGCGATGTCTGATTAAATTGACTTCCAAAACTAGGAAGATGTGGAACTTTTTATACTTTTTAATAAATGTGAGCCAAATTGTATTTAAATCCCAATTGACATGGAATGCTCCAAAAACCTACATATTATATTTTAATAGATGCTTCAACGTAAGCAAAACAATTTACATTAAATGCTGCTAGGGTTCATTGAAGAGCGTCTGTACTAGGTGAGCAGCGGGAAGGGGCACGGATGAGGCTTAATAAGCATTTTTGTATAATGAAGAAGCAGTTTTGAGTTGAAACTAATATTATACAAATTACACACAGTTACATATATACAAATGAACATATATTTGAATATTTAATTAAATGTGGTATGAGAAATTTTTGTATAAAAAATGACTATTTGATGAGTTTAAAATATATTTTGGGCGCATGATTGATAAAAGAAGAAGAAGCATAGGCAGACGCTCCTATAAGTATCTGTTTGTATTTTGCTGAGGTAATCGCTACACGAGACACGCCTGATTATAATCATGATATTGCGCTATGTCGTTAAAAACTTTTGTAAATAAAAGAGATGAATGCAAATGCTATAACTCAGTGGTGCGGTCGAGAGCTTCGTAGGGCTACGTAAAGCTATTCGGCGTACATCTATATGCCGTGTGAGCGCAGCGACGGAGCTTCAGTAAAGCAAGCACTCAATCAGTTTTAGCTTGTACTTCAAGCATCTTATGCGTGAGTTCGATGCTCGAACATTCTACATTCTCCACTACTACAAAAAAGTTGCGTTTGTAATCGAAGCTCTGCCGGCGTTGTGCACCACTGTGCAGCAAATGCGTATTAAATTTATACAGAGTGCGAGCGAGAAAGAAGATTGAGAGTACAGCAAAACCAAAACTTATGCATCGATAATGCAATTCGCAACCAGTCACTAAATATTTCATATTAAATCTAGCTCAAAAAATGTTGCGCCCATATAATATGAGCCAAAGATAGATACATTTTTTATTCGAATCTACATTATGTTCTTCCTTGCTTGATTGCACTTGAATCAAATTTTGTTGATTAATTTAAATAAATGTTTTTTTTTTTCTTTTCCGAAATTTGTTTATGTTGCTTCATTTTAATGCTTGACTTGTCACATGTAAAATTTCACCATATTAATTGAATTGTGTCAAATTTATTTTTCCCACAAAGTTATTTACTTTTCTGATTTTATTAAATAATAAATTTAAATTTATTTAAAAATCTTTTTTCTCAGCAATATGCAAATTTTCACATGCTAAAATATAAAGCAATAAGTTGGTTTCGTTTACTTTATTTGTTTATGGCTTTGTGTCCCACTAAATAACAACGAAATTTATTTACTTATGCATTAATTTATTTTTCAATGCAAATATGTATAAATTTTTGGTTTTGTTTACTTGACCAGCCGAAAAATTGTACAAATGTGCGCTGAAATAGAAAAAAGGTGTGCGAAAAAACTGGTGTATGAGCTTTTTATTATATTTGGGTTAATCAATGAAGAGAATTTGTGAAAAATATTTAAATTTATTTAGACATTTTTGAATTAAGAGATGTTTATTTATTCTTATAAAATTAGTAAATTAATAGAACCAAAAATTAAAAATTGTTTGTATGCTTTTTCAAGATTTTTTAGTTTTTTGGTTATTTATGCATAAACAAAATTTGAATTTATAAAAAATTTTAAATTCAAAAAGTTTTTTTTGTTTAAGTATTTGTTGAAATGTTTAATGACTTTTAGGAATTTGTCTGAGTTTTGTATATTTTACGTAAATACCGATTTAATCTAGGAGCTTTTCAAACTTTACGAGTTTATAATTTTTTTTTTTAATTTTTATAATTTTTTCCTTTGCTAAAATTATTTCAAACTAACCAAAAAAAAGAAAACGGGTAAATTAAGTTTTTTTAATTTAAAATTTAATTGAATTTTCAAAATTCTTAAAATTCCAAATTTGTTTTTAAATTTTCTTACTTTTGACTATTACTTTATTACATATTTTAAATATTTTTTTAAAATTCAAATTTTTATCCTCTGCATTTGTTCGATTCATTTTGTAACATTTTTGTTAAACAATATTTTTTATTACTAATTTTCCTTAAACATTTTTAATTTCCGTTCCATATCCAATGTTTTCCAAGCTTTTACTTGATTCTTACAATAAATTAATTTCGTTTGTTATAACATATTTCCTTTCATTTTGCTAGTTATATTTCCTCTACGTTGCACTTCATCATCACAAACTTTCATGGCCATGAACAACGAAAACGCATTAGCACAATAAATTTTTTACGCAGCGCTAAGTTTCGCATGCAAGAACATCAGATTGATGTATACTATGGGCAGAGGTATGTTGAGAAGATGTGCAGAGAAAGAAGACGGACTGTCAAACAAAATGGGAACAGGATGAGGTGAATAAAAACTTTGCTGGATACACAGAACTTAAGCGAACTCAGGTGAATTAAAGAAAGTGAGATGAGGTGATAGCTCTCATAAGCAGCCAAAGAAGAGAAAGTTGTTCGGCAGTTAATTAATGGCTAGCCGTTAGCTTAGAATGCAAATCTATTCATTATCTCAGCCTATATAAAAAAATCAAACTGCTTACAGAGGACAAACTGCTACATAGTTTACGCAGTTTGATAGTGAAAGTTTTGTTTGAGGCTCTCCCGAATTTCTGGTTGGCAGATCACCTACATTCTTATAATTCTCTTCATATTCAGGCAATTCACTGATGTTCTCTTATAATGAGCGTACATGAATTAGTTGAGAATTGCAGCGACAAGCTCTGTCGAATGAAGTGTTGTAGCTTTGCTTTTACTTAGCGCTAAATTGTACCTGTGACTTACATTGTACTATTGGACGCTACTACATTGTAGTAGTGCCTGAATGTTCTCTCTCTCTCTTTCCCTTTAACTTTCTCTTTGCAGAATAGTTATCAGGTTGAAATGAACGTTGGCGTTAAATTATTTCAGAGCTTTTCAAAGCCATGTAACTTTATTGATTGCTGCAACAAATTTTTGTTTTCACACCCAAAGCACTCGACATTGGTATGGGTATCAAGACCGCTTGCATGTTGCGAGTAAGTACCATTTGCGTATCTATTAAACCTTGATTAATACCATGCTCGAGGCTGTAAGTGCCACAAAGTAATCAAATAAGACCATTCGATATGTGCGTTGCCATGCCCCAAATTCCCATATAAGTTTGAATCAGTGCGGTCAATATACTTAGTAAATGAACTCAATATACGCATTTTCATGGAGGACGTCGAATGTATCAAATTTTATTTTATTTTATTGTTGTTTTGCTGGCGTAAAACCAAACGGAAAAAGTTGTTTTTACTACATACCCACCCTTGAGATTAAGTCCGATCTCATTCCCTTACTTACAACGTTGCCTCACAGAGGCTAAGTAACTTTTTGAAAAAAAAAAAAAAACGTGCTCACAGTACGCACAGGTAATTTGATATTGTTTATGAGCCCACTTACGCACATATACAGACTCACATACACCAACAAAGTATGCGTCCACTTTGATATGCCTCATTGACTATACGAAACTGAAACTCTAGAAAATAATAACATACTCGTATGTATGCGCGTTTATGTGAACTCATTTCCACCAAGTACATCTGCCTCTTTTGGGCAATCAACTCGACATTGGCGCTTGTAATAATAGAGAGCAAACACAAAGTTTATACTGCGTTCAGACAGGCAGACGTCGTTGGCTGGCAAACTCGTTGCACATTTTACCACGGGATTGAATTGCGACGAAAGCGGACGAGTTGCTAGAAGCTTCTTTCTTGTATGCTAACAATAGAACAAGCTGAGGGAGGAGACGGAAGTCTGGCTGAGTTGATAAGCTTCGGCTTCTAACGTAGTCCTAAAAGAGGGTAATATGCGCTGGCAACGCGATGCTCGAGTTAAGAGAGGAGGAAAAGGATGGTTTGTTGGGTTTATAAGTTTTGGCTTCTAAAGCGTTGTTAAGTGAGGATACTCAATGCGCCGGCAACTCGTTGCTCGTGGACCTATTGTTGATGAGTAATCGCCTCGATACTCGTCCATTTGCTTCGAAAAGTGCTTCATCTAAATATTCTATTGTTTACAAGCAATAAGTTGCCAGTAGAACAAATCTCCCCATCCGAACACTGCTTAAGAACACAAAGGTTGGCAAAATCAACTAGCGCTGACGGCACTGGTGTATGTGCACCTCGCCTATCTGATTATATGAAAAAATAACTGCTGACTTGCCGCCGGCAGCAAATTACTTCCATGTGCTTATGTTATTCAACTCAGCGGGGGAACTGCTGACATATTGCTTTGTAAGCGCGCAATGATTCTGTAAACAAAGGATATTTTGCTAATGTCAAAAATATATTTCCTGTTTGGTACTGAATAGCATAGCAAAATAATCTAGGACACATCCAACAGCATAGCGGGAAACGACGAAATTTGTGTGAGTGCAGCTGCTAGAGACTCAGTGATACGTTGAAGAGGAGGGAGAGTTCAGAGTATCAAAAGAAATATACACATCATGACCTACTTGAGCTTAGAAGAAGGAATAGCAAAGAGTTTTATTCACTGAACTAGCAGGGATGGATACGAATTGGTAAGTTAAGATGAACGGTTTTTTCTGATTTTGAGGGACCTCACTCAAGCCCGGAAAATTGCTTTGTTCACCGTTGAATTTGGGGCTATAGGTTATAGGTCTACTGTAAAACAGCGATAACTGAGGAACCGCTAACTTTGAACTGCTCGTAAGTTTAGTTCTCAGAAAAAGACAATCAAGTCATTCCTGGTGCTGCTATTGAGAAGAAGTTCTACATTTCCTCTTTTCTCTAGTTGCTCGGAAGCAGGTGAGTAATGTGGAAGCATCATCACAATCTAAATCATCCGACACGGTTTCCTCCGCTCGCGACACGTCCAGTGGAATTAAGCATGCTTAGCCAAAACAAGTGCGGAACTGTAACTGAGTTGGGACAATCTAACAAGCCTCCATGCTGCCGATCCCATTGCGTTTAGGTATATTTAGACAGTTCTGATGAAACAGAGCGATTTCGGACCTGAGATGATATAGGAGAATCTTATACTTTACTTGAGGCACAACCGTTCTTTCATTAGAAAAAACATTTCTAGTAAACATTCCTTTTTCCTGGTTCCAAATCCCATTGAGGCAACTTTTTTAGATGCAGAGATGCCTGGTCCACAATGTGGTGTCCCAAGTATACGTTGGAAAAAAGTCTAGATCCCTGTCAGCGCTACTCCTGCTAGATTAGGGATACAAGATCAAGAACGACTACCAAAGCTAGTTTATCTGACTCATACAGCGGAATTTGTGAGCCGTAGAATGCTGCTTGGTTCTCACATATTTCCAGAGGCTCTCGGGCTGAAGCAATGACCTATGATAGCCTTTTCTTGTCGCCTAACTTATTTTGTTACCAGTTAAATATCTTTGAGCCTACTTCGAAACATTCTCTGTAATCTTACCCTTCCTCTGTGCACCTACTAATAATAGACAGAACCGAATGTAGTCTAAGAAAACTACGAATCTAGGTAAGTCATTACTCTCAATTTAATTTATATTTTGAAGTAAAAAGTTTTTTTTTCACCCACAAATCTAATTTAACAGATGCTAACTTGCATCATATTAAGCTGTAAGTAATTTGATTTGGATATGTGGTGCACACATGAGTCACCGGAAGCTACTCGATCTACAAAGGCATCCGAAACAGTTTCCACGGTAGCAGCTAACTTCAAATAATGAATAACTTGCGTACATATTCTATGATAAACCTTTCCCTTACCATTGAAAGCACTGAAGATGCTGTGTATGCCGAAACCGAACAGGTGACAGCCTGAAATCCGCTGATTGATGCTGTTTTAGTGTTATTTGAAATTTCAACTTCTAGCACAATACGATTATGACATTAGCCATCGAATTACAAAAACAAAGTACATGGAATTCTTAGTAATGTTTGTATGTATGTCGCTTCGTATCCACCTCTGTGTTCCGCCATGATGCTGTGCACCACTGACATAGATAAACCGCTAATTGAGCTGACATTTATTGCGCCAATGTGTGCTCGTAACCTCTTAAGCAGAGCATTTGCATCGAAGCATCTCACCTTCTGCAACCTACACTACTCTTGCGCTCAAATCACTATGTAACGTTCACATTTTGCAGCGGTAAAAGTGACAACAATTGAGGTGGCAAATGTAGCTTATTCTTGGCAGGTTTTTTTTTCTTTTTTGTGCTTTTCTTTTTCCTTCAAAGTTAACATTAAGAGCAAATATTTCGTTTTTATAGAAAAGTAGAGTAAATTTTTTTATGTTAAGTAATAGAAAACCCATTAGTACTGAGTTTAGATTATTGAGTTAATTTTTCCTTTTCTCTCATGCTAGCCAACTGACCCCTATGACCCTCATTTGTGGTGCACTGCTATTTACCCACTGACTAAGCTAGTCTGGGCTAACTAGCTGCGAGTGTATTGAGCGTGAAAGTTTCTTTTTTTTAATGTCTCGTTGTCTGCTTGGTGCTGAATTAGCTCGTGTGCATTAAGGCATCGATTTGCCAATGCTCGGCTATTACACCCGTCGGTGTATGTAGTTAATGCACCTGATGAGCCTTGCGCTAAGTGTGATGTAACTATGAAAATGAATAGCAACAACAAATTACCGTTATAGTGTATAAAATGGAATTTAAGACAGCTCCAAAGGGAGCTAACGATAGCACTTAACATTTATTTGTGAACTATGTATTTTGTGCTAATTTTTCTCTTAAAAAAGGAATATTGCATGTGTATGAAAATGATTGGGCGAAGTTTTGCACAAGTCGCTCACCTAACATCTAAAAGGAGCTAACTTCAAAATCTGAAGTTACGAAATTTGACTTAGCTTTTACAGAGCTTTTTATTTCCTTTTCAGGAACTTGAAAGCTATTGAAAAGCTGCTCTAAAATACTTTTTTCTATATTTTTTTTCAAAATTTTAAAGCTTTTTAAAATATATAAAAATTTGCCATAATTTAGCAGGGAAAAAACCCTGTTCGAGAACTGTAGGTGTATTAAAGTGTCACTCAGGACAAACTTATTTAAAAATAATTTTCTTTTTAGAACTTTTTTCTTCTTTTCAGAAGCTGTATGCCTATTGAAAAGCTCCTCAGAACAGTTTTTTTTTTCAAATTTGCCCACTTTTTCGAAAAATACAAAAACTTTGCGTTAATTTGCAGATTTTTTTTCCTGTTCAGGAATTGCACTATTGAAACGCCACTCAGGATTTTTTTTTTAATATTTACACTTTTTGAAAAATATAACTTATTTTAATTTTTTTTCGAAAAATTTAAAAAATTGTGTGTAGTTTTTTTCTCCTTTTCAGAAACTGTATGCCCCTGCAAAGCTACTCAGAACATGTTTTTTTTTATTTTTTTTTTCAAATTTTCCAACTTTTTGAAGGAAAAACAATGAAAAAAAATGTTGTTAACTTTCTTCCTCTCTTTTAGCAGAAGGATAATTAATTATATAAATTGTACACAAACCAACTTTTTCTGAAACTTTTCGCATTCTACTCTGCATCAACTGCGGAATCAATGGCAGCTACACTCACCGTTCACTTTTTGCCAAATTTTAAATTTTTTCCAGTTTAAATTTTTTGAGTAAAATTTATGTATATCTTTTGAAATTTCACAGTACTGTGCTACTCCCTTTCAGCAGTTCTTGAACTACTAAAAAGGGAATTTAAAGAAACTAGTTTACAGTTTTTCAAAATATATAAAATTTTTGCGAAATTTTTCGCAACTTTTGTTCTACTTTGCAGGAACTCTGAACTCGTTGAAAGCTACTCAGAAAAACGTTTCAATAAATTTTTTTTTAAATTTTAAAATTTTGAAATTTTTTTCGAATATTTATTTTTTTTTTTAAATTAATTAATTTTTTTTAATTTAATAGAATTTTTCCCCCTTTTCCAGCAATTCTTGAACTACTAAAAAGTGATAAAAAATAACTTGGTACATTTTTGTTTGTTTTGTTGTCCTAATTAAAAATCTTTTGACTTTTCAAAACAGTCTACAAATTGGGTGCTTTTTGCAGCACTTTATTCTCATTCTCTGGAGTTATTAAAAATTTACTCAAAGCCTACTTTTTTGTCACTTTTTTCAATACTAAACATTTTTATAAAAAAATAAAAATTTTGCGTAATTTTTCGGAACCTTTCTTCTGCTTTGCAGGAACTCAATTCATTGCAAGGTACTCAAAGCAAAGCTTTATTACATTTTTTCTAACTTTTAAATTTTCAAATTTTTTTTCAAGTATTTAAATTTAAAAAAAATTTTTTTTTTGTTTTTAATTTGAAAGAATTTTGTTTCTCCTTTTCAGCAATCCTTGAAATTTTAGAAAGCAAGTCTAAATAAAAAAAAAAATAAATGTAAGGCGCGATAACCTCCGAAGAGATCTAAGGCCGAGCTTCTCTTCCAATTTGCGTCGTGCTCCTCTTGATTTTCCCTACAAATTGGCCGGACGGGACCTACATGTTTTATGCCGACTCCGAACGGCATCTGCAAAGCAGATGAGTTTTCACTGAGAGCTTTTCATGGCAGAAATACACCCGGAGTGCTTGCCAAACACTGCCGAGGGGCGACCCCGCTTAGAAAAATTTTCTTCTAATTGAAAAATCTTATTTCTAAAATTTTGATGTTGATCTGCCCGGGAGTTGAACCCAGGGCATACGGTGTGATAGGCGGAGCACGCTACCATCACACCACGGTGGCCACAAAAAAAAATTGTTGATGAAATTCGAAAATTTTCGACTTTTTTAACTAATACGCAAATTTGGTGTTATTTAGCAGCATCTTTTTTCTCCTTGCTAGGAATTCAGGAACTTTTGAAAAGCCTTACAAGTGCCATCTTTACAATAATGATGTAGCACTTGGTAAATAACTTGGTAACGATGTATAGCTAATAAACAAAAGGCTACTCCCGAAGTAACTAGTTTGAAATTAGTGTCTAAGCAAGTAAATGGTAGGCGATTTTTTCTCGTACTAAACATACATTTCTTCGTTCGCTGCCATGGATTTAACGGAACCACTGTTACAGCAAGTTTTTTCAACAAAAAAAATATATAAAAATATATTTCAAACAAAATTCTCAATCCAACTACACACACTTACACCCATTAACACATATTTACATTTTTTGCTTCTTTTTTTTTTTTTTTTGTGCGCCAAATTCCGCAACTTTTGCTCGCGTTCTTTCATTTCTTCATTTTCATTGAAATTTTCAAATTTTTTCACTTCTATTGTTGTTGCTCAATAAATTGCTAAATATTTGTAAATATATACAAACACGTCACGTCAGCGAAATTAGATTAACAGCAGCAGTTGTCAACATCACTCGATCAATGGCATTAAAGTAGGTGACAGTAATAGAATTTTGTAATAAATACTCGCGCTGTGGTTTGAGTTTCAGCGTTCAATTGAAGGGAAAATGACCAATTTTCCAATGAAGAAATTTATTGATTAACTTAATGATCTAATAGCGGCAAGACTAATTGGTAAAATTGGAATATTCTGCGAGAGGCGTCTCTGGCTCACATTGAAACATACTCAGGAAACATTAGATGAAAGTAGTGCTAACATTTTTGTTCCGATATCTGACCAAATACATACAACACATTATAAAATTTTACTTGTAAAGTACAACCCAATTCAATTAGAGAGAGAGAAGCGAATATTGCTGAATACAAGGCGAATCCATACCAGGTGGTGGCAAAGCGAATTAGCGTAGACGACGTTACGCACACATATACACAGACCCAAAGAGCGTAGACGACATTACGCACACATTTAATAGAAGACAACAGTTAATATGAGATGCAGTGAAATAGGGATGTAAACAAGCAAAGCGAAAAGTCTACACCCTGGTATATAGGTGAACGTGTCGAGAGTATATAAACAGCGCACTCTCGGAAAGAGTTGATTTTAAAAAGTTGTAAGTGAAGTACGCCAATAATTTTGAAGTATTACTACCATAGTAGTGCTGTAAATAAAGAAAATTTTTATATACTAAAGATTTCAATTCAATTCAAGATTTGAGTTATTTATTCGACAGTTCAGCGTATCGAACGGTTAGCAGGCAAATATTAATCGGTAATTCTTAAATTCGCAACAATATCATGAGAAAACAGTAACCGATCTGCACGAAGGTACATTATGTATGCAAATATAAAAATTTCAACTATAAGTTTCTGAAAAAATCAACCCAAAACCAGTCAATATTACCTTGAGTTTTTATGTTTAGATTTTTTAAAATTCCAAAATCAGCATAACGCAAGTTTGATGTCCTACTGGGTTTTATACGAACGAAAGCTTGTTAGCATTCAAAGTGTGACGATTTTTTTGATGCTAAACTCTTTTTGTTGATATTATGTTTCTGAGATAAATAATTTATATATCTACATTGAAACAAATAAATATTGATATTCCATGCAGGTTCCGCATCCTCATTTCAAATAACAATAAAAAAATTATATGTGATTCGTATGTTATTTTTATTTTTTTTTTTAATTTTTATTTTTGCAAGGTGGTTTATTACTCAGCAAAAAGCCATGAGCAAATTATGATTGACAGATTGTTGATCGATAAATTAATATTCTAAAATAACATTAAGAGAATTTATGCTAAAAAGCGAGTATTAATAAAATTCAGAGAAAGAATACAATGAGGGTGTTCAAGGAGCTGGCGACGCCAATTGCCAAACTAGAAGACACAATGTTTTTAAATACCTTTTGAATAATAAATGTTACCGTGATCGAAAGTTTAAAAATAACTATAACAAATTGAAAAATAAAGATCAAAGCGGAAAGCATTTAAAGTTTTCTTCTCTGTTAACAAAAGTATGCAATCATTTGTGCAAGTATCACTCACATAAACAGGCGCATGAGCTATGAGAGAAGCTACAAAATCGTGCATCTGTAGTTATAGCTGAGAAATTTATAGCTGATAACTAACTAGTAAATTCTAGAAATAGAAGCGCCTAGAAATATGTCAACGAGGAAACCAAACAGTATGAAAAGCAGCAACAGTTGAGGCACGACAATGAGTTTGATTTAAGCACGCTATCTGTCGAGAAGTAGTAGTATTGTGAAGTACTTGAATAAAGGCCATTTTACATTATTGAATAGTGGAGTTATTTATTCAACAATTTAGTGATTCGAGCGTTAGTAGAAGGTTGCTAATAAGAGGATTTTCTCTAAATTCGTTACAATACTAATTGCACAAAGTAAATTGGCTTTTTACCGTTTAGTAAGCGCTAGAGCGACGAAGAAGGGAGACGGGTACGCCGATTCGGTACTCATCGTTTTACCCCGTCGCCCTCTCACCCCCAAAGGCAATAAAAGCAACCATTAAATAGTTGTACTCAAAATCTCCTTACGGTGGTCTAAGGAAACCAGCAGTTTTTACAGGGTAGGACCATATGGGAGTTATTGTAAGTGGTATTAGAAATGTACTGTAACACATGCCAAAGTTGAGTGCTCATTAGAAAGAGCATTATGTGTCCCATGGGAAGTGTTCTTATTGTGTTTTGGTCTCTTGTAACGAAGTATGTGTGATTAAAGTAAAAGACTCCTCATGTTGCTTCAGAGCAAATGACTCAGCGATATGATGCCAGATCTTACGGAAAAGTTATCTTATTTGCCTGGGTGGTGGCATGGCTACTTGAGGGTGATCTGATTTGTGACAAATTGCATGGACTGGCTGTTCAGCATTGTATGTAATCCGGCTTAAAGATTTTTGTAATGTCCGACCATAATACCAATGATCCTAAGATAGGCGTGTGTTTGATCACAAGACTAGCGACCTAGGTTGTATTTTTTCGAAGTAAGGGGCGTAGTACAAAAGTACATTTAACAAGCCAATACCAGGAATTGTAGTACGATCTGAGTGAAGACGTGAAGTTTTTCAGAAAGAACTGGCGATGGAGAGACAAAAGTGGTGTGTTTAAAAAAGATTTTCGAACGATGGTTAAGCTGAACTGATCGGTAAATAAAGACCTACCATAAGCTGAATGAGTCCAGAACTTTTGTTATGTACCCAAACTTTTGTTATAAAATACGCTAGTGGCGATTTAGTTTGCCCATCTTGATCCTCTTCTCTTTAGAGATATGATCAACTTTTGTAAATCTGATATGGTAGTATTTACACAGGATCTTAGAAATTTTGCAGCGTCGCCCTTCTATCCACGCCTTTCCTGCTTAATGGATCATTTGTAAGTCTTGTCTACTTTTGATTTCTTCCAAGCGGTTTAGGACGTCTACGTCGATTCATCCAGTGATGCGCTCTCCTTTTGAAACTCATGGGCCTTTTTGTACCTTAATCGCGAAGACTCTCCAATGCTGGTATGCATTCCAGGGCACTTCTGCTTAGTGGCACTGGTATGTGGCTCTGCTTGCACTTTATGATGCTCTGATCTGCAATGTGCAGCCTTTTTTCTGTCTTGGGTCAGTTTTTTCCACAGTAGTAGGATCTATGTGAGGAAAGGACCTGCGCTCAAATCTGAGTAAGAGATGTCATTCCAGCATTACTGCAACAACAACTATGACAATAGTGTCGAATATATCTAATTCATCAAAATGTTACCTAATTGTTACTGCATCATGAAATCAATTAAAAAAAAAATTTTAAAAAGATAAAACAATGTAGCACAAAAATTTACTATAAACAATCAAACAAATTATTTTAAAATAAACAAATTTTAAATTCAAAAAGCGTTAATTAAAAATTTCAAAGCTCACACAATTGCAAAAGTCTTTTCAAATTTTGTGAAAAATTATGTTCAATTTACGCTTTCATGATTTATGTTTCATTTTATTTTTCTAAATATGAGATTTTAACAATATCTACTTTTTTTCTTTTTTAGTTGTACTACACTTCTGCTCTGCTTTGCAATTTTACAGTTATTTCTAATTGTTGTTTTTTTGCTTGTAAATTTTTCGCTTTACAAATACCTTTTGTTCTTTGCGATATTGTTTTCACTTTTTTCTTTCGCATTTTTTGCGCATTGTTCGCTACGTTGAAAAATGTTGATTTTTGTTGTTGCTGCTTTTTCATTGCGAAAGTAAACTTAGCTCAGCTGGCGCTCTGCTCTTTATTGCTGTTTGCCGCAAAGTGTTTGTTATTGTTAATATGAGTAGGTAGGTAGCGATGTAACAAAATTACACGTGAGGTACCTACCATATAGAGTTGATAGGCACCGAATACCGTTTTAGTGTGAGATATTGAGGGGTTAGAGGGTTATTGAATTGTAAATAGTTCTATTGTTAACAAATTGTTTTTTTTTTTTTTTACTAAATAAATATTGCAATAGCGTATCGAATAACAAAAGTAATAACAAGTGACTGAAAAAATATTCCCTCGAAACTGCAAATTTGGTTCTTATGTCATTCTGATTTTACTTTATACTGGACGAAAAATATGAGCGTTTTCTTTACAGAAAGAAGTCTCTTTACTGGATATATAAACTTAAAATAGAAGATCTTTTCCAAGATTGCGATCACGGAAAACTCCTCACGTCTACGTTAACAGGATAATTGCTTTGGAATATGGTAAACTCCACATCTTATATGAAATTTTGCTTCTATGACAATATTTTGAAGCAATCTCCATTTAGGACGTGTCCCATTGTGTAAACTACCTCCGTTCTATAAACTAACTTATAAGCATGTGAGTCAGTATGCCTTAAGTCTTCTTTCTTCAGAGATATGAGCCACTTTGTGAGTCTAATATCGTAGGCTTTGCACAACTCCCGTCTCCTTTTGATTTCTCCCAAGAGGATTGGGACGTATATCGTCCACTCGGCGAGTGTTGCGAACTTATCGGCCTTTTCGTTACCTTCTACCCCCTTATGACTCTAATGTAAGCTCTCTGCTTTTTTATTCTTGGGTGTAGGTATTGCTCGCTGCCAACTAAGAAATGTTGGCATGCTTACCATAAAAGGAAGAAATAAGTTCCTGCATTGAAGAAATAACCAGTTTTACTAGGGATCTAAACCCTGACGGATTTCGAACAGTACTTCCTAACTTCTCACACACAATACACATCTAGAAATTGTTACCTGCTTATGGTATATGTATGACGGAACCTCATTGTATAGAACAATTCGAACCATCTACTTGACCTAGATTTGAATAGCCCAAAAATGTGGTACGGCTAGAATTACATAAATATTCTCTTAAGTTTTTATGATTAAAGTACACTCTTGCTCGGTCTTCAAATGTAACTCCTAACTGCATTAGTATTATCGAAACTGCTTTGGAGGTGCCATAATAGCGACCGCACTTACAGTTTTATTAATAGTAAAACCCCTGATTAAAATTTTGGTTTATATCTCAGAATCCGATTGAGATATTTAACAAATTGTACATGTTTGACCAAGTAGCCGTGCTTCGTCCCATCCAATAGGCACGACCGATCACAAATTGTCATCAATATCATCTAACGGAAGTCCAAGGAAATTTGCAGTTTCAACAGGGGTGGACTGGCATAGGGCCTTCAACTTCGATAATACTTCCCAAAAACCTTTCGGCAGTGTCTTTATCTCTACAACAACAGCAACAACAAGATGTTAGATTGCTTTATAAAAAGGCTACCTACTCTTAACTGAGATACAATCATCATCGTTCGAAGAACACTATCCGTTATCGGGTTATGCCCTACGTTCTCCTCTAAGACCAACAAGATTATCACTTTTAGGAAGTATAAGTCTTCCAGATTAGCCATTTCCTAAACAATAATACAAAAAGCCAAAAATTATATTTCAGTATATGTAAGTGGAATTTGGGGAAACAAAAACAAATTGAGGAATGGTTTGGCAAACACTTTTAGAGTATTTCTGCCATGAAAAGTTTCCCAGTCTTTATCTCCATTGCAGCTACCGTTCGAAGTCGGCATAAAGTACGAAGTCTTCTTCAAACAAATTATGTTGTCTTTTGTACCAGCAGCTTCTCAGCTGCTATGTGAGTTGAGTTATTCACATTCTAATTTCATATTCTAAAATTTATGAAATTCATTCGGCTCACTTGGAAACCCATTGAACACATGCAATTTTTTTTATTTTTGAACACAATTTCGATTTTCTGCTTTCAGGTTGCAGGAGAACCAGCCGCACTCACGCTTACTGAAAAAAATAAGTAGTTCCATATTAAGAGCCTTATACTTAAATATTAGCCCTGCGAAAAATCGATTAGTGGAGAATGAATCCAGATTAAGTCGCTAAGCAATATGCGACTATAGCCACTTTTGATCTCTTTGTATGAGTTTGAATGATCCCTTTTGTACCTGTTTATGCCTGAAGGGACATGTCGGACGGTGTTGGATAAGTTCTCTTTATACCCCTATGGGTAATGTAGGACAGATCCTTTTTGTACCCTCCTTTATACCCTCACAGGTGATATTTGATACGTGCTATTTGTACCCCTACTACATAGTAATTTTCGAGATATTTTTTTGTTCGCCTATGCGTACAGTCGGACAATTCCTCCTTCTACCCGTTGGGGAATTCTTATCGATTTTATCATTTTTTTAAACTCTAATACAAGCTTTTTAAGTTTTTGTGTTTTACTATTTCTTAAAGCTTGGTATATAAATTCCAAACTGACTAATCCCAATTGTTACTAGAGGGGATCAATTATTCCCCAATATAGACAAAAGAACCCAATTAGAGCTGGATTTCGAATCGATTCTTAATCGATTTAATCGATCTTTTTTTTTAAAATGTAGAATCGATTTTTTTTAAATCGTTCGATTCGTTAAGTATCGAAGTTTTCATCACTTTATACTTCACGGACGCTTGAGGAAATACATATTCTGTAATTTTTGTTTTTATAAATTTAGCTTTATTGTGTTGGTGGCTTCGAGAGAAAGGAGAAAGATGAAGAAATTTCTTCGCACTTCTGGCAATATATGTGTTTATCTATTTTGTGGTATGATATTGTGTTCAGTACGAAATGAAAACTAATTTAAAAAAATGCAAAACAGGTGGAAATACAACCAATTTGTTAAATCACTTGAAGCGGTCGCATCCAACGTTGATGGAAATGTCTTCATCAACAGCTCCTATAGAATCCGTTTTTGAACCTAATAACAACAACATTAGGAAGTCTCAGTGTGTAGATGAGCGAAAAAACAACTGGATTGTACTTTGATTAGAATCATTGCCACAGATATGCAACCCTTTAGGATTGTCGAAGATAACGGATTCAGATCTTTTACACAATGCTTGGATCCTCGGCACGTTTTGCATTCACGAGTAACATTAAGAAACACATTTTTAACAAATATATAAAATCAATACTTTTTATGACATAGGCAGCAGCAAACACGAAAACAGAAGTGGCAATTTTTATGAAATTTCGTCAATTAAATTCCTTATTCCTTATTTTCAATAAGCTAATAAAATACTTCCATACAGTTTTTAACTGAAACTACGCAATCCATGACACAAATTGCCGTATGCTGTCAATTGAAAGTTCCGCATACCTCATTAATTAAAAAGTTGCAAAACGTATACTGAGAACATGTTACCTTGCGTATGTAATAAATACTTCCTTTTTATATGACGCTGAACATAGATCAATTCTAATGCCGTAATCGAAGCGAGAACATTATACTTATTGTAATAATAAGTATTAAAGAAGAAAGTGTATTGGTTAATGTTCCCAAGGTTGCTTTCCCTACATCTTGAAATAAAAGATAAAAAAAACGCAAAAAGTATGATATTTCGGTAAAGACTATACTAAATATCTCACTCCGATGAAAGGATCAAGTAAAGACCCATTTGGCATTCCTTGATGCTTCCAATTTTGTCCGCAGACAACGAAACGAGAGAGGAACTGTCCAGCTTTATTTGTCGGGAAAAATCGGGTAAATGGTTAATTACGTAAGCAAGTACACTGTTACAAAGAATAAGCAAAATTTAAATAAACTTTGTTTGGTTCGATTTAATCGATTCAATCGATTTTTTCTAGAATCGAATCGAAAAAATCGGTTCTTAAAAAAATCTAATCGAATTCAGCTCTAAAACCAAAGCAGCATTTTTATGAAAAATTAACTAAAATTACTGATTTACTTTACCATAATCAGAAAATTAACAAAACGCACTTACATTAGTATTTGCTTTTCCACTTCTGCTTCGAAAATCACAAAATGCCCACAATGTTCGTTGGCGACGTGTTGCTCCTTTTTATTTCCTTTGATTTTTATTGTTGCTCGATAACTCCTTTTTCCGGTTTCTCTCTTATTTCACTTGCTTCTCTACTATTTTAAGTAACAACAATTTTTTTTGTTTTCTTTTGCTTTTAACTTTTTCTGTTATGGTTTTCCTTCTTTACCACATACTGCCCTGCATCAATGCAAGATGAATGCTTCACTTGGTAATTGCCTTTGGCAAATCAGTGATGTATCTTCTCATTTCCTCAATATGTACCACACATTTGTTTCACTTGCTCAACACAACCACTAAATCTTGTCTATCGTATAGTTGTATTTCACACGTTAATCGTAACAATAACAGGCAGCAGGTAGCATATGCTATGTTACGTTTGTGCATCGGCACTACCTGTTCTTGGTCACAGCGCGACGTACCGGCATAGCTCAATGAAGAAAATCGCACAATACACGTACGCACATGAACAAACACGAAAACAGAAAGAGGAGGACGCGTAGAAATCACTAATTCCAGAGGAAGAAAAAAAGATACCAGCAGCAGCACTGCAGCGACCGTTTGATCACGAGAAACGAAAAAATTTTAAATTCAATTCGTTGCGGCTATCGTTCCTTGTTAAATTTTCCTTTAAGGCGTATGAATATTGATGTGTTTGCTTTACTTGATTGATTTGCGATTGTGCTGTAAGTAATTACTTTGCTACATTCCTCTTTAGCACATGCTTTTACATAAAAACACTGAGCACTTTTTCCCGTTTTTCTCACTTTAATTACTCGTTTTATTAATTTTAAATATTTTCCTTATGCATCCATTCACAAAGTTTTCACTAATTTATTGCAGCTTTTCGCAAAACTCGTGCTACAACATTAAACACTTTGCGTTAGTATGAAATTTTTATACGAAAATTTCTTAAATACTTCTGTCATTTATATCGCACACCAAACACTTCTAAACGCCAGAAAAGCCGGCAAGAAACTGGTTGCTAAAAATACTCGCATGTCATACAATACATGAGCATTGCTCATGTTGGTTGGTTTGATATTCAAACATGTGTGACGTCTGGGGAGCCATACATACATATGTATGTGCTAACGGCTGTTTAACGGTTGTGGAATGTATCTTGCGGGACATGGTGATTTTCGCAAGATGGATGATATGTGCAACAGTTAATTTTTAGGTGTAGGTTGTAGAAGGCTTTTAACCTCATATACCATGCAGTCGAGTTATTTTCTTAGTTGGTACTTTCAATAAGTGTTAGTTAAGTGATTTTGTTCATTCAAGTTTAATTGAGGCTCTGTGATGCCTATGAGAAGATATTATGAGTTGAATGAAGAATATTTTCTTAGTAGGCAAGCATCTGATGAACCCATGTTCCTCATGGTACTAGGAGGGGGGGGGCTATAAGGTTCAATCTGGCAAGGATCATCAACATCGATAGCACTGTCGAAAGTATTGGGGGTATGATTTTATCGCTACAAAAACAACTATCTCACAATAACTCGAGTAAGAACTGGCGGGCAATAGATGTGAAAATTTGGTGAGGATCCTGCACCAGCTAGCATGGAAAATATGAGCAGATGGAGATTCCTCCATATTGGAATTTTAATGTGGTTACTGCCGAGTCCTCAAAAAACGCTCTGTTGAATACCAACAGGGACATCATCATAATTGTTTCGTAATAAGCCACCTCAGGGGTAACCCTTTTTCGCAGTAACTGATGCCAATGTAGAGCACCACAGGCGGTCAAATCTTTCTCCAGCTGCCTCCGCTAACTCAGTGGAGGTATCCCCCGTCCCCTGCTTTCAAGCTGCGGTGTCCATTTCAAAACTTTATTGGCCAGAGCGCTTTCGTCCATTCGCATAACATGACCTAGCCAGCGAATCCTTAAGGCCTTCATTCATTGCATTATCATGATATCTGCATAAAGCTCATCATCATATCTCCTTCTGGAGAACTTTTATCTCGAACACTCCAAGATCCAACTCATTTTGCCATGCCAGCGTTCATGATTCCGAGCCATACATTAGGACGGGTACTATGAGCGAATTGTAGAGGGATTTTTTTTCATTTCGAATTTGTATTCGTCAATAGTGATGTTGATGCGAATACGCCGATTCTTTCTATGATGACGGCAAGTACTTCCGCAAGGTGAACTTTTTTCGACTCTTGGGCTAATCCAGAGACGCAAAACTCATTGACCGTTTGCTGAGGTCAATAATATCAATATCGCCAGCATTTGTACGCTTTTTTAATAGATTGTGACATTACGGTTCAGTTCTGCTACTAGAATTAGCTATCTAGAGTTTTGTAAACTGAAATCCAAATCTCCTTTAACCCGATGTTCATGATACGTCAAATCCTCGGTAATGACTTTAAGCAAGACAGGAGGAAGAAAGAGTCCTCCAAAGCATAAGCCCTTCTATTGTCGCGATGAATGATCAAAAAAAAATAATTAAAATACGTAAAATATTTTTATATAATTGTGAATTACCTTACTTTTTCCTGCACAACAAATTATACTTTTGGTTGCTTATCGCTCACCCACTCACTTGCCTTCATGACCACCATCAACTTACAATCCACAAACAGTAGTAAAAGAAATTGAGTTCGACCAGCAAATCAAACCATCGAACATGTTTGAAACAGGTAGCAGCAACAGCATCCAACCTTTGTTGGCACACATTTAATTTATTTGCTGTTTGAAGTATGCACTTTATATGTTTACAGTGCACGCTCTCCCTCTCTATTTGTCAAACGTACTCTTTCTCTGTTATGTGCGCTACAGGAATATCTGGTTTTTATTTTAGCGCTGTAAGAAATCCAGATTTTCAGAGTTGCCGTGTTGTGATTTTATCATAGAGGTGTTCAGCTCTCGAAAATTACATATTTTGTTTCAATTCTATTCAAAGTTATTTTTGGTTTTCCTATGGGTGGGTGTATTACAAAAGGATCCAGAACGAAACCGGCAATCAGGTGGCGTTATTCATACTTATCCTCATAAAGCCCTTCCACTATTGAATGATGGTTTGACCAGGGCAATGGGGATTCAAGGGGTTGATAAGCGCAATACAAAGCTTTATAGCTTCAATGCTTCCTCATGGAACTAGGGGGTGGTGGGCGGAATGGTACCAGAAGGTATAGATGGTCGAGCTAGTACCTTAATCGTGCTTTGTTACCGGAACGTAACGGATCTATATCCAGTAAAGGACCATCAACATCCATAACACTCTCCAAAACCTTCGGGGATAGGCGTTGCATATGATCCATCAAGCTAGAAAGGTATGAATATGAAAGGCGAGGCTTCACAATTTCTAAGATAAGGTGCAAATCCTACCATATTAGACTTAACAAGTTGCTCGTATCTCTAAAGAAAAAATATTTAAGGTTCATGATGGGCATACTAACTGGTCACTGCTATCTGGCGTCACATGCCTATAATTTAGGCCTCGTCAGTTACAGCAGATGTGCTGCAAGAAAAAAGGCTTGATGACGTTCTATGTTCGTGCCCTGCGTTCGCGGTGTCAAGGTTTCAGCTACTACTACAGCAGAGTTGCCATATTTTGAGGCAGCAGTAAAGTTAGATCCTATAAAATTTTTGTATTTGCCTTGAGAATGGAGTTATTTTATAACACTACACCTGTTATCTACTTTATATTCTGTTAACACAATGTACACATTCAATCTATGTGAGGTCTTTATTTACTGGGTCATTTCAAGCTAACCTAGAACATATTGTGTGCTGAGTGAAACATCTCCCTATCTCGGGTGCCGATTCGAAAACGCCTAATCTAAAAAAATTTTTTGAATAAAACCTTATTTTTATTTTTAGTATTTGCTTTAGGAGCGCCCTATTTCGAATTTCGTTTAAAAAAATGTTCTATCTCATAATTGGGTCATAATCGCCTTATCCGAGCTTAAATTAAAAAAATTTTTTTAACAAATTCTGAAACTGGGTCGTTTTGAAAATATTTTTCAGATAGGGCGATTTCGTACTGGCAGCCGAGATGGGGTGATATTCTACTTAGCCGTGGATATACCGAAGGGCGGCAATTAAATATAAATATTTTAGATGCATATGGGAACGATTTTCCGTCAACTCTTTTTTGAAGACAAACCGGTTTCGGCGTTGAGCCTTCATCAGTGTAATTTTTCATTTGTTGATGGCGCAACACCTAAACCGGGTTATCTGCAAGCCAATGTTGACAAAGTATGACGGAAAATCGTTCTAGTATACATCAATTATCCATCCTGTCGGAAAATCAACAAAACAAAGCGAGTATATCGTTGATAATTATTTTCACAATGGTCGAGATTTTGTCCCATCTGGATTACGAATGATGAAATATACCTACTTGACGTATCAAACAGCGTTATACTGAAGTCACAGCTCTAGATCGGATGAAGACCAAATCATTCCGATGCATAGACCTGGCTTACGTCGGAATGTTTTATCAGGATTTGGCCATGCCCAAATTATATGTATATTTTGGGATATGATAAGTAAGTGATATTGCAATCACCTACAGGCAAACTGACTTTAAATATGAGCCTACAATATTATTTTTGGTTGCGAATTTTTGGAGTTTCTTTTATATTTTTAAGGGTGTTTTGACTTTATTTTCGTTATTAATAAAATTGAAAGTGGCAACGATGTATTGTCTTTAAATAACAGCAATTTAAATATCAGTGCTCTCTCATGTAATTTTTTACAGTGAGTGCGCCCCAACTTCAACGAAATATTTTAGTGCCGCTCTAATGCAATCTTCGCCCTGATTATTACAAGTTATTTGTTATTGCTTTTTTTTGTCGGCTCTTTTACAGCGACTACTTTTTATTTGTGTTTACATGATTTATTTTGCTTAGTGTTGATTTTCTTGTGTGTTGTCCTTTTAATGTTTTCTTTACTTAATTACATACAAATAAATGTTCTCATGTTCGTTTGCTGTTGATGGCGCTGCTGCTGTTCCTCTTTTTTTTGTTATTGAGTACCCACTATTTGTTGTTCTCTTTGCCTTTTTACCCGCCACCTTAACCAAAGAAACACCAGCTTAAGTATGTGTGTATGTATGTTTATGTGCTATGTATTTACTCAACAGCTGTGTCTTCAGTGGCTTCAGTGCTGCTGTTTTGGAGTTCTGCGGTTTTGGTGCACTCTGCTGGGAGTCGAATTGAGACAAGGGAACATCATGAGCACATGTAATGGTGCATAAACAACCACACAAATATGTACACATGTGTAGATACATAACAGAAAACATATGCTCATGAGTTGTACGGTTATCAGTACAGGCGCACATAAGATAACAACAAATGTATAGTGGACACGATAGGGGAGAAGGAAGCTACAATAAAAATGCTACTGGTATGCATACAACAGTTCAGTCAGTTTGTTCGAGAAGGCATTAAATTTTATTGACAGGTTTGTGTTTGCTAACAAATATTTAAATATTTACCTAAATGCAATTCAATCTTTTCATGAAATTGATATTCAAAACCCAGAAGAAAGATCCAAAGTAAATGTAGTATCAATATGGTAGCATGTGAGAGAAAAAGGAGAACTAGCAAATAAAAAACTGGGAAGTACCCAGACAATATCGTAAGCACTATTTGGCGGTACACCCCATTCTTGTCGGCGACAGTCTTGGCTTGGGAGATGCTTTAACAATGAGATGTGTGAGCATTGGTACTTTTGCTGTCCTCACTGTGCCAGACTCACAAAGAGAAATGGACTGACGGCAGTTTTTTAATGGACATTGTGACAGCTCACTGCCCTCAAGTGGTCCAATGAAACCATTCATTCATTAAACTACAGTTCTAGTCCATCGCTTATCGGCAACCATCTAGTAGCATGCACAATGTATCCGAAGGGTTCCAGATTCCTGCTTTTATTTATCCTTCACCTCGAAGGTAAGTAAGTAAGAATCGAACTCTTCAACATTAAGAAATAAATTTGATTTATCTCACACATAGCACATGTAATCTCAGAGGCTGAAACTCCAATATTATCAAATACATCACACAAGCCAATGGCTGAACAGATAAACATAACTTACATATAGTGTGCCCGTAGCAATTTACCTGAGCCATGTTTCAGATTATATTTCATCTCTTTTTGATTTCGCAATGACTGCTTGTAAATGGCAGTGCCCCCTCTGCCTTTTCTCTGACCCATGAGCTGTGAACACTACTCGACGGTGGTGATATTTGTACACATTTCGATAATCTTTTAGATAAACAGATATACTTTCTTGCTATTCTTTAGATCTCGCCTAGCAGGAGATGACCACTTGGACTGGCCTTTGACTTAGCGGAGCCCCGTAATAATTTTTCCGGTGTCGTAGCAGCACGTTGCCCTGTATATGGGTGGAATGTGTAGAACGGAGCCCTACTGACATACCAGGGATTGGTCACATAAAAACCGAGTCATTCTAATACGTAGACTCGGTTCGTGTCGCTCAGTGCTACAAATGAGGAAAGGAAAGTTTGATCCATAATAGTGTTCGAAGTAAAGTTAGCTTTCTAGATTCTTTTCCATTACAATTATCGTGGAAATGTTTGTAATGCTGCTGCGACCTCTTAATTAGAAATTTTCAAAAAAATTCTGAATGGAGATAAAACAATTTTGTTTTGAAGCTTCAAACACAAACTTCGAATAATTAAGGTGTGAGGGAGGGCAGAAATTTCGTACTTAGATATCTAAGTAATAGTGAATGCTTTGCGGCAGGGATCTTAAACATTCACTCTTTATTGCGCTGAAAGGCTTTCCCACAGTAGCATTTCACCCATTAGCAGGTCTTTAGAATATTCCATTATCTTGTTGAGAATTGTTGGGGTATAAAATAAACGAAATAGTTATGTTAAGTAGTCATACTAACAGCAGTTCTGTTAAACCTTAACAGCCTCATGTTAACAATGGCTGCCTAACTGCAGGCGTCTTTATATGCCAAACACGTACACCTTTGAGGGCTATTAAAACTGGATCGTTGATATATATTTTTGTAAATCATGATTTAATTCATGCACCAACAAACAATTAATCGAATGTCTTTGGCAATGAATTTTATGATTTGAAAACAAAAAAATAAAAAAATTGAAAAGCAGTACAATTGTACTGAAACAAAGGTTATTAACTTTGGTAGAATTGAATTTGAACTAAATGAGCCATTAAAATGTTGGTTAAATATAAAAAATGAATGGCATGCGTGGTCTTTTTTTGGTAAATCAGTGCAGTTTAATTTTTCAATGGAAATAACAGTTTTGCAGCTAATAATTAAACGAGCACTTAAAACGCAATAAAACAAACGGAATGAGGTGAAAGAGGAGCCCAACAGAACTGAGACCAAGGTAAGTATCAAAACACCAACTCCAATAATTGTAGGAGCACAGGCGGATTGTAGAAAGATTGCGATTCCAGCAGGCATTAGTCACTAACCAACATTCATCACCTTCCAATGAACATCCAACCACTAAGAGTCGGCGAAAACGAAAACCATTCAGAATGCTGCCGCCTCCAAAAATTTTGGTTTTTATGATGCAATCAAAAGGCTGACACTCCCCCTTCCCGTTCTTGTATAAGCGCGGTGTATTAAAATAGCACTTAAGAACCATTAAAGCGACATGCAAGAACGAAGAATAATGAAGAGAAGAAAAATGGTAAGTTGTTGGAACGTACGGTAAAGAGATTGGCGGACAATGTAAAACAAAGCACGCGCGGTCCCAGGCATGCAGTATAGGGCCTTCATTTCGACTGAATACTGAATACTTCACCGCTCGTGCCCTTTCCACCTTCCCATCCTTATTATAGGACAGAAGAAGTAACGAGCAATCTTATCTTCAAGAGCTAAGAACGACTAACTGTACAAAAGCCACACATTTGATGAGATAGAAGCAAGTTGAGCATGGGAAAGGTCAGTGAGTCCAGCCAGATTGATTTTGAATCAGAAAAAAGCCCTGAGATACCGAACAAAACGGTAAACTAGGTAACAGAGTATGATTTGGAATCAATGACGATTATCCAAAGTTTCGAGAAAGTGAATATGTACCATTAACCATGGCTTTTGGTCGAAGCAATATTTTTCAGAAGTCTTGGAAGGTTTAATGCGGTTGGAGTACTACATTGACTATGATACTTTCGATGCTTCCTGCCCTTAAAAAAATTATTGTGAAAGTACTTGCTCGAAGAAATTAGTGATATATGCATAACCTTTCACGATGGTTCTCATTCGCCATTGTCTGTGCAGCCCAGAATGTAGAGGTGAGCTGAATGACTTCATTTAAGGCAATGCCCGGTCGAAAGACGAGTAGTCCGGGGGTAAACAAACTTTGGAGTATGTAGAAAGCTAAACTAAGCGAATGAAATGAAAACTTGGTCAAATATATCTGGCGCTTTGGGTACATTGATGTCCACCCAGCATACTAGACGTCCAAATCTTATCGGATTCTAGATGCTAGGAACGTGTTGCCTACATTTGCCACTATGTAGCTTTTTCAGAATTCAGCGGGTTACTTTCCAATGACTCTTTCATGGGTCTCAGCCAAAGACAGTATAGATAGGATGCTTCTGGACAGTAAAATCATTGCAACGAACTATATTGACAGCCAATCAGCCTATAAGGCATTAGATTTGGGATTAACTAAATCGGATATTGCACGTTAGGGTCGAGCTCCGATGGGCATTTCAATGTTCGCGGCACAGTTATATTGAAGGAATTGAATTTGCTGTTGAGTTGGTCGCGTAATTAATATAAATGCGACTGACAGTTTCGTTAGACCATCATTGGTTTAACTCTTGAGGGAGGCGGTGAAGATTTAGTTCAAACTAAACAAATATGCAGAGTTCCTTACGAGCCTCGCCTCATCATAGGTCATTTTGAAACAATGCCTCGACTATGTATACTAACAAAGCTGATAGGACCATCAGAAAGAGGAGTCGATTCATGGCCGATAGAGAAGACTATAAACAACAGGGATTCAAGGAATTAAGTAGCGCAACCCTTTCGAGGAGTTGCCAGCACAGTGTATAGCTTCTCCCCCCTTTACGAATTCTGCAGGCGAGGTCTTGGCGACTCCAGGTTCCTCACAAAAGAAAGAGGTTGGATGTCCTAAAAGGTCCAACGTGGTCATATCAAATCGTATCTGAGCTAGTACATTAACGGTGTTATTTACCGGAACGTACCGGATCAATATCCGACAAAGGATCATCAACATCGCTAAAACTTCCTAAACACTTCGGGGAATCTCTTTATAGCTACAAGAAGAAGACTGCAAACAACACGTCTCAGATTTGTCGGCGCATGTTTTTTCGAGAATCAGGCGGAGGTAAGGAAGGTGGATCTTTCGATACAAGTTCATATGTCAAAACGAGTGCGAATGACTAATTAGAAAGTATATATTTGGACGAATGAGTCGCTACGTGGCACTTCCGAGGGCATTCACAATTGTCAAAATATCTGCGAGTGGAAAGATGCTATGTACCTTCCCTCAACCTCCCCAACCTATCAATCAGGCAGGCATGCTTAACCAACGAAACGATATCATTTCGTTACGATAATCAACGTTAATAAACGAAACGAAGTCATTTCGTTTCGTTTATTAACGTTAAGATCGTCAAATTAACGAAATGATTTCGTTTCGTTTTCTGCCATATCAAAACGAAATCAAATCGTTTATGTTGATTATTAATTTCAAACTATGCTGGCAAAGCTGATTGATGGCGGAGTCATTAAAGGTGAAAGCATTAGCCAAGCTGATTGCAACTTTTCTCATGAATTTTGACAGTACGAACATTTCTCAAAGTATTTTTGACATTACCACCAACGAATTACACAAACAAATTACATAGAGTATGTGTGTGTATGTGCGCTCGTTGTTGCCACCTTACGGCTTCACCATTGCTATAGCATTGCCAGTACAATTCAAACATAAAGTATCACGTTTTTGTTAACGTTTTTAACGTTAACGAAAGCTTTTCGTTTCAGTTAAAAACGAGATACAATTTATTTTGATAATTTCTTTATCGATAATATTTCGAAGTGTTTCAACGGAAACGGTGGAAATTTTTTGATAAACGATTAGCTTAACGTTAAGGTGCATCCCTGCAATCAGGTGTTGGAAGGGCCAAGAACTAACAAAACAGGTATGTAGGTAAGTCACAAGTAAGTATGATTTGTGGAAACTCTGTGTTCATACAACTTTATGAGTCTCTGTTCACGTAGTGACCTCCCTTAGTTGATAAAGCCCCCTCTAAATCATCCGACCTATCCCATGTAGACTTCGGAATTAATTTTTCCTTTCACTTTTTAATATTTGCAAATACCCACATGACGTCACTTTTCATACTTGGCCCGCTGCCCCACGCACATTAGTCACGACTTTGAGATTCACAAATCTCTCAACTCACTCATAAAAAATATTTCATTATTATCTTTGCATCAAAAGCGTTTATAACTCATTTCGTTCCTTAATTTTGCTGCTTTAACATAATTTTTCCATTTTTATCAGCGTTTTTTTATCAACCGCTGTTTTTTATTTATTTTTTCCTTTTTTGGTCATTACGTCCATATTTAAATGACCGTTAAAGGCAATGTTATTGCGTACGTGCCCCCGGTGACCGTGGATACCGACATACCGACAGCCATCCAGCGCAGGCTTGCTTCGAAAAGTTCGCTTGTTGGCGTGTCGCATTGCCAGCTCATCAACAAACACAGATGGTGCGTAAAGCTCAGAGCGACGGTGAGCGATAGTATCATACATATGTTGTTGGGAATTTATTTGCGTTTTTTGTTGCTGTGTTTCTTTTTGGTCACAGCATTTCACGTATGTAGTACATGGAGTAATCAAATGACGCGTTGCCTCATAAAAAAATAATAAATGATCATTTGGACAGCAGAAAAAATAGGCAAGTGAAGGAAGATAGGATGTTGGGAGCACTGAGTTCAGATAAAGTTGATTTGCGTTCAGTAGGTTATGCTTTGTAGGCAGGAATGTTATCCTCCTACTCAAAGAATTCAATGTTCGTTGCTAATGACCAGTCTAAGTACTTTTGGAAAGTAATTTTGTACAGCTTTTGCCCCCCCACCACTACTACAGATTCGAAGTCAGACGTCACGCAAAGCGCACGAAATCATCGAGGGAACGTCAAAATATAGTACATGGCTTCGTTCGACTCTTCCTCAAAGAAGACTAGCAAATTTAGAATATGCAACTTGATGGAGCCTAAGTTTTGTTCTATACGATGAACTATAGTGGTGTCTACAGAAGCTCGTGATAATGCTTACAGCTATCATTAACTGCAAAAGCCATCTTCACTGCAATAACCACCAGTTCCTATTACAAGGAAGACCGATAAAGGACGTGGAAGCTATGGTTATAAAAAGGTGAAAGACAGAGGTACTCAAGCTCGCCTTTGATTTGTGTAGCTTGAGGGAGGGATAGGGAGCAAAAATGCATCCCACCGGACTAGGTAGTGGGTGTTCGAGACCGAAAAACACTTCTTTAGCAGGCGATACGAATATGTACAGCTTTTTGCCGGATATAAGTTGGGTACTATCACCTTCCGGCACTAGCCCAACTGCCTCCGGATCGAGGATTAGTATGAACAATTGGTGGTCGGATTAACGTGACATTTCTAGGTGGGAGAAAAAGACGAACGCAAGGGCACATGCGCAAATAACTTGTAAGCCAAGTGGAAAAAAGTATGACACCATGTATTATAGATGACGGAAAATACTCAAACGAGCTTATAAAGTTCTTTTTGTTCTTTCTGTTAGAGATGGTCTGAGGAAACTTTCCAGGAAGATGTGTGTGCCAAACAAGAAGTAAACTTCTGGATGGAAGAGACCGAATTCGTAATAAGTACTCGGAGTAAGTGGGAGACGAACACACTTACTGGCATCCATATCTAGTAATCATTTAGATTTTTAGTAACCTTGGAATTTAGTAACTTTTGGGAATGAAGTTAAACATATTACATACTTCTTTGGAACTTCAGGGTTTATTGTGGTTATGTAACGCTATCCTTTGAAGGGGTCGCCAGTGCAGTTTAGAGATTCTCCAATTCAATTGTCAACCTCACCTATCCGAGGCGAATCCTGTTTATTAAGCAGGTGAGACTATGGCGATCCAAATTCCCCATAGAAGGAGGGGATTGGATGACCTAGAAGCTCCAACGTGGTTCTATCAAATAGTTTCTGCCATGGTCAGTACCTTAATGGTGCTATTTTCCGGAACTTACTTGAAGCTCCACAAAACCTTCAGGAAGTCTCCTTTTCGCTACTGTAAGAAGAAGAAACATAAAAAGACAAAGTTCGTCGAATTATATATAGATTGTTAAGTCTTTTTCGTTACCTGCCATCTCCAACGCAAAGGGGTTCCTTAATATTTCGAAGAACCCTTCTCTATAGTACTTCCACGGTCGTATACTTCCAGAGCCAATTACTTAAGTTAAAGCGATGGGTACAAAAGACTAAAGCTCAAGAGCATTTAATTCAAAAATGTCCTCAATCATCCGCGAGAGCATTCACGAAACGGCTTACCTAACTTTTTTTTTACTTTGTACACTGAAAAAAATTGGACATTATTGTAAGCCTGTTAACATAACATCTCTTTCTACTTTTATTTATTAATTTTCGTGTAATTCTTTTCGCATTTAATTATTTTCGTTGATGTTTTTGTTGCTTTGGATTTCCTTGACTTCGCAGCATGGCCAGAAAATTAATCAGCAAATGGATTTCAGCGCTAAGGGCAAAGAAATACTCATTATCTGAAAGCTAGCGCGTTACAGTTATTATTACGCTGAAGTGAGATTAATGTGCCAGAAGTTGATTCAGATATTGGAAGCTAAGAGTAAAATGAAACGGAGAAATCAGCGATTCAATGTTAAAGGAGAACTTTCAAAGAATCAGAAGCACGAAGCATCGGAAACAAATTTGTTTTCGGATATCTTTGGAAGCGAAGTAACAAAGCGCTAATTTCAAGATGCTCTCGTAACACTAGGGACGTATTTATTCCACGTGAGACCCTTACGGGCCGTATAGGCCAACCTAGCCTAGATTTTAGTTGTGTCCTTTAATATTTTTACTTTGAGGATGTTTTGGTCAATTTTATTAAAAAGCACCAATTATTTTTAATCTTGCCGCCGTACCTTAGATGAAAGTGCTCGTTAGATATGGCAATAAATTAGCAAATAGATATTATATCACCTATATCTACAAATTTTTGTTTACTTTGGTGAAGCTTAAGGTTTTGATTAAAAAAAAAAGATTATTTTTTTATAGATAGAGAGAGAGTCCGTTAAGTATGGTAACAAATTAGCTCATAGATTGTAGGTATCTCCTCGCATGAAATCTGGCAACACTGGAGAGGAAAAAGTAAACGCTAAGCACGGAAAGAAACCAGCTGGCTAAGTTAAGGAAATATTTTACGTGACTTATGTCATCTTATGCTTTGTTGATCGCTCTTTAGCCTCCTACTTCTGCATTCGCGAAAAGTAAGAAGAAGAAATAATTTAGTAAAAAGTGGTGAAAGCAAAGAAAAGCAGCAGCTGGGAAAGTGTGTCAAATAATATATTTTTTAAACAAATGGCCATATAAAAACGAACTACTTATATAAAGCCATGGAACCTTTTATGACTATCGTTTGTGTAATTGCTTATATAATTCTTGCTGCCTCCATAGCGGCATGCATTTACTTCACCTGCTTTGGTTGCGTACGTGAAATACCCGAATTCCATGATGTGAATGGTGTGGGAATGAGAGATACGTCAAGGGAGGTTGAAGGACTGAATGCGCAGCTGTCGTCAGATGAGGAAGCAGTGGAAGAAGATCGTCTCTAGTGGTTTTATTATTATTGGAATGGTTTTTGTTTTTATCTATTTATTTTTTTTTCGTGAATTATTATTATTATTTTTATTTATTGTTAATTAAAAAAACGCTGTCGTATATGCTTTGGATGAAAGCTGCTCATAATTTCATAAATGAGAAAGATAATAAAAAATTTAAAATTTTAAATTATTTAAATACCATAGAGCTGGAAATTTTGAAGTTTTGTTTTATTTTTATTTTTTTTTTCTTCTGAAAATTTATTACAAATATATTTTTTTCATTTGTAGTCAGATACTCTTTGTTAAATTTTTTATTTTTAGTTTTGAAACATACATTTATATTATTCTACTTGTAAATCAAATAGTTTTCTTAAAAAAAAAAAAATAAAAAAAAAACTGTATAAAAATTAAAACTTTTTTGTACACTGGGAAAGTGAAATTTTTAAAAATTTTTAAGTTTTTCTTAATTTATTTTATCTTAAAACCAAAAAAAAAATATTAATTATTAAAAATATTGTGGAAGTGTGAAGAATAGTTTTTTTTTAAATTTATTTTTAAATATAAGCACATTTTTTTAATGTTTTAAAACTCAAAAACTTTTTTATTAATATCGTGCATTTTGTTTGCATTACATATTTAAATTTTTTCATCGAAAAATGTTTTTTTTTAATTGCAAACTATTTAAATAGTTTTATAAGTTTGGTTTTATCGTTTTTATGTTTATTATTAGTTTTGAAACTGAAACAAAAAAAAAAAATATATGAAAATTTGTAATGAATGAAAAAATAAAAAAAATATATATATAATAAATTTCTTTTATACAAAATATCTTTTTGTTTATATTTTTTATGTTTTTCTTAATTTTTTCATCTTAATAAAAAAATATTAAAAAACTAAATTTTTAAATTTAAAAAATGTTGGTTTAAATCAAAGAATTTTTAATATTTTTTTTTTTACTTTTCGAATTTTTCTTATTTTTTATGAAAAATGTATGTTTTATTTAATTTATATTTTTTATTGGAAACTATTTAAATACCTTTTCTTGATTGGTGACCAAATGGTTAGAATGGGTATATCGTTGTTTTATTTTCTTTACTTTTGAAATGGAGAATTTTATTAAACAAAGAAAAAAATCTTAATGTTTTTGAAAATAAAAAAATTTTTTTTAAATAAAATTTCTTTAAATTTATATTTTTTAGGTATTTCTTGATTTTTTCTTTTTTCAAAGAAAGCTTAGAAATTGTGTATTAAACTTTTGTGGAAAAATATAACTTTAAGTTGAATAAATTTTTTAAATCAAAAACTTTCTAACCGAAATGATGAAAAATATTATTTTTGCATTATTTGAATTTATGTTTTATTGAAATTTTTTATTGCAAATATACTAAATAATTTTTTTTTGTTTTCGGTTAAATAGTCAGAACGGTTTTATCGTTGTTATATGTGGTTTTTTATTTTTGTAAATTAATTTATTATGCGTTTCAAAAAAGAAAAAGATTTAAAAAAAAGGTATGGAGAACTAAATTTTTGTATTTGAACTGAGAAATATAAAACCACTTAAATTTTTTTTAAGGTTTTTGATATTAAAATCATGAAAAAAACGGATATTAAAAAAATTTTTTTTTGGATATTATAGAAAAAAAATTGTTAATAATAAATTTCAAAATTTTTGGGAAATTTTTGTAAAAAAATTGCAAGGTTTTTACAAACGGCGATGGTTACTAGGACATGTTTCTGAATTTGACTTCTTCATCAGCTAGCTTTTCGAGAGCTGAGCATTGAACTCGAATTTCCAACATTCATACCAGTGTAAAGCAGATGCCTTTAACCACTCAGCGATATGAATGCCCCGCTGCTCGCCTTGCAATTGGTCTCTAAACAAAGTGAGCAGCGGCGCATTCATATGGCGGAGTGGTTAGAGGCTGGTATGAATGTTGAAGATTCGAGTTCAATGCTCAGCTTCCGAAAAGCTAGCTGATGAAGAACTCAAATTCAGAAACATGTCCTAGTAACCATCGCCGTTTGTAAAAACCTTGCAATTTTTCTCTGATACCAATAACAAAAACCATTGTATAAAGCAATTTAAGCAAGTCTCGCTAATTACATACATGGGAAATTTTTGTGTTAATTTTTTTGTGATAAAAAATTGTAGTTTATATACTATCATATTTGATCGATTATTTTAAGTGTTTCTTATTATATCTGTCTTAATATACTGGGAGATAAAAACTCCTTGCGAAATACAGGCGAAATTGTTTATTTATTTTAACTCATTAACATCAGATTTTTAAAAGTTACATAACTTCATTTCAGTCTTGAGAACACCCAAACTTGCTTGCTTTATCTTTTTGAGCTCTGATGTTTTTTAAACGGTTTATTTAGCTTGAATCTGTGTAGCGAGCGTTGTTTACGAATTTTGTAATTGAAATTAATAAATAAAATAGCTCTTGCTTTGGAAATATATTTAATACATTTTTTAGCTTAATATTTAGAAAAATATTGAAAAGTTTGTTGGGACATTGACATGTCATCGTCGAGTTGAGTATTACAGAGTATTTACCCAGCGGGTTAGGGGATCAGAATATACCCGCGGTAGGTATGCCTGTCGTAAAAGGCGACTAAAATACCAAATTCAAGGGGCTGTGTAGCGCAACTCTTCAGGTTGCCAGCGTAATATATAGCTTCTCCAAACCCAATTGTCAACCTCACCTATCCGCGGCGAATCCTGTTTTACTAATAGACGAGGCTCTGGCGACCCCAAGCTCCTCATGGTACTTGGGGGTGGGAAGGGAGGGAATGGCCTGAAGGTTTAATGTGGCCACATAAATCGTTCCTGAGATGGTCGGGCTAGCACCTTAATGGTGCTGTGGTACCGGAGCGTACCGGATCTGTATCCGGCAAAGGACCATAACACCGATAACACTCCCCAAAGCCTTCGGGGAGCAACCTTATATCTACAACAACAACAACAACAGTTGAGTATTACTTTCTTCACATAAAAAAGTTATAATTTTTTTGTTTTTGTAAAACACAAAATCTTACACAAAACATTACAGAAACATTTACTTTCTGAATACCTAACTATTTTATTTAATACTTATGTGTAGTTTAAATTTTCCTTTAAATCTATAACGAAACAAAAAAAATTGTCTAAAAACGCGTCAACAAATTCCCGATTTGTAACAACAACCAACTTGCATAATAAATTATTGTTATCGTAAAATAATGTTTAAATTTTTGTTTGATAATTTTTCATAAATAAAAAGCACTTTCTTTCGTCTATTTTTTTTAACGAAGTTGTAGCATCACCAGTGGCTCATGTCATTTACTCAGTCATCCTCTACATCCAACGCTCTTTTATTACTCGCAACTTCTTTTCCCACTTTCGTTGGCCCCTCTTCTTCAGCAAAATCGTCAGATGCATCATCGGTAGTCTGATCATTGCTATCGAGTACACCTTCTTCAGTGTATTCCTCTGACAATGGTATCTCACGCATGCCCACCGCACCCTCATCATCGTTGTTCCGACGCCTACGGCAGCACATAGACCATGCAAGCCAAAATATGAAACCAAAGAATATGGTTGCCGCAATATAATAGATGATAAAATAAATTCTAGCTTTTGCTTTTACTGCCTCCTTGCCGTCTGATACGTCCATTTATTGAGTTGAAAGGTTGTTGAAAGGAAGACTTATTTATTTAAATTTTTTGTCTGAAAACACATGTTCCTTCAGACCGTACAGGCTTTAACATATTAGTAGTATCAACAAAATAACGGATCGCTCTTTGACGTGTAGATTTTTGTGCAAGAGTTGCCAGAATAATGAGAAAGTTTCATTTCAAAAGCACGCAGTGGCAGCCAAAATACTCAAACTTCTCAGTGCAGGCAGAAGAGAGCGAAATATGTTGGAAACAAAGTTTGTCCCTCAAAATTTCCCACACAATACACAATTGGTAGCTGCCTACTCGTCACCCACACATTTGCACTCTGAGAGCAATCTACGACCTTAATAGTTAGTAAGTATGCAGTGGGAGCATACCGCCGGTGAGAAAATAAATAGTACAATAAGAAATGTTACACAACTTGAGAGAGAAAGATGCTAGAAGGGCGTTGTCGAATATTTCAAAATTTTAGCAGACACGGCTGGCTGAGGGTTTAAAATTCATGGAGGGCTCTTACAGAAAAACTAATTGTAGTACATGGCTGAGTTATTGAGTGACACTTGTATTGCATCTGGTCAAACCTAAGTCCAAAAACTCTGGATAATGGTCTATAGCTCTTGGAATTAGCTGCCCCTCCGCCTGTAGGTAGCAGTTGTTTTCAAGCACTCAAAACTACAAAGTACTTCAAAGAAAATTCGAAAGTGAAAGTGCATAAAAAATTGCATAAAAAATTTAAAATTTCGGAATTTAAAATTATAATAAAAATGTATATATAAAATTTTAAATTAAAAAAAATTAAATTTAGAAAAAAATAATAAATTTAAAAAATTCTTAGATGTGGGCAATGATTTTACTATAAAAATTCTTAGAATACAAAAAAATATGTGAATTAAATTTTTTTGTAATTTATTTAATAATTTGGGAAAAATTTAAACAAGGTAACATCAGGACGGACAAGGCGATAGCTGTTTCGATTATACCTCTCCTCAAAGCCTTTTCTCCCGGGAGTGGGATTTGAACCCGCACTCCTACGATGGCTGAAGTGTTACAAACGCATTCAGCCACGTCATGCCTTAGTTGTTGTAAAGTTTTTCCCAATTGCCTTCTTTTGCATATATTATTCTTCTACACACTACATACTTCGTATGTAATTATGTGTTGAAGTTATGCTTGTTGGCGGTTTCAGAGAAACTTGGTATTGTTGCTGTTTTTGTTCTATTTATAGAACTGCAACGAATTAACCAAATGTTGTCTATTTGTATGAGTTAATCGGGATTGCCGTATTGCGTTTGTAACACTTCAACCATTGTAGGACTGCGGGTTCAAATCCCACTCCCGGAAGAAAAGGCTTTGAAGAGATTTACAAGGTATAATCGAAACAGCTGTCGCCTTGTCCGTCCTGATGTCACGTTGTTTAAATTTTTCCCAAATTATTAAATAAATTCAATTTTTTTGTTTTAACTAATGAAAAAAACGTTTTATTTATTAAATAATATAGAATGACCAAAATTCCAATACCAACTTCGATTTAGTTATTTTGCTTTAATTTTAAGAATTTTAGTAGTTTAGATAAATAAATTATGGTTAATGAAAGATAATTCGTCTTAAAATATAGAATAAGTTATATAAATTAATGAAGCTTTTTTGTTTAACAAAGTAATGTTTCTAAAACTAATTATAATAATTTTTTTTAATTTTGTAATATTTTTTGGTTTAAAAATTTGATTGGAGAATTAATACAATTTTAGTCTTACTTATATAAATTAATGTGAGTGCAATATATTAAAACAATTTAATTCTGATGCTGGAGTTGAGTAGAGTTATGCAAAGTTCTTTTCTTTGGAGGTAAATAAATAAGACTGAGTGGAATTTCAACCTATCACTTGCTGTTAGTTTGAAAAAGCGCTATTTGAAGAAAACCCTATCTCAGACACTTTATTTCAGAATGTGCTTCAAGACCACTCCAACTCAAAAATTCCATTGAAGAACTTCTTAATTCGGAAATTGTTTCACAAAAGCTCTACCCAACGTTAAAATGCATTTATTTTAACATAGGGCGATTTTGAAAACAATTCTTAAATAGTGCATTCTTCTTTTTCTGCAAGAAGGGGTTTGAATAAATTTCAGAAATAGCGCCATTAACAAAAGATCTGAGTGTTTTCTAAACGGCAACTGATATAGTTTGATATTCCACTAAGTAACCGAAATTCAACAGAACACGAATAAAGGGAAAACTAAATTAATAGAAAAACCAAAGACGTTTTAAACTTATAACTTAATATAATTTAGAAAATCAAAAGAATGTTTATGAAATATTAACTTAACCTCCGCACTTTGTCGCACCTTCTGCCGCTCGTTCATCTTCAATATTTTTTGCCTTAACCAAAGTATTTTTTTTATTTGCATCAGTGCCCTTAACTCCTTAAATCTGTACTTCAAAGTCAACAGGTTTGTCGACAAACATATTATCATATTCTCTACGCGTATTAGCGTTTTGTATAGCTGCTACAAACGCCACTGTATCCTTTTCTGTACTATTTGCGTCAGCATTTCCGTCAGAATTTGTTTTAGCTTTTACGCCTTTAGCTTCTTCAGGTTTATCTTCGTTAGGTTCAATAGTTACGTTAGATTTTTTTGCACAATTTTTAGCAGTTTGAACATTTGCTCCCTTGTCAGTATCTCTGTCAGCTTTGTCGTCTACAGTGTGCTTGGATTTTTCATCATTGCCTTTTGCATTATCTTTTTCTTGGTCAGTCTCTTTGCCAACAGCCTCTCCAACTTTGAGTCCGGCTTGCTTTTCACCGTTGCAGCCATCTTCTGCACTATCGTTGGCCTCGCCAGCATCCTTTTGAGCTTGTTTTTCTTCAACAACTTCCTCCTTGATCGCTGTTTCAGCATCTTTGTGCTCCTGTCGTTTTATGTCTATTTCTATCTCAGCTCAAAGTTTTCGCAAACCTCAACGCTATACTGACAATCCGTTTTTTCGTTTCTAACTCCGTTAACTTTCTTTTCAACATATTTTGCATTTACTTCTTTTGCATCGTATTCGTTGGATTTTAGGCATATTATACTTACATCAACTGTACTTGTGTTCCCTTTCACGCCACTGCTACTCTCTTCAACAATCATTTCTAGTCCTTCAAACTCCACTTGGCATGTACGACTCGGCAATAGACTTCGTTCTTTCATTTCACGTCTTAATTGACGCGGATATATATAGAACAGTTGTAAGCCCCAACACAACAAGGCAATCAAAAGAAGAATTAAAAAGAATATAAAGAAATAGGTACCATATTCAAAAAAATAAGATGGTCGATTTGGGACCGCGGACTCTTTCTGACCCATTTTGCAGAGGTTGGTATGGTTTTATATTTAGTTTTTTTTTTTGGTTTTATTTAAACTGCGTCTTTTGATACTTGAAACTGCTCAGCAGTTCTTGCCCTACTAGCGTCTGTTGCGCAAAGGTTGCCAGATTGGTTTTCTTTCATATATATTTTAGATTCCAAATGTAATAAAAGTATAATATTCTTTACTTCTGAGCTCCCTTATCGAATGCTGTTGTCGTATATGCGGCATATGAAAATTGAGTTCGATACTACATCGAAGGTATAAGCAGATTATTGGCGCTCATGAGCTTTTTCTGTACGATTTTGGAAAAATGAAAAAGTATGATCCACATCCAAGCAAGAACTCTCAGTTTGGAAGTGTTTCTTAGTTTTGCGGAAGAAGTATAAAATCCAGTTTTCAAGAGCCTAATTCATGATCTGCTCCTTTCAGAGATAGAGAGAGAAAGGAGGCGAATTGCGTTGCTAATTAAAAATTATTAACAAACAAGTAAGGAAGGCTAAGTTCGGGTGTAACCGAACATTACATACTCAGTTGAGAGCTATGGAGACAAAATAAGGAAAATCACCATGTAGGAAAATGAACCTAGGGTAACCCTGGAATGTGGTTGTATGACATGTGTATCAAATGGAAGGTATTAAAGAGTATTTTAAGAGAGAGTAGGCCATAGTTCTATGGATGGACGCTATTTAGGGATATCGCCATAAAGGTGGACCAGGGCTGACTCTAGAATTTGTTTGTACGATATGGGTATCAAATGAAAGGTGTTACTGAGCATTTTAAGAGGGAGTGGGCCTTAGGTCTATCGGTGGACGCCTTTTCGAGATATCGCCATTAAGGTGGACCAGGGGTGACTCTAGAATGTGTTTGTACGATATGGGTATCAAATGAAAGGTGGTAATGAGTATTTTAAAAGGAAATGGACTTTAGTTCTATAGGTGAACGCCTTTTCGAGAAATCGCCATAAAGGTGGACCAGGGGTGACTAGAATATGTTTGTACGAAATGGGTATCAAATGAAAGCTGTTAATGAGTATTTTGAAAAGGAGTGATCCTTAGTTCCATAGGTGGACGCCGTTTCGAGATATCGCCATAAAGGTGGACCAGGGGTGTCTCTAGAATGTGTTTGTACGATATGGGAATCAAATGAAAGGTGTTACTGAGCATTTTAAAAGGAGTGGGCATTAGGTCTATAGGTGGACGCCTTTTCGAGATATCGCCATTAGGGTGGGCCAGGGGTGACTCTAGAATGTTTGTACGATATGGGTATCAAACGAAAAGTGTTACTGAGCATTTTAAGAGGGAGTGGGCATTAGGTCTATAGGTGGACGCCTTTTCGAAATGTCGCCATTAGGGTGGGCCAGGGGTGACTCTAGAATGTGTTTGTATGATATGGGTATCAAATGAAAGATGGTAATGAGTATTTTAAAAGAGAGTAATCCTTAGTTCTATAGGTGGACGCCTTTTCGAGATATCGCCATAAAGGTGGACCAAGGGTGACTCTAGAATGTTTGTACGATATGGGTATCAAACGAAAGGTGTTACTGAGCATTTTAAGAGGGAGTGGGCATGAGGTCTATAGGTGGACGCCTTTTCGAGATATCGTCATTAGGGTGGGCCAGGGGTGACTCTAGAATGTGTTTGTATGATATGGGTATCAAACGAAAGGTGTTACTGAGCATTTTAAGAGGGAGTGGGCATTAGGTCTATAGGTGGACGCCTTTTCGAGATATCGCCATTAGGGTGGGCCAGGGGTGACTCTAGAATGTTTGTACGATATGGGTATCAAACGAAAGGTGTTACTGAGCATTTTAAGAGGGAGTGGGCATTAGGTCTATAGGTGGACGCCTTTTCGAGATATCGCCATTAGGGTGCGCCAGGTGTGACTCTAGAATGTGTTTGTACGATATGGGTATCAAATGAAAGGTGGTAATGAGTATTTTAAAAGGGAGTAATCCTTAGTTCTATAGGTGGACGTCTTTTCGAGATATCGCCATAAAGGTGGACCAAGGGTGACTCTAGAATGTTTGTACGATATGGGTATCAAACGAAAGGTGTTACTGAGCATTTTAAGAGGGAGTGGGCATTAGGTCTATAGGTGGACGCCTTTTCGAGATATCGCCATTAGGGTGGGCCAGGGTGACTCTAGAATGTGTTTGTACGATATGGGTATCAAATGAAAGGTGGTAATGAGTATTTTAAAAGGGAGCAATCCTTAGTTCTATAGGTGGACGCCTTTTCGAGATATCGCCATAAAGGTGGACCAAGGGTGACTCTAGAATGTTTGTACGATATGGGTATCAAACGAAAGGTGTTACTGAGCATTTTAAGAGGCAGTGGACATTAGGTCTATAGGTGGACGCCTTTTCGAGATATTGCCATTAGGGTGGGCCAGGGGTGACTCTAGAATGTTTGTACGATATGGGTATCAAACGAAAGGTGTTACTGAGCATTTTAAGAGGGAGTGGGCATTAGGTCTATAGGTGGACGCCTTTTCGAGATATCGCCATTAGGGTGGGCCAGGGGTGACTCTAGAATGCGTTTGTACGATATGGGTATCAAATGAAAGGTGTTAATGAGCATTTTAAAATGGAGTAATTCTTAGTTCCATAGGTGGACGCCGTTTCGAGGTATCGCCATAAAGGTGGACCAGGGGTGACCCTAGAATTTGTTTGCACAATATGGGCATCAAACGAAAGGTGTTAATGAGTATTTTAAAAGGGAGTGGGCCTTAGTTCTATAGGTGGACGCCGTTTCGAGATATCGCCATAAAGGTGGGCCAGGGGTGACTCTAGAATTCGTTTGTGCAATATGGGTATCAAACGAAAGGAGTTAATGAGTATTTTAAGAGGGAGTGGGCCTTAGTTCTATAGGTGGACGCATTTTCGAGGTATCGCAATAAAGGTGGACCAGGGGTGACTCTAGACTTTGTTTGTACGATATGGGTATCAAATGAAAGGTGTTAATGAGTATTTTTAAAAGGGAGTGGGCCTTCGTTTTATAGCTGTTCGCCTTTTCGAGATATCGCCATAAAGGTGGACCAGGGGTGACTTTAGAATTTGTTTGTATGATATGGGTATCAAATGAAAGGTGTTAATGATTATTTTAAAAGGGCGTGGGGCTTAGTTCTATAGGTGGACCCCTTTTCGAGATATCGCCATAAAGGTGGACCAGGGGTGACTCTAGAATTCGTTTGTGCAATATGGGTATCAAACGAAAGGAGTTAATGAGTATTTTAAGAGGGAGTGGGCCTTAGTTCTATAGGTGGACGCCGTTTCGAGATATGGCCATAAAGGTGGGCCAGGGGTGACTCTAGAATTTGTTTGTGCAATATGGGTATCAAACGAAAGGAGTTAATGAGTATTTCAAGAGGGAGTGGGCCTTTCTGGACCAGGGGTGAATCTAGACTTTGTTTGTACGATATGGGTATCAAATGAAAGGTGTTAATGAGTATTTTTAAAAAGGAGTGGGCCTTCGTTCTATAGGTGTACGCCTTTTCGAAATATCGCCATAAAGGTGGGCCAGGGGTGACTCTAGAATGAGTTTGTACGATATGGGTATCAAATTAAAGGTATTAATGAGAGTTTTAAAAGGGAGTGGTGGTAGTTGTATATGTGAAGGCGTTCTCGCGATATCGACCAAAATGTGGACCAGGTGATCCAGAAAATCATCTGTCGGGTACTGCTAATTTATTTATATATGCAATACCACTAACAGTATTCCTGCCAAGATTCCAAGGGCTGTTGATTTCGCCTTGTAGAACTTTTTCATTTTCTTCTACTTAATATGGTAGGTGTCACACCCATTTTACAAAGTTTTTTCCAAAGTTATATTTTGCGTCAATAAACCAATCCAGTTACCATGTTTTATCCCTTTTTTCGTATTTGGTATAGAATTATGGAATTTTTTTCATTTTTCGTAATTTTCGATATCGATAAAGTGGTCGTGGTTATGGTCGGATTTCGGCCATTTTTTATACCAAGATAAAGTGAGTTCAGATAAGTACGTGGGCTAAGTTTAGTAAAGATATATCGGTTTTTGCTCAAGTTATTGTGTTAACGGCCGAGCGGAAGGACAGACGGTGGACTGTGTATAAAAACTGGGCGTGGCTTCCACCGATTTCGCCCATTTTCACAGAGAACAGTTACAGTCATAGAGTCTATGCCCCTACCAAATTTGAGAAGGATTGGTAAATTTTTGTTCGACTTATGGCATTAAAAGTATTCTAGACAAACTAAATGAAAATGGGCGGAGCCACGCCCATTTTGAAATTTTCTTTTATTTTTGTATTTTGTTGCATCATATCATTACTGGAGTTGAATTTTGACTTAATTTACTTATATACAGTAAAGATATTAAATTTTTTGTTAAAATTTGAATTAAAAAAATTTTTTTTTAAAAAGTGGGCGTGTTCTTCATCCAATTTTGCTAATTTTTATTTAGCACATATATAGTAATAGTAGTAACGCTCCTGCCAAATTTCATCATGATATCTTCAACGACTGCCCAATTACAGCTTGCAAAACTTTTAAATTACCTTCTTGTAAAAGTGGGCGGTGCCACGCCCATTGTCCAAAATCTTACTAATTTTCTATTCTGCGTCATAACGTCAACCCATCTACCAAGTTTCATCGCTTTAACCGCCTTTGGCAATGAATTATCGCATTTTTTCGGTTTTTCGAAATTTTCGATATCGAAAAAGTGGGCGTGGTTATAGTCCGATATCGTTCATTTTAAATAGCGATCTGAGATGAGTGCCCAGGAATCTGCATACCAAATTTCGTCAAGATACCTCAAAATTTACTGAAGGTATCGTGTTAACGGACAGACGGACGGACATGGCTCAATCAAATTTTTTTTCGATACTGATGATTTTGATATATGGAAGTCTATATCTATCTCGATTCCTTTATACCTGTACAACCAACCGTTATCCAATCAAAGTTAATATACTCTGTGAGCTCTGCTCAACTGAGTATAAAAAGGACGTTAAACAATTTTATCCAAATTTTTTCTATTTTTTTTAAATAAAATAATTCGTGAAAGCGAACACAGAAGTAATACAAAATATTCTTAAATAGAATTAAAGTTTTTTGGCACATTCTTTTAATTTTTTGAAGGTAAATACACAAAAAAAATAAATTTTGGTTTCACATAAAAATTGACAAAAACAATTTTTTTAAGCAGTTTATTACATGAGTGCGACATTTAAATACATTTATTTTTTATTTTTTTTTAATCATTATAAAACACTTTAATCAAATTTTAATTTTTTTTTAAATTTTTTTTAAAAATTCAAATTTTAGATTAAAAAAACTTTCGCTTTTAATAGATTACAAAAGTACTTATTTTTGTCGAAATATAAAAATGTATTTAATGTATTTAATTCCAAAATAACATTATTAAATTACATTTTTTTTTGAAATTTGATACAATTAAGAAAAACATTATTGAAGATAAACAGGACAAAAAATTGAGCTCGATCTATTTCAATAAAATTATGTAATTTTAAATTAACTATTTTTGAAGTTTGTTACAACTAAAAATAGGCTGCAGAAGATGGAAAAGAATTGTATATTATTTTTTTTTTTGTGTAAAAAATTAAAAATGAATTAATATAATTTTTTTTTTCAAACATAATTTAAATTTAAGAAGAGTTAGAGACGTTTAATAAGGAAAATAAAAAATATAGTTTTTTTTACAATTTATTATAAACATTTATTTTTTCTTCAGCATTTTTTTTTGTAAAAGAGCTAATATTTTAATTTAAAATAAAATTTCGCTTTTAGTACTCAAGCTGAAAAAGAATTTTTTAAACTTATAAATAACTATAAATTAGAAAACTTAATTAACTGTGGCATCACCATTGAAGTGAAAATTTAATCTGCCGTTTGCATCGTCGGCTTGCTTTTTCGTCTATCAACTGCTTGTCAAGTTTTGTTGTTGTTTTTTTTGCAAATTCTTTCTACTCTCCTCTTCTCACTCGCTGTGCTGTTCGCTCATCATACATAAATTTTGCCCACTTGTTTGTTGGTTTCTCCGCAAGAGCTCTCTTTAAATTTGAGCATCACCAACAAGTGTATTTTTCAAGTAAGAAAAAATTATTTATTTCAAATTAGAATTTTTAAGCTTATAGATTAATACAAATTTAAAATTTTTTTAAACAATTTTACTTAACTAAGTTTTTTCTGCCTCTGCCGTTCGTTCATCGTCAACTCTTTTCGCCCGCTTGGTTGTCATTTTCTTTTTCTTTCTCTGCTTTTTAGGCAAAATGTTTTCTTCACCTGTACTCGCGTTATCTTCATTATCAACTTCCCCGCTTCCTTGGGCAACCAATTCGCCTTTGTTTGTTTCACAGGGCTCGTCAGGATTTGTTTCAAGATAGAGCTTTGCTTCAGCTTGTTTATCTAACTTTTTCTCGAGTTTTCTATCATCGTTTTTTTATGATCTCTTTCTTTAACATTTTCTTCTGATATAACCTCCTTTGCTTGGTCTGCCGTTTTGTTATCTTCCTCGCCCGCTTTGGTTCTTGTCTCTAGTTCACCATTAATCGAAACGATTTTAGTCTCTTTTTCACCAACTTTTTCTTTGCTCTTTGCATGAGCATTTTCATTTTCTTGGCTGTTTATTTCTTTTGCACTCCCCTTTTCTTTTTGTTCGTCGGCAAACTTTACGCGCGTCCGCTTTACATTACTTATGTCTACGTTTGCTTCCTCGCGACTGCAACTCCGTTCACCAATCGGACCCAAGTCAAAGAAATCTTCAACCGGCCGACGTGGAGGTCTGTCCTGTTCCCTCAATTCTTGAATTGCACGTCTTCGCTGTTGTGGAAAAGCACAACAAATAACATAAATTACTCGTATATAATAGATCGTAACACCTGCTACGTAGAGGAAAAGTATTACTGCAATGACGCCAAACATAAGATCAATATCTTCATTTTCTTCGGAATCCATCTTCTAGATGATTTGTTCCGCTTGTTACCTTGCTTTTTTATTTTTTGGGTATTTATTCAACTTTTCTTTAAATCTGTTTGTGCAGCTACTTATAGCTTTCAGGCTCTCGATTTGATAATCGATTATCGTGTAAAGGTTGCCATATTGCTTTAATTTTATTTGCTAATATATTTTAAACGTGATTTTAGGAAATATCACTGTTTTCACTTTAGAGACTTAGAAACTCAAGCGTTTGGAGCCTTTGGAATTTAGTAGGGCACTTATTCTGGAAATGACTGCAATAGACATTTGGGGAGTGTTATCGATGTTGATGATATTTTGCACGAAACAGTTCCAGTACATTACGGAAGCTAAAACCATTAAGGTGCCGGTACTATCTCCGGAATGATTTCATATGATCATGTCGAACCATCTGAGCATAAGTTAGTTCCGATTACGATGCATTTTTAGGATTTCGTTAATTTCCCTTCTTAGAAGTACGCAAAGTCGAGAAGATCGGCGAGGCCCTTCCCGCCATAGGCCTGGTCTCGCGCCTTGGCAGTTATGTCTCTGTTGACGCCTATGAATTTTGTAGGCGCTGAAGAATTTCTTGTATTAGGAACTAACAGCAAATAGCGAAAAAACTTTCAAATTAAACACTTTCCATTTTTCTATTAAATTTTTAAGCTAACCACTTTTAGTTTTGCACTTAAAATTGTTATTTATGAACTTTTTTCTTTAGATTTATAATTTCTGTTTTAAATTTCAGTTTTTTATGCATCAGAAGTAGTTTTTTTTTTATATTTAACAAGTTAAGACTAAATTGTAGTTCTTTAAAAATGGAAATTTAAATTTTACCAAAATTATTTTTAAAACTTTCATCATATACATAAGTTTTTAGCATTTTACTTTTAACATTTAGTATTTTTTTCCTGTCATAGTTTTCGAAAAATTTTGGCAACATTTTTTCTCTTTAATTAAATGTTGTTCTAAGTTTTAAAAATTTCTCTAAATAAAACCATTTTCACCACTTTGAATTTTCAATATTTATTTATTTGAAAATTAAAATAATTTCTTAAATTTTGATTAGCTCAAGACAGTTTAAACAATTTTGAAACACAGTTTAAATGGTTGTATTTCATTCTGAGATCGAAATATCGACCAAATAAAATTATAAATACAACCATTTAAACTGTGATTCAAATTTTTTTAAACTACCTTGAGCTCACCAAAATTTAATAAATTATAATATATGAAGGCAAATAAAAATATTTTTAAAATGAAAATTTAAATTTAAAATCTTTTCAACTTCTCGAATTAAAATTTTTTTTTATTTGGAATTTAAAAAAATATTTTATTTAAAAATTGTATTATTTTATATTTTGTATATTATTTCGTTTACTCTAGAAGTTTCCAACCTTTCCTATAGAAAACAATTGGTTCCTAATATTAAATTTTTATAACTTTGCAATTTAAATTTTATTAATTTTATATATTTTCTTTAAGCATTTCTTAGCTTTCCGTATAATTTTTTTGTAATATTAAATTGTGCTAATTTTAAATTTTTACTTTTGATATTTGTCAAATCCTCGAATAATTTTTTTTTAATAAAAATTTTTGTAACTTTATACTTTTACTTTCCCCGAATATATATTTTTTTTAATATAAAGCACTCGTTATTTTATATTTTTACTTTTAACATTTTCAACTGTCCAAAATTTTTTTTTTGATATAAAATTTTTGTAATTTTATATTTTTACTTTTAATATTTCTCAACTTACCGAATATATATATATATTTTCAATTTACACTTTTTGTCTTTTTATATTTTTGCTTTGAACATTTCTCAATTTCTCAATAACTTTTTCTTAATATTAAATTTTGATATTTTTATTTTCCTCTAACATTTCTCATCTCCAAATTTTTTTTTATTTAAAGTTTTTGTAACTTTATATTGTTTATTTTAGCAGTTCTCAACACTACAAATAATCAAATTTTCTATTATATTAGCAGAATCGGCAGACGTTGTTCTGCCCTAAATTTTTGGTCTATCTGCATACATTTTAATAAGCTTTTTCCGTCTAACTCTGCCCTCGCCCCTCTACACTTTTTCCTAATCTTTGTATTCACTCCTCCCTCCGTATTTTTCGCTTCATCTATCACCATCTTCGCCTCATTCTATCTCTTTCTCAGTATTTTCCTTCTCTCTTTTCTCTTCTCTCAAGTTTTTCTCATTCTTGGTGGCATGTATTTTGTTCCAGTCCCATTCCGAGTCTGAGTCCCAGTCCCACTCCGAGTCTCCGTCTCAGCCTCAGTCCCAGTCCTAGTCCAATCACAGTCCCAGTCCGTCTCTGGTCTACTTCCCGGAAAAAAGCATCGTAAATACTAATATAGACAAATTTGTATACCAAATTTCAGGCAAATCGAATAGGACGTATGTAAATAGGTATGTGGGTATTATTAATTCATGTCTTTATTTCGGCTTCGCATGTATATTTATCAGTTTTGCCCGGTTGATGCACCTAAATCTAATATCACAATGAAAATTACTTTAAAGCTCTCAGCAACAGCTTTCATTTGATATCCATAATACACACACATTCTAGGGGTATCCAGGTCCATGTTTTGGCCTATATCTCGAGACCCTAGTCACCCAGCGGTGTAAAACTTACTCTGTACTAAAGCACACATCAACAGCTTCAATTTGATACCCATAATGTAAAAACACATTCTAGGTGTATCCTGGTCCTCGTTTTGTCCTATATCTCGAGACCCTAGTCACCCAGCGGCATAACAGCACACATCAACAGCTTCAATTTGATATCCATAATTTAAAAACACATCCTAGTGTTTATCTACGTTTCTGCCTATATCTCGAGACCCTAGTCACCAATGGGTATGAAAACTACCCTGTACTAAAGCACTAATCAACAGCTTTCATTTGATATCCATATTGTATAAACACATTCTAAGGGTGCCCGGGTTCACGTTTTGGCCTATATCTCGAGACCCTAGTCACCAATAAGTATGAAAACTACCCTGTACTAAAGCACTCATCAACAGATTTCATTTGATATCCATATTGTATAAACACATTCTAGGGGTGCCCGGTCCACGTTTTGGCCTATATCTCGAGACCCTAGTCACCCAGGGGTACGAAAAATACCCAGTATCAAAGTACTCATAAACAGCTTCCATTTGACACCCATACTCTACAAACATATTCCAGGATTACCCAGGTCCACGTTTTGATCTCAAGACCCTAGCCAGAACGGGATAAAAGGTATTCCATGTCCGTTCCCTGGTTCTGAGCTACCTCCCCACCAATTTTCAGCCAAATGGGTTCATCCGTTCTTGAGTTATGCGTAGTGTAACTAACACCACTTTCTTTTATATACATATTTGAATTTTTTGGGATTTGGGATTTCAAAATCAACTAACCATCATTTCTCCTTCCTGTATCTTTCCTAAAAATTTCATGGCAATCTTTCTATCCATTCTCGAGTTATGGAGTGACAATCAAAATGTACACTTCTTTATATATACATATATTTTAAAATTTTGTTATTTTATATTTTTACTTTTAACATTTATATTTATCAACTCCTCGAATAATTTGTTTTTGCGATTAAATTTTTGCAATTTTATACTTTTGCTTTTAACATTTTTCAATTCCCTGAATAATTTATTTTTTATATAAAACTAGCTTTACCCGGCGTGCGTTGTAACTCCCGAGATCGAATGAATGTTGCGTTATTTTTTCTGTTTTGTTTGTTGATAATTTAGTTTATTGCTCTGTAAATTGAACCGAATTTTGTACGCATATTTGGTGAAATTTTCGTTTAAAACATTTTATTATATTATCTTATTGTAATGCATGTGGGTACACAATAGTTTTGGTTTATTCGTTCGGTGCAAAGATAAACAAATTTTTTGGTGTTCCAACTTATAGCAAGCAACATATAGCTGGCCATGGGAAAAGCACGGACTCTCTAAATTTAAGCCTGCAACAGTAAGTGATTGTCCTTGTGCTTTGTTGATTGTAATTGCAAAAGCAAGGCATACAGGAAATTGTAAGCGCTTAAAATTGAATGGCAAATCTGTAGGAATCAATGGGATCCGTGGTATGAGCACATCGTCACCTTTGCTTTTACTGCGGATGATTGTTGTTTCGATTACATTCGGCATTAATTTCCAAACGCAAAGTCTGGTTCCATTGCACAATTTTGGTGGGTTTGAATTCCGAAGAAGCATGATTGGTGAGCCAATTTTCAAACTTGATATATGCGCAGGCATTCCTTTTGGTTCTAAGGAGTTTAGAAATTCAATTGGATAATTCACAATTTTATCTTCATCTGTAACTGTGTCAATCGATTTATAATTCGAAACTTCACCAGGAAATTGGTTTTGAATGCGATCATTGATTTTGTTAACATCATCATTTTTAGGAGCTTAGAACTAGGAACATTTAAATTTAGAATTCTTAATTCTGAAATATGAAGTATGAAAAACTTTCGTCTTGATCGAAGGAACTTACAGCCACAATTTGGTGATGATTGATGTATGGGAAACACGTTTTCATAGGGAACACACACACACAGAATTTGATTTTTATAGAAGATGTAGATAGACTGAAACTAACAATTTTTTTTTTACTGCGGCAGATTACCAAACGTCCAAAAAGCATAACAGCCAAACTCAACAATGCAGTCAAACTTTAGGTGTTAAAATAACTTAAATTTGTACGGCAGCCATAGTTCTGAAAAATCCCATTTGAAGGGAAGGTGCCACGCCCCTTTTTTACCCATTCCACATTTTACTGGAGGTTTTGGACTTAACGTCATATAGCCAATTTTCATTATCCTACCATTACTACATCCAGAAATATGCAGTATAATATATTCCATTTTCATGGGAGGGCCACGCCCCCTTTGTCCCAATTCCACATTTTCTTGGTGGTGTTAGGGATTGAGCTCATATAACTCCTTACTGACATTCAATGTTCTGGCATGTATACCTTCAAAGTTATGCAGTACCAAAGATTCCATTTGTATGGGGGGTCCCCGCCCCTTTTATATATCGAAATTATTTTTAGCCTAAAACCTTCCTGTTGATCGAAGGAACAATAGCCAAAATTTGGTGATGATTGAAGTGTGGGAAATACGTTTCCGTAGGGAACATACACACAGGATTTGATGTTTATATATATACTAGCGGACCCCGTTGTACTTCGTAGCAACCAACCAAAAAAAGAAATGAAAGATTATACATTTTTTTAATGAAATGAATGCATTGTATTTCAAAATTATTAATGTTAATCCAAAACATTTGGATATACAATATTTTTGGTTTGCCCATTGGAAGCGAGCACAAACAAAGAATTTGGAGTTCCAACTCTTGAGCAGGCCACGTATAGCTGTCTATGTGAAAAGCACGGCTCCTCCAAATTTAATCCGCATATTTGAAGCGTTTGTCCTTGTGCCTTATTGATAGACATGACAAATGATAGACGCACTGGGAATTGCAAACGCTTAAATTCAAATGGCATGTATGTTGGAATCAGTGGAATACGTGGTATGAGTACAATTTAATTTTTCGCTGTTCCGGTCAATACTGTCGCTTCAATTAAATTCGGCATCAATTTTTTTACTACTAATCTTGTGCCATTGCATAGTTTTGGTGCATTTAAATTCCGCAGTAAAATAATTGATGAGCCAACCTTTAAATTCAAATAATGCGGTGGCATACTAGGTGGTTCCAATGAATTCAAAAATTCAATTGGATAATTCACTGCATCATCTGCATTTATTGTGCTATCAACAGATTTATATGATGTCACTGCACCTGACAATTTTTCTTGAATCTGATAATTGATTGCATTGACGTGTAAATTTTTTGGTGCCAGTATTGCGCGTTTTCTCAACCAATTGTGATTCCTGTAATTTTGAACAATATTTGGAAACACACTTTCAATCAACTCTTCTGTTCATTGGAGAATGGTACAGAAATTGTTCGGCAATGTAATCAATCCATTTGTATTATCGGCTCCAACTTTTCCATTGCCAATATCCAACAATTGCTTCGAGAACCGATCTGCAGATTGGTCGTTGTGGAATTGAACGCGCATATTTATGTTCAATGTCAATTTTTGCACATGTCGCCACAGAAGAGAAGACTTTAAACATGCGTTGATCTCATCTGCCGGTGTTGATCGTGGAACCACAGGCAATATTTGTCGAAAATCCACTGACAATAATATTAATGCACCACCAAAAATTTCTTGATTCTGACGTAGATCTTGCATTGTACGGTGTAATGCTTCCAGCGCTTTTTTATGCATCATTGTACATTCATCCAATAGAATAATTGCTGCTTGTTGCAAAACTTTTGCCATCGCAGAATTTCTTGAAATATTGCACGTGGGATGTCCAATCACATGTTAATTTGAAAATAATTACATTTTAATTAATATCGATTAAATTTTAAAGTGATCAATCAATCAATAAATATAAGCATACCTGCACATTCAACGGCAATTTTAATGCAGAGTGCACTGTTCGTCCACCATGCAATAGAGTAGCAGCGATTCCCGACGAAGCAAGTGCCAATGCAATTTTTCGTTGCGATCGAATGGCTGCCAAAATGAGTGATATCACAAATGTTTTTCCCGTACCACCAGGCGCATCCAAAAAATATAATCCACCGACTTCATTTTGTACCGCTTGGATGATGGTATCATAGACAAGTTTTTGATGGTCATTTAATTTGGGAACATTCCAATTCAGAAATGTTTGCAATTCATTGGGATCATACTGTTGTTCACGTTGCAATTCTCGATCAAATAAATTATGCATTGGACGATTGGGTGGTGACAAACCTAATTGCCCTAATCCTTTATTTGCAATCGTAAGGCACATATCTTCAATCGCTATCAATACCTCATTATACATTTCCAATGAAATCAGCAAATCAGTGTTTCTTGTGTGATGACGCATTCGAATCAAATAGTCTTCTGCCATAAAATCTTTGTATTTATTCCACAATTCAAGAGGATTTGATGGAAAGCATGTTGACACGATTATGGCATATAAGATACTTATTTGATATGGAGAAGAAGCAATCGATGCATCGTGAAGCGTTAAATCCCAATGCGCATCATTTTCAAGCAAACCTAATTACTCGCATGCTTCACGATATGTCATACATAAATGACCATTCAGTCTTCGCAAATGTTGAAATGAACGTGGCCCAACAACATTTACTAACAACAATCGCAAATAATAACATTCTGCATTGTTTGGATGAACTGTGTACAATCTTCCAATGGTATCTGCAAAAAAAACATCCGGATGGCCATCAAGAGGTGTTCCTTGTTTACGTCGTTGCCATTTCTTTGCAGTCCAAGTGAAATAATGCGTTACATATAAATACAGCAACGTTCCGGCAAAGTTATCGCTTTCGCACAATTGAAAGAATGCAGTTAATGTTGTTGCTGGTGGTTGTGCTGCTCTCTGCTGTACATTTGCATCGGTAAAAGACACACGCTGGCCATTTTCAAGATGAACAGCCAAATGAACCACAGCAGGATATCGCTCATGAATTGGAAATGAATAAGTTCTCCAAAGAGCTTCATTAGTGCTAATGTAGCGCCCCATTTGATATTGTGCGATTTCATCAATGCTATTGTCACCAGCTACTCCAAAAACAGCCATATCATACTTTTGACAATAGTGGAGAATAAGGCACAATCCAACGATTATCAATTTCAACGTCCTGATTGCGTATTTTAATTGTTGTTGTATGGCCATTATCCTCCAGTGACCGACGCACAGTGGCGCCTCTGCCGTTAAAGCATGGCAAAAATCTAAAAAATCATGAAAGCGTTCGCTAAATCTAATACATGTTTCTGGGATCAAGAGTATACAACTTTTTTTTCACAGAAAATTATAGTTTACCAGGTAGAGCCGCTCAAAGTTGACCAATTTTCAACATTGGGAAAAATTTGAAATTTTTCTTTTTTTTCGGCCGGTTGTCGTTTTCTTGTATAGCTATTAAAGATAATTTAATTTAGGATTGAAAAAAATAAAAATTATTTTTTTTTTGGTAAAAGTTGGCGGATATACCTGTTTTTCGAAACGCCTATTTTTAGGCTCTTTTTAAAACTTTGATGGAAAAAATAAAAAAATGTTAAAATATGTGCTCCGTTAAATTAACAGTAGTTAGTTGTGAAATATTCAGTTACCTAAATTCATAAAGTCTACAAGCATTCTGTTTACTTAAATAAAGTGAATAGTATTTTTAAATATAGTTCACAGTTTAATATTTAGTCAGATACACTCGAAACCAATTCTAATATGTATCTAGAAAACTCGAAACTATTTGCGGTGTTTAAATCTACAAAGTCAAGACGGCACTTCGTTGAGGCTATTATGAGAGAATTAGCGAGTGAAACAAGCATTAAAGAAAAGGGAGGCCTGGAAGAAAAAATTGGTTTACAATCATTATGATAGAAAGAAAATGGAAAGACGTCTATCGTAACAATTCAAAATTTCTAAGTAAGCATGAAAAGTGGCTAGCTGACAAAACTTTTTTGGACGATGAAACGCCTAGCACGCCAACCAATCCAACTAGAGGGAGACCAACAAAACCCATAGAAAAGTGTTCTACCTACGCAAGGAAAAGGAAGCTGTCTGATACCACAAAAGCTATGGCCACGACTCATCTTTCAGAAGCACTGGCTATTAAATATAAAAAAGACGAAGAAAAAGTGAAGTCTCATATAACAGAAGCAGTTGCGGTAGCAAGTCCAGTGCGACTGATGAGGATCAAAAACAGCATTCCCACACCACCAAATGCACTACCTAGGAAATACACTCCCGAAGAAGCTTTGGCGCTGTTTATAGATCTTGGTTTAACCAAGAAAAAATATATTATATTGCGTAAGTCATTACTGCAACGTAATGCCGATATTTTACCTGGATACAAAAAAATTACTCAAGCCAAGAAGAAGCAGTTCCTCTAAGTCCCAAAATAACCGAAGTATTAGCTGAAATTGAGCTACAAAACCTAATGGATCATACGTCTACATGACTCCTTCAAAGTTTTACTGAAGAAAAGTTGAAATCACTGCCAAAGGAGCTAGCCTTGATAACTAAGTGAGGCTGTGATAGATCATCAGGACAAAGCGCAAATAAACAAAGAATAAATGTAGACGATGACCCAATTACAGATAGTAATATGTTTATGGCTTCTATTGTTCTTTTACGACTAAAAGATGAAGCTTCAGAATTTTGGAAAAATCCACGTCCGTCATCAACTATACTGTGCCGCCCGATATTATTTAAATACGATAAGGAGTCTTCGGAACTCATAAAAGCTACAGTGAGTGATATAAAAAATCAAATTACCAAATTAGAACCAACAATAATTGAAATTGAAGAGGGGAATGTTATTACAATAAAGCATGATTTTCTTCTAACAATGGTCGATGGAAAAGTTTTGAACTTAATAACAAATACGACATCTACAATGAAATGTCCAATTTGTAAGAAGAGCCAAAAGGACTTTGATAATCTTGATGATTCAATAACTGACGAACTATATTATGAGTATGGAATATCTCCTTTGCATGCTAGGATAATACGTATGGAATTTGTTTTGAAGCTGGCTTATACACTACCACAACAAGGAGAAGTTTTCGACGACAATACAACATGTAAGGAAAAACAAAACAGGAGAAAAAAATAGTTCAGGATGCATTCTATAAAGAGATTGGCCTTAGAGTTGACTGTCCAAAGTATGGACACGGAAATAAAAATGATGGTAACTCCTCAAGAAGATTTTTTGAAAACGATGCAGTGACTGCTCGCATAACAGGAGTTGATAGAGATATTGTGAAAAGATTGGGAGTAATTTTAAATATTTTAAACCGTTAATGCACCGAAATTTGGGAATATGCATCTAAAACTACAGAGATGCTGCATCAAAAGTATCCTGAGAAGAAACTTACACCAACGGTACATAACATTTTAGCGCATGGAAAAGATTTAAAACAGTACCAGTGCTTACCATTAGGAGAATTATCTGAAGAAGCTCAAGAATCTAAGAACAAGGACCACAAAAGATATAGATGTATGAACACCTGCAAAGTATCACGAGTTAGACAAAACGAATACCTTTTCAACATGTTAGCTATCTCTTCTGATCCAGTCATATCATCTATGAGGTATGTAAGAACACAAAAAGATCTTACAGATGCGCATAGCTCAGAAATGGTTGCTTTGTTAGATATATGTTCCAGTGACGATGACTATGTTAAGATAAAATAAGTTTCTTATTTCTTATCACAACAATGAAAAACAGATTTACTAATCAATTTTCTTACTTTATTGAAAAATAAGATATCTATGTACAATTTAATTTTTTATTTCAAATAAAAGAATTAATTAATTTAGTAATTTATAAATATATAATTTTCGTTATTGCATTTCTCTAAAGTTTATCAAATTTATTTTAAAGCTTAGAAATTTCGCCTTCAAACGAGTATTAAATTTTTATAGAAATCAATACGTCTATCGAGTTTGGTACAAATTGGTAAAGCAGTTACTAAGATCAAACTTTTTAGCATAAATGGGCAGTGCCACTCCCCTTTTCCAAAATTCGTTGGCTGCTTAATCTTGAGCTCAAATAAAATTTCATTGAACCACTTTCAATAACTTTTAGTTATTAATAAAATACATACTTGGCTTGTAAATTATAAAAAAAACATTTAAAATTTTACGATGAATTTTGAGGCACCTTGTTATTGTGGCACCAAAAACGGACATTTGAGTTGTATAAGAGTATTGGTAGTTATTGATTACGTGACTACTTAGATACAACTTTTTATCAAAAGTGGGAAGTGCCAGGCTATCTTATCAAAATCATTAATTTATCTTATTTAATGCTTAAATACGTCATTATAAGACAAATCTCATTTTAATTTTTTTATTAAAATCAATTTGGTTTTTGCATTTTTCTAAAAAGTTTGACGAATTTTTTTGAAGCACCCTGTATCTGTGACATTCTGAGCTTTCACACAATAAAACTTCAAAGCTTTCATTTGCATTTAAAATTTTTAAAATATCTTCATTGGTTCAAAAGTTATGATTTTTGCAAAGAAAAAACTCAAAAGGCGCCACTGTGCGACGTCGGTACAACGGGTATCCGTCGGCACCTGTAATAGTATCCGAAGTTAATGCTCTTGGATACCGTTTTGAACATTTTTCATCGATCATGCATGGCGAATTCATTTTTTTCTGACCGCAAGGGCCATGGATCATATTTTTCGTGACAACTTCAAATAATTCTGGATCACAGATTTCATCCGGAATTTCAGCTGATATAATGATATCAATTTGATCGGGTGTTATTTTATGAACCAGCCATATCAAGATATGCGCGTGCGCAGCCCTCTCTTTTGCCATTCAATCGAATACATCCAGCAACGCACCTCCCCAAAAGTTCGCAATTTGATAATCAAATCCATCAGTGCTCTTACTTTTTGTCGAAACACACGTGCTGTTATATCGTGTCGATCTGTTGGATTCTGACCATCAAATAAGTTGTTTTTTATGTTAGACCACTGTGGATTGCATGTGAATGATATGAATAGGTCGGGACGACAATCGTGAATCTATACGAATAATAATTCATCGCACTAACTGTTTTTTGTACGTCACGACCTATGATGAATACATTATCAGAAAATTAAAGTCATGTCTTCTTGTTATGAATTAAATACAATACATATTAAATTTAATTCATTTAATTTTACCGGTTCGTGGATCTATCATTCGTATATTGATATGATAGCCGTCGTCACCTTTCCAGTGCAATAATGGATATTGTAATGCATCATAGCTGCGGTGAAGCTCTGAAACACGCCGTAATTCTTCATTTCTTCGATGTAGCACAATATCACGATATTGAAACTGGTCTCCAACAATCACAATTGCCACTTCATCAATTGTTGGTGCATTAAATCGTCTCGAATGCTCTCCAAAGGGCGTTTTGTCAGCCCTTATAACGATTCTGTGATCATCAGATGGCATTCGATCGAGAGAGGTTTTAAACAATCGAATTCATTGTACTGATGTAAGAACGTTTGAAGTTCAGAAACAATTTGTCGCCTTGCATTCGCAGCAATTATACAACGCCGATCCAATTCACAATTTGCATCTCCGATAAAATAGATTTGCAAAAATTGATGATCAGCATCAGGATACGGCAATAAGGATCCAGCTCGATGATAAATCTGACCTTGAATCTGTAATATTTTTTTAAATGTAATTAGATACTGCATATGAATTCTTGAACACATCAAAAAAATTGCTGCTCGGATCGCAATTTTCATATGCAGCCCAATTCTAAACGAAAATTCCGTGCGAGTTTTTTCCCTTCTCCTATTCCTCGTATTCTAAATAAAAATTCTATGTGAGTTTTTTCACTTCTCTCTTTCCTCCTATTCTGAAAACTGTTCGAAAAAAAGGAAACCGGTTATGGGAGAAAAGTAGGTATTATGAATGTGAGGGAGCGGGAGATTTCTTTGCCATATCATATGAGTTTTTTCACTAGTTAAATTAAAGGGAATGCATCAAAATAGTTAAAGGAAATTGGTTATTTTAATAAAGAACGCTTATTTGTACAAATTTGTGGTAAATTATGTATTTACATTCTACCACAATATTCTCACTGTTAATAGAATGACAACAACAACCACAATATTCTTTATTTTAAGTCGAAAAATATATCATAAGCAACGGAAGAGCTCTTTGTATATTTGATGCAACCATCCAGAAATTGCGCAAGGATTTTTAAGAAGGCTTAAATAGATTTTGGCATATGGCGAAAGGCGAACTCAACTCGCCGTTGCTGCCAGAAAATTGCTTTGCAGAATGAAAGCAGGCAACTCCGGCGAATTTGTGTTATCCCGCCGTCTTCTTCCTATGCTCCTCTGTTGATGTTGCTGTGGCACTAATTCATTACTCATTTCAGTGAATACCACATGAAATGCAATAATGTGCATTGTTTATACCTTATTTCTTAATTTCAAACAAATTCGCAACAATAATTAAACTTTTCAGTTTTTTAAACAAAATAAGAAATGCGCAACGAAATTTCAATTGGCAAAATAGCTGACTTCGAAAATTCGAAATTCCTATTCCCCAATTATTCTTCTCCCTAGGAGAAAAGAATTGGAGAAATTTTTCCGCGGGAATACAGAAATCCGCGAGAACAAAATTCCGCGAGAATATTTAGAATTGGTCTGATGATATTCCGCATGATAATAAATGTCGGCATGAAATTGTCTCTTACAATTTTGGTCGCACCAAAAGAAGTCATTTGAAATGCCGCATTGTATTCTTGAATGTGAGACAAAAAATGCTTAGACGTTTGCGACGCAAAAATGAATGAATGAAGTGTATCGGGGGAAGATTCAAATGCTGGTAGTCTCACTTTTCCATTAGCACAACACATGCCAGGTGTTTCATCCTGAAATTTGGCTGCATCACAACGTGGACATCTCACCGTCATTTCACCAATATTGGCATATTCACTATAATCATTTTCGCTATTGTAAGCGAAAGCAGCGTATTCCATCTCTTGGACAGCACGACGTGAAAGTCGTGTCGTTCGTCTCGATGCTGGATTTAATGGATTTGGATCTGTCGATCTATGACGACGTAATATTAGTGCAGGTGAGTGTGCATTATGTTGCTGCAGTGGGGGAGGGAGTGCAGTGGGAGTGGGAGTGCAGTGGGAGTGGGAGTGCAGTGCATTGAGGAATATGCGATAATAGCCAAATGATAAAAAAAAAGCGAAAAACAAAAGCGAAGACGGTGACGTTACGTTGTACAACAAAAGCATGAATGCGTGCAATGAGTGGGAGTGTGTGTTTGTATGTATGCAAATTATTAACTTAACGAAGATATGTTGGAAAGGCAGGCGTGAACAATAGTTACCATCAGAAGAAAGTGATTGATAAACATTTGCATTTGGACAGGTTCATCTGTTTAACATTTGTATGCTGTCAATGAAATTAACTTGTAATAGGTTGGATCGATTTTTTTCGCTAGGTCGGACCGAAATCTAAACTTTTATTTTCAAATTTTGAATTTTTTCTAAAAAAAATCATAACTCAGGAATGGCTAAACCGATTTGGGATTTCAAAATCAACTAACCATCATCTCTCCTTCCTGTATCTTTCCTAAAAATTTCATGGCAATCTGTTGAGCCGTTCTCGAGTTATGGAGTGACAATCAAAATGTACACTTCTTTTTATTTATTTTTTTTTCAAATTTTGAATTTTTTCTAAAAAAAAATATAACTCAAGGATGGCTAAACCGATTTGGGATTTCAAAATCAACTAACCATCATCTCTCCTTCCTGTATCTTTCCTAAAAATTTCATGGCAATCTTTCTATCCGTTCTCGAATTATGGAGTGACAATCAAAATGTACACTTCTTTTTATATATATAGATGTAGATAGATTTTTGTAATTTTATATCGTTTATTTTTGCGTTTCTCAACTCCCCGAATAATTTTTATTTTTTTTTATACAAAATTAGCAGACCCGGCAGGCGTTGTTCTGCCCTAAATTTGGTCTATCTGCATACATTTTAATAAGCTTCTTCCGTCTTACTCTACCCTCGCCCCTCTACACTTTTTCCTAATCTTTGTATTCACTCCTCCCTCCGTATTTTTCGCTTTATCTATCTTCATCTTCCTCTCATTCTATCTCTTTCTCAGTCTCCTTCTCTCTTTTCTCTTCTCTCAAGTTTTTTTCATTCTTCCTCATCTCTTATTGCCAGTCCCAGATCGTGGTATGTATTTGGTTCCAGTCCCATTCCGAGCCTCAAACCCAGTCCCACTCCGAGTCTCGGTCTCAGTCTCAGTCTCAGTAATAGTCCTAGTCCCAGTCCTAGTCCATCTCTGGTCTACTTCCCGGAAAAAAGCATCGTAAATACAAATATAGGCAAATTTATATACCAAATTTCAGGCAAATCGGATAGGACGTATGTAAATAGGTATGTGGGTATTATTAATTCATGTCTTTATTTCGGCTTCGCATGCATATTTATCAGTTTTGCCAGGTTTATGCGACTAAATCGAATATCGCAATGACAATTACTTTAAAGCTCCCAGCAAGAGCTTTCATTTGATATCCATAATACACACGCATTGTAGGGGTATTCGGGTCCATGTTTTGGCCTATATCTCGAGACCCTAGTCACCCAGCGGTGTAAAACTTACTCTGTACTAAAGCACACATCGACAGCTTCAATTTGATACTCATAATGTAAAAACACATTCTAGGTATTTAGGCCTACATCTCGAGACCCTAGTCACCCAGCGGTGTAAAACTTACTCTGTACTAAAGCATACAGCAACAGCTTCAATTTGATACCCATAATGTAAAAACACATCCTAGAGTTACCCTGATCCACGATTTGGCCTATATCTCGGGACCCTAGTCACCAATAGGTATGAAAACTACCCTGTACTAAAGTACTCATCAACAGCTTCAATTTGATACCCATAATGTAAAAACACTATCTAGGCGTTCACGGGCCCACGTTTTGGCCTATATCTCGAGTCCCTAGTCACCCAGGGGTATGAAGTACTAAAGCACTCAACAACAGCTTTCATCTGTTATTCATATTCTATAAACACATTCTAGGGGTACCCGGGTCCACGTTTTGGCCTATATCTCGAGATCCTGTACGTCGATCCTGAATTTTCTTTGCTATAAACCTCACGGAGGCAGAGACCTTTCCAACGAATGCAAACCCGTGGAAATCGGTTCGTGCCTTCTGGAGTTATAGCGTCAGGAAGGAAAACCGGACTTATTTTTATATTATAGATTTCTCAACTACCTGAATCATTTTTTTAGTTAAAACTTTTGGTATTTTTAGTTTAAATTCTATTTTTCCATTTATATAAGTTCGTCAAACAAAAAAATTATTTGCATTACATTTATGTTTGTTTGTTTATTACTGTGATTATAAATTTTTTTTTTATGAATGTTTAACTTTTTTTTCAATACAGCAACCCCATTAGTGGACAACAATTAATTTGGCACGTAAATCCGTTAGACATATAAGGTAAAAAAATTAAAAAACTAATATAGCGCAACCTCAGCAGCAGCTGGTTCTTCCTGCACCTCTTCTTCCTCCTTCCCCCTGTGGGTTAGGGGTTAGAATATGCCCACGGTAGGTATACCGGTCGTAAAAGGCGACCATAATACCATGGGTACCCAATCCATGAGTAAGGTGTTTTACTCGAAAGGTAGCAGGGTGGACGCAGTGTATCACCCTGTGGGACCATAGGCAAGGTCTTTATAAAAAGTGCTACCGCGGGAGCAGGAGAAGCCAGTGTGATCTGGTGCACTGCGTCGAACGATGCTTTGTACTCAGGTCTCACCTCCTGTCCTGGGATGGCCCCCTTGTGGGAGCATCGCGGTGGCTGTGGTTTCAAACAGAGTTCACTTATGACACACGCTCTGAGTAGACTTGTTTTCCCTTGGGGACCCAAGACCCAAGGGAATTCGGTCTCATGCTTGCCACGGCGGTCCCAATTTCATTGAGAAGCTGACCCTGAGGGGCAGATGATAGGTTGGTCACATCCCTTAAATTGTGACAAATGCTGAAAAATAGTTGACGAAAGATGGTGTAAGAGCGCATGTCTATCGTGAGCCAAAAAGCAATCGATAATTGTACGAGTGGGCCGGTGCTCATCTCGTCTTTTGAGATGTTTTGAGGCTGCTTTAGACTGCGCAAGCGAATAGAAGGCGTTCGCTGTGTGGCTGGCCACACCCTATATGTGGCAAGGTTTGACGTTGTCAAATCACTGCAGTGTGGCGGACTGCAATGCAAAGATGTTGCTGGGGCAGGTACTCGGTACTTACAGGTCTGTGAGCGGAAAAGGTTGGCCACATCCCTTAATTGTGGTAGGAGTGTATTTGGAAGGAGTGGAGTGTATTTGGAGGCAAATTGGTGCATAATTGTTGTGTAATTGAGTGGAAATTGGAGCGAAATTAGTAGCGAAAATGGAAGCCAATAGAAGACGATATGGCACACAATGTTTGTCAACGTATTGTGGCCTCAAGCGATGTCGAGGGGCATTGTTGAGGCGGGCACTCGGCACTCACAGGTCTGTGTGCGGAAAAGGTTGGTCACATCCCTTGATTTAAATTGTGATGGTGTTGGTGTTGAGGACGGCGCATAATTGGATGCCAAGCTCACTTCGTTTGTCAACGTAGTGCGGCCCTTAAGCAACATCTAAGCAAAACCAAGCGCCGCCAAATATCTCAATCTGGTTAACTTGTTAACCAGATACCGAGATATCAAAATCAATGAAAGAGGGACCTTGAGGCAAGCACGGAACTCGCGGTGGAGTTGCCGTGCAACCGGGTGCCATTACCCGAAAATGGAAGAGGAGGATGGATAGTCCTCCTCGGCCAAACCAAGGCTGGTTGACTTGAACACCCCAGCTCACCGCATTGGTACCAACTTGTTGGGCCGAAGATCAACGGACATTGATCTGTGTTTTACACCGGAGGTAAGTCTTCACGACAGGGACTCCCGTAATACACGTTCTTTCTTCTTTCTTCCTCCTCCTCGCCGAGTACTTTTGACAAATTATCCAGCGAGCTATCCAAGATATTTTCACCAACTTCCTCTGATTCGTCCGCATAATACTTTATATATACGTACTAGCAGACCCGGCAGACGTTGTTCTGCCCTAAATTTGGCCTATCTGCATACATTTTAATAAGCTTTTTCCCTAACTCTTCCCTACCCTCTACACTTTTTCCTAATCTTTTTATTCACTCCTCCCTCCGTCTTCTTCGCTTCATATCCATCTTCGTCTCATTCTATCTCTTTCTCAGTCTCCTTCTCTCTTTTCTCTTCTCTCAAGTGTTTCTTATTCTTATTCACCAATTATTGCCAGTCCGAGAAGGTGGAATGTATTTTGTTCCAGTCCCATTCCGAGTCTCAGTACCAGTCCCACTCCGAGTCTCAGTCTCATTCCCAGTCCGTGTCCTAATCCCAGTCCCAGTCCGTCTCTGGTATACTTCCCGGAAAAAAGCATCGTAAATACTAATATAGGCAAATTTATATACGAAATTTAAGGCAAATCGAATAGGACGTATGTAAATAGGTATGTGGGTATTATTAATTCTTGTCTTTGTTTCGGCTTTGCATGCATATTTATCAGTTTTGCCAGGTTGATGCCACTAAATCGAATATCACACTTTAGACCTCTTAGCAAGAGCTTTCATTTGATATCCATAATTTACACACATTCTAGGGGTATCCGGGTCCATGTTTTGGCCTATATCTCGAGACCCCAGTCACTCAGCGGTGTAAAACTTACTCTGTACTAAAGCACACATCAACAGCTTCAATTTGATACCCATAATGTAAAAACACATTCTAGGTGTATCCAGGTCCACGTTTTGGGCTATATCTCGAGGCCCTAGTCTCCCAGTTGTATGAAAATTATCCTGTACTATAGCACTTATCAACAGCTTTCATTTGATATCCATATTGTATAAACACATTCTAGGGGTACCCGTGTCCACGTTTTGGGCTATATCTCGAGACCCTACCCTCCCAGTTGTATAAAACTTATCCTGTACTGTAGCACTCACAGCTTTAATTTGATATCCATATTGTATAAACACATTCTAGGGGTACCCGGGTCCACGTTTTGGACTATATCTGAAGATCCTAGCCTCCCAGTTGTATGAAAATTATCCTGTACTATAGCACTCATCAACAGTTTTCATTTAATATCCATATTGTATAAACACATTCTAGGGGTACCCGGGTCCACGTTTTGATCTCAAGACCCTAGGCACGTAGCGAAAAAAGAGGTAGACGTTGGCTGCGTCTCAGACCTACCCTATATGCTCACAAAATTTCATGAGAATCGGTTCAGCCGTTTCGGAGGAGTTAAGCCTCTAACACCGTGACAGAAGAATTTTATATATTAGATATAGCAATGACACCGATGCCGATGCCACACGAAATGGCAGCTAACTAACATATAGAGAACAAAATCCTTTAATTCAATTTTAGTCATTTTGGGATTTTTTTTAATTCTTTTTTTTTTTTTTTTATTTGAAATAAATAAAAAAAAACGCCAAACCAGTTTCTAGTTAGTGATTTCTTTTAACACGTATACATGTACATCTATTAATTTTTCTTGTCACTTCTCTGTTTCTCATTTTGAAGCAATAGCGTTGCCAGATTGATGTTTTTAAGTTACGGTTAGGAAAGAACTAAGCTGTATAACTACGGGTGGTTTTAAAAAAATTTAGTCAAGTTGATTGCACAACCTGAGATCTAAAACTATTCAAAAACATCATCACCTATTTTAAACAATTGTAAGCCATCTATTTTTTCGCTTCATCTATTTTTATGCACTTCGCTATTTGTTTGTACTCACCACAAAAGCCACTTACAGTAAAGCTTTGCAAATTTATGCCATACAAACATTCCACATTTTATGACACACTGCAGTTGATGACAAAGACCAACCACGAATTCGTAATGAGTTTTCGGTTTGGGATTTAAAAAAAAAAAAACATCATTCGATCATCCACCTACATAAATATGTCGATATTGAAAAGTAGATAAAGGAATGTTTTTGTGCTGTATCTGCGTGTGCATGTGTACGTATTGATAAATCAGAATTGTCAACCGTAATCACGAATACCATTTCATTGATTACCAACACCAATAAATGTTTAAGTAAATATTTTGTTTGTATTACAAAAAAAAAAGAAAAACAAATATTACAAAACGTAACAAAATGAAAAAAGCAACAACAAAATTTCGGGAAAAAAGAACTGAAAAATTCACAAATATTAAAAAAGCGCATGAATTCATTAATTGAGTGAGATGAGTTTGGTATGTGGGGGAAATAGGAGATAATACTTAAGGTTTTTTTGTTTCGAAAATATACCGCATGTGTTGAATGAAACTGGGGAATGTTGCTGATGACACACTGGACTTAAAAAAAAATTGTTTGTCCTACACAAAATGAGAGCGTTTATGAGTTCTGATTTCAAAATTTATTCATGAGAAAATTCTTGAGGGAAAAGTTTCCGAATGATTTGAAGCGATACAAACGGAAAACAAGGTTTCTGAGGGCATTTTATATGCTGCACAAAATCGTCAGAAATCAAGAAAGTGGCGTGAAGTGTGAAATGAGAAGGTCAGGCTAAAGCAACCGAGCAAGAAATAGGAGTCTGCAATCGCTAAAAATCATGGTATTTCAATAGTGTTCATCCCTGGAGATGGAGTTTTATGGAAAACCGTCCCTAAGCTTAGGCTGCCTCTGCGTAGATCTCAAAATAGGCCAGTTTCTACGGAATAGCTAGCCCGAGCTTCTGATGATATTAAGCGAGTTACCTTGGATACTCGAGCAGGGTTAAAAAGGAGAAATGCCCAGATAGTAATTTCTCAGGCAACGGTAGCATCAAGTGCATATAGCAGGCGGTGAGGGGGCGACTCGCGAATATCGATGTAAGGAGTATGTGGTGTTCATGTCTGATTATTTGAGTGGCGTACATTAAACTCAAGCATGGTTCATCTATGTGTGGAGGATATTGCGATATGCCTACTGCAGACTAAAGAGATAATGAGCCTACAGACCACATGTAACTGGAGGGCTAATGAGCAAAATATTAGCCGAAGGGAAATTCTCTGATTATGAAATTATAAATAATCACATGCCTTATAGAAAGACGATTCTGCAAGTTTTATATCATTAGATCTTAAAATATTTGCGAGATTTTTTTATTTTTTCATGAGTTCTCTCCTTTTACTGGAGCGTAAACAAACTCGTCGCGCGCTACATGAAAATGTCCAAATAGCGGAGAAATATGTTGCGTAGAAACTAAGCACCATGCGACTTTCGTTGTTTTGGACGCGATAAAGTCCACACTATATCTGGCAATCCCAATCTCTGATCTCTTCCATTAAGTGACGAGTGAAATCATAGAAAAAACGCTGGTAGAAAAAGGTTTGTGGGTATAAGACAGTGACCTTCAATTGAGTCCGACTAAGACAGTTGACAACTTTTCTTCGTGCCTAATTTGATTTGTTTTCGTTATTGTGCCATCTTCAGGGTGATTTTTAATTCCCAAAATGCTGAAATTGATATGTCGCTGAACAAAATTTTAGAAGGTACGCCGGAAAAAATTTCCGAAATACATCGTATTGTGGCGAATATTAGCAAGGACGAAGAGCATTTCTATGCCACTACAACAGCAACGTTAGCAGTTGAGAACACAACAAACAGCTAAGTACATAAGTACACAGCAGCTAAGAGCGTAGAAGACATTACTTTCACATGAACATAGTAACAAATAGCGCTTACGACATTAGATGAGTGGTCGGAAAAAATTAAAATGTAAGTTTATTGTGAGAGCGAGAGCATAAGAAACCCAGTAGGAAACTAAAGTTAAAATTACAACATGCAAAGGACGCATTTATACCAAAAATTTTGGAAAATTTCATTTTTGATTCAGAAATAGTTTGAAATATTTTCAAGTCCCTCAAATATCGCAAAAATAAAGGCGATCACTCGCTTACAAAATCATATTTCCGAGACTAATTCATTTGCCGCAACCGGGGATATACAAAATGTTTTAAAAATATGTAGCTGATTTAAAAGTTTTTTAAAGTGCAGAAGTTCAATTTTTTTTTGGCGTATAAAAAAAGGAGTCCAGAATAGAAGAATAGTAGAATTAAATTTTTACAACTTTTACTAAAATAATTTAAATCCCAAAATTCGTTTACAAGAGCTATTGTTGAAGTTTTTTAGTCCGTATTAAAGGAAAAATTGCCTTCTGTTTTTGGTCCATTTATATAAAGGTAGACCTTACAATTTTTTTTATCATCTTTTTATTTAATTCTCCTGCTTCCACAGTAAAATTCCATTTTAACACCTGTACGCTTCGAGTATCTCATTAATATAAATAAATACATAAATTCATCTTTATATACAAACATATAAATGTACATAAAACACTTAAGTATTCACACAAATATTCTCAAATTTACACATTCATGAATTATGTACGATTTAATGCAATGAATTTCGCAAACAACAAACGAAAAGGAAAAAAAAATACAAAACACAACAGACAACAAACAACAAAATATAAAAAGGCGCATTAAAATGTGAAAAAATATGAGAATGTTAAGCAGGCAAGTGAATGAGCATTGAAGTTGTTGGAAGATGGATGGCCCAAGGACTTTGGTGGGTGCTTAGCATGTGGATACAATTTTATGGATGTGTGCGGATTTTTAAAGCGCATTGATTGCATTTTAAATTGCGTGAAATTTTTTTGAAGAAAAAACAATTTTTTTGATGAAAATTATTATTTAATGGCTTTTAAGTTTGTATGGATAACATAACACATAGTTTTAATAAAGTTTCCAATACATGGCAATCTAATAAAATTTGTCTTATTCTAGAACTCTTTGAATGTAGAATAATACCCATACATAAAATTTTATCCAAATCATTTAAGCCATTTCAAAGATAGTAGTCACCACTTATTTGAATGAACAAAGAATTAAATGTAATATGAGCACGATAAAGGTAAGGCGGCAACCCTGCTTAACAATACACTTTTATAAATTTAGACTCGATGGCAACACTACAAAGCTAAAGAGCTCCCAATGTAGAGTGCTACTCAATAAAGTCGGTTAAGGCATATCCGAGGTAGTAGCAAAAAAATATGGTCAGATGATGCCCACAGATTGGAAGTTAAGTGTGCCCTGCCAAAACCACAGTAAAGTCTGTCCCGCAAACCGCAGCAATTACCGCGGAAGCAGCCAACTTAATATCACGTATTAGGTTCTATCTAGCGTAGAGTGCAAAACACAGAATCTCATGGTCAACAAACTAGACAAGAAAATCTACGCTCACTATCTTTTTTTTTATTTCATAGCATCCTTTGCCAGGACCTCTCCAAGCCATTCGAAACCAAAAAGAGACTTCTGACAACTGACTTCTGGGATTTCTTTAACATGATTCTGGAGAAGATAGTTCTGGCAGCAGAAGTTATTGATTTGTTATCGAGTTATTCCAAAAGTTATCAATTTGTTATCAAAAAGGTATCGAATTGTTATTGTAGTGTTACCATTTCGTTATCGACGCTTTATTGATTTATTTACGAAACGCCATCGATTTGTAACGAAAAGTTATCGCTCTCTTATCGAAGTGTTTCAAATTTTGCATAGGAGTGTAATCGATTTGCTATCGACGACTTATCGGTTGGTCATGAATGATATTCCGATTAAAGTTCAAAATAAAATTCATGAATTCGATAACAATATTTTCCCTGATACTCTTATTTTCCGCTTTCGCTGCTTCGATTTGTTTTATGAGAACTCGCATCTGGAAGGTTCAATACGTTCATATTAAATCATTCCCGAAATGGTCGGGCTAGTACCGGATCTATGTCCAGCAAAGACTTTCAGCATGGATAACACTCCTCAAAACCATTGGGGAGTGTCCTTATCATTATCAGAAAGGAGAAACTTGTTGTAGGTGGGGTTCCCCTACTTACTTCGCATACTTTACAATTGTCACTTTACATACTTTACAATGCACCTACCCCCTCGCACCTCGATGACAAGGAAACCAGATTCATTAAGGTAGCCACACTGCACCCTAATACTGGACTGCAGCCAAAACTGGACATTTATAGCGTGGCTGGGATTACTGCACACGCTTGAGGAAACTTTCCGAGATTGGCGTCCGTAGTTCAAAATGCATTTCGCGCTATACAGGGCTTAACTCTAGAAGAATCGGGTCACATCAATAACTCATTTCGAATGTGAAATATGTTAATTAAACCACTGCCAAGTCGGGTTTTTTGAGCTCGGTATTTAAAAAAAAAACACAATATATTTACGGAAAAACGCTATACCCGAGACAAAAATGATAGGACGTTAATTAGAGGGTTAGCGTGAATACCGAGCTCTTGAAAATTTTTACCTTATCCGAACATCCAATATGCTGGACTTATCAAAGCAAATACACCCCGTCATATAAAGTACGCAGCCTGGTGGTGAATCATGGCGCATTTGGCTTCTTTATTTAATATATCGATGCTTTTAAGCCGGTCTTCATACTATCGTTTACGACTCCGACGATATTTTTTTAGTATGATTTGAAAGGTCCAGCATTTGAAGGTTGGGGAGTTTCGAACTATCGAAAGTCCAGGTAGCCAAGGATAACCGAAAAGAACCGCACAAACAAATTCCGACATAAGCACGGAATTAAGGAAGTTTGTATACATTTTATGTGCTCATTTGTCAGCATCACGTTTTAACAACAGGTTTTGGCATCACATTTTAGCAGCTGCATGCTGAAACATAACATTTAAAAAAATGTTTCCAGCTTCAAATCTGTGCTATTTTCATCAGTCCCGCATTTCACCAGCAAGTTTCAGCACATCGTTACAACACAAAATTTTACCAATAAGTTTCAATATCGGATTTCACCATATGTTTCAGCAACACATTTCAGCAACATGTTTCATCGTGATATTTAAGAGAAAATCATCAGCGACATACTCATCCTAAGAAATTTTTTTCCTATGTCTTTTTTCGGATATTAAAGGTATGATCTGCGTTTTGAAAAATGTTGCAGCAACATGTTTTGAAAAATCTTAGCTTTTTAAGGTTTGTTTGTATCTCATCTACGCGATTTCAAATGGATTTTTGGATTGATAAGCATATACTTATGCATTTACAGAAAATATGAAGTTCTTTGGTATATTATTATAGCAAGCAACATATTGCAAAGACTCGTGCAACATATTAGGTAACCGGTCGCATACTCAGTAAAGAAAAATTGCATTAATTATAATATTGTAACGAATTTTGGGGGATTCCGATAATTATACACCTTCTGCTAACGTTCCAATCGCTGAACTGTAGAGTAAATAACTTTAATATTCAGTATTGCAAAATGGTCTTTAATAGACTACTTTGGGCGTAGTACTTCACAATTGTACTTCACTTCACAACTAAAATCGTGTTTAAATCAAATTGATTAGTTATTCCTCAGCTTGCGCTGCTTTTATACTCTAGTTTGCATATTTCTCTTAATGTCTATACTTTTAACGAAGATGGAACAGTTGTGTCGCATACTTGGTTATTTAGGTATATGCTTGTGTATGTGTGAGGAGTAAGAACTTCTTCTCTTATCTGATGACTACATATGTGTATGTGAGATACTTTCTTTGCTTTAAGCTGATGGGTATGTGTGTGGAATGTTCTTCATTGCTTTGTAAATAATTGTGGCTGCTTGCCGTTTTTGTTGTTGTGATTATTAACTATTAGCATAGTGATGTCAACATTCGCCATACACATACATATGAATAGCAAGCTCAACTGCTTATCTAGTCGCCAGTTACACTAAATAAAGTCAGGCAACTACGGCAAACTTTATCTCGCGCTTAAATTTCAATTTCGCTCAGCGCAATTGATATATTTGGTATATTTCGCACTGCATTCATTCATGCCTTTGTATGTGTGCGTAATTGATTGAAAGTGGCAATTCATGCTGTAATAAAGATAGTATTATCCTTCATAAGCATTAGTGGCCTGGTGCCTTGTGAGCTTGTGGGCTTATGGCATATACACAAAAGCACTTAGCATTGCAACGACTAACAGCATTCATTGTGTGTCGTGGCGTTCAGATTTCGCAGTTGCTATTATAATAAAAAAGAGAAGAGAACATGAAAAAAACAACAAGAAAAATAAACAACAAAAATAAGCAAGGAAGCAAGCCAGTCGAGCAGTAATCAACATAAGTTTTAACGATGACAGTTTTAATTGCTTGCACGATGATGATGAGCGGTGTTGAGGATTCTGCTGCGTACGGCATACCGCATGGTGCATGTCGCTACATGTTGCAGTTTGTGTGAGGCAACAACACAAAAACAGACGCATATACATAAGCAGCACAGCTGTGCAGTGCGAACGTGAGTGTCGCGAGGTCAGCGGCAGAAAAAAAAGAACATTTTATAAAATGAAGCATATTTCTAGGCGCTTAATCACTAAAATAAACTTTTGCATTTGTTTATGCGTTGGCCGAATGTTCGTCGTGTTGCCGCTTGTAGACAGTAAGATGACAGAGCAAAAACAAAAAAGTCATCGCAGTTGCTGAAATAATTATAATAATGGTTAGTGCAATTGCAATAACAATTACCAACTGCAACAACAATTACGGCAAGTATATTCAGCAGCAGCATAAACACAACCAGTGCATACACACACACACACTTACAGACAGAGTGTCAAATGGCGACTACGACAATTAACAAAAGTTTTTCAATTAAAAACAGTTGAGACAATACCGAAATGATCATTTGGTGGCGATAAAATGATTAAAATGGGTCGTTTGGTGTTTTACAGTAAGTTTGAGTGAATTGCAGCGGAGTGAGTGAATGAGTGTGCGGGTTGGGGATGAAAAAGATGAAGAGCATGAGAAAGTTGTGCAGACGTAAAGAAAAAGCAATAAATGACTGTAATTAAAATTATTTTAAATGATTTAAAGTCTATGCGGAAAGTGAAATTCAAACGCACTCAAGCTCGGATACAGTGATGCGAGTAATTCACTCAAATTGATTGCCTTTTGTTTTTATGACTTCAAAATAATATTTTTAGGAAAACTGGTCAACTATGAGATAAGATTGCATTAAATTGAGGGAGTGTCCTATTGTGATGCCCTCATGGACCGGCTAGTTCAACTTATTGGGAAGGGTCACAATTGGTGCCAGATGGGCACATTGGTCTTATAAGATAATCCCTACTAAAGCACTTTTAAAGCGTCTAGCTTCGCACACGCGTTTAAGGAAGAAGACAATATCAAATGACTGCTCCTAGAAGAGACTATCGATTGTCTATCGAGTATACGTGCCCACAGCAGTCAAAGTTGCTTTGTGTGCAAGTTCTGGGCATCTGCAAAGATTAATGATTTGACTTCTAACGAATATTTTACTTATTTTCTCTATCAGCCCTTGTCAAATTTGGTTTGAAAACAAACCGGTTTCGGCATTGCACCATCATCAGCGTAATTTTTTGTTCGAACGAATCGTAACCCGAAACCAAATTTGACAAGGGATAATGCAAAGTCGTTCCATGTACATCAATTATCCACCTTGTCGGAAAAATCAACAAAACAAAACGAATGATTTAACTTGTCTTATTTGTCATGCTGAATGCTTCCTCAATGCGAACTTGTTGGCACACAGTATTCGCGGAAAATCATTGGTAAATTCCAAATTTGAAAGGCAGCTACCTCTAAGGATTTGGACTATTTCTGCGGCAAGCCATGTCTTTCGTGAGAGTCGAAGTTCGTGCCAAAAAAAAAGGTCGCGCAACTGCAAAGCTGAATTATTCGGTAATACTGGATTGATGGCTCTGGACAAGGGCAAAACACATATATGAGCGTCAGACTGACTAATCCATCTGGAAATAGAGAATTTAAGCTCTTTTAGGAAAAATAGTAGATTCATACAGCTAATTTTCGTCATGACTACTGCTAAAGAGCGGGCAAAAGATAAAGGATGTGCTCTGTGTAAGATAATGACCCCAGGAACTGATCTTCCATCTTTGTATGTATATATAAAGCTCGTGTTTTTATCTATCTCTGAATATGGAAACCCACCCAGCGGCTTAGTGGGGCTCAGAAAATACACCCCATAAGGCACGCTTGTCTTAAGAGATAACTTGAATCCAGAACTCATACTTGGTTTAGGCACTCGGGTTGAGACCCGCTTCATAATGATTCCTACCAAAAAAAAATCGAATATCCCTCGGATGAAACCTCTGACGATGACCATGAAAATCTTTTTAAGTACTACGTTTGACGGCATGTGCCTAGAATGTCCGTACTCTTGGCGGAGGCAGCACGATGGATTGAAAAATGCAGAACAAAAACGTCGCCGCAGTAACCATGTGAAGTGTTATTCAGAATACGTGGAATTCTGAGCCACGGTGTAGGTTTTGTCACGGGAACGAGACTTTGCTGCCAATTACCTTTGGATGATGCGGCTGACGAGAATAAGGGCTCCTTTTGAAGAAAGAAGACACAAAAAAAAACTGCCCTCCGATGATATCAAAATCATGCAAAAGGACTTTGGGCAAGGAAGGGGTTCTGTGTCCTGTAGTCAGCCTCCAATTAATTCCAAAAATTCAGCCTCCATAAGATAATACCTCAGAATGGAATGAAGTTGATATATTTTGCCGCTGCTAAAAAAAGACACTCTTTAGCTGGCTGCTGCTCATATAAACGCGCGATTGAACGGGGTAGGGGGAGCTTTAGCAAAAATCCGGGGCATGGCTGAAGATTTCAAGACAGGTGGAGATTTCGACAGGATGCTTGGATAATGGTGACCTGGTACCCGACGTTCAGATTTTTCTTAAGTTGTCGCAGAAGCACTTCCTATCATTGCCAGATAGCGGAAGAAATGATGAAATATATATTCCTATCCCTGAAGATGGCGAGATCATGACCTTGCGCTTCCATAATCATCTCCCAGTAACGATTAAGTCCCCACTAGAGTCATTTGAAAGAGGTCGCATGAGATTCCAGTTAGCTTGGTTTCGCGCGTGATTGTAGTTAACATTTTGGAGGTGCGAGGAGGGTAGAAGTAATAGTAACGCAAAACTGAGATTTACAGTACACTGAGAAAATTAGGTGAGATCTTGGGCTCCTCAACATAGCCATATGTCGGTGCACTGGACAGTTCAGGTGAAAACATTTTCCTACCAAAACCTTTCAGAGTGGTAATAACATGAGCTAAGTTCAGCTGCTGCCTCCTTTTTTCCCAGGTTATCCCGCGTGATCCCACACCTAGAGTTGACAAAACGCTTTGTACTGTAATTTTTGAAGACTCATAAACTTCTTAGCCCCCGGCCTGAAAGTTTCTCATCCTTCAGCTTGGACGACCGAAACATTCACATGTGCTCCTCCGTATGAGCTAAAGCGATTACTTAGCCTCAGGCTTTGTATTCTTAAGAAATAAAGGTTTCTATTACGGGGCTCTATTGATCTTCTCGCTTCACATTGTGCTATATCATCGTCCGTTCTATTTTATTCGCCTCGTGCAGGACTGAATGGTAGTGGAAGGTAACTCTGTCATTATCATTAACATAGAGTAAATTGTTCTGCACTGATGTGATTTGGGTGCGGGTATACTTGGGTCTACTTATGAAGGGATGATGGCTCTTATTTACCTTTAACTTTGGGTTGTTGATCTCCTATTATCGAGGGACATTGCTTTGACTTCTATCTTATCTCTCTCAGTATATGTCAAGAATAACATTTACTGCCAACGTGCGACATATGTCTTAATTTATCGCTTCCGTGACAGTTATCTACATTTTCACACCCTGCAAGGTGTCTCCCTTATTTGCAACTTATCAACCGAAGTTAGTTTTTTTTCCGCAGCAAAATATTTGAGCCCAATAAACAAGAAAGTTGAAGTAACAAAGCTCTCAAAAAGAGGGTGAAAATTAATTACCCTTTGTCAGCCAAAGTCAACCGCTCCGGAAGCGATAAAGCAATGAGTTAATTTCCATGTCGTTCTAATCTTCGTTATTCTTCTACCCTTTGTTTGTTATGTCACAGCGGTGAATAGTTCTTAAGCAAACAAACAAACAAAAAACTGAGAAGCAATAATTCAAGAAGACAAGAGGTTAATTACGCATGTGAGTTTACGTGGGGTGAGTTTTTCTTGTCGAGGGGTGTTAACAATCTATAGGTACTGCAATACAACAATAACTCAAGTGGCTGTAAAAGCAGGTTGAAGAGCTCATAAATTATTCATAAAACGATTTTTCGTTAAAAGAAGTGGAAGTCTGAGCTTTTAACAATACTTTGCTAATTAAAGATAAACTGGTTTCGAGAATGAATGTAGTCAACTCAAGTTGGAAGCTAACTATTTAAAAGCATGTGACGGTTAGTGGGAAGAGTCTCTATTGTACATGATGTCCTGTTGATGTGGATTTTCTTACCGCTTTGGAATATTTTTTAGAGTTCAGTTTTTCGATTTTGAGGGGGGGGGGGGGGGGTGTCTAAAGCTTATAGGAAACAATTGGTTCCAGTAGGTATTACAAAAACCTAGTGGATCCTACTATTTCATCTGGTGGATCAGTAATTGACCTTTATTTTAAGCAGGTTAATAGTTGAGGCCACTTTCAATGACTTTTTCCAAGCCTGCGAAACCTGAGGATAGCTCAAGACTGCGTATTCAATTTGACAATTTGGAAACAGTTTTTTCCGATTCGCGCTTTTAATTTTTAGAGTCCCTTTTTTTGACTAATCTATCTATGAAAAAATTTCTTGTTTTGAGAGTTGAGCTCAGTAGAAAAGACCAAGTCTCCTTTACAAACAACGACTTTCTAGTTACTTTAATGCAACTAAGACCGATAGTCCGAACTAAACAAACCTGTTCCACTCAAGTGAGGAAGCAAGCAACATCAAAATGCCTTATAAAATTTGTCTAAAATGGGGTCGTCCCTCCGTAGTAGCTTCGCATGCTCTCCGCGTGTCTTTCTGTTATTAAAAATGCTTCTCAGTGCCTTGTAGATGTCATTCGACATCGTCATTAAACATGTTTTTTTTTTTTTTTTACGAGGAAGCATCGAAAGCCTCATAGTCAGTGTGGGACTTTAACCGCACTAAACCTCCTACCGTCTGATTACCATTTACCCCCCGGTACTACCGTCAAGTATTCCGTCGGGAGGTAGGTTGAGCACTAAGCTCTACGTCTGTCGGGGTCACGTTGCTGTACTTAGATAGTGCCGCGATATGGTTAATGCTGGGACTGACACGCCCTGCTTACTACCTGAATGTGCTTGACGCATACCTCTTCTACGAATATTAGCAAGCCTACCTTAAATACTGTGCATATAGTGCTTGTGGCATGCTTGTGCGTTCGACTACTTGTATTGTAGGGTTTTGTTTTTTATATATGTATATATGTTTTGTATATATGTGTAAAGAAATTATAAAATTTTTTTTTTTTTTTATTATTTTTTTCGGGTTTTCCGTTTTTTATTTCATTTTTTTTTTTGTTTTTTGTTTTTTTTTTCCACAATACGTAACGGGGCTTTCCTCGTACTTCCACCGGTTGGAGGTCTTCTCTCCAATCCGAGTATAAACTCTGATTACATGTGAGACGTTTACCCTCATACTCGTTGTTTCTACGGTTGGAGAGGCCTTGTCTCCAATCCGTATGTTTGTCGTTGCGTGTATGTTGACTGCTTTTGGTCGCACGGTTGAAGTGGCCGTGTCTCCAATCCGTGCTTTATTCCTTCACCTGGGGCAGTATTCGAACGGTTGCAGAGGCCTTGTCTCCAATCCGTCGCCTGGTTTGCTATTACATTACCTACATATATTACGGTATTTTCTTATTTTATCATTCTCACGCCGCTAATTGTACGGAGGCCTTGCATCCAATACGTGCTCAGCTCGATCCCCTCCACCTTAGCAATTTGTTATCCACCCACACAACTCGACTGTTCAATATTCGCTGCTGCGCTGTAGCCTTTCAAGACTTCGTAGACACTTCATTATTTCCGCTATTACATCGCACGCCGCTGACCATTTTACTTTGCTTTGTAGCATGCATCCAACAATTGTTTCAGGAGTGTAATCCTCTCCAAATATTCTGCACAGTTTGCATCTCGAGCTATAGAACCTAGGACGCTCGAAAAATACATGGTAAACATCTTCTACTGTATCGCCGCCGCAGTGATCGCATATGTTGTTAGGCTCGTGATTGAATCGGTGCAAATATTCCTTAAAGCATCCGTGACCACTCAGAAACTGTGTGAGGTAGAAATCCACCTCGCCGTGCTTTCTAGATATCAATATATTAATATCTGGGATACATCGGTGTGTCCAGCGACCATTTGTTGAGGCATTCCACCTGAGCTGCCAGTTCTGCACGCTTCGCTCTCGTGCTCCGTTACGTGAGCTTTGATCCCGATAAATCGTCGCTGCTTCTTTTGCTAATATGTCTATTGGACACATTCCTGCGACGATTAGTGCTGCGTCGTCAGATACAGTTTTAAAGGCGCTACAGACGCGTAGTGCACACAGGCGGTAAGTCGACTTTACCCCGCGAAAGTATGATTTATACTCCGTGGCCTGATGCCAAACAGGAGCCCCGTAAAGTATTTGGCTTTTTACAACGCCAGCCAGAAATTGACGCCGTCGTTGCTGTGGTCCTCTTGCATTTATCATTATCCTAGATAATGCTGCTATGGTTTTTGCTACCTTTCCATTGGCATACTCTAAGTGGGATTTGAATGACAACCTCCTGTCTATCACAACCCCCAAGTATTTTATTGCAGGCAGCGTGTAGTTCCGTACATTTGTAGTTGAAATCGAAAAGCAGTATCAGAATATGATTTGGAAAGGAAGCTCCGTGTCAATCCCCTGGTAGACAAATCGCGCCAAGCCATTATTATCAGTGCTATTTTTAAACATGGCCGGTGCACAAAATGTCAGTCCAGCTTTACCTTTTTCTCTATACATGCCGTCAGTTGGGAGCACAAAGGGATGTCAAGTCTTCCATCATTTATCTCTCCCAGTGGATGCGCGCTTTCGATCTTTTTCGAATATGGTTACCGATAAGATTACTGAGTCTAAACCGGAGCGTCTTCTTCCATTCGCATAACATGACCCACCTAGCCAAGGCTATGGGCTTTTGACCATTATACTTTGTTCATATCAGGACAGGTATGATAAGAGACTTATAAAGGCTGATCCTGTACGTCCAGACGGTACTTGTTAATTCGTCCAAAGTAGTATATACCTGCTGGCAAAATCGATTTGAAAGCGCTGACTGTTTCTAGTATTTACTTCATCTTGACCTCCGATATGAAGCCGAACTATGTCAAAGCCATAGACGGCAGAATTTACTATGCTTTTCTCAAGGCAAATGATTAGAATATGGTAACGAATATTAGCATCACTAAGCTGCTACTAAATAAATGCACAATAACAATAAAGCAGCCACTCTTATGTAGAAGGCGACGAAGAGATCATCCGAAGTAGTCAATCGCGCATATGGCGAATATTAGCATCACTAAGCTGCTACTAAATAAATGCACAACAACAATAAAGCAGCCACTCTTATGTAGAAGGCGACGAAGAGATCATCCGAAGTAGTCAATCGCGCATATGGCTCTAAACTACAAATATACATGTATATAGCTGGTAACCAAGCATGAAGCTCGCGAAATTACCTTAGGAGAAATGGGTGGACGAGGAAACCGAGAGTATAAAAGCAGCGCAAGCTGAGTAATAACTAATCATTTTTGATTAAAGACGCTATTGGTTGTGAAGTATAATTGTGAAATACTACTCTCAAAGTAATCTAAATAAAGAGAAGTTTGCAAAACTGAATATTGGAGTGATTTATTCAACAGTTTAGCGAATCAAACGTCAGCAGAAGGTTTCAAATAAGCGGATTTTGTCTAAATGCGTTACAATATGATTATTATACGCTAGCAATTGTCTGAATAACAAACTCCAGCTTCAGGCTAAATAAACTGCTTGATAGGGAATCGCCTTGTCTCGATTGGTTTCGAATGCCGCGAAGAGGTCCCAAACCTTATAAGCTTCATAGAAAACTAAAATGCAGACACATAAATCTTTTTATCGCGCTGCCAAAACCTGTTTTGGAAATCGATTTCATGATGGTGCGTGTCGATTCTTTTACCGAGAGTCTTCTGCAAGATATGGAGTACCGTCTGGTCGGTAGTATATTTATCTGGTCTGAAACTGAACTGACAAGGTCCAACCAGTGCCTTTAATTCGGTCACAATATCCTATACAGCAACTTGATATCACATATAGTAGGCGGATTCCGCGGTAATTAAACCGGTTTGCGAGACCAACTTCTCTGGACCACAAATGCAAGTATATGCTCGCCTCACCATATTTCTTCACCTCCGTGTTTGAACTGTCCGCCCAGCAATTCATTGTTTACCGGTGTTTGTTATTTTTTAATCCGGGATGAGGACATTCTCACTTAGTCAGAGTCAGGTGTCAGGACGCATACTCCGTCGGCGGGGTTTTTCTCACTTAATCTCTATTGAACCATATAAGCTTCCATATACAGAGAATACATGCTCCTCAAAGGTCCCATTGCCTATAGCCCTGGAATGGATGGCTCGAGTGCATTTTCGCCTCTTCAAGATAGCGCTTGTAGAGTGCGATCATTGGCAGTGGTTCTTGGTTCATCGCAATCATTCCTTTGTATTCGAAACATTTTCATTGCCTTAATAGTAAAGCTTTTCAAGCTGTTATCGCTTATAAAATCTTCACTAAGTTCGCGATTTCGCGTTGCTTTGTCCTATTTCGTTTTCGAGAGTCTATTAAAGAATACACCAAAATCCTCTAACCGAAGTTTTAAGGAACTTGCTGTTTCCACAGGGTTACAGCAAGGTCATGGTATTTTTGGAAACAATGGCACCACACCAGGAACGTTGTCAGTAGGGGAAAGTCGTGCCCATTGATTCGGGAGCTTTGTCCTAACCGATCTGCAACTTCATTCATGGATTTTATTAGCGTTAAGCCTATAACAGACCGACTGATTGCTTTGTAGGTTTGCAGCCATGTTTCTTTACCTTCTGCTCTTTTTACTTTGTTAGGTGATCAGATTATCAATGGCAATGCCCAGCTAGCTCGGAACACAACTAGTTAGGGGCAATTGCCATTTGGCCCAATAAGCTTTCTTTTCTATATAAGTATATAGATTGAGTACATTACATCTTGTTTTCCTGCTTCTTCTGTGCTACTCAATATGCTCCTTTGTCTCGCTCGAGCTTATTTGATCCAATGCGTGCTTTAAAGCTGGTACGTCAATTTTTAATAGTTTAAACCAGCACTGCAGTAAATTTGCATATCACTTAGCACGCTGTGTCAAACTGCCTCCACGTCGAACTTCTGTTACTCTTCAAAGGGATGCGAAATATTTATATTTTTGTGCTCTTCTCTAGCAAGCCATATAAATCTACTTAACACCGGACCTTAGTTGGTTTTTTAGTTTCCGCAGTAACAGCTTTCCAACGCTCACCTGCAAGTTATTTATTTCTCCATTAAACGAGTAGCTGGTGTCTTCTAACTTGAGCTTGCCTTGCTTGCCAACAATAAAATTTTGCATAACCAAATTTTAACTTTGAATCTCTTTTACGTTGCGCATGTTGCTCCAAAGCTTCTTTTAGTTCGCCCTTTACTCAAGCGGCATTATCTATTCACTTGCCTTTTTAGGCTGCCTTCCTTGTCCCGCCTCTGCATCTTTTGTTGCTTAGCCCTTTCGTGCAGCTTTAAAAAATATGGCAGCACCAATTCACGCCAGTGGCACATCAAACTTCCAACATAAACACATAAATCCAACCAAATCCAACAAAATCGAACCAACTGCCAATAGAAAATGGAGTGTGGTGTTGCATGCCACTTGGTAGCATGAAAAACTTTTGCCAACTATTTTTCAAAATCAACACATTTAAAAAACAACAAAAAAAAAAAAGTAAATAACAAAATGTAAAAATCGGAGCTGGCACGAAAATTGCAAATTTCCAAAGTTGTTGCAATAGAAATGTTGCCAATAAAGTTTATGCAGCAGCTATGCGCCAGTGCCAATATCTTTTGCACTGCTCCTTCAGCGCAAAAGCACAGTGGTGTACTTTGCCGTAGGTAAGGTTAGGTTGAACTTACTGGTACGTGCGAACCTCACATAGACTGAATGTGTCCATAGCGATAACAGCAGTTTGTTTAAGAACCAAACAGAAAAAACCCTATCAAAAGTCAGAACCTATAACACAGCTCCGTCCTCTTGGCAAATATTAAGTAGAAGCTTTCTAGGATCTGATAGCTGTATCACTCCTGATAGCTGCAGTGTTAGCCTAGCGAGCGCAGCGCACGAGCACAAAACGTGTTCGATCGTTTCCGCCTCATACCCGCACTTCCTACATCTGCTATGACTAACCAAGCCTAATTTTTAGAAGTCAGTGTACAGTCAGACTAAACGTCATAAGCCTGTCTTCTGTTTTAATTGAAAGGAGTCGTTTTTTTAGTCTAAGGCTGAAAGTTATTTTATTCCAGCTAAAATAAATTATTATCTTAAAATTCGCGATTCTTCAGTCATGATTCCAGTTAAGATTTTTGTTCCCCGGTCAGCTTCCCTGCAGCACTGCTGATCCATTTTTGATACCAACTGCAGTTAGAGATAAATTATCAGACACGCCAATGGGATTAAAGAAGATTTTATCGTTCTTCCTATCATCCGCTACCTCTCCACTTTTCTTTATTCACCGAACCCTTTTCCATCACTCCATTCTTACACCTTTACAACTTGCTCTCCCACTAATTTTCACTATAGATCTCTATCTGGCCGTCTCCCTTCAACAGCTCTCGCTTCTTCTCCCAGCTCTCTCTCTCTCTTTTCTCCTACCTTCCCCGCCATTCTTCCTCTTCATTCTCCCTCCTTCATATTTCCTTCAATTTTTCCCCTTCCATTCCTTTCACTTTTTCTTCCTTATTCTCACTACCGCCCCTGTTTTCGTCCTTTCTCCTTCCATCTCACTGTCCCCTTCCAGCTGATCCATAGATATTGCTTTTTAAGTTTTTCGAATATATCGGTTCCTGGCCAACTTGGTGGATACGAGTAGCCTAAGTATTAATGTAGCCAAAGATTTCTTGCGTACAAAATATCCGGGAAATCGGATAGTTCGTTTCGGTCTGTATTGAGGCTAACAGCGTAACAAAACACTACTTATAATCGATTTTTTGTACTCAGGGAGAAAAAGTGTTGGCTCCTCTGTCTTTAGTCGATGTGATAGAGGCTCGCGGTCTGCTTCGTATTCGCTTGGGTTTCTACAGCATGTGTACAAGCGAGGAGGTTGCTTAGATATATGTGATTTGTTATAATACTTGATAAAGATGCCAAACCACATCCAGTTGTGAGTTAACGGTGGGTAACACGAAGTGTGCGAGGAAACAGTTTGGATTCTTAGGGTCTTCTTTGGGGCAAGAACTTTAAGTTTTCTTCAAATAATACGCCAAGCTAACGCTGCCTCATGGAAGATTTCGACTTGAATCAGTTTTGTTAAAAAATTTACAGTTTACTTACTTCTTTCGGTCCCTTCGTTTTCTGGCTTAGATTCCTGTACATCAGTAGGTTTTTGAGCCAGTTCTTATGGCAATTTTAGCTTGTTGTAGAGATGTTTAGCTCTCCTTCGCAACACTTATCTTAGCCATCGATTTCTAGGGACGATGATCGGAGCCAGCTAGTTGGTCTTCAAGGGTCACTTCAGTTAAACAACTAAAAGGACGAGCCTTGCTGGTCGCGGTTGCCGTAATACATATAATAACACTATCACAGTAGGTTTTAAGAAGTGTTGCCCTTGGTGAAAGCTCATTGTCGTATACGGACTCGGTTCTTTCCTATATAAATAATTTAGGATCGATTCTTTGGGAAACAGTTGTATATGAACATTCAAACGTTGTCAGAGGGTGTCCTTTAGTAAAAAAAAAAAACTTGGACGATTTTCATATTGGACACAATTGGATATCTGCATAGCTTAGTTTCGGAATGCTCTAGAAATTCGTGATCACACTTCCGCAACATTTGCTCCTCCAAAATATATTTCAGACTTATGCTGTACAAATGCCCCACTGTAGGCTTTTTCCCAGACGGTCCTGTAGTAAACGCTGCTGCTACTGCTGTTGCTGCTATGTAATTTTGGTGCTGGTGCTGCTGCCGTTTCTACGGTTGGTGTTAAATTCAAATGATGAATTGTTTGCTGTGTGGTTTTAGGCGTCACCGCCTATACGCTTGAGTTAAAGGTCTTGCCAACAACACTACAGCACGAAACCACAGTCACCACTTGATTAGGAACAACTCGCATACTTGAACACTTGAAGGCATTTTATGTATTCATACCAAACCAGGATTCAATTGCCCCACCCGCCTCTGTCTCCTGCACACCCATACATCCAACCATCCATTATAGGTGCGTGCAGAGTAGGTTGTTGTTGTTGTCTTTTGCAATCCAATATAACATTCATTGAAGCGAAAATGCGCGCAAATAACAAATATTAGTTTCACAGGTGAGGAAGCGTAAAAAAAAACTTTTCGATTGCCCCAGCACCAGAGGTTGGTGCTGTTGTTGACAACACAGCGGATAGCGCCAAAGGTGAGTTTGAATTATTTCGAGAATTTGTTAAAATAAAAAATTGGATATGGCAAAAAAGAAAAATATTAAAAATTGCTATTTGTGAGCATCGATGGAAAGCATATTTGTCGAAAACGAGAGCACAATAAATTTAAAATTTTAGTTGGCATAAATAACGAGTTTTGTTGTTGCGGGTTTTGCTAAAAATGTTTATGGCAAAAATTATTGAAAGGAGGGGTAAATGGGGGTGGATTTGAGAATGAGGAGAGTCTTGCTTTTGGTGATAAGTTGCAAACAAAGTTTGTTTAAGCTTTGAGTGCTTTTGAATATTTGAGTTTGTTTCAGTCAGAACCGAAACCGAAGCGAAGCATGACCGAAACAGGGACCGTAACCGAACTAAACAGGACCCGTACTAAAGCTGGGCGGAAAGTGAACCAGAACAGGTCGAAACAGAAACCGAAAGCAGGACCAGAACCAAATATGGAATCGAAGCTGAATCTGAACAGAGAAGAAGCCGGGATCACAAGCGGGGTCGAGTCTCAAACCGAAACTCAACTAAAACAGGACCGAAACCGAAAAATAATCTGGAACCGAAACCGCACTAGAACAGGAGCGTAACTGGAACCGAACCCGAGACCGAATCTTGAGCTGAGCCTCAAAAACCCGGTCCGAAACCGAGCCGGATTTTGGAACAGGGTCCCGAAAATCGTCGGAAAACCCGAAACAAAAAAGAACCGATACCACAACCAAAAACGAATAAAAAACCGAGTCTGGAAAGCCCGGACCGGTATCAATCCGAACTGATACTTAATCTGGAATCGAAACAGAGACCGAAGTTGTACCGAGTCCCAAAAACCGGTACCGCTGTCAATCGATACCGAAGCGAAACCAGAAGTGAATCTGTATCCGAAATCAGAACCGAACCCGTAATCCAACCGTGAAACTATTCTGGAGCCGAAACCGCAACAAAACCGGATCCGAATACAGAACTGCAGCTAGACCCGAATATTGAAAATAATATGGAAACGTTACCGAGCTCAAAACCGGAATCAACACTGGTACTATAAACAGGACCGAAACCGGAACCCAGGCCGAGAACGAAATTTACGGACCTCATCCAGACGTTTGTGATATTTTTATTTTTAAAATGATTGGTTCTACTTAAGTAGTAAAGAAGTGTGTCCCATAGCTTACATATGGAGTCCTTATTCTGTCGTTAATATTTGATTATTAATAAGCAGAATACGGCAGTGCCTATAATAGCCAGTAAACCCACCAATGTAAGACTGTAGATCATTTGTATGATATTCCCAGATTACCACCACCTAATCCCTGAGATCTGCGTTTCTTATGAAAAGGATCCATTGATGGGATTTCATTTACCTATTACAACCCAGTCTACTCCTTGAACAGTACTTATCCTAGTGCTCATTTAGGTCACTATGCCAGCTTACCACCACACGCTCAGTAAGTTTAGAACTATCGAATCACCGATTCATGCATGGCATTTAGTCCTCACGTGAGGACCTCACATAGATTGAACAAGTACATAGTGAATCTCGTACTGTAGTGTAAATATTGAGCAAGCAGACATGAACTGGCTGAGAACTACAGTGCGACTGTTTAATGAAATATTGGCTTTTTTACTATTGTGTAGTTGTTAGTCGCTTTAATGTGGCAACACCGGTATAGCATTAAGCACATGCTTTGAGTGCCTTTATACTTGTGACGTCATAGAATCGCGACATTAAAAACTTTTGTCAAAACCGTCATAAACGAATCCACAAAACAATAAAAAAAAAAAAATAAGAACTCATTAATTTTTAATTAAGTTTCATTAATTCGCTAATTTAATCAATTGCGATTTCTTTCGTTTAGGATTTTTTCGAAGCCCCCTGTTCGTTGCGCAACTTCCAACGAGACATTTTTTCTATGTTTGACAGCAACTGTCCTCCCATTCACTCACTCTCGATGCGCTAACAATGCTCACAGTCTCGCACTCGCTTACTCTCCCACACCCGCAACACCAATTAATATTATTACTAAGTTAGTGCAGTCGCTCGCTTTCAAACGTATATTTTAGTTGTTCATGTTGTTTATATATAAATATTTGCATTTGTGTTTAATTTCTATTTGTATTTAGGCTAATTAATTATTTACCTGCTGCTGCGACTAATACACAACGATTTTGTGACTACAACAACTTAGTTACACACAAATATTTAGTAATTAAATATTGAATTTTGCCATTGACTTGATTGCCCTTAAATAGAGCGATCGGAGTGTGGGCGTAGAGTGAATGAGATACTCTAAATTGAGTGCTCATTAATATATACAAAGGCAAAGGCATTCAAAATAAATGTTTTCTTTAAAAACCTCAGGTGCTTTTATTGAAAGCGATACTTAAGCGATTAAATGTATTTGGCTGGAAGCTTAAATAAGCCTAAATCGTCTGCTGATAAATAAGCGCTAATGTAAAAAGTTGGATTAAAATTTTAAAATCAAAACTTTTAATTGAATAGTTTATAAATTAGTGCTCATTTAACTTTGATTTAATGAGATAACAATTTATGCACAAATGTTTACCAATGTTCCCCTTCCCTTATTTCGTATATTGTTCGCTTTAAGTGGTTTCTATTTCAACAGCAATTAAATTACCGCTTATTCACATCGATTTTATCACCAACATGTTTACATAAATTTACACCAGTTTTTTTTACCATATCACGCTGACTCTCTTTTAAACAAAAAATCAAATTTACTTTAAATTTGATCTCCGTTAACAAAGTGTTAGACTTATATTATGAGTTGTATGTGTTGTATTCATTCAATTTAAATTAAGACCAGTCTATGCAGGTTTTGAAAATGCCATATGCATCTACCCCTCTTTGATATTGATTTCAGTTTATACAGAAACTCGATTCCCGCTTTTTCACATAGATTTTATAACCAATATGCTTACATAAGAAAAATTGTTGGTCGTAAATGATAAGATCTATACCTTCACTATGTATAGAAAATCACTAGATTATACCAGTTTTGTATTCTGTAAGTATGAGTTTTTAAATGTGCATACTTTGCATTAAGAAAGTGTACATTTCAAATGCCTTTTTTACAGAATGCAGGGCCTAGTTTCAAGAAATTATTTTACATCTACCCTTTTTATACGAAAATACATTTACAATTAAATGTCGTTTTCCATTAATTGAACAAAGAACGTTTGTAAGACGCAAATCTGCATTCTCAAAGTTGTATAATGCTTCAATACATTAGACCAGTTTCAAATAAAGTATACCAGTCGTTCAAGGGTGATTCTGCAGGCTTGGCCTTTGTACTTCGCATACACTGTAAAATTTGATGATAAACCTGAATTCGCTACTTGAACCTCAACAACTGACTTTCGGCCCTTTGACTTGCAACCAATTTGCTAGCGTCCTCCAAATTGCACAGCTCAATCAATTAACTTTGAACACAATAAAAACTTAAAATTACAATGATTGACAAGAAAATTAAATATTACGCTTGTAAAGAAGCACCTAATGAACCGGCGGCCTTGTGTTGTTAACTTTTTGTTTGTGTAATTTTGTTGCTTTTTATGTGCGGTGTTTATTTTTTTGTGTGTTGCATACAACTTTTTTAGTACTACAAAATTAGTGGCATATGTTGCAACTTCAACACTTTCGGCTGTCAAAGGGATAACATAAATGTTTCTTTTTTTAGAACTCACATGCGAACATGTACCGATTGAGTCATAAAAACATACAATTTTTTTATAACCGAACAGTTTTACTTTTATTGCAATATGTAAAATATAAAAATTAATAGCCAGCGAAAACCCTATAAAATTGTTTTGACTCTAAAGAGGAGCTGTGTTGGCCGCTCTGCTAGTATGTGGAATATCAATCAATTACATTTACTGAGTGTATATATATAATTACTTTAACAAAAACTTATTCGAATTATATAATATATATTATATATATATATACTAGAAGACCCGGCAGACGTTGTCCTGCCCTAAATTTGGCCTATCTGCATACATTATAATAAGCTTTTTCCGTCTGACTCTGCCCTCCCCCCTCTTCACTTTTTCCTAATCCTTTTATTCACTCCTCCTTCCGTCTTTTTCGCTTCATCTATCTCTATCTTCGTCTCATTCTATCTCTTTCTCAATCTCCTTCTCTTTTCTGTTCTCTCAATTTCTTCTCATTCTTCTGCATCCCTTATTGCCTGTCCCAGAGGGTGGTATGTATTTTATTCCAGTCCCACTCCGAGTCTCAGTCCCAGTCCGTCTCTGGATAATATATTACTCTGTACTAAAGCACTCATTAACAGCTTTCATTTGATATCCATATTGTATAAACACTATCTAGGCATTCACTGGCCCACGTTTTGGCCTATATCTCGAGACCCTAGTCACCCAGTGGTATGAAAATTACCCTCTACACAACTAAAGAATCTCATGAATTAACCAAAATGTCATAGTACCTCTAAATCGCGGGCCCCCTCAGAAACCCACCCTCTCGGCGGGCCTGGTGATGTGCTATACTTGATATCATTCGCTATTTTTTATTGGTAAGCACGTTGTTTAATTAAACACCAAGCAATTACACGGAAGTATATCCGCACCACCTGAAAATATGAGTGCCACATCGTATACGTAACATTTTATTATTACGTATAAAGAAATAAAAAAATTTGCAATAAAATAATATTGCGACTATAAACTGAGATATAACCTATCCTATCTCTCAAGTTAAATCAAACTACACACGGGGTGCAAAACAAATTTAAAATCGGTTCAGTAAGTTTAGGAGTCCATCGTGCCCAAAAATGTTGTGACACGTGTTTTTTATATATTAAGATATATATACATTATATTAAATTTTTGTCGATTTGTTAGGTTAGGTTTAACTGGCTATTCCTTGAGGACCTCATACACACTGAATGAGTCCATATAAATTTGCTCGACGACCAAACCTATCAGCAGCCAGGACATAGTTATGAAATAACTCCACCTTGTGGAATTTGTTTACCTCCGGGTCAGCACAGTGTACCGCAGACCCTACCGCTAGTATTACTGTTGAACCATCGCTATACACGTGCATCGCATGGTCTGCGATTTGAGCGCCTATGCGCCAACCTTCTACCTTCTACCTCGCTGTAAGAGAACCATCAAAGCACAAGTAGGGAAACATCCAATGGGAAGGAGAGGGCGATGTACTCCACGTACCCCACAGCATTCGCTTATATGCATAAAGTGCCATAGGTGCCTTCTTCACTCTCTCCTTCTCGTTGAGCTTTCACCACAACTTACTGTGTAGATTGATTCCTAGATATTTGGTACAAGGTTTCTCCAGCAAGGTCACCTCTCCTAGCTTGGGTCTTGGCCAGTTCTGGATCTATACCATCTAGTAAATAACACGATATACGTCTTCTCCGCGTTGGCGCTCAACCCGACATTAGCTGCTCAGGTATGTATATCCGATTCATCAAAGAACTAATTGTTGGAAACCACTTTCCGCTTATGACAGCAGCAACGTTATCTGCGTACGCCATAAGCTTGACGGTTCCTCGTAAAACCGCCTGAAAAGTTGCTTGATAACCAACGTCCACAGCAGAGGGGATAATAACCCGCCCTGCAGCGTTGTCGACTCGTACGGACGTTTAAAATTTTTAACACGCTTATATAAGATTCACTTGTCTATTTCTGAGTATGTTAATCTTCTTTAAAGTAAGAACCAAGGCTGATTATTTTTAGTTTATGCCACTAAAAGGGTACTCGGTTTAAAAAAATACAGGGATCCGAAAAAGTGCTGGCTTATAAAAAGTTCCGAGATCTAAGAAGGTGCGCCCTGTTGCAAAGAAGTTGATGGTTCTTAAAAAGCACTCGGTCCTGAAAACGCACCTGGAACCGGGTACAAACACATGATTCTAAAATAGCGACTGGATTCGGAAAAGTACCCGGTTTTTGAAAAGTACCCCGTTTCGAAAAAGTGCACAGTTTTAAAAAAGTATCCGGATCCGCAAAAGTACCCGGTTTTTTAAAAGTACACGGGTGCGAGAAAGTATCCGGTTCTAAAGCAGTGACCGGTTTTGAACAAGTACCCGGTTCTAAAGCAGCGTCCGGTTTTGAACAAATACCCGGTTCTAAAGGAGTGTCCGGTTTTGAACAACTACCCGGATCCGAAAAAGTACTCAGTATTTGTTAAGTACTCGTGTTTAAACCAAGTTTGACAAGGGTTGACAGAAAAAGTTCCAATATATATCAACTTTCTAGAAAAGCTGTGAAATAATGTTATAAGAATCTTCACATGTGCTTCCATATCTCAACATAACGCAACACCACAAGCAAGCCATCACAGTAAAATTGTACCTACCGAAACCCAAAATACCACCTCAGACTTAAATTTCATTTTCTGAGCAAACATTTTTGACTGCCTCTACGGTTTTATGTTAAGTATGAGTCACTGAAGACGTATTTTAAGTCAAATATACGTATGAAACAAAAAAAAAAAAAAATAAAACATCTAAAGGTCAACTAACGAAGCTATGAACTATGCAACGCCGAGAGCAAATATTTACAACTTTGCAACTCATCATCTTAGTGGCCAAAGCTGTGAAAATAATTATCGTCAACTTGAATACTAAAAAAAAAAAAAAAAATAAGACCAAGTGAAAATCGCTAAAATTGAAGTACCCAGCAAGCAAAGGCGTCAAGGACGTTGGTCGCATAAAAAAAAAAAAAAAACGCAAAAAAAAAAACAAAAGAAAATATTTGACGAAAATAAATTTTGTTTTTTCATTTGTTGCAAGTTGCTTTTCAATGCAATTGCTGTCTGTAACTCTTGCAGCCAATTGCAACTGCGGTAGGGCCGATTGCGTCATTCACTCGCTGTCATTGTGTCACAGTGGCATTGCTTAGCGCACCGTTGGTTACGTCAGCTTCGCGTTAGCTGTATAGGTAGCCAAGAAGCAGACAGGCAAACAATCAGCGCGACAGTAAGTCAGTAATTCGTTACACCCGCAGCGCTGACAATTAACCAGTTAAGTCATTCAAGTGTTGCCACAAATCGCTACTGCAACACTTAATCGCCTGCAACACTTTGCAATTATTGTTTGCATTTTTTTTCATTGGACACGATTTTAAAATTTTCGGCGAAATATAACAAAAAAAAAAATTTAAGTACAAATAGGAAAAATAAACAAAAATATGATTTTGTGAAGATGTTGCAAGACGTTGTGTATGAGCGGGTATTGACAGAGCGGAATTAAGTTGCTGTTATTTGAATTAAAGCTGGAAATTGAAGCTCTAAAATAAGTTGAGGTATATGAAATTGTAAAGTCTATTAAAATAAAATTTAGTCTCGTATAGCTTAGGTTAGGGTAAGAGGGCGTGCGTGGGAATTTACCACTCGGAGACATTTTTGTCCATTGTAAGTGCCCTCAGTGAGTGCCGGACGGTAGCACATTCCTCCAACCTTATAACTTCTCAGTGGTTCTCAATGAATCACTTGGTTTCTCTGATGAATTTGGGTAGAAGTGAAAGAACCACCTTCCCAACCTCTGCCAGACTGTCAAAAATTCTTGCGTCCAGAAATCTGAGTCGTCTTGTTTGCAGTTCTGGACAAAGGCAGGCAGAGGGATGAATAGGACCTTGAAATATTGCAATTATTATTTCATATTTATCGATTTTTCCAAGGAGATAATCCAGCGGTGGTCGTACTGAGCTGTCCGGGATATATGGTCTGCAAATTCATTCTTTTCAATATGTTGAGAACTCTTCTAAACGGCGATAAAATATACCAAAATTAATCTGGTTGGCATTGAGCAGGTTAGACAACTACCAAGTACACAAAGGACTTAACTTTGTTTCGGAACGTACTGGATCTATATCCGGCTTATAAACATCAATACCGATAACACTATCCAAAACCTTGGATCTTTGAAACAACAACCACAAGCCTTGTCAGGTCAGTAAATTAAATAATCTGATGAACAAATGATCTAATGAGCGCCCACGCCATTGCTCTTTTGGCTCCGTATGGCTTCCAACAACATCACTATGGCTCGGACTGGTTATACAATGCTTTGAAATTTAAAGGAATTTCAAGTTTTGAATTACGTTAATTTCGGCCGCTCACAAAATCTAACGAAGGGCATGAAAATCGATCGACATTCATTCACTGCGTTGCAAACGTATAAAAGAAAATTTCAAAGTACTTCCGCTCAACCGAAGACAGTCCCTTCCCTTGCTTGTTTTGTGTTACTGTTTGCAATTTTCTGCCGTACTTTTTCACTGTTTAGTATACAATACATAATACAGCAACAAATTGCAGCATACAAGTAGTTCTCACCGTCCATCCACATATGACGATCATATAGCCGTCACTTCATTATGTGTCAATCGAATGGCAACATAAGTTTTTGAATGCACTAAAAATCACTACAAAAAAACCTTAAACTACTTCATTACATTTTATAGTTTTAATAAAGCAACAACAACACTTTAACTTACATGTATGCAGCGTCGATGAGTTTAATAATTTTTCTATAAATTTTAATGAAGTTTGCTTGCAGAAAATTTACGCTAAGGGCTATTGGCAATCGTATAATTACAGCCTTTCACAACCTCAGGCATCGTCGTTGATGTGAGAGACCCATTTGTGTTGCAATGTTGAATGTGCCGCAAAACTTTTGTTCAAGGTCGTTAGCTATGTAAAGCAAGAGTTTAGAAAAAAAACCTACATACATGTGGGTATGCAAAATTTTAAATTCGTAACAGTTTTCCCGAATTGTGTTTAGTTTTTTGTTTTGCTTATTTTGCGAGTTGAGCAATTTTTCATGCGAAGAAAAGTTAGCCACAACAAGAAAAGTGCCTGCGGCAAGTTTCGTTGGGATTAATAAACGAGGAAAGTGAATTACGTACTGACATTGAGCTCTTGCTAGCCTTTGTCATGAATGCTGTGAAAAGCAGAGTTGCTGGAAAGCAGCAAATTGAGTGCGGCCGTTGGAAAATTTAGAAAATAAAATTGCGTTGGAAGTGTTCAAGACACTGCTGAATACGGAAGTTTCGATTAAAGAAAAAAATATAAATCTTAAAGTTTAAATGTTGCAGCATTCGTATTCCTTCACAGATAAGTTGCGAGACAAGTCGCAAGATTTGGCTTTGCGCAAGCAACTGTTTTGTTCGCGTACAATAAGGTGTATATGTCTTTACAAAAGTAGTTACAGCTGGTATAAAATTAAATGAATTTTATCTCTTAATGAGTTCGAATGTTCTGCAAATGGAAAGCTAAAGTTAAAATTGAAATAAAAAAAGGTCAGAAAACTGGTATACAATTTTCATAATAAATTTTCGATATATTTTTTGGTAGAAATCATGATACTTTATTTACAACTAATTATTGAATACGTTTTAACTTAAAGTTTATATATAAAAAATATGTAAGCAACGTTATACCAGTTTTAGAAACATATACATACTTAACATTAAATAGATCCCTAAAGAAGAAGACGTTAGGTAAACGTCTGAACGCGTCGGGAACAACAAATATATCCTTGTTTAATTTATGGCCACAAATGCTCAATTTATTAAACCAAACATTTATAAATTGGCCCAACTAATATAACATGATACTTTTATCTAGAACTAATTTTCTACAAATGAAAAGCTAATATTAAAATTATAATATAAAAAAATGGTAAGAAAACTGGTATAAATTGTTCATAATAAATTTTCGATACATTTTTTGGTAGGAATCATATTACTTTTTTTTTTTTATTCATATTACTTTTATTTAGAACTAATTATTGAATACGTTTAAACCTAAAGTTTATACATAAAAAATATGTAAGCAACTTTAGACCAGTTTTAGAAACACCATCTAAGAATATCTGTTTTACTATAAATTTCTATGTACCTGAATAAACAAAAAAAATAACCAGCAAAAAGTTTAGACGCAAAAAAAAAATTAGACATAAAAACGTATATCCTGCTGGTATAAACCAGTTTTAGAAACAGCTTCTGTAAATACTTGTTTTAACATATACTTCTATGCACCTGAAGAAAAAAGTTTGGAGATGGATGTTTTTTAAATAAACTTTATTTGTTTATATATCTCTTTTTATACCATTTTTATTGTAAAATTTAATTAACTTTCACAATGATCTATTTTTAATTTTGTCAATTAAATCATGCAAATTACATTACAAAAATAACAACCTTTCTCCAAGATCAGCCTGTTCAAATATAAAACTGACACAGTAACAAAAGAAATTTATAGAAACAATTGAACATAAAGCTTTCTTAAACGTATCAAAGATAGCCAGAAAATAATTTTTTGAAAATCAAAAACTGGTATAAGAACTTCCCACACTGGAAATTTTTTTTTAATTCCTGAGTCGTGGAAGTGTGCCATAGTTAAGCCTGTTCCTAAAAAAGGGTCTGCGAGCTCAGTCACTGATTATCGACCCATAAGCATTCTACCAGTACTATCTAAAGTTTTTGAAAGGCTGTTAGCAGATCAAATCAACTCACATATTTCGAGGCATAATCTACTTTCGCCGTACCAGTCGGGTTTTAGAGCCAATCACAGCTGTGAAAATGCATTACTAATAGTAATCGATGATATCCGAATACCCTTCGATAATAAACAGCTCACCCTGCTCTGCTTACTAGACTTTTCAAAAGCTTTCGACTCTGTCGACCACGAGTTGCTCTTTTATAAGCTACAGCTATACTTCGGATTTATTAAAAGCGCCTTGATGCTAATGGAGATTTATTTACCTGAAAGAGTTCAATTTGTCAACACAGGAAGTGAAGTGTCGGGTATGAAAAACTTAATCCAAAGTGCTCCGCAGGGCTCCATCCTTGGGCCCTTATTATTTAGTATTTTTATAAACGACATACTTTCAGTGTGTGAGCACATGAGCATGCATGCGTATGCAGATGATATACAAATGTATTTATCTGGTAGTTTTGCGAACCTAAGCACACTTTGTGTCAAAGTAAATAATGACCTATCATGCGTGCAGTACTGGGCCAATAGTAATGGTCTTTGCCTTAATGCTAATAAATCGTTTGTATTACCTATTTCTAAGAAAAAGGTCGTCCATGTACTAACTCCTACTATATGCATTGGTAATACTGCTTTACAAAATGTTACTAAAATCACGAATCTGAGTTTCGTAATTAAATCAAACCTAACTTGTATTGACCACATCAACTCTGTTGTTGGTAAAGTGTATGGTACATTGCGCAATCTGAGACAATCTGCACCGTTTACGCCTCCTCAAATTAGAAGAAAGCTTGCCGTACAGCTTATATTGCCAATAATAACCTACTCTGAGCTAGTTTACAACAAACTAGATTCGTGCTCTGCACTTAAAATTGAGATTGCCTTTAATCAGGTAACTCGCTACGTATTTGGGTTACGCAGGTTCGATCATATTTCTGCGTGGAGGTTTCAACTCTTAGGATGTGACATATTCGCCTATCAGAAGGCTAGAAGTGTAATCTTCTTGTTTACGTTGATTTCTACTAAATCCCCACCGTACTTATATGAAAAACTCACATTTGCTAGATCTCTCAGGTCATGTAGTATAGTTGTACCCAACTTCAATTTTGTTGTCTCTACAAGGCTTTTTTTCGTCAACACCATTCGTATATGGAACTCAATTCCAGCTGCAATAAGGAACAATGTAAACCAAAGCAATCATAAGCGCATTCTTTTCAATTATTTATCTTCACATTAATTTTAAACTGACCTTTTTTTTTTTTGTATTACTCAATTTTTTCCTAAGTCGTCTACTTTAAGTATAGTTTTAATTGACTGTCTTTTATATGTCTGTTATATCTATATGTATTTTATATCATTACTACTGTACTTTATATAGCGTCATTAACTTTGGTTAACTTTAGTAATACTGTGTATCGCTTTTTTTATCCCAGAATTTTATTCAATATAGTTAAATACATATCTATGACACTGTTTGTTGTACTATAAAAGATATATTATATTACTGTACAACGCAATTTCTAATAAATTAATGAAATGAATGAATGAATAAAAAAATGTTTTTTTTTATTGGTATAGTTCTTTCTTGATTTATTATATATTTCGACAAACTGATACAATCATTTAAGCTGGTATCCATTTCTTAAAATTGGTCAAATTACTAATTTGCTTTAATATTTTTAAACTGGTGTAATATTTCTTTTTTTAATAATGATATTTTCAAATTGTATACACGTAAAACTGGCATAAATAATCTTGATATATTTCTTCACATTAAATGGGGTTAAATTTGAAAAAAAAAAGAACGCATACTCCCCAGGGAAACGCGAGTCACTCTAGCTCAAAATCGATCTGGATACTGTAACAGGTTAAACCCTTACCTATCCAGAATCAACCCCAACATACAAAATGTATGTTTCGCTTGCAACCATCTCTTTAATTCTAATATGGAACCAACGCCACTATCATCCCTCTCATTATGGTCCACCCCTGTTGAAACAGCAAATTTCCTTGAACTTCCGTTAGGGGATATTGATGACAATTTGTGATCGGTCGCACCTATTCGATGGGGCGAAGCACTGCTACAACAACAAAAACAGCATATATTTTTTCAAGCTGTTATAATTTTTTTTGGATTTTGTATGACTTTTTTAAAATTGGTATAACCTTTTTTTCATTTGGTATACATTTTATCAAACTGCTATAGTGCTTTTGAGCTGATATGCAAATCTGTTTTCTTGAAATTGATGTAAGTGTAGCTAGACACCTCGTTTAAACTTAAATGAAACTTTTTTGGGAATTTTGAATGTTGCATAACTTTCTTGCACCTGGTATAATTTTTCTTGATTTTGCGTAGATGTTTTAAGACTGGTATCATTTTTTTAAACTGTTATAATTTATCCGATTTGGTATACCTTTTCAAAACTGGTTCGAATTCTGTGAAGACCAACAACAAAAACATTCAAAAAAAGTTGTCTAAGCAGCGTCGCCTCTCGGCGGTGAATTTGAAACAATCCATTAGGAGTCGGCTTAAAACATGTGAGAAGCTCGGCCGTAATCTCCCCGGAGGTATATCGCGCCTTGTATTCATTTTGTGTTTATATTTTTTGAGCTTGAATAGATTCAATTGGCTTATTTCTTCAAACTAGTATAAGTGAAGCTGATATACATTTCTCAAGCAGGTATAAATTAAACTGGTGCAAATTTGTTTACGCAAAAGTGACAAAATGGCTTAACCAATCACAAGTATGAAAATTCATGATTGTTTTATTTAACTGGTATAAAACGATGCGGTATAAATTCTTAAATTACAACTGAAAGTTCAATAAACCGGATTATTATTTTTTGAATATTTTGTCTAAAAATATCTGATCTTAAATTGGCATAACTCTTCCATTTAAAAACGGTACCAAAGATGTTCAAATAATAAGAGACGCCACTCATTACTTTGTTAAAGTTTTCGTTATGATAGTCGCAGGGCTTTTTTTGGGCGAGATGTGCACAAATGTCTTCTATACATTTTCGTGGGGTATTTGTGTTTATTTTTCCGACTGTATTTAATTAATTAATTAATTCTCTCTCCAAAGATCACATTTACATAAGGTGCTTACACGGCATGGATAAATGCGAGACAATTGAAAATGTCCCTCTTGGAAGACAACTTGATGTGATTTTTTAAATTTCCAGCGAGTTACTCGCCACTCGTAGCAGATTGGTGGCTCTTATTATATTTATGTGCTATATTCCTTACATTTAAAGTCACCTATAGCCCTTTAAATCACATCAAGTTGTAACTCCTTTTTCTACTTAACGCTCTTCATTTATGCACCCTACCCAAGAAAATCCACACACATATGCATTCAGTCGAATTCAGCATTCAATTTATCCAATCACACTTATGGACTTAATTTACTCACGAAAATTCTCATTGAACTCCGGAATTAAGAGCAGCAGCGAAAAAAATATATAAAAAAATTGCTACAAGTGAGCTAAAAAAAGCAATGTGAAAATGCGTGCGGAATACGAAAAGCAAAACGAAAAAAGCAGTAAAAGTATGTGGCTAAAATGTGGAAAATGTGCGAATGATTGTGTCTGGCTTTGGTGCGTCCTTTCTAGTTGACTGTGGACAGTTGGCGATAAAATAGATTTCATCACTTAATCTACCCAATATCGTATGGACGTACATATGTGCACCTCGCCATGATTGTGGAATCAATGAACTGCAATAATAACGAAAATGGCTTCCGTTTTGTCAGAGACCGACTGCGGTGCGAATGCAAGTGAATAGGACAAGCGGTCAAAGGAGGCAAATAAATCGAACAGAGCTGAACAAAAGCGCGAGGCAAATGAGTAAAACGTTAAACCCACAATGCCAATAAATGGGAATGCGAGAAGGTGAGTGAGACGGAAGGAAGCCAGAATGCCACTGAATACGAGCGGAAAGCAGCAGGCGACTTTATTTGCAAGTAAAAGCATAATGCGCCCATGAGTAGACAATGTAAAATTGAAATGCGAATAAAGTCGCAAAGAACGATTAAAATTTTATAGGTGCGCCATTAACGCGGATAAATGAAAATAAGTGCGTACATATAGATAGTTTTGCTTGCGTTTGGTCATTAGAGAGGAGAGTAAACTAAAAAAAATGTAATTTTCATAAATAAACAAAACATTATTCCTACTTTAACATTTTGAGTTGTTTTTTCACTCAAATGGTTCCAAGAAAGTAGATTTTCTTGCTCCAAACATTTTCTCCTTTTTGTTATTAGATATTATAATTTTTTATTTAATTTTATTTCCAGAGTTTTTTTTTATCAATTTTATATTTTTTCGGCAATTATGTTTTTAAAGCATTTTTTCTTCAGTTTTCTTGACAATTTTTTTTTTCAAATTATTTTTTCAAGTATTATGATTTAAAATATAAGAGGTACTTGCTCCAAAAAGTCTTTTGTAGTAAGTTTTTTAAGTATTTAATCTTTTTAATTTTGTTAAAAATATTTTTTATATTTTTTTTTTTCAAATTTATTTCCAGTTTTTTTGTTAAACAAGTAAATTTTTTCTGTTATATATACATTTTTTTTTTCTAAACACTTTTTTTTGTTTTTTGGTTTTCGCAGTTTTGAAATGGCAATTTTTCTTGATTTAAACAATTTTCTATTTTTATCAACTTTTTTTTCTTTTCAAACAAGTACATAGTAGTTTGCTTTACTGTTTTTAAAAACTATTTCAGTCACTTTTTTTTTAATTTGTTTTCTGATTTAAAAAAGGATTTCTTACAATAAAATTTTTTTTTTTAATTTTACATCCCGAGTTTTATATATATATATACCTTTTTAATTAATACCCCAAGTTTACAATATTAAATAAAAAAAAAATTCGAGTTTACTGATTTAAATTTTTTCCCCAAAATAATTTTCTGTTTCATTTTTATTTGTTAATTAAATAATTTATTTGATTTATATTTTTTATTTTTTTAGGTTTCTGATTTAATTTTTTATTCATTTTCTAATTTTATTTTATTTATTTGTTTTTTTGTTTTTATTTTTATTATAGTTTTTTTCCCTTCCAAACAATATATATATATTTTTCCAATATTTTGCTCTTTACAAAAAAAAAATTTTTTTTTTAATGATTTGATTTTAATGTTTTCTTCTCTAAAAATTATTTCCTTATCCGCATTATCCAATTTTTTTTCTTTGGTCCAAAAAAACAACAAAATATTTTTTTATTTTTACAAAAAAAAAAAAAAATTTGGTGCTTCACACTGATATGCATACATTGGGTCTATGTAAATTAAATCGCCAAAAATTATACAGAAAACACAAATTGAGTGAATATAAAGAAAAGTGAAATAAATTGAATTGAAGCCATTGAGCAATTGAAAATTTGCGCATATGCCAAGCAAGGATAATGAATATGTAGTCAAGCATTACAGCGAAGCGGCCATTTAGTATGTGCACACGGGCTGTGTGGCCAGGCCTGAAATATTTACCATTGCAACAAAAAAGTGAAGTAGTTTGGACGGCAGACAAAAAGATAGCCTCGTGCTATACATTAGTTCCAGAGCGTTTGTACGCCCATTTACTTATCTTGCCATTCACGTAAAAACCATCGCTTCTTCATTCATTCCGGTAAGCCGCTTTTGTTGCAGCACACACACACACAACCAAACACGGGCACGCGTACAGAATATATTTTTTCATGCTCATGCCTTGAGGCAAAAAAAGCTCTGTAAAATTGCCGTAAAATTTTAGAAATTTATTCAAGTCCTTTTTTACCTGCGTAGAAGCAGAAAATTTCATAATCAAAGCATACGCGCAAATTGGCTGAAAAATGCTGGCAAGGCCAAGTCATGCAGTCTGTTAACTGGTTGGACGTTTAGCATGCACAAATTCTTTTGAAAACGTTTTTTCTTAAAAAAAAAAAAAAAAATTGTAATAAATAAAAATAGTAATGCCTAATTCCAGCATTGGGTAAAAGTTTGTGCACAAAGTTTTAGGCGCCATTTAATGCTTGTTTGCTTGGTTATGTTGACCACGTAAGCTCATATTTTCACTGTGACAAGCAAAACAAAAAATAAAAAATAAAACAAGCAATTTGACAGCTCACATATTTCTTTGAATTATGCGCCTATACAGGATTGTAAGCAAATATTTTCTCTGCTTCTTGCTTTGGTATATTTTCCGACAACTAAAAATATTTTACTATCGCTTTTTAGGCGCGTGAGCGTTGCATTTCGGCTGATAAGAAATTTTTAGTGCACATAAATCTGATGGGCACATACGTGAAGTAAATACTTATGCCGTATATAGGCAACATGCTAGTGATACTTAATTGGTATAATATGCCTGTGGCAGCACGACAAGGTTGACAGAGCTCGGTTGAATGAGTTAAACTTTTCTCAATTGAAAAATATTGTAAAAATAAGGTAGCATGACTTAAGTTAAGGATCAGCAATCTACTTTTGAAAAGATCATACAATATTTGAAATCGATATAAAAACTGATAAGAAAACATAAACTTGTATAAAATATCAACTGGTATAAAACTAACAGGAAATTTGATATAAAAATTTAAATAAATTTGAGTTAAGAAAAAGTAAAGAGCACCTAACAAAGTAGCACTAAACAAGGCTTATCCAAATGGTGATTGGTTAAATAAAAATATGTTAATCTGGTATAAATTTGAAAATTGATAAATAAAAGTAATTTACGATAATACTTTCGAAAAATTTACAGGCTGGTATAAAGTGGGTATAGAAATATTAAACATTTAAGAAAGTATAAAATACCACTTTTCCACCTCTACTTGCAACGCTGGTTTATAACCGACCTAATACTGGCAAACACTGCGAGTGTATTTTAGCAATGAAAAGCTGCTCAGCAAAAAATCATCTAACTTGCAGAGGCTGATCGTAGTCGGCATAAAACAGGTAAGTCCCGTCCCGCCCATTTTTAGGAAAAATTGAAAGGAGTACGACACAAATTGGAAGAGAAGCTTGTCCTAAAATCTCTTCGGAAGTTATAGCGCCTTACATTTAATTATTTGTTTATGCCACAAAAACTTGTTATCAATGCTTCTATATAGTACACATAATTGAAGTGTAAATAATACAAAATTTTAATTCGCTTCCAAATAATTTTGGTATTTTTTTTTTTTTTCAAAAACTGGTTAAGGTCTTATTTGAAGAAGTCAATATGCAAATGCATATTAGATCACTAAACCAAGTTAATTTAACTAGTATAAGAATGTGTGTAAAAAACCGTTAAAACTGGTATAAACTAGAAGATCATATAAAGCTGCAAATTTTATTCAAAATTAGTTTCTTATGTAAACTGGTATAATACAATATTGCTAAAGTAAAATAGACTTCAATACTAATTTGGCAAATTTTTTAAAAACCTGTATAAGCCCAGTTCAAACGTTTTTAAAGGCATTAAAAAAGCCGAAATTAATAAAAGCTATGCTTAGAAGACAATATAGACTTAATATAGCTTGTATGAAAATTGGCATAATATATGGATAAATATTGGCATTATCCTAAAAACCGAGTTCTGAAATATAACTCGCCTGCATGAGCTGTGCTGCTAGGAAAATGGTGCACACAAATGCAAAATAACTGATAACTGAATAAGAAAAACTGGTATAAATTGGCCTTGAAACTAATGCCGGTTTCATTTTTGGCGCTTTCTTCCACTCTCAGTGTCTGTTTTCTGAAATACGTCAACTGGCGCTCTGCAGAATAAATAATAAATTTGTAAGTTATGATATTCCTTTTCATATTCAGTGGCAAAAATTTTGGGAAAGGAATACTTGAGAAGGCTAAGAAAAATTAACACTGCGACTTTATTTACAGAAAGGAAAACGCCATAAATCACACATAATCCAAAAGTTACTTGGTCTAAAACTTTGACAAAGATATATAAACAAGCAAGTTTATAGTCGTTTGGCAACTAAGGCTCACTTACTTATTTGTAACTAGAAATACGTATACAAACCTTAGACAATTTTGAAATTTTTGACACCTGTCTGAAAATGTAAAAATTGGTAAAAATTTATCTCATGACCAAATTATAATACTTCCATGCAAATCTCAAACAAAGCTATAAATTGTGCTGTAACCAAAAAATTGAAACTGGTATAAACCATTAGGAATCTGAGTTTGACTTCGAGACAAATATATCAGAAATGAAACCGTGAAAAAGCATTAACACTTAAATATAAAAAATTCTTTAGAATGGGAACAGAAAATCTGTTGTAATGAAAATATATAAGGACTGACATTAAATAACGTATTGTGGTCCAAAAAAACTGGTATAAAAGTGTTAAAGATACAAATATATAAACACGTCAGTACACGTTAGTCACGCTCAAACACAACAGCACAAATAGAGAAATAAAATTAAAAGCAATCCAAGGACTTTGTATGAAATTTCCTCACACTCCTCACTCATTTTCTAAGTCTTCGTCTACTTCACCTTCCCACTTTATTTGCTTGTCGTTATTGACAATTTTTACTACATTCCAGCACGAAGCATGGCACATTTTTCAGCTTCATTTGGCCAACGCTTATTCAATGCTATTTGATGAATTTGTTTTCATTTGTTGCAAGGACACTTGCCACATGTCAGTTGGAAATTGTCCCATCGCTGCTTTTATCAGTTGGGGTATTATTGATGTTAGAATTGATGTGGCAAATTGAGTGAGGACATTTTTTACATTTTATTTTAGATTTTTTATTTTTATTTTTTCAAATTAATATTGCAGATAAGTAATTGGTGGTAGTGAGATAAAGAAATATATATCGAAGGACAACTGAGGGTCATTTGTCTTAAATTAAAGTAGACCAGTTACTTTATTAAAGTATTTGATGGCATTATAGTAAAGCATAATCTAATCGCCCTCTCTTTCGTATAAAATCTTACTCAAAATCGTGTTTCCTATGATTGCCAAGTCCCTCTGCCAAGCACAGCGACTTTCCTTTAACAGCAGTTTTTCAGTTCCTTTTTAGTTTTTACTTTTGTTTCCTTTTTTGTTGCTCCTCCGGCCTATGTCACATTTGATTACTCACCACTTTTTTGTGCTCTCTCCCCTACCAGCTGGCGGCATATATACGCTGCAATTTCTAGTTCTCTTTTTGCAGCATTATTTCTTTGAAGCGTAAACTCTAAAGCTTCACGAAATGTCACGAAAATTAAATGAAACCCCGTAGGAAATCCAATTGCATAAACGAGAGTTATTTTGGATTAAGTTGCTGCTATGCTTCGACTACTTATTTAAAACTGCTTTCAACTTTCCACTTTTTCATAGAATTAGCAAAAAAATGCAGTTTTTTTACTAACTAGTAGTAGTAGTAGTATATATTTATTTTAACAAATCAGAATACAGCTTATGACTAAAGCTACTATTAAAATCAAACAAACAAACATGCGTGTCGCATTGCATGTTAAATAAATTGCTTACAAGCTATGAGAATTCGTTTAATATTAAGTTCCTGAATTTAATGCTGTCTGCAAAAAACTTGACAAGAGAGTCGAAATTATATCCATTTAAAATAGCAATGACCTTTGTCATATCTAAAGTTCTTTCCCCAAAATAGAGCATACGGATATTGTTATATATAGGACATGAACCAATAAAGTGATAAGCGTCTTCTGCCACCTGCAAGTTACACACTGTGCAAAATGGAGACGATATGTTTTTGCAAGCTCTTGCGTTTAGGTTCAGCAAACCTCCCCTTGCACGTAGAATTAAGCTAACGGCATAAGCAGTGAAATCATCCGTAAAATATGAGCTCTCTAATGGCACTAACATAGGGTACAGATCGTGGGTAGTAGACTTTTGAGCCATTTCTAGGAACATACTCGTATTACTCTCAGCAAGGCGATCTAAAAGCGAAGACGTGAAAACCTGAATATTAGCTATTGAAAATTCCGTAATGAAGGGTAAATTAACTCTGTTAGCGAGTTCTTTCCAAACGATTGCACAAGAGATCCCCAGCTTGGCTGTCTCCACTGCCAGGATGCGAGGTAGTCTGCCATGAGTAAGTCTGAGACAACGAGCAATATAAAGCATGTGTAGACGGAGCGTGTGTAAATATAGGGGTTGCCAACATATTTCCAGATGCAGCATGTGATTTGGCGTGTTAGAGGGAAGGAAAATCAGCTTTTTTATAAAAAATCTAAAGAGTTTCTCGACTTGGTCGAACTGGGCGACTCCCCATACTTGTGCGTTATAAAACATGATGGACCTGGAAGCAGCCTCAGAGATTTTTATTTTCTGGCTCAAACCACGTTGCGTTAATAGCGTTTTTAGCATCCACCAACTTTGAATCTAAGTGCTTAGTAAAAGATAACTGACAAGTGAGGAGAAGACTAAAGTATTTGTATTCGTTAACTATTTCAATGTCTTCGCTGCCATAACACCATTTCTAGGATTCAGGCATCCTACCACCTTTCCTAAATATCATGATTTTCGACTTGCTCAGGTTGACAGTTAGTGCCCATTGGCTACAGTAGTCGTAAAGGGAGTTTATCATTTCCTGAAGCTGTTCAGGAGATTCAGCAAGTAGGACCAAATCATCCGCATACATAAGTACCTTTAACTTACTGTTATCAACCATGACGCCCCCGCACAGAAAATCATTCAAGTCATTTAAGTATAAAGAAAAAAATAAAATCGGACTTAAAGGCAGCCTTGACGGACCCCGGGATTTACAGGGAAAGATTCGGACAGTTTGCCGTCGAACAAAACCTTACAAGATGTATTAGCGTAGATAAGACTCAAAATTTCAATCATATGAGTAGAAATACCATAGGAGGCTAGTTTTTAAAAGAGCATATTGCGGGGAATCGTATCAAAAGCACACGAGAAGTCTACAAAGAAGGCAAAAGTTCTTCTGTTGCGTGAAAAATTTAGATTGACAATACTTGAAAGCACAAAGATATTGTCTATTGTCGAACATCCCCTGCGAAACCCTTCTTGGGACTCATCCAAGATATTGTTACAATCGATCCAAGCATTTATGCGGTTCAGTAAGAGCCCAGAGAAGATTTTGTAGATAGTATCTAAAAGAGACAAACCTCTGTAATTTGTGGTAATGTTAGGGTCACCTTTTTTGAAAAAAGCGATCAAGACTGCGGAACTGAAAGAGGAAGGGATCTGCTTTCTCATGTATATCAAATTTAGAAGCGCCAGCAGTTCATTGAGGAAACATTGCGGAGCAAATTTATAAAACTCATAACATACGCCATCCTGCACTGGGGCTTTATTGCATTTGGTACTATCTATAACCATTTGAAGTTCCCAGTAGTCGAAGGGAGCATCAAGAAAGGGGTCAGTACGCTGACGCATAGCCCAGTGTATACACGAGTTAATGTTATGGCGAAAAAGAAGATCCTTGAAGTGGGAACAGAAATCATGGATTTGGAGGTTGGAGCTTACTTTACAGCGGACCTTTTTGAGAGAGTTTGCTAAACGCCACCAATCGCTTGAATTTCTAACAGTGTTCAGCTGTTCAAACTACTACTTTGTAGGCAGTTTACTACAAAAAAATTAGGATCACACGTTATTTACTAGTAGGATAGTCATGCCTCCCATTTGGACATCAACTAACTACAAACTGGCTGTTTTTAAGTTAACTTCAGTAAGTTCATTAAAAAAGTACTTTTTATCGCACCTACTTTCCCTATATATTGTTCTGGTTAAGTGGTCAGGTCTTTTAAGAGCTACGAACCTCAAACGCTTACCAAATGTCCAAAGTTGTTCGGAGATTTGCATTAGCGGCCCTTTTGTCCCCACTCCGATGGAGGAACTCAACACTAAGCTGTATCTACCACCACTAGTTTTGGTTGCGTTATTGCAGCCCTGAGGATAAGAGAAACTGAAAGTTAGAAGAATGGAGGAAGCAGTGATGATACGACTTCGGATACCCGGTCAAGGGGATATTGAAGGTAACTATAACGCTCATAAATATAACACTCAGTAGTAGTACTGCCGCTCAAACACTTCCCGAAAATGATTCGTTAGGGTACCAATGGCCTCTTTTTAATTCGATGCGAGTACGAACGCTATATGCAGGTCAAATATCCTTTGGTCAGCTCTTCCTATCTGCTAATCAACAAGGTTGGTTCGACCATCCTATGATAAGAGAACGCACGAATACTATTTTGAGCCTGAATAAGTAGTAGCTATCGTTTATCGTCCATGGTAAAAGTTCTCACTAGTTACTGGTCTAACTGGAACTCACGCTGCTAGGATGCGCTTCGAATCTTGTGAATTTTGTCCCAACTGCAGATGTATTGAAGAGGAGAAAAGCGTACAGCTTTTGTTATGCCACTGTCCGTAGAAGGAAGTTGACTGCTTTCGATCAACCGTTTTTCAATGATCTTTGCGAAAATATCGAATCTCAAAAAAAGGACATTAGTTAAATTTGCGACTCTAAAAAGTGGTTCGATCCGCGAAAGCTGGTACAGTAAGCGTTACATACTGTAATGGCATCTCAGTGGGTCCAATTGTGAGAAAGAAATGTCTCTGCCCTATCCTTTTAAACTTACCTAACCCAACTTAGTTACTTACTTATTTTGTCAACTAATTACAAACTGCTTATTTTGATGTGAATTTGTAGTTAGTTCACTGAATATTAGAAATATGGCATTTTTTTACGAAAAATATTTTTTCCGAAACAAAGGATTGACAATTTTTAAATGAATCCTATCTGAATTAAAAATCAGTCAAAACTTGGCCAATGGGTAGATAGAACATCCTGCCTATTTGCAGGAGACACTTAAAGGTAGCACGACGTGAAGTGGAAAAGCTCAGCCTAAATCTTTTCGGAGATATGTATATCGCGCTAAGCATTTACTTATTTTTAGTCCGAATTTCCAATTGGGGCGATTATGTAAAAAATCCCGTAGTTGAGGATATGCCATGCTGACATGTTTGACATAATTGACAGATATGTCAAGTGACGACAAAATGTGTGACATTTTTCCAACATTTTACACATATTGAATATTATGAATAAAAAAAAATTTTGCATGTAAAATTTTTTGTTTTCTAACTTCAAATATTGCTCTTGTCAAGCTGCTACATAGTTTACGTAATTCATGTAGTTCTAGTAGTTTTTGTTGTTGCTATTGTGATATGCTGTATCAACTTGATTGTGTCAATTTTGTAAGCGTTTGCTGTAACATTGTTCTCTTTGCTTTGGCTGATTGGTTGATTGCCAACAACACAGAGTTTTTCCACAACATTCTTATTGTTGTTAGTGCAGTTGACAACAATGTAGTGGCTGGTAAAAATTGATCCATTGGTGCAAAACAAAAACGAACTAACTTCACACATAGTGACTCCCCAAATGTATTCGCCAGTCACAGGCTTGTTTGAATAGAAGTGTTGCAGGGCAATTGAAATTTACACTTGGTCACTCCATGAATTGAATTTATATTCATAGTTCCATGTGAATGGATTCATGATGGCACAAATACAGGGTGACAAATATATGTGCATACTAGCTCGATTTATTTCTTTGTGATTACGGGTTTTTGTTGTTGGCCTTGTAGTATATTTGCCAATTGAAAGTGACAAGTTACAAAAAGCAATAAACGTATTCAAGTAGAGAAAGACTTTCAACAGAGATAAGCATTTTATCTTTAGAGGACATTGGATTCTCTTGAGTATATCAAATCGAAGCCTTCTCAGCACAGTTTAAAGAATCTTGTTTAAAAACAAACTGGTATAATTTTTTTTCGAATCTGGTAAATGAAATTGGACGCAGAAATGAAAATTTTGGTATGCAATGACGTTCAGAAAGAATTTTATGTATGACTGGGATCAAACTGGTATACAACTAGTTTAAATCGTACACGTGAAATTTGAATAAAGACTTGTATGGAGAAATATATAGGCAATTTTAAATTAATATTAATTTTTATGAAAGTATACATATGTATATAACTTTTTTATCCTTGTTTCAACATGGGTTTTTTCTTAAAACTAGATGTATAATAAAATAATCACCTGTAACAAGTTAGAGAGTTTTTTGTATATTCTCGGGTCATCCGCACAACAAAAATTTAATTGAAAGAATGTTTCCCAAGCAAGGGTTTTATAAAGTCAAAGCTTACGGAAAAGCAAGTAAGAGCATAATTTGTTTTAAGATGAATTGGTATAGTTCTTCTAAATCTGGTATAAACATATATCTGCCTCGAAATTGAAAATTCTGCTTAAAATAATATCTATTGAGAGTTTTAATGAGAAATTTGTTTAAATGAAAAAATAGAAAAAGAAACATATAAAAATGGTATTCACTATGAGTTTCAAGTGAAAAAAATAGTACAATACAAGCTCGTATAATTATTATTAATCTGGTATAAAATATATACCAGCTCAAAACTGCAAATATTAACATACAATGAAATCCAGAAAAGATATTTGAGCTACAGGTAATACTATTCGTATGCAAACTGGTATAATTTTTTTAATATGGAAAAATTAGTTTTTATTCAAAACTAGACGTTCAATCATAAAATTATTCCAATTAAAAAAGTTTCAGATTTTTTTTAAGAATAAAACAGAGAAATGCATATTATGCTTGTAAAGCTTTGGGTTTTGACAAGTCGAAGCTTACACTACACTATTTAGAGTATAATTTGTTTAAAGGTAAACTGGTATAGTTCTTTCGAGTCTAGTATAAAGTTAATTAAGCCGGAAAATTTAAAATTCTAGTGAACAATAAAGTGAAATGAGAATTTTAGTGAGAAATTTATTAAAATGCAAACTGATATAATTTTGAACAAATTGGTATAAAGTTAATTTTAACTAAAAAGTGTAAATACTGACATATAAGCTTGGCATCCACTGAATGTTTCAAGTGAACTAATTTTAGTATAAAAAATCATACCAATCTAAGATAATGTAGATAATAGTTAACAGAGATGAATTATTATACTTTCGAATCTGGTATAAAGTAAATTTTGCATCAAAATAAAAAAAACTAGCTTACAAATATGTACAGAATGGAAAACATCTGCAAACGGGTATAACTTCGATCAAACTGGCATAGAAGTTGTTTTCATTAAAAATACTAAATGTTAAGTTGGCACCCACTGGGGATTTAAGTGAAAAAGTTTTGGGATATTAACTTGTATAATTTGTATCAATCTGGTACACACTTTATACCAACCCAAAACTGTAAATATCAGACCTGTAAAGTATTGAGTACATACTTGTACTAATACCAAATAAGTACAAGTAGTCAAGTACTTCAAATGTAAGTACAAAGTATAAGTACTACAGTACTTGTACTTCGAATCCGAAAGTACAAGTCGTTATACTTATGAAATACTTGCAAGTAAACGAAAGTACTTTTTCTGATAAAATATGTCAGCTTGGTTCGTAAAGGGAAAATCAAAATATGAGTAAAATTCATATTAGAAAGCAACAAGAAGTAAAACAACATATTAAATAAGTATAAATTGTACAACAGCTAACAATATTAAAGTAGTTTTGTGTTTGCCTTCATTAGTACTAGCTTTCCAAACGAAAAATCCGTCATTGATTGCCTTCTAGGACTACAAACAATGCCTGCTAAGGAAAATAAACGCTCTACTGGGTCGGAGGAAGCTGAGGGAGTATTGATTTTGAGTGATAGGTCCTTCAGAAGATGATAACTCTGAATCATATTGAAATCTGTTAATGTATAATTAAAATACCTGTAAAACCCTTCTTCAACCATTTTGTCAAAGTTAGGTGATCGTAAGGGTGCTGGTTGATCCGCTTCAAAACAGTCCAATTCTTATCAAAGTACTACCAAAGTACTTACAAATACTTTACTTGTACTTCAACAATTCAAGTACAAGTACTCCGGTATTTATACTTGTACTCATTTTTTGAAGTACTGAGGTACTGATACTTGTACTTGTACTGGTACTTTTTCTTTACAGATCTGGTAAATATTAACATGCAATGAGATATTATCGCAAATATTGGCATAAAATATTTAGAGGCAATATTAAATGAATTTTCAGTAATAAACAAACTGGTCTAAATTTTTAATCTGGTATATTATAAAATGATCCACTGTACAAAAATTTGATTATTTTAATGATTTCGGATCGAGCATTCTAATTTTCTTCAATCGTACGCGAATTGCGAGTTTTTATTTTCTTGGACCGTCTGCTATTCGAAACCTTCTACTTCCTTTTCTCCTTTTTTTCTTTGTAAGATGCTGAATGAATTTCAAGTGCAAATGCGAGTTCAACCTAGCGTATACGCAATTATCAGCACACTCAGCTATGTACGGAAAGTGCAAATCTGCAGATGAATGCAGCAGAAACAAAAACTAAGCAAAAGCAATATATTGCGAGCGAAAATAAATCTATTCTGGTCACCACACAAACTTTTCACCAGCTTCTTGCCACATGCTCACTAATGAATTGCTTGCCTCGCGCAGTAATACCGCATTTTCGTAACGAAATCGAAAATGAAAATCCAAACTGACATGTTGCCACTGTGGAAGCAGCAAAAGCAGCAGCAGCAATGACAATTTGAAAGCAATATTTATTATTCTTTCAGTTGTTCAAAGAATAGTTGAGTGTGTGTGTGTGTGTGTGAGCGCCAAGGAAAGTGTAAATTTCTTTGTTAAATGCATGCAACACGATTCATGCCACATGAGCAGCTAGCTTGCGTTTTATCCACTTCTATACAAACTGGGGCGTTGTTTGTGACAGCTTTTGTAATCGACGGCGACAATCTGCCTAGCTTAAAATATACATAAATATTATTCAAACAGATCAGAAGAAAATTATATAGACAATTTGAATCATTGCACTTGTGGCATGTGCCCCACAAAATGTACAACATGACACAAACACAAGAAGCGGAGAGCATGCAAGGAAGCAAAAACATGCATGCTACTGCTTAAAACACATACAAACTCACATAAAAGTGTAATCATAGAAATTGCTTGTGCATACTTGAACTACTTGCTGCCACATAACGCTGCTTCACCGGCGCGCCGCAATTGTGTGTGTGTGGCAAGCTCGCGTGTGCCACACTGCCAGTTTCCTTTACTTGTCTCAGCAGCGCTGAAAAAAAAAAATACTTTATCGCTTGCCTTAGCCACTTTTAGCTTTGCACTCACTGCCGCTGCCCCGGCGTTGTTTGCCCATCTCTTGCTATCTATTTTATTTATATTTACTTACTTATCTTTATGCGACAGATTTCTTGGCTGCTGTCAGCCGGTGTTGCTGCCGCACTTAATTCGATAGCATTTTGCACGCTCAGCCATTTCAGATTGCCGTTTGACATAAGGTTTTGCTTTCGATTTTTATGTCGCTCTTTTTGCTTGGAACGTGTAGTCTGCTTTAAGGCGCTTTAGCTGCCATTCACAATCAGCTGCTACCATCTTATCACTGCAGTTGCACGCTTATGCTGGGTAAACGACCTCAATCCTTTTTTTTTACTACAGAGCTTCCCCCTTTCCTTTCATAATCCATGTATTCCGTGGTTCCCTTAACTGCGTGTGTCAACATTTGCCGTTACGCCTTCGCATGCAATGCTTCCACATTTTGTCTGTCTATCTTAAAGCGTTGTAGGCATGCAATTTTTGTACGCTTCGTTGGCCTTCTCTGGTTTTATATGCAAAATGCATTTTTTACCCCAACGAGGCTGCTCCTTCCACATACTTTCCCACTGCTGCTGAGGATGTACGTTGAACTGGATTTAAAAAAGCTGTGTAAAATATCAAAAGATATTCTTTAAATAGTATAAATGAATATAAACCGAGACTGATATCAGTGAAGATGAGAATTAGTGTATATTATACCACATTAAACTGGTATAAACAAAAAACATAATAAAACGTTTAAATAAAATTGATTATTCGGCTGATTTGGTTGAAGTCTCAGTTCAAACAAAACTGGTATAAAATATAGTTAAAGTAAAAGATAAAAAGAAGATTTGTTAGATACTTAAAGAGGCAATCAAACAGTACCAAGTCATTTAAATATTAGATTTTTTTGGTTAAGGTAAATAAACTATAGAACTAAACTGGCACGAATCCTTGGCTCTTAGATAAGACGAGAACTTGCTCCTTGTACCTACACCTGTCAGTTTATAACGTTTGAAATCGATGTTCACATCTTTACAGTTTTTATAATCTTCACGCAAGCTTAAGTGGTTGGTGGTCGCTTTTAGGAAATTTTCTTTACTTTCGTTGCACCGAATATCTTCGGAAACTTTCTCTTGGCTTGCAATCAGAAGGTCCGGAAATCGAAAACTTTCTTAACTTCAAAACATGTAAAATCTTGGCAGCTTGGAGGTATTAGCCCAATTGATTTTTGACTAACAGTGTACTTTGTAGAAAACTCCTTAGTCTCTTAAACTGCCATCTTTCTGTTCCCTTAATCAATTTACAGCCTTGTAATATAGACAGATGCTTGTTCTTTTGGTTGCTAGCCCACATCTGCATGCATTATAATTTGTAAATTCAGGTTGTTAATGCAATTTGTTTGTTCACCTTCAAAGCATTCGATAAATCACGAGATTTAGTCCGAAGCTACGCCTTTTCACTCTCACTTTCATTGCCTTAACTCTATTACAACACAACTACATCAACCAATTTATATAGACAGCGTCTATATATAGATTTTGGCCTTGAGGTTTTGATGTCCACCGCTGACGTTGCTACAGCTGTTCCATTTTCGCTAAAAGCCTCCAATTTACTCATAAACTGCCCTGCCAGCCTTTTTTTTGTACATTTTTGCCATACAGTGCAACGTTTTTGTTTGGATTATGCGCTCACAAATTTATTCGGTATTTTCGCTTATCCTCATACACACAACTCGATGCCTCCGCTAGCCTCTTTGTTTCTTCAACATGTGTGTGCTCCAATTGCAGCATGTACATAATGGGCTGTTGTCCTTTAGATATTTGTTTGTGCGTTTGTCATGTTCAGCTTCATCGGTTGCCAGTGTAGTGAACCTGTCGTTGGTCTGATCCCTGCATCAACTCATTTTAAGCTATGGAAGCTTGGCGAGTTTGAATGCAATTGTTGAATTGTTGGCAAAAACGTTTGATGTTGAGCCCTAACAAAGTGAAGGGTCATACCCTGTAGGAATCAGCTAATTTTTAATGGACGAAACTCTCAAAAATGTTGGATAATTCTTTGCTTGATTATTTAAATAAAAAAATAGACAACATTGGGTAATTCGTTGTAGTTCTATAAATAGAACAATAACAACCCCACGTTTCTTTGAGAACCGTCTTACCAACGCATAACTTTACCATATGATGCCATACGAAGTATGGACTATGAATAAAGAAAATATGCAAAGAAGGCAATTGGGATAACACTTCAACCATCGCACAGTGGCGCCTTTTGAGTTTTTTCTTTGCAAAAATCATAACTTTTGAACCAATGAAGATATTTTAAAAATTTAAAATGCAAATGAAAGCTAATTATTTGGAGTTTTATTGTGTGAAAGCTTAGAATGTCACAGATACAGGGTGCTTCAGAAAAAAAAAAACTCGAAAATTTTTAGAAAAATGCAAAAACAAAATGTTTTAGTAAAAAATAAAAAAAATAAAATGAGATTTGTCTTATAATGACGTATTTAAGCATTAAATAAGATAAACTAATGATTTTGATAAGATAGCGTGGCACTTCCCACTTATGATAAAAAGTTGTATCTAAGTAGTCACGTAATCAATAACTACCAAAATCGATAGACGTGTTGTTTCTTTTAAATGGCAATACTCTTATAAAACTCAAATGTCCGTTTTTGGTGCCACAATAACAAGGTGCCTCAAAATTCATCGTATAATTTTAAATGTTTTTTTTTTTAATTTACAAGCCAAATATGTATTTTATTAATAACTAAAAGTTATTGAAAGTGGTTCAATGAAATTTTATTTGAGCTCAAGATTACATAGCCAACGAATTTTGTTTTGTTTATGCTAAAAAGATTGATCTTAGTAACCGCTTTACAAATTTGTACCAAACTCGATATACGTATTGATTTCTATAAAAATTTAATACTCGTTTGAAGGCGAAATGCCTAAGCTTTAAAATAAATTTGATAAACTTTAGAGAAATGCAATAACGAAAAGTATATATTTATAAATTACTAAATTAAATAATTCTTTTAATCGAAATAAAAAATTAAATTGTACATAGATATCTTATTTTTCAATAAAGTAACAAAATTGAGTAGTAAATCTCTTTTTCATTGTTGTGGTAAGAAGTGAGAAACTTATTTTTTCTTAACATAGTCATCGTCACTGGAACATATATCTAACAAAGCAACCATTTCTGAGCTATACGCATCTGTAAGATCTTTTTGTGTTCTTACATACCTCATAGATGATATGACTGGATCAGAAGAGATAGCTAACATGTTGAAAAGGTCTTCGTTTTGTCTAACTCGTGATACTTTGCAGGTGTTCATACATCTATATCTTTTGTAGTCCTTGTTCTTAGATTCTTGAGCTTCGTCAGACAATTCTCCTAATTGTAAGCACTGGTACTCTATTAAATCTTTTCCATGTGCTAAAATTTTATGTACCGTTGGTGTAAGTTTCTTCTAAGGTTAGTTTTGATGCGGCAACTCTGTAGTTTTAGATGCATGTTCTCCAAATTTCGGTCCATTAACTGGTTCATGGCAGTTTAAAATATTTAAAATTACTCCCAATCTTTTCACAATATCTCTATCAACTCCTGTTAAGCGAGCAGTCACCTAATCGTTTTCAAAAAATCTTCTTGATGAGTTACCATCATTTGTATTTCCGTATCCATACTTTGGACAGTCAACTCTAAGGCCAATCTCTTTATAGAATGCATCCTGAATTATTTTTTTCTCCTGTTTTGTTTCTCCTTACATGTTGTATTGTCGTCGAAAACTTTTCCTTGTTGTGGTAGTGTATAAACCAGCTCCTAAACAAATTCCATACGCCTTATCCTAGCATGCAAAGGAGATATTCCATACTCATAGTTCAGTTTGTCAGTTATTGAATCATCAAGATTTTCAAAGTCCTTTTGGCTCTTCTTACAAATTGGACGTTTCATTGTAGATGTCGTATTTGTTAATCAGTTCAAAACTTTTCCATCGACCATTGTTAGAAGAAAATCATGCTTTATTGTGATAACATTCCCCTCTTCAATTTCAATTATTGTTGGTTTTAATTTGGTAATTTGATTTTTTATATCACTCACTGTAGCTTTTATGAGTTCCAAAGACTCCTTCTCGTATTTAAATAATATCGGGCGGCACAATATAGTTGATGACGGACGTGGATTTTTCCAATATTCTGAAGCGTTATCTTTTAGTTGTAAAGGAACAATAGAAGCCATAAACATATTACTATCTGTAATTGGGTCATCGTCTACATTTATTCTTTGTTTATTTGCGCTTTGTCCTGATGATCCATCACAGCCTCACTTAGTTATCAAGGCTAGCTCCTTTGGCAGTGATTTCAACTTTTCTTCAGTAAAACTTTGAAGGAGTCATGTAGACGTATGATCCATTAGGTTTTGTAGCTCAATTTCAGCTGATACTTCGGTTATTTTGGGACTTAGAGAACTGCTTCTTTCTTGGCTTCAGTAATTTTTTTGTATCCAGGTAAAATATCGGCATTACGTTGCAGTAATGATTTACGCAATATAATATATTTTTTCTTCATTAAACCGAGATCTATAAACAGCGCCAAAGCTTCTTCGGGAGTGTATTTCCTAGGTAGCACATTTGGTGGTGTGGGAATGCTATTTTTGATCCTCATCAGTCGCACTGGACTTGCTATCGCAACTGCTTCTGTTATATGAAACTTCACGTTTTCTTCGTCTTTTTTATATTTAATAGCCAGTGCTTCTGAAAGATGAGTCGTGGCCATACCTTTTGTGGTATCAGACAGCTTCCTTTTCCTTGCGTAGGTAGAACACTTTTCTATGGGTTTTGTTGGTCTCCCTCTAGTTGGATTGGTTGACGTGCCAGGCGTTTCTTCGTCCAAAAAAAGTTTTGTCAGCTAGCCACTTTTCATGCTTACTTAGAAATTTAGAATTGTTGCGATAGACGTCCTTCCATTTTATTTCTATCATAATGTATTGTAAACCAATTTTTTCTTCCAGGCCTTCCTTTTCTTAAATGCTTGTTTCACTCGCTAATTCTCTCATAATAACCTCAACGAAGTCCCGTCTTGACTTTGTAGATTTAAACACCGCAAATAGTTTCGAGTTTTCTAGATACATATTAGAATTGGCTTCGAGTGTATCTGACTAAATATTAAACTGTGAACTATATTTAAAAATACTATTCACTTAATTTAAGTAAACAGAATACTTAGTTCCTTAATCTGCAAAGGACGAATGATAATGTGCATTGTATGATGGATAGCTTTATATACCTACTCATATTGTTAAAATGAATTTCAGGTATACAATTCGTAACTAAAAAAACGTATGTTGTTAACAAGTTCCAATAAAAAAAAACGACCTTACGGCCGTACTGAATTATTTATACCTGCTCAGGCGCGTATTTATGCCCAAGGTTGTTTAACTTTATTTGATGTAAAAAGTGAAGTTGCAGCTGGACGCAGGTAGACTTTATGAATTTAGGTAACTGAATATTTCACAAATAACTACTGTTAATTTGACGGAGCATATATTTTAACATTTTTTTAAAAATTTAAAAATTTTCCCAATGTTGAAAATTGGTCAACTTTGAGCGGCTCTACCTGGCAAACTATAATTTTCTGTGAAAAAAAGTTGTATATTCTTGATCCCAGGAAAATTCTCTATTAGAAACATGTGTTAGGTTTAGCGAACGCTTTCATGATTTTTTTGATTTTTGCCATGCTTTAACGGCAGAGGCGCCACTGTGCATCGTAGGAGTGCGGGTTCAAATCCCACTCCCGGGAGAAAAGGCTTTGAAGAGATTTACAAGGTACAATCGAAACAGCTGTCGTCTTGTTCGTCCTGATATCATGTTGTTTAAATTTTCCCAAATTATTAAAAAAAAAAAATTTTTAATTTTTTGTTTCAAGCATGTTTTATCTGAAGACGTAACAAATAAAACTGAAAATTTTGAGCAATTTTGAATAAAAAAATTTGAAAAAAATTACCATGCTGGAAAATGCATTTTAAGCTAAACATTTTAAAAAAGTTTTGGTTTCAAAAATATTATATCTTTTGGGTTTTGTTTGAAACTTTTTTTTTTTTTTGGATAAAAAAAAAATTTCAAAAATTTATTTTCCCCATTAAACTATTTATTTTCCCTACTAGCCCTTAAACTTACTCTAAAATAAACCATTTATATTCAGCAAAATGTAGGCATTTCATAGACAGTGCATGTAGTAGTGTGTGTGTGCACACGTCGACTGGAGTTTGGCTTGTAAATGAATTCATGCGAATATGGGAAGCGCACAACTGACAACGAAATTAGGATAATGTCGGATGTGGCAGCGACAAGGACAATGGCAATCAACGTTGCATGTTGCTGCAGAATGAGCTACAACAAAAAACAACTGACGATTACAATAAAGTACGCAGTAAGGCGGGATATATGGATGGGAGTTTAAATAAAAGCTGTAAATTGCGTGAATAATACGTTTTGAAAAAAATTGTTTTTAATTTTTAAGCAAAAAATTAACGACTTGAAATTTTTTTCTAAATCGAATATAATTCTTTTTTGTTAAAATTTGGCATATATATTTTTTTTAAATTAAAAATAATATCCTTAGTTAAAAAAATTGTTAAAAAAAAATATTTGAAAAAGTGTAAGTTTAAAAAAATTAAAAAAGTAAATTAATTAACTTTAGTTTATTTTAAGTTTTAAGTAAGTTTTGCTAATATAATTTTTTATAAAATTTAAATTTTTAAAAATATTTAAACAATTTACAAACGTTTAAACAAAAACATATTTTCTTAATTTTTTTAAATAAAAAAAGAGATTCTATTGTAATTAAAAAAAAAGTTTATCTTTTTTAAAAATATTAAAAAAATAACATTACGTGTACTTGATAAAAATTTTGCAAAAAACTGCGATGCAAAAACAAAACAGAGTTTTAACAGTTTCTAAGAATAAAATATATAACTTAGCTTAAAATACCAAGAAAAATTTGAAAAAAGCTGTTTTAATTTGATAAATTTTATTTATAAGTACAAAATATTTCAAAACTTGGAAAAAATAAATAAAAAAAATGCCGCAAATTATTTTTAAAATTCCAAAATTTTAAATTTCATTAGCCTTTTTCAACAACTGTGTTTACCATAATAAATTTTATATAGTAAAATACTTTAAAGCTTGGAAGAAAACATATTTAAATTATTTTACCATAAAAACTCCAAAACTAAAAATAAATTTCCAACATTTTTAAATTTCAATTATTTTTTAATATAAAATTGTTAATACATCCCAGAGCACGGGGAAAAAGTGTCAATCAAATATGACACTATGGCAGCATTGCCATCAAACAAGTCCAATTTTCACATTCATTCTGCAACAGATGTCGCAGTGTTGTGAACATGAATTGGCAAGAACCAGAATAGAAGTAGGATTAATGACGACAACAAAAAAACCGCTGTGATGGCTGAATGGTTATAGCAGCGGCGCCTAAACGTTGCCGATGAAGGAATTTAGCAGTTCCCGAAATGGATCTATACAACGAGCTTTGGCAGTTGTCTAAATTTTTTCTTTCTTCTATTCTAATTTAAAAAATTTTTCAATTAAGAAAAAATTTATCATAACAATAATAATGATAAAATAATTATTGTTAGGCCTTGAGCTCGATTCGAACCCGCGATCTTATAAATCAGTAGGCCGATATAACAACAAAAATTTTTATTTTTTAATAATAAATTTTATATAAAATTTATAAAAAAATTCAAAACTTGGAAAAAAATTTGCAAGTTATTTTACCATAAAAAAAAATATATTAAAAGAAAATTCCAAAATTTTTAAATTTCAAGTAATTTATTTTATTTTTCTTTTATCTTAATAAATTTTATATATGTTTATTAATTTTATAAACCCTTGAAATAAAAAGTTTTGGAAATTATTTGACCCTAAAAAAAAAAAATTAAAACAAGTTTCTCAAAATTTTGCAATTAAATTTTTTTTCTAAATAAATTCAGCCTATCTTAATTTGTGTTTCATTTTATACTTTTTATCTTTTTAAAAAAATGTTTGCCTTCTTTGATTCCACACTAACCCCACACCTCTCCCGCTTTGTCCCGTACGGCGTTTTGTGTCATGCCACAATCGCATTGCTTGTGTATGTCCGTTTTCACCTTGAATTGCAACGGCTCGTCCAAATATAAGCAGAATATATATGTGCACTGGTATTAGTAAACAAAAACATACATACATACGTAATCCATGTTGCAATGTTGCAAAATCATGTTCTAATATTGCAGCTACATTGCAGTTGTCGTTACATGGACAAATTTTCTGTTGTTGTTGCCTTTAGGTTGATTGTACCTTTTCAACCCGAAACCTAAAACAATTTTTGGTAGTTGAAAATGCTAAATTTGCAATTTATACCAGTTTTTGTACGAAAGTTTCCTTATTCAATGCTTACCGTTTATATTATTTGAGAAACTTATTTTTACTGAAATGGTTGAAAAGACATTGTACCAGTTTTATTCGCCTTTAATCTAAATCGTTTAGCTAGTTTTTTTAAAATCACGTAAAAAAATTTGCTAGTTTTAAAATAAAATACTTGTATTGCTTCAAATAATTATCCCACCTTCATTGTTAAACTTATAAAGGAATCAATTGAATACATTTATTTTCCCGGTTTGAAGTTGTAAATAAATTAAACCAAGTTTCATACTTCGGTTTTTGCTACTTAAGCTTAAATTAAAAAAATACCAGTTTTAGTTCATAAAATTTGTTTTATATAATTTCATAGCTAACTAACGAACATTGTTTATTGTTTGTTGTTGAAATTTATTTCTTAAAATTTTTGAGCATTTTAAATAGTTTTCTTATATCTTATATCAGAATCTTTTTTTTAACCAGTTTTTGTCTTAAACCACTTTTTTGAAATTTTAAATTCCGTTTCATCTTCAAGTACTTATTTTGGTATAATTAAATTTGAACGCCTTTTTAGCAGTTTTAAACTGATTTATTTTAGACCAGTTCGCATTGTCGCAGTATTAAAAAAGTTCGTTTACAAGGATTTCACTTTGTAGCACCATAACTAAATGAAATTTCTATTCAACAAATATTTATACCACTTTTAATTTTCATAATTTTTTGTTTAAGCAATATTTATTTTTTTGAAAACACACAATGTCTTAATGAAAATTGCACGCTTTCAATTTAAAATTCTTATTATACAAATTTATTTTTAAAACTTTCTTGGTAACTTTAAGTTCCATTTTATATCAAACGATATGCAAGTAACTGTATTGGCATATTTTTTTTGTCTTCGTGCGAACACTTTAAGCGGTAGTTTACGCGGATTAATTTTACACCAGTTTATATTCTACCCAAATAGCGAAAAAAATCCTCAATCGCTTTATATAACATTTATCTAAAGCGAATTGGAAGTTTTTCTATACAACAAACGAAAGCCATTAAAAATATTTATACCAGTTTTAGATTTTATAAGTTTAATGTTTAGCTTTCATAAAATATACAAAATCTTTTCATTTATCTCCAGCGAATGTAAAGTTTTTCTATACAACAAATGAAAACTAATGCCATTATAAATATTTATACCAGTTTTAACTTTCACAAATTTAATGTTTAGTTTTCAAAAAATAAACAAAATCTTTTCAAATAGACAATAGTTTTTCACAAAATAATTAGCGGATTTATTTTAGGCTGGCTTATATTCTACCAAAACAATAGCAAAAATCCTAAATCGCTTTACATTGAATTCAAGCGAATGCAAAGTTTTTCTAAGAAATTCATATAAAAAAGTGGAAGGCATTTGAAAGCTTCTGTAAGGCTTTTATCTATGACTCTTCAATATTTTAAGCATTGAAACCAAAGAAAAAATATCACAGCAAAAAGAAATCACAACTATAATCGTTGAATCCTGCCAATGGTGGTCACAGGTCAGTGAAGTGGTGAGGTCAATTGTCGACGGGGTGAGTAGCCATTGAATATGCGCTTCACGCAATCGAATGAAATTAAATTCGATAAATCATCGATAAAAGGATGCAAAAAAAAAAATTGTTCGCTCTGCACGAGTGAGTAAGTCAAAAGAGAAAGTAAGTGGCTTAGATTGGGAGTAGAAAAAATGGGCAAAAAATAAAGCCAAAATGACTATCGAAGGTAGCGATTAAAATTCGCCTTTTTCATTGAGCTAAACCATTTCCTGCATCATTGCGCCGCGTGAATGTTGTTGCTGTTAGCGGCGTTTTTTCTATTCTTTAGCGCCACATTAAAGACAACAAAGGCAATCAAGTGAAATGAAACGCAAACATCGTAGGTGACCACTTTAGCGAACCACAAAAAGGAGGAAGAAATTAAAAAAGGCAAACTCAAGTGTTGAACAAAGAAAAAACTACAATACCAATACATAAATAATAATAAGCGGCCACAATAACATCAATTGCTAATATGCCACAAACGGCGACGTACAAATAAATCACATACAACTCGTTGGTTAAGTGGTGTGCACTCGCTAACGGCACATGGCGTGAAGGTTGCGTATACGCCCTGGTCAATTGTGTGCTTATTCTGCTACAATCGCACGATAGCCCTTTTCACTAAAATCATATTTACTTCTTTGCTCTTTGCTTGCCCTGTTTCTTACTTAGTTATTGATTGCTAGTCAGCATTTTTATTTATTGTTTGGTCGTTGTATATTGGCAACAATTACCGTTATTGTATGGTGGTTTCTGTCATTGTTGTGCGGGGGGCTATTGCTAGCATAGTTAAGTCACATTTGCTAAGTAACAACTGTTATTTAAGTAACTGTTTAGTTAAGGCGAAAGTGGCGTGTGGAAAGTTGACAAGATGGGCATCTGCGTAGGTGGAATATGAGAAATTTAGTCTGGGGACGTTTCACTCGCGCCCCACGTTGGACACTATTGCTTCTGTAACTCAACTCACCTGCACAGTTGGCAGGATATTACCACAATGCCATACGCCACTACTGCCTTAACCTAATGGTCATTTAAAATAACACTTTAAATATATCGGGAGAATGTATTCTCATATAAATATTTGTATACCCAGCTCACAGAATATATTAACTTTGATTGGATAACGGTTGGTTGTAATGGTATAAAGAAATCGAGATAGATATAGACTTCCAAATATGAAAATCATTAGGATCGAAAAAAAATTTGATTGAGCCATGTCCGTCCGTCCGTCCGTCCGTTAACACGATAACTTGAGCAAATTTTGAGGTATCTTGATGAAATTTGGTATGTAGGTTCCTGAGCGCTCATCTCAGATCGCTATTTAAAATGAACAATATCGGATTATAAGCACGCCCACTTTTTCGATATCGAAAATTTCGAAAAACCGAAAAAGTGCGATAATTCATTACCAAAGACGGATAAAGCGATGAAACTTGGTAGGTGAGTTGAACTTATGATGCAGAATAGAAAATTAGTAAAATTTTGGACAATGGACGTGGCACTGCCCACTTTTAAAAGAAGGTAATTTAAAACTTTTGCAAGCTGTAATTTGGCAGTCGTTGAAGATATCGTCATGGAATTTGGTAGGAACGTTAATCCTATTACTATATGTATGCTTAATAAAAACTAGCAAAATCGGAGAACGACCACGTCCACTTTAAAAATTTTTTTTTTTTTTAAGTCAAATTTAATATCTTTGCAGTATATAAGTAAATTACTCCAGTAATGATATGGTGCAACAAAAAGGAAAATAAAAGAAAATTTCAAAATGGGCATGGCTCCGCCCTTTTTAATTTAATTTGTCTAGGATACTTTTAATGCCATAAGTCGAACAAAAATGGACCAATCCTTGTGAAATTTGGTAGGGGCTTATATTCTGGGACGGTAACTTATTTCTGTGAAAAAGGGCGAAATCGGTTGAAGCCACACCCAGTTTTTATACACAGTCGACCGTCTGTCCTTCCGCTCGGCCGTTTACACGATAACTGGAGCAAAAATCGACATATCTCTACTAAACTCAGTTCACGTACTTATCTGAACTCACTTTGTATTGTTATAAAAAATGCCCGAAATCCGACTATGACCACGCCCACTTTTTCGATATCGAAAATTACCAAAAACGAAAAAAATGCTATAATTCTATACCAAATACGAAAAAAGGGATGAAACATGGTATTTGGATTATTGACGCAAAATATAACTTTAAAAAAAACTTTGTAAAATGGGTGTGATACCTACCATATTAAGTAGAATGAAATGAAAAAGTTCTGCAGGGCGAAATAAAAAACCCTTGAAATCTTGGCAGGAATACTGTTCTTGGTATTATATATATAAATAAATTAGCGGTATCCAACAGATGATGTTCTGGGCCACCCTGGTCCTCATTTTGGGTGATATCTGGAAAACGCCTTCACATATACAACTACCACCACTCCCTTTTAAAAGCCTCATTAATACATTTAATTTGATACCCATATCATACAAACAAATTCTAGAGTCAACCCTGATCCACCTTTATGGCAATATCCCTAAATGGCGTCCACCTATAGAACAATGGCCCACTCCCTCATAAAATACTCTTTAATACCTTTCATTTGATACACATGTCATAAAAACACTTTCCGGGGTTACCCTCGGCTCCTTTTCCTACAGGGTTATTTTCCCTTATGTTGTCACCATAGCTCTCAACTGAGTATGTAATGTTCGCTTACACCCGAACTTAACCTTCCTTACTTGTTTACATTGGTTGTCATTTGATCTACTAGAGGATGGTGTAAGTTCAAAGACAATGACTTAGAATAGAGTATAACAGAATACAATTCGGCAACACTCAAGTATGATAGCAGCTCTGGAGTGTATAGGTATTTTCACCAGCTTTGCTAGCCGAGGTGTTATGTATTTTTCTCGCAGTGGCATAGCATTCAAGGTTGCTGCGCAGGTGAAAAAGACTACAACATGCGATCCTCAGTTTCTTGCGGCTTTTCAGTTTTGAGAGATGTGTAAGTATCGCAACTGAAATTCTAAGCTAGGTTTAAGGACTATTTGTTGCGGTGGAACTTTTTAAAACTTTAATGAGTCCAAAAAGCTTTTGTTCTTTAAACACTTTACTATGTTCTTTATATATCCCTAAAATGACAGGCCTAGATAGTCTGTTCAATTTATGCATATTTTACACAATCGAAAGCTTTACGAGCTTTCAACTTAAATATCACGCTTAAGGCGTCATAAAATATCTTTTAAAGTCAAAAGTTTCTTAAAACTTGTGTTGGAAATACTTTCTCAAAGAAAACTTTCGTACAGAATTGGCTAAATTGAAAGCTTGAATTTTAAATAAGAGTTAAAAAACTCGTGCTCTTATTACTATTTCAAAGCTTAACGGAAATGAAATTTACAATACGCAATGATATTCCTCTACAATGATAAGCACAGACGGTTGAGCTTTCACCTAAGCTTTTTAATAAAAGATCGCAACCTTTACAAATTTTAAGCATAAATACGCACTGGTCGCAATTAAATAGTTGAACGCTTTTTAAAAGCTATTGTCGGATTAGCTTTCTAAAGCATTGCTTCACATATATTAATTTTAAAATCTAAATCCTGTTGCCTAAATCTAAAATATGCCGAAATGTGTATATTAAAGCGTTGAAAAAGGCGTTTGAAAATATGAGCCTTTTGTTGTCGTTTCAGCCATCCATTTCACACTAAACTTGCCTGATTTTGGTTGGCGCACTGCCGAAATGCCAAAATCGTAAACCAGATTTCCTTTTAAGCTATTTAAGCGGAGTAGTTTACAAATGTCTTTTCAACTTAAGCGACAGCCAGCAATAACAAGAACAACAAAAGCTAAATACAACTACAAAAGCGCCAAATGTAAAAATATATAAAACAGTAAAATGGAGCAAAGTGCTAAAGCCAGCGAAGCCCCACCCAAAGCATTAGCGCTGCAGAAAAGGACCAATTCAAGAAAGAGTTAAAGGGGACGAAAGCTTTCAAGAAATTTAAAAGGAAGCAAATTTAGTTGGCTGCCAACATAAAATACATTGTAAAAGGGTTAAGCTTTGTGCTAAGCAATTTATTTCACTTTACGCGCTTAACAAATGTATGAAATGTAAAAATAGGCAAAAAGTAAATCAGGCGATAATAAAGCACTGAGTAAAGTAGCTGTAGCAACAACAATAACCAACTACAACGTGAAGAAAGTGTAAAGAGACATTTCCTAGTTTGCAAGTGTGAATTGTAAACGACAAAACCAAGTGAGAAATGCGCCGGACCGTAACAAGTCAGATCAACGATTACAAGGGCAGTTGTGGGGAGAGTCTAGAAAAAAACTAGGGAGTGATTTAGAAAAATAAATGAGGAGGGAAATTTGCAGAAAAAGAAGTGCGCCAATAAATGTGCGATTTATTTGGATGCATAAATTTCAGTAAAACTACACACGCACGCCACACGCATACCTAGAAACATTTGCCACTACAGCGCGTTTTTTTCACATTGAGAGTTTGCGTACGTGTGTGCCTCACCGTTCGATTGCAGTTTTTTACAACAATTTGGCAAATGTACAGTGATTTGTTGCCACTGTCTTGTCGTGAGGCGCTAAAAGCATTGCTAACACACAAGATATTACACATATGGACGCTGCAATAAATTATGGCATACATTAAGGCGCTTCAGCGTAAACTTGTTAAAAGAGTAGTTGAAGAGTGAGAAAAAATTGTAAAATTGTTGTAAGGAAAAAAGGTTTAGCTATCACAATCGTACAAGAGTTATTTGCTTGCAGGTATGCGAATTGATGTAGTCAAGCAACAATTGGGGAGAAAAAATGCAAATTGTTTTGGAAAAAAACTAGAAAAAATTCAATTTACATGCGCGTTAGGCAGGCAAATGGATTATTTTCTTGTATACGCTTGATCGCTATTCAATTTTCATAAATTCGAAATTTGCTTGCTGGAAAAAAAATTGAATGTTTTACATATGTGTAGGTAATGGAATTGCCAGGCAAATGCGAACTTGTGCTTTTTATTATGCAAATTTTTAATTTTTTTTTATTTAAAGAATTTTTTAGAGTTAGTCAAGCAGCAAAAAGGAAAAAGCTCAGAAGGAATTTAAACACAACAAAATATGAAGATTTCTTCAGCTTTGTTGATTTTCTGGTAGTGTGGAAGAACCCGGCATTGCACCATCTTCAGTACTACTTTTATCTAAACACCCGTTGGCAAAACGCCAAAACCGGAAGCACCTGTAAGTCAAAATCTGAAAGCTGTCAAAAACCTGCAAAGCCAAAGCTTTTTAATATTTAGCAAATTTAATTACGCTTAAACCTCGAGCTTTTCAATATCAAATGCATTAAATCGAGGAGTGGCAAAATTTCAAATAGTTTAAATGAAAAAAGTTAGAGCAAGAGCTTTCTAAATTAAGGACAGCTCTTATAAGCTTTGGTAAGTCTCACTCATAGTAATGTGGCAATTTGGATTAAGTTATTGCCATCTATGGTGATCTATCAATATTTCTTAAAACTTTTCGATTAACCGTCCATTACTAAATACCTTTCTTTTCCAATGCCTACAATCTCTGCTACTCTGTTTCTTCATCACACCTCTTACCGCATTTGCGCAAAAGCAATCATTTGAAAATTTTCAATATCTTAAACTCAAATATTCAAAACTAATCAAGTTGAAGAACGAGCTTTTTAAAATTTGAAGAGCTTTCACAAGCTTATGGTAATTCAATATAACTTTATGAAAAATTTTTCACAAAATATTAAATATCAAATTCCGAGCTTTTAGAAGTTTTCGCGTGTATTGTTCATGTTAATCAAAGACAATAACGTTGAGCTTTCTAACGTAAGGTTTCCACTCATTATTGCTGTGAAAAGTAATCAAAAGCTCTTCCATGTCTCATGCTTATTTAAAAAATGTCATTAAATAAAAGCGTTAAAGCTTTACACTTTGATTTTGGAGAGCTTTCATCAGATTTCGCAAAGTCCCGATCATGATTAAATACCCATATTCTGTTAAGATTTTTTTATAAATACTCTAGTACTTCATCGCCATTACATGCAACTTTTAAGAGCTTTGGGGAGCTTTCAAAAGTTTTAAAGAGCGCTGATTTCGGCAGCACCTTCTCATCATTACTTACAAGCAATATCACTGGTGGTCCAAACTCAAAATGAAATAACAGCTTTTAAAACTTATTTTTACCATTACGGAGCCTTTCAAAGTATAATTCAGCTCAACTAAAACTTTAACCATCCTATTCGATTAGCTTTGCAACCACATCAACAGGCTTGAGCTTTTTTAGATACCGTCAACAATACAAAAAATTGCAAAAGCTCTGCAATCCATTTTTGGTGCTTGAGCTTTTCTTTAAACTGAAAGATATTTGCGATCATTCCTACTAAGATTTGATGTTTTTTTTTGTAAAGCCTTGTAAAGTTAGTGTTTTACATAAACTGGGAGAAAACTTCAAAATTACATGAGGAGCTGGTATAGATTTTGGGAGCTTTCAGGATGCTCGAAGCACTTTAAAGCGTCTTGTGGCTAGAAACATAGAAATTACTGCTGATATACGTATGTTACCAAATATTTTCATAGAAAAGAATGGTAAAAACGTTGACAAAAGAAACTAAAACCTAAACTAAACCTTTACGCGGACAACAAAGGCAAATTGAAAACCAAAGACTTGAAAAAAAAACCATATGAAGGCATCAGTTTTTCTAAATTTACCGTCTGAACGTCTCTCAACGACACCACAGGCAATGGCAATGACATATGCTGCAGAAGAAAAATGTAATAAGTGTCGCATATTACCTTATGAACATTGGCAACTAAACTTTGGTGGTAGAAATTGTTGTGGGGCGTTTACTCCTTCAACACGCACACATACACAGTTATACTAGTATGCACACACCCCCGGGGGTGCCACTCGCAAGCAGTCTATCGCATGTAGTGTTGCTTGAAGATTTCTTATATGAGTTTTCGTTATTGCTTATGTAAAATATGTTGATTGCTGGTTGCTTTTATTAGCTTGTGTTTCTTGTTGTTGTTAATAGGCTATTTCGTTTGCTTGTACACCCATAACGCGCATGGTCTTTAGCGCCGCTTGAGTGGCATCAAATTGCGAAATGCGTTTGAGTAATGAATGCGATAGGGCTTATGGAGCTTTTCGTGAATCGTGCATGCTGTTGCTCGCCTATGGCGCGTGTAAAGCGCTATATGCAAAAAGTTAATAATCATAAGATGGGTGAAAAAATTGTAATAAATTCAAAAGTAGCAACGGAATATTGTGAATTGAAATTTCCCAAGTATAAAGCTTTCATTTGTTAGCGAAGCTTTCACTGTAATGCTTATTTTTGATTTGATTGGAGTTTCGCATTTAAATTTAAAAAATGTAAATCAATTTTCACCTATCCTTTGCTTAACTTTTTCCGGCCTTTTTCAGTCATAAAAAGCTCACATGAACACTATTAATAAAAATTATTAATTCAACAACTAACCCAATCCTTAGATAAGAACTAGAATTAAGAAAAAGTCCAAAGAAAGGCAAGGCATGCATTTTTTTTTTGTTTTTTTTTTTTGTAAATACTGCATTTCTAACATTTTTTCAAAAAGGGTTGACATCTCTTTTCATTAGTTTAGGTAGAACTGGCCAGTCCGTGTGGACCTCGCATGGACTTAGTGTGGATTTTTTGTCTTAAAATTCTATATTTGCTCCTAATTATTTTTTGAATGAAAAGCATTTGTTTTTTAATTTTGTTTCAAGTTTTCCTCCCAAATATGTAGATTTTTTTTAGTTTTCTTGTTAAATTTTTTTTCTGATTTTATTTTAGTTTTTCCTATCAAAACCCAAAACCTAAGTTACAGTTTTTCAAATATTAAATATTGGTCACTTTTGCAAAAATTTTATTTTTCATAATTTTTTTATTTTAATTATTTTGTTTATTTGATCATACCTTTTAGAAAAGTTTCTATTTTATTTTTTTATGAAAAGAATCTGATTTATTTTTAAATTTTATTTGATAGGTTCGCACAAAATTTTTACCAAATTTTATAAAATTTTCTTATTTTTTGTTTTATTAAACTATATTTTTTCGAATCTTACTTAAATTTTTTCTAACAAAATCCAAACCCAAATTTTTTTTAATCAAATATTTGTCACTTTTGCAGAAATTAAAATTCTTTTAGTTCAATTCTTTTTTCATTTTAATTCTTTGTTTTTTTATTAATTTCTTTTAGAAAGGTTCCTTATTAATTTTTTTTATGAAAAGCATTTGATTGGCCTTGTAATTTTATTTTAATTTTTTTACTTAGTTGTCTCCTATTTTTGCTTTATTAAATTTTATAATTTTGTTTTAATTTATTCTAACAAAATCAAAGCCCAATATTATATTTTTTGGTATAAAATGTTTTTAACATTTTTTTTGTTTTATTCTGTTTTTTTTTTTCATCATAATTTTTTTTTTATTAGTTTTGTTTATTTTAAACATTCATCACTCTTGCAAAATTTAAATTTGTTGTTATTTGTTTTGTTTTTTCAAATTCATTATTTTGCTTCCTTGATATTTTTTTTTTTTTTTTGTTTGAAAAATGCTGAATAACTTTAATTAATCCTATATAGCAATTTTTCTTGAATAAAATTTTTTTAATAAATTTGTTTTCTATTTTCTCTCGTTTTCCCACCTGATTCTTCTCCCTTTTTGATTGACTTCAACAATTTTCATTACAGAAATGTCATTTCAGTTTCATTAACAATTTATTTGTATGCCAACTCAAATATGACTTTTAACATTATTGTTTCTTTTGTTGCATAGAAGTCAAATATATGAACTTTTTCGCAAGTCGTTTGACTTTTATTTACTTCATTTTTTTAGACTTCTATTTCAATTTTTATTTTTATTCATCTAACTTTAAACAATTCAACTTTACACTCGAATGAATTTCAAAGCTAATTTCAAGCTCATTCTTAAAATTTTACTCACGTCCAACAAAATATACAAACAAAACCAAATGAGCATTAGCACACACACACACAAATGGCTGTGGAATAGAGCCACACTCGACACATAAGAGACCATCATGAGAATGTATGTGTGTGTAGAGTTTTTGAAAAGAAATCCAAACTCAACAAAATAGAAAAATCAACTATATCGATGACGCTAATGTGGTTAGGAAAGCGCTGAGCTTATTTGTTGGTGTATTATAAAGCTTATCACAGAGCGCATTGGCGTGTCATAAAGTTCGAGTGTTGGTTAAACAAATAAAAATTTAGAGCTGTGAATGTGCTCTTTTGTGTGACTTGTCATCAGTATAGTTTAGGGTAGAAAAATTTTAAAAATTGAAACAAAAATTAATAGCAAAAGTTTGTAAGATGAAGTGTGAGTTGTAAATGGTCTTTGTTGAATAAGGATTTGTGTGTTTGACTTACCACACATTCAGGAGCTTTCTTCTGTATTTATACATTTAGTTATTTTTTGTCACTCCATTTCTGTTGATTACTAAGGAGCACACGAAATTTGAAAACTTTTCAAGTTTTTTTTTACAAAAATGAACTTTTTCTTGCTTTGTAATGGATTAGCAGTCATCAGAGAAACCAGAAAATGATTTAAAGTTTTTTTGGCAAAAGCTTTATGTTTTACTTTCAGATATATGTATATACTGGTTATAATTTAGAATTATTTTTTTCTGTTTTTATAGTCATAAGCAAGATAAATGCAGAAAAAATATTAAGTAATAACGAAAAAAATTATTTTTATGAAAGAAGTGAGCTTTTCTGAAACGAGGAAAAAATGAATTCAAGACTGCCTTGCGACCAAGTTTAACTACAAATTTGAAGTCATATAGAAAAAAGATCAAAGGAGTTGCAAGCTTTTCAAACAATTAAAACGGTACGGGTACAGGCTTAAAAATCTTTAAAAGGTTCATGATAATAAGAGCTAATTTATAGTAATAGATTTAGGCACAGATTAGTTTACAAACTTAAAAGCTTTCGAAATAACAAAAGCTTCAATGGAGATAGAGGCCAAGTTATTCACAAAGCTTTCTTTCAGTATGGATGCTCTTCGGGTTTTTATATAGAATAAAAATTACTACAGCTTAAGAAAAATGACAACAGAAAAGTCCCCTGAGTCTGAAGATGCAGATTGTAAGCTTATGCTGTATTTCTGACCATTTTATGGTTATAGCAATACAGTAGATCATATAAGCAGTTACAAGACACTTCATAACTCTTCATTTGCTTCATACGCACACCTAGATAGTTTCAAGCTTTCAAAGCTTCATACTTTTTAAAAGCTTGATTTGATTGAGTTGATTTCTGAAACATATACCATTCGTTTTATATAACATTCTCAATTCGAGTACAACAACATTCGTTGAAAAGCTTAAACACGTTAAATCTTTTAAAGCTCACTTCAAAAACTTTCACACTTATGATCAATTAGTCTTTTACTAACACGATTTACCATATTTCGTGGAATAACGTTCAATATTGGCAGTAATCAATGAAAAGCTATTACAACTTTTTATTTGAAATCTAAACAGCCAGTTATCAAAAAAGCACTTTCAAAAGCTCAACTTAATTTCGACCACGCAGCAAGCTGCTTTGATTTAGATAAAATTTCAAAAAGTCTTACCTTCTCTTTAAGGTAGTGATATTTTTCATAAACTGTTCAATATTGCTGGTTTGTTATAGAAAGCTTACCTGAAATGAAAGAAAAAGGCTCTCTTATATAAAATTTAATGTCACTGTTGATGATATAACTGATTACCAATAATATATTAATGCAATTAAAAGCCCAAAGCCTTGAATTTGAACCTTGATGATTATAACATCTACCGTGAAGCCAGTAAATTTGTATAATTCACATAAGAAAAGCATTTCAAAATATTTTTACTAAGTTTACAAATGTTTCCATCGGAATCCAAGAAAACTTAAACTAAGATAATTTGAAGTGCTTTTGCTTTACAAAAGTCCATATTTGACATCCAAAACCTAATAAAGTGAGAATATTAAGTTAAAGCTATCTTTTTTATAGGTATTTTGAGAAATATTTTTGATCAGCAGATACATATATTTAAGCAGCAGTTAAAGATTCTAAAAGCTCTTCTCTCCCTCAAGTTTGAGTTTATTAGTTAACTTGAAAGCTTGCCTAAATACGAAGGCAGAACTGAAGGTGCCTTACGGAAAGCTCTTTTTTTCTGGAAAAGCCATTCAGATAATATGCGCATTTTAAATATAAAAATATGAAGCTCTGAAGGTCTTAAGGCAAATGCTTATTACCAGCGCTCGAATACATTTTTCTGCACCGCATTATAGCTCACGAGAAATTACCCCGATAACAATAACTTTCACAGAGAGTTCGAAATACTCATTGGTTTATTTCTACAAACACTCCTTTTCCACCAAAAGCTCAGTAAAAAAATACTTACTAAAAATATATAGGCTAAGCTTTTAGATAGTGTTGAGCTTTTGGCTACAAAGAAAAAAGATCAGTAAATATTTCTTACGCTATATTGAATTTATTGGTAAGTGATACTTAGTGAGCTTTTAAGCGGGCAAAATAATTTAGATAAATACACCGCAGGAAAAAAAAAGAATGCAAAAAAAAAAGGAAAGTTTTTACTTTAAAAAAAAATTGTACCCATAAGCACCAATTATATTTAAAGATATTAGTGGCATATTAGAAAAAAATTTATTTTAAAGCTTTTAAAAAGCTAACTCTAGAGAAAAGCGAAAGCTGTGCATTTGAGACTTAAGGTTTTTGATATCGTGCATCATAAGAGTACTTAGTCTTACTAAAACCATTAGAGCTTTCGTACAAGGTGCAACCGAAAGAATTTCACAAAACAGTAAAAATGTGTTTAAACATTTTTTACATAAGAGCTTTTTGTCTAAGTGGAATAAGCACAACTTTTGCGACCAGTAAAGTATTTTGTTAAATTTTCCTGCCAAAATTCAGTAAAGAAAAAGCATAAAATACAATTTCAAGTGCCGATAACACCAATAACTTAAACCCCAAGCACGTTTGACAAATTTTCTTGACTCGTATTTTAAAGCAATCAAACTGCGGAAGTTTTCAACGGATTATCTGACACAAACACAAACGCAAGTACAAGGCGAGAGGGAAAATGAGAAAAGAAACTTTGAAAGTAAGTGAAAACGTAGGATAAGTGGAGAAAATTGAAGTTCAAAAGTGTGAGTGAAAAATGGCAATGAAAACCTTGTATAAGAGTAGAAGGAAATGATTTTTACTTATTTCCGTATGCCTGTATGTACATATGTGTGTGTATCTGTCTGTTAGTGAAAAGGTAAAAACATCACGCTATGACAGCAGCTGGCAACAGAGGGTTAAACCAAATACATATCTGAGCAAGTGAACTGTCAACTGTCACGATCGAGTGTCACAAGGAAATATATGAGTGCAAAAGCAGATATATTTGTGTTGGTTTGTTTGTGTTGTAAAAGGGTCGATATGTTGGATATTTGCTGCTTAGCGCAAAACTAATTGTTTGGGGACGTGAGCTTCACATGTGAGGGACTTGCATTCAGAATGTCATAGGTTATATATTTTACTATATAGTGGCTACAAAGTTTGTTATTGTAGTACTATTTTCCAAAATTTCTACTAAGTGGCTGGTGTCCAGTTATTTTTTTTTTTTTTTTTTTTATTGTAAACTTATTATTCACAGTTTAGAAAAATTTGGGCATATGTATTGAAAAAAAGCTATATTTTTCCAAATAATGAAAAGTTCAACCAACACATCGTTCCTCTTTACTTTTTGAGCTTTTATCTATGCTGTGTACTTACATCCCCCGAAACATTTACTTAAACTCTCCGTACTAAAAAGTTTGGAAAAGCTTAAAAGCCTCAAAAGGAGAGCTTTTTGGCAAGAAAAGGTGAGGTTTTGATATAACTCTGGTAGCAACAAAGCTTTTGAGCTTTTTTGTTCCAATGATATCTCCCAGTTTTTAGTGGTTGAATTTCAGCTTAACCCATGAGCTAGAGTTCTACACACACTTTTAGCTGATAACCTAGAGACTTCACCAGGTGCTGGAAAATACATAGAAATGTATTAAATTTTTTGTTCTGGTTTGCGCTTGTAGGCTTACATCCGTCAAAACATTTACTCATCTATGCTTATAACTTTGGAAAAGCTTATTAGCCCCAAGAAGAAAGCTTTTGGGAGGAAAAGGATTTTAAAGCGAGCTTTTGATATCACCATAATACCAACAAAGCTTTTGAGCTTTATTGTTGAAATTAGCTCTCCGAACTTTTGGTATTTGAACTTTAGCTGAACCTATTGGCGTTTTTCTACTGAATATATAAAAACAACAAAAGCTTTTCACTTTGAAAAATTTTTTGCAGGTAAAAGTTTTTGGATAGAACTTTTCCGCTAGATTCCCAAAACCAGCATGTTAAAATCTTGATTTTTCTCATTTATATGAGCTTTCGGTAATACGATAAATTAAAAGCTCAAAAGTTTTCTTCGAATCTGGAGCTTTTCACGGTAGAAAAACAAAACCAGCAAATAAAACTGTTGAACTTTCTAACTTACTGAGCTTTTTAAAGTTTATACTCAGATGTGAAGCACAAGTTCTGCTTTTTCAAGGAAAGTTTTTTCAGAAAAAAGCTTTTGAATATGAACCTTTCCGTTAGATTAGCAATATAAGCAAGTAATAATATTGAAATTTCTCATTCATTTGAGCTTTCATATGAGCTTTCAGTGATATATTAATTGAAAACTCAAAGATTTTCTCGAACGTATACAGTCTTTCAAAATCTATGGCTTATTCGCATAGAAAAACAAAACCAGCAAACTAAACTTTTGAGCTTCCTAGAAGCTTTTTAAAATGTATATACAAAAAGCACATACTTTCCAATAAAATTGAAGCAAGTAAAGCTTTTAAGCTTTCTTATATACATATATTATATAATAATATATAATGTTTTAATTTTGGTAATATTAATGTGCTAAATATATTTTTAAATAAAAAAATATTTTTTTTTAATTTTCCACATTTTTTTTTTAATTTCCACACATTTTTTAAGTCGATCGAAATACAAAATTCGGGCTTTAACTTTAGTTTGGACAACTATTTGCGGCACTGTATGTGTCTTTGTTCATATTTATGTATGTCTCTTGTTGCGGCCGCTTGTATGACAAGTTTATGTTGCACGTAAATTTACGCTAATGACACTTAACGCTTCCGATACACACGCATACACACATAGACAGCACCCAGATATAATAACGCATATACACAAATACTTACACAAGAAGACTTTTACATAGCTACTCATACAACAAACGCTTGACACAAAGTTGCTCTTTGCCACTTGCGCGCTGCTGCTCATGTTTTATACCCAAAGCAGCGTCATTTGTTGTGTTGCATGTAACAACCTAACCAAAAGCGTTAATATTGAATTTTGTAGCAGTCAATGTGGCTGGCAGACAAAGAAAATCAATTCCCTCATCACGCACACTAAAGTCGCGGTACAAACAGTTACTATTTGTAATGATTATTGTTGTTGTTGTTTTTGACGCTTTTTGCTACACTGCTAATGTGTGGCAAGAATTAAGTGGCAACAGTTAAGTGAATTTGCTTTGCAATTGCAGATGGGTTAGTGTGTAAAGTGAGAACGTGTGTATATGTGCATGTGTGCAGGTGTGTGTGTGTCTTATACAAGCGCTGTTTTGTTTTACCGTTAAAACTTTTACTTACTTAGCTCTCAAGTGACATACATATACGCTATGCGACGGAAGCGTTTATTGAGTTTGTGTTGCATTAGAAATTTATAAACAGTGCTGGTATGTAAAATATACTAAATACATATCTACACACAAATATGCATATATGCATAAACAAAAAAATTTGTATATGAGCTAATGCTGTTCTTTATATTTTTTGTTGCCATGCCACAATTAGCCATATCGGATTAATTTGGAGACCACAGAAATTACTTTACAGCGGTTGAAAATCGGCTTAAATTATCAAAAGAAAGAAGTTGACGTAACTTCGGAGCATTCCAAGAAAATAAATAAGCTGAAAGTTAAATATACACTTGAGAGCCAAAAAAACGCTGTTGTTATTGGATTGTTGACGCGGATTCTGCAGCGAAAGCTGGATTCTACTACCCAAACCAGAATTTTTACTTTAAAAGGTTATTTGACCTATTTTTCTTAATAGGGCTCCTTCTTTAGAAGTTTTCACTGAATAAGAGGAGCAACACGAAGCAAATAAAGTAAGATCAGTGATTGCCACTGTTGTTGTTGTCTTTGTAACAATGATTCGCCTCATCTAATTAGTAAGATCACTCACAAACTCAAAATCTTCTAGCGGGAGTAAAAGGAAACTTGGGTTAGACCAACGAGTTATGGGCGTTAGAGGCGTTGGTTTCACATTGCAACTGAACAAATGATTGGTGTCATTTGGGGACAAGTTACAAGCGGGACGTACATTGGGGATGTCGGATTCTGGTTAAACAAGAGTTTAAACTTTTACAGTTAGCTAAGCGTGGGGCAGTTGAGGGCGAGCAGTTTAGTGTGAGTTATAAGGGAGTAATTTGATGCGCTTGTAGGCGTATGAGTCGTGGCAAAGTGGATGACGTACCCGACTCACACGTTTGGGGTTGCGGGTTCAAAGCCCACTGCAAGCAAGCATTTTTTTTAATTTATTATCTTTTTTATTCTATAAATTACTATTTTAATGGACTGTATGTTATTTTACTTTGTTTATGGTGTATTTAAAATACGGGACGATGCAAAGCATCGGTACACCTTATTTATTATATCCTTATTTTAATGTATTTGGTTGTTATTTTTAAATTTGTTTAGAGAGAGGTCAATATGTACCTGTTACACCTTGTATTTATTCATTGGGGCGAGCACTGGGGGCTCCAAGGTATTGGCTGCGGGATGAGCCACCTTGTTTTGCTTTGAAAAACCCCTTGTATTTATTCATTGGGGGCGAGCACTGGGGGCTCTCAGGTTTCGCTCTAATGAGCCACCTCATCTTCTATTTGAAGAACCTCTTGTATTTATTCATTGGGGCCGAGCACTGGGGGCTCTGAGGTTTCGCTCTAATGAGCCACCTCATCTTCTATTTGAAGAACCCTTAAAAAATGTGATATGGAGGCGAGCACTGGGCTCTGAGGTATTGGCACCCCATCTTCTACTCGAAGAACCTCAATTTTAAATTAAAAACTAAAACTATGTCTTTAGAATATTTTACTAACAAGTTGAGAATTACAAGCACACTCAATGGCTAATGAAACATACGAAAGAAAAAAAGTCATAGTTTAAGTCGCTTAAACAACAGTATTCAGATCGCAGTTGTGTCAGAGCGACGCGGGACTCCCTCGGAAGCCTGCTTTCCTCAACCGCGGGTTTAGGATATTTTTTATTGAAAACGGGTTCCACCAGGCATTTACTGGCATAGTAAATTGTCGACCCTTTGTGGATGTGAGAGCATTTTATGCTTTTTTCTATTCAAACAGATAAAATATTATGTGCCGGATTTTTTATAATGCATATGGAGATGACTACTTAAGTTCCTGGGAGGTGAGCCTTTTCAATCAGATATCTGTTTGTATCCCCCGGTTTTTCACAGAAACTGTTTGTACAGCCTTTTTTTCTTTTCTTTGAAGATAATATTCTCACAAGCAGACATCCCGTGGTAGCTGAACTAGGTATTTTGACAAGTTTTTAGTTTCCTCCAGTATATTTCTTTTAAGCTCGGCGACCACCACTTTGTGTGTTAGTGGCGAAGAAAAACTGCGAGAGAGCTACGCCATTTTCCAAAGCCATGGTGATGATTAGCAAATCGCAGGTTTGCGGTGAAATAAGGGAGCAGCACGCCTTGCAGTGTCTAAGCGAAAGGAGAGATATAGGACGGTATGAGTTTCATATGTAAGCATGGATTGCTTTAGTAGCGGTACCTCCTTCGACATTTTCCCTTATTCGAGGATGACAAAAAAGGAGAGAGACAGGATGAAGACGAGAGCCAGGAATGCAAATACCTCACAGCCCAGGATGCTACTTTAATTGGTTTAGCAAACTCGATGCAATCTTCAACCTATGTGACGGTGATGTTAATCGCAAACGTGCGGTTTTTGTGCTCATGTGCGCGTCTGTTGGTCCGCCGTTTGGATTTGTCAACTGAGGATTGCATTACGTTTTACGTGCAGACAGCGCTCGTACATTTCTTCGCAATCGATAGCACTTTATCTCCGGAGGCGATGGGTATATTGAGAGCGACTTTATGGTTGACCATAGCTTACCAACATCAGCTTGTGTTTGTTCCCAAACTGTCTTATGCTCAAGTGTATGTCTCCGATTTGGGGATCTTCAGGGTATTGCTGTCTCACAAGATCACGCTGTCTCGCTAAAGTTGCGGCTTCCTGTGGAAAATTTGGCCGCATTTTCGGAACTCTTCCAGCGGGAGTAAAGCCAATGGGGATTAAATGAACTTGCGAAAACCACGTTCTCCTTGACGCACATCAGTCGGGAATGGGAGGGCAGCAAAAAGATTGTCTGTGTATACTTTATATTGCGACTCATTGGAAACTGTAAGATCCTTCAAGTTTTGTTGTTGAAAAAATATTTAAAGTTGCTCTTAAGAGATCGCTGATATATCTTCCACAGCTATGACGTTGGCAGCGCTGTTTCAAGCCCATTGGGCTTATACTAACATATGCACCGGTAGTATAAAGGTTAAGTCTCTACAAAGACATATGAAAGCTCGATGAAATTTTTTCTGAGCAACTTATTGTCTCACTTTAAATCCGTTTTCCTTACGTGAGTAACTGGAAAAAGTTGGTTTGTTCGGCTAAAACTTTCCAAATATAGGGAAGTCCCACATAAGATCAGTTGAAGAACAGAGCACCTACATTTATAATTAACAGAATGAAGGCACTCTGAATGAAGGATATCCCCAATAAACTCGAGATGCGCGGGCTGCTCACCTAGAATGAGGGCGTCACCCTTATGAGTTGGAACATTGCGGTAAATTAAAAAAACCGCACTGGAACAATATACTATTAAATCGTGCAATTACTGGCATATGCTGATGACATTGATATCATTGGCCTAAACACCCGGGCTGTAAGTTCTGCTTACTCCAAACTGGAAAAAGAAGCGGTAAAGATGGGTTTGATGGTGAATGAGGACAAAACGAAGTACCTGCTGTCATCCAGCAAAGAGTCAGCGCATACGCTCCTTGGCAACCATGCTACTGTTGGCAGCCATAATTTCGAAATAGTAAAAGACTTCGTTTATTTGGGAACCAGCATCAACACTAGCAACAACATCAGCACTGAAATCCAGCGAAGAATCAATCTTGCCAATAAATGCTACTTTGGACTAGGTAGGAAATTGAAAAGTAAAGTCTTCTCTCGGTGAACGAAAATCATACTCCACAAGTCACATATCGTACCCGTCCTGCTATATGGGGCAGAAGCATGGACTATGAAAACAGCAGATGAAGCGGCTTTGGGAGTATTCGAGAGAAAAGTTCTTCGAAAGATTTATGGACCTCTACGCGTTGGCGATGGCGAGTACCGAAGAAGATTTAATGATGAGCTGTACGAGCTATACGCAGACATCAACAGAGTCCAGCGAATTAAAACGCAGCGGCTGCCCGGCTAGGCCATGTTATGCGAATGAAAGATGATGGTCCGGCCAAGAAAGTGTTTCTATCGGAACCCGCCTATGGAAGCAGAGGTAGAGGGCGGCCCCCATTCCGTTGGAAGGACCAGGTGGAAAACGATTTAAACGCCCTTGGTGTGACCAATTGGCGCCGGTTGGCGGAGCGAAGGAGCGACTGGCGCGCCATGTTGGACAGCCATAACCGTTTAGACGGTTAAGCGCCAATTAAGTAAGTAAGTAAGTTAAAAAAATCTTAATTAAAGTGCTAATTAGACTTGATGTGTCAGGGGAAAAAATTTACAAAAAAGGTTCAATAATTACTCAAACTCCAAAACACAAACTCGCATGCTCCACTGCATATTCCAGTTAAATACATATAGCGGTATCGTTAAGCAAGTTCGCTTAGGGGGCAAAGTAACATAACCCAAAAAAAAAAATCAAGAACTCACCAAATTACTAACAACATAAACAGCTATAATGAGAAATGCAAATTAAGTAAATTAGAAAAGTTGTTGCATAGCCCGAAACTAATTAACTCGTTCCAAAAGCCCAAAGCCCGACGTCCCTACAAAACCCAAAATCGCGCTATGCTTTAAACCAGTCGCCTTCCCAACATCAAACGCATTTTGCAAGTTTGCCTCACAGACAAAACAAAGTCGATTAACTATGCACACTACGCTTGCCGCATGTTGTTTATAGCGTATGACCTTTGACCTTACATCCAACACAACTCTTGCTGTTCGTTTGCACAAAAAACTGATAACAATTTCCATTTTAGTTTTTGCTGTTTGCTAATTTTGCTTTTTTTACGTCCCAAAAAAAAAAATGAAGCAAAATACTAACAACTCTATTTGAACCGCAAAGGATGATGGCAGAACAACAACAGTAGCGAGTCATTAAATGTACGCACTTATAACGCAACGAACTCACTTTCAGTCGCTTAACTCTTTTTTATGAGTTTTTGTTTTTCTTGTTTTGTTTTTTTTTATTGGTTCATTCTTATTATTTTCAACTTATTTTTACGCTCAAGCACCCACTATGCATGGGGTACCCTGTAGGAAAGTGCACTAACTAAAGGTGAAAGGTTCTCCAGCTATAAAGCTGAAACTCTGCCTCCACTGTTTTTCGTTGCACTCAAGTGGTTACCCCTCTCCTTTCTATTTAAAAATAAGTTTATTTTCAACTAACTACAAACTAAGTATTAATAATCTAGTTACACACTAATTATTTGACAACTAGCTTGTATTCAGTTGTGATAGTAGACCTGTTGGGTAGCATAAGCTCTGAACAGGATTTTTTTTTTTTACTCAAGACATGTATCGGACTAAAATAGTCTGAAGAAATACTTCGATTAGTCATTCATATGAAGCACTCAGAGACCAGGTACTTGATGAGATCGGTCTCATAAAATGGCAGGTGTTAGATTCAGTAAGATCTTGAACGTAATTTTACAGACGGATAAATGTTCGGGATGGGAAATTGAATAAACAGATAGGCTGAGTGCTTTCTTAAGGGTTCAAAGAGATCATGGGATTAATAGAAAGAGGAACAGATGGATAATCAAAGAGATGACCATGGGGTAGACAGACACGCGCATGAGAAAATACATGAATCCTTCAAAGGGAAGAATTGACGGAAACACCAAGTGGACAGTACTTGGACAATTGAAGATTTCAATCGAGCTTTGAGGTTTTTGTCATTCTTACGGGTGAACAATTGAACAAGTTCATAAATCAGTGAATCGACTTTAAGACTTCTGAAAATATACGCTGACGGCGAAAATTGGCAGAACATACTTAAAATGGATGGCTGGGAAACAATTCGTATAACAGCACATCTTTATTGGGTTCCCGAGCAAATGAGGAGGGAGCAGCACTCGTTGCATATATGGTAAACGTTTCAATCCGGTTGAGAGTAGTAACGAAAGGACATTACCTGCATACGATCCGTGAAGTTAGAAGTATGGAGTCAACTAACGCCGAGCTTCAAAATCTCCAAGATCATGCGCAAATTTTTAGATATTACACTAACAAAGTTGCCATCATCTTTAAAGAGAGAGTACTGAGGCTGTGGATGGGATTACTTATAAATTTGGCGTCGCCAGTTAAAGTAGATATTGGAAATGCGGGCTGCAGGAATAAATGGTGGAATACGTTCTATGTGCTACCCTGACATGGTCAAGGCTGCTGTACTTAGAGCGGCGGTGATTATATTAAGAGACAGCAATTAAGGTGAATCCAAGAAATCTTGAAGTTAAGTCTAAATATATGAAGATTAAAAAATGCAAGGCGCGATAACCTTTGAAGAAATTTTAGGCCGAGCTTCTCTTCGACCTTGCGTCGTGCTCCTTTTAATTTTTCCTACAAATTGGCGCGACGGGACTTACCTGTTTTATGCTTGAACGGCATCTGCAAAGCCGATGTGTTTTCAGTGAGAGCTTTTCATGGCAGGAAAACACTCGGAGTGCTTGCCAAACCCAGGATCTTCGGTGTGGTAGGCGGAGCACGTTACCATCTCACCACGTCGGCCACCGTGGGTGCACAAATAATGGATCAGCGTTTTATGACCTTATGGAAGGGCTAATAAAGAGATATAAATGTAGAAATAATAAAAAGCGAGTGACTGCAAGATGGGTCTATCGATGGACGGTATGTACCCATGATCTTAAGTCCTGTTAACAGAATGGGAAAACAAAAGACATACAGATGCATTGCTCATATGATGAGTTAGAAGCAAGTCTTATAGACGTACCGACCAACATATTAATCAATACACGCGAAGGATGGATAATGGACGTTTCTAAGACGTCGTCGTCTATATTTGGAAGAGATTACACAGTAGGTAAAGCTAGAGCAGAGCTAAATATGCAGTTCTGTAGAGCAGTTCCGAAATAAGAATATTAAAAGTCCAAATTATGAAACTTCTTCAATTACAAGCACAACAAAAAAAGGTTTACAAATATTTTTTTCATGTATTTTTTAGTGAATTTTCGTGTTTTGCAATTTGTCAGTAAATTTTTTATGACTTCAACAGCATCCTTACGCATTTCGCTTGAATAGCGCGGCTAACAAACTCGTAATGGCCTTCACGGCGGCCACAATCCAACCAAACAACAAAAAGGCTTGACCATTTTTATGACCAGTAAACCGACTATAACAAGCAACAACAACAAAAAACGCAATAAACGCCATAAGAGCAAATGTAAAACGAAATGCAAATAGTCAGCACCATTAGCAAGAAACAGCGGCAATAACAATTTATGTAGCGCAACAACAAAATAAAGTGCAGACAAACAAGGAACAGGGAAAAACTTTGGGCACGTTGAGTGAGAATTACTTCAACGGGCTCTTAGCAATGTGGGGCAACGCATAAACAAAAAAAAAAGTTGGCAGTAAAAATAAATGCCTGACTGACATGGTAAACAAATAAAGCAACAAAAAAGCCAGTAGCAACTGCAAACAAATGAGGGAGATAGCGAATACACGGACAGGAAAATACCAAAATTGCGAATGATGCCTTAAAGGGTTAAACAAATGAGGACTGCAGAAGGTAATTATTAAGCGGAGGGATAAGCGGAATGCTACGCTCCTCCAATTTTTGCAAAGGGGAAAGGGAAACACCACGAACATTGCGAATACTGGGCATACAGCGAATGGGACGCTTTAATGTGCGACACCGAAATGGACAAAGCCATGTATTAAGGCAATAAGAAAAAACTGCAAACAAGCTCATAATGTTTGAGGGCTAAATATTTTATAGGCTAAAAGGACGAACATCCCAAAGCGTTGTTCGGGTATATTCGCACAGCTCAGGGCTTAACGATGTTTGTTAATTAAAGCGGCAGTACATAGAGGAAATGCAGGGGGACTAGAAATGAAAAACAAAGTCTAAACATCAGCAAGGAAGAACAAATTTGTTGAGGCTAATGGACGTTGGTTACAAAGAGGTTGGAGGGGTATTTTGTAAACATTTTTAAAAGAACAGCATGTAAACTGAGAAAACAGTAAAAAGGCAAGCATATCTGTTCCTTCCACTGTATCTCCAATGCAGGATGAAATCAAGCTAGGATAATAAGAAGATATATCCTTCCTATACTATATCTAGCTGGAAACATTTTTGTCCGTTGTGGCTGCTCTCAATGAGTGCAGAGTGGCAGCACATTCCGCCAACCAGATTACTTCCTAGTGGTCCTGAACGATCACTTGCTTTCTCTGTTGCACTTAAGTAGGGATGAAAGAGACACCTTCACAACCTCTGCCAGACTGTTGAAAAGCCATACTCAATGCCCCCATAACTTTGAGTCGTCTTGTTTGCAGTCCTGGACATCGGCAGAGAAAGTGAGGAGTCGACTCCTCTTCATCCTCATACTGATAGCTTCTGGAGAGGGAGCTTGTTGGTATGCGCCACCGTCCGAGCATTGGTGCAATAGCGCAATGACCTGTGATGAAGGAAGGAAGCTAGTTCCCCTCCAATCGAAGCATGGCATGAGGACTTGGAAACATCGCAATGATCCAGATTAGTCCACAACAAGTCAGTTGCCCTGATGTCATATTCTTCGATTTTTCTCAGGAGATAACACACTCCTTTTAAATAAGAAAAGGGGAGAAAACTCACAAAAACATTTTAATGCGCCCTGCTCCTAAATATATGCCTATAACTGGCTGTGAAACGCTGTGCAGCCACACCTTCGAGGTCTAAGGGAGCGCCATTAGGTGGCTCATAAACTTTAAGTTCTCCATTCCTCTACACACACAACACTTACTTTAAAGCGAGTATTTGCAAAGCATTTTATGGCCCACCAAAGAGGTCACGTTTACGACAGGTTAATTGGAGTATTTAAATAGCAAGCGTTGCATACTCACAGGCGCATGCATGATATTGCTAGCGGTTCATTTTAATAGATTCACGACATTTTACTTAAAATTTAAGTTTGTGTAACTAAGCGCTATATACGTTTCACTCTTTCACTTTATTTACACACTTGAATGACAATCAACGCCATGCATGACAAATATTTACACTCTAGCGCCGGAAAGTATGCAAATAAGTAGCGCGTAAATGCAAAAGTTGCAACTTTTCAACGACAATAAATATTTGTCTACTACATTGTTGTTATTGAAATTAAAGTTAAAGCGAAGAATGACAAATGCAAGGGAGAGTTTGAGTGTGACGCAGAATGAGAATAACAAAAACAACAACAGCAAACCGCAAGAAATAGCTTATGTGGCAAGCGCAACAATGTGGTTAACCGCAGAAAACACTCAAATGCAGCAGCAGAGTTCATCAACTTCATTAGAAATGTGAAGAGAAGTGTGGCGAGTCTGTGAAATGCAAAGCACTAAGGAGGCTGTGGAGAGAAACGTTTTTATTGGGTGGTGAAAAGTCAGTGAATTGATGAAGTTGTTGCAGGTATGTTAGTGAAGTTGGTGTGTGTAAAATTTGAGTGTGTGTATGTTTGCTGCGCCGTCAAATGCAACTTCAACATTAAATCTGAGAAGTGCGATTCAAGTGTGAATTTCTTCAATCTTTTTACGTCTAGAAAGCAAAGCTTTTTTTGTTGTGTCTGCTTGTTGCTGCCACATGTTGCAAGCGTTGCTCTTGTACATGCAAATTTATTTATGCATAGGTAAAAGCTACAGCGGCAGCCAAGCTGAGTGTGGCAAATATGGCAAATATGCTTTAGCTGCTGTCGCTTGTGAAGAATAACGAGCAGATTTGCGTGCGCAAGTGGCAAGGTACACATAGGAAGGAACATAGCATGAGCTACCCGGCAGGAAATTGGAGCTCACTACATACAAGTACGATTTAAGTGCACTGTTTTGCAACGAGTTATTGACTAGTCTGATTAAAGTCAGATGAATATGTTACCCAATTTTTTGTACTCAACTTGAAACAACTTATTTGACAGCTAGTTTGTAGTTAGTTACATATACCAAATATAAAAGCTTTTATTTAAATTTTAAGTGAAGTAAAAAAATTGTAAAAAAGAGGGAGAAATTTTTAAGTCACTATTTACTAATTATTTATATGAAGTAGATACTTAGTTAGTTGGTTAACATTAAACCTTTCGTACTCGGGTTTCAGTTCACTGTGCGCTTGAGAGTCAAAACTGGTTTGCTGAAACAAAATATTCGGCTCTATTGCACGTGCACCGAAAAATCAAAAGTAAGCTCCTTAAATAGCCCAACACAAAATTTCCCACTCGGTAGTCACATCCGTCAAACATTCATATTACGTGGACGACAAAAATTTAAATGAAAATACTTGACCACGTTTTTTTTTGTAGCTACTTGTATTGCGAACATTTTTTTGTAGCTACTTGAATTGCGAGCTCCAGCTCATGTTTTTGCCACACTGCGGGCGGTAAAAGTTGCACCCCAAGCGAAGGCAAGAATAGTTATGTTTTTTTTATGAAGGTGTTGGCAGAAACTTACACAGAAGGGGGTTTGATAAAAGTTTGGTGCTCCTATTTTTAGTTTTGCACTTAACTTTGAGAAGCTGGACCTAAATTTCCAAGTAATTATTATTATTTTTAAGGCTGCGATGGTAGGTAAGTCATATCAACGAAGATCTTTAAACAACATCTCTGAAGCTTGCTTTGCAAGTCGTAGCGAAGATTTCTAAGCTCAGGGCAGGAAGAACTCAGATGGTTGTAATCTGAACCAGTTTCATCCGAGAAAAATAGTTTGGCTTTCCAAAACAAACTCTATATTTCTAGTTTATGTTAACGCTCGCGGACATCAAGTGGCAAATGCACTCGTTTCTTCTAAAAAGGTCTAGGGTCGACTGAATTTACACTGACTGTCGACTGACGGGCATCCCAATGGGAGTAACTCTACGCTGAATACCGGCCCTCTCAATTTGCTTTATTTTTACGAAATTGAGTCTGATGAAGACTTTTTCTGGCAAAACGTTTTTGGCTGGGCTGCTTTTATAATTTTTAGAGGGTGCCAATTCAGTCTAGTGTTGATCATCTGCCGACAAATGTGATTTAACACTGTCAGAAGGCAGTCGAGTCGCGTAACTGTTTGATTTATAAATGGCGCCCGAGAAAGACCGCGGTTCAGCGGATGCGAAAACAACTAAAAGCGCCGACACTAAAAACCTAACACAGTTTCCAATAGAAATAACTCTACGCTGCATACCACAATACGCAGAGTGCGCGGAACATGAGATTTTTCTGAAAGTGTCCACCGTCGCCGTCCTACGTCACACATTGGACTTTCATTACCGCTCTTATGTCTCTCTCTCTGTGATGTTCGTCGAATGAGGCCTTTCTTCATGTAAGTCAAACAAGCATCATCTTATTAAAAAAACAAGTAAGGACGAGACTGTCTTTGGCTGTGCCGAAGACCTCAAATCTTTGATGAACGGAGCTGAACAATGATCTTATGGGATCTATATTCAATAAACTACCCGTCTTAATGATCTTTTTAAACTATAATGTTCGCCTTATTTATAAGCATGCTGTGAAATTTCAAGTTTCTAGGTAATAGTATGAGGATGAAATGAAAGAAGAATGAAAAATCGGTTGTATGGGAGATATATGATATAGTGATCCAATCCGGTCGGTTCCGACAAATGATTGATCGGACACCCAAATATACGTACCCGCTTACCGAGGGCCAATTTTGAGTTCAAACAGACATACCGGAAGGCGGACATGTCTAAATCAACTCAGCTCGTCATCATGATCATTTCAGTATACTAATTGGCAGTGTATCCCTATCTACGACTCTCCCCGCATCACTTTCTCAGTATCAAAATAGTTTTCAATTCTTACAATTCTGCGCTGTTTAAAGGATACGCAAATAATCAGCTGCCTAGTTGTTTTCATTAAACTCACCGAACTTTTGTTAATCCCTCCACATTCGCACCTGCACTAAATATGAAAGTGCTCTCATGACACATTTTTCGTTATTGCAAATAATATTTCAATGCAAAATCCATTTCAGTTTCGTTTCTTTTTGTGCCGTTGGTTGTCAAATAAAAATTTTTTGCACAAACATTTTCTTGCACCTGCTCTCACTCTTCTTCGCCCGATGCCATCACAAACAACAACTTTTGTTAAAAATAGCGCAGCGAGATATTGCGCACTATGAGAAACTGCTTGAAATATTGCAGATAATTTGAAGGTGGCAATGCAGTGGCAAAAAAAAAAAAATAAAAGGAGAACAACTCGAACCGCATCCTTGGAGTTTTCTCTCCTAACATTGCGCTAGGAACTTATGCAAATTGTCGCTTGTTATGAGTGCCTAGGCGAGCTTAAATCTATCTGTGAGTTGGTATTTACAATTTACAGTTACACAGAAGCATTATTAAAGTCATAGTAGGAAAAACGTTATCTCTGTAGCTTATTGCAACTACACTGAAAGAAAAGTATAGCACTTAACATAAGTTCGCCGCAGCCGCTTTCTCAAATATCTTCGCCTGCATCTATCCACTAAAAATATGAAATAATGCACAGCGACACTTCAAAAAACCTTTGCCTTGAACTGTCCATCTTTAAAATACAAAATTATGTAAGCAATTTTCTTACAGTGTAATAAATCTCAATCCAACGCTCAACCTGCCAACACCGGCTAAAGGTACAAGAGTTCACTTCACTTGGTTTAGCCTGCTCTTCAAATGCTTCAAAGAATTTTATTGATTTCATTTGCATTAAATTGTTTTGCTCTCATACAAAAGAACGTCAAATGAATGCAAAGCTTTTGAAGAGAGAAAAAAATTAAGGGTTTGAGAGCAAAAAATTGTAGAAGCAATTGAATGCAAACAAATGCTGAGGAAAATTGCAGCGGTCAAATGAAAATGACAAGCTACTATGAGCAGATAATATAGTTGCCAGCAATAGTATTAAGAGAAGGAGCTGGAGTAGCAGAAAGTATTAAGGGCGAGGTGAGTACAAAGGGTGACCAAGAAGTTTGAAATTCTAAAGCATAGTTAAAAGGATGAAAGATTCTAAAACGCAATAGGAAGACTTAAAACAATTGAAGGTAAGCAATTAATTAAGAATTTGTTTGACCAGCACTTGAAATGAGTTGAACGCTTCATCAGCTCTTAACCTGCTGATAGTGAGTAGGGGTACTGAGTGACCAAGAATGTGTAAAATAAAAATACAGGCTAAAGAATTATAGGATTTTACGTTTTACAGTAAGGTTGCAAATTTTGTAGTATTTATAGCCTTTCTGAAAAATCTGTTCAAGTCTGAGTCATTTTATACATATTAACCCTTGTATAGACACTGCAGCACATCAATCATCTGTTATTGTTTGAAAAAAGTAGCTGTGCCATGAAAATTGGTTTTGCACTTGATTACGAATTTGAATTAACTCATGCGATTCCGTAATAATTCCTGCAGTTCGAATGCGGAAAAATGACTTAAGTGTCAACTAAAGTGTGAAATTAACCCTTGAAATAAGTAAAACGAAATAATGCGTATACAATTTGAAGCTCTGCGAGGTATAAACCGCGCTGCCAGGGACTAAGTGCCCAATGAATATCATTGGAGTTTGTTAAAAACTAAATACGACGGAGAAGCTTCTGTCAAGTACCCGCAGTCCTTTCATTGAATGAATTATGTTTGACTTGCTTGTGGCTGCAGATATGTAAAAAAGTAGTGTGCAGCAAATTGAAAATAGGCTTTAACTATCTATCAACGCCCTACTGGATGTTAATTATATAGCGTTTGTAGTAAGAGGCGTGCCCAGCTGAAGAAGTGGGTTTAAAGGTATATCATAGGGACCCATTAGCAAGGAAGCAACAACTACGAAAGATGCAAGGCAGAAAGATTCGTAAGAGTAGCGGTGAGCCAACAATAGAGAAAACGGATATGGAAGTGCGTGGTAACGCTAAGACTTCGGCTGTTGCCAAGATGTTGGGAGCCGTGGCCAAGCTTTCATTAGCTGTGGCGCTGACTGATCATAGCAATCGCTTCGGACACATGTTCACTGAAAGTCGGAGATCGGAATAAAGGGAGCTTTTAAGCTTGAGGAAATTTGCTGCGGCACAAGCAGAGTTTATTTGCACCAGAGAAAGTGAAGTTCCAAGGATAAGGCTGGAAAGAGGTGGACGGAGACATTGACGATGATGATGTTGGAGGAGAATAATATACTAATATGCTGCGAGTCTTAGATATAAACCTCCAGGTCAGTAGAGTCGCAAAAAGCAAACTCTTTCTAACGCTTAAAGAGGATTTTTTTTATGAAGCGCTTATACAAGAGTTAATACTTTCATCGGAAGAAGAGGTTTCGCGCAGTTCACGTTTACTACGCAAAATCGGTAGGGTGAAGGCAACTCTAAAACGTTGCTTGATTTTTTCAAGAAACTAACACCAGCGCATTTGTTGGTTTCACTTAGTAGATTTGATCCTTTGACATTTCGCAATTAGGAAGGGAAGGCGCCTTTACCTATATCCTCTGTTGCATACTCATTTATATTCAGAAAGGATTGTCACTCCGAAAGCTCACAAAAAAGCAAATGCAAGTAAAATGCAATCGAGAGCCTTATGAAAAACATTACTACGTTTCAATGTAACCTTACGGAGGTAGATTTTAGAACTTTAATGGCCACGGACATTGGATTAAGACAGAACCTATTTAAAGTCAGCAGTTATGTCGAGCTCTATAAACGTAACCCAACCAAACAAACACCTTCTATTGAAAACTATACACAAAAGCAATTTTCGAAATGCAATCATCAAAATAGCCCTCGTATTTGCTTAAGGACAAGCAACTTTGCAACATGTGGCACGAACTCGGAAGCCAAATGTAAGCAAATGAAAGAGTATGAAATTGAAATAAGTAACATAAAAAAAAAATTTTATTTTATATGAAAGTTTGCACATTAGTGTGCACATGCACCGACCCGGGGCCATCACCTACTTCTTACACATACACACACAGCAATGCTGCATCTTAAAGTGTGCTTTTTCCTGCGGACATTGCAATGCGTATTAATGCCACGTGCAAGAAGCTAACAAAATAAAAGGGAACAACTAAAGCTGTTGGCATTTTGAAAATGCTACTTTGCTGTTGCCGCAAAATTTGTTTGCATAGCAAGTCGAAGCGTAATCAAAAAGAAAAAGAAGAAGAGAAAGAAGAAGCAGCATAAATATGGTGTAAACGCGCAAGGTATTTCCAACTATTTACACAAATACAACACACGCAATTCATTAAAAATAGCAAAAGAAGCCAAAGCAGGTGTCAGTTGCAAATCAGCTGCTGCCTGCCGGTGCTGATGTGGCGCATAACTCGTTGTGGCATGCAACAATGCAGTGGACAGCAGAAGCGCCGAGAGCATTTGAATGTTGAAGAAGAAGTGACTTCATTTGTCAGCACTCGTGTTGGTTTTGTTACTACAGCTATGGCATACACACATTCCGTTGCACATTACAGCTGCTGCTGCACTAAAGAATAACAACATTTCTGCATGCTGCAATAGCATTTTGTGTGCGCCCACTGCTAGACATAAACAACAAAATGCTTTGCTTGGCTTCTGTTGTGATTGCTTGCTATTTATTTTTATAGAGCATAACTTAAGGCATTCTTTGTTCTACCTGCTGTACACATACACACACACCGGCACACAACGAAATGACGCTGCATTGTGCAAGTACGTAAGAGGTAGCAATAGTATTCGTGCAACATTTTGTGTGTGATAAGCAAACATTTTGCAAGACCTTATGATTGGAATGCTGACGACGCGTTAGCATGGCATGTGGACTTTTGTTGCAAAATGTGCGGGTGTAGATTTAAGTGGAGTATGTAAGGTAGCACAATTGTGCTCAGCGCTTCATGCAAAAATGTGTGCGGTGTTAGATTGTGGCATGCACTCCAAGTAAAAGGTAGCAGCTGATACATTAAATTGCATGTTGCAACATTCTTACAAATTCTGTGCTTAGCCGCTGATGCTACCATTCATTACATCATATCTACTTACTACAAATGCAAGGCGCGATAACCTCCGAAGGGATCTTAGGCCGAGCTTCTCTTCTCTTCCAATTCGCGTTGTGTCCCTTTTAATTTCTCCTACAAATTGGAGGGACGGGACCTACTTGTTTTATGCCGACTCCCAACGGTATCTGCAAGGCAGATGAGTTTTCACTGAGAGCTTTTCATGGCAGAGATACACTCGGAGTGCTTGCCAAACACTGCAGAGGGGCGACCCCGCTTAGAAAAATATTCCTCTAATTGAAAAACATAGTTTCTAAAATTTTGATGTTGCTTTACCCGGGACGTGAACCCAGGATTTTTGGTGTGATAGGCGGAGCACGCTACCATCACACCAGGGCGGCCGCCATACGAACTATTTGCCCATCAAAATTTTCGCGTCTTGTTGTTGTTACCTGCTTGCCACATGCACTTATTTGCGCATACGAGTGCAACACCAGCCAACTGCCGCATGTTGCACCATTGTCAACATTCTTGCTATATTACAACATGAAGCATGCAATTGCCGCTGGCTGCCTTTGCAATTTACCAAATTTTCTCGTTGCAGAGAAATGAGGAAATTTTAAGTGCGAAAAAAAAATAACTAGAAATTTGAAACAAAGTAAATAAATATAAAAGTTAAGCATGTGCAGGTGGATTGTAATAAGACAAGATATGTGCGCATCTTCTTTTTGCCACGAAATCAACAGCAGCTTCATCACAAAATGAAGTTGAAGTCACACAAAAGTGACTGACTGTTTGACTATGCGAATGGGTAACTGAATGCATGAAGATATTAGTTTTACAACTCAAGCATACAGGGTGTGCCATACCCTAGCCTGCTAAAGAAAAAGGATTTCGGAAAGTAGAATGACCTTCATTTTGCATTTCTTCTCCTTCTTCATTTAGCAGTGCTTCGCCCCATCCAGTCCAGCGATATCCTCTAGAGAGTAAGTCCAGGAAAAGCTGCAGCTTTAACAGGGTTGCGCCCTAGAGATATGGGTGTTAGAGGCGTTGGTTCCACATTACATTTGAAGAGATGTCATACGCATGACATCACCATTACATGCAGAAGATATATTATGTATGTTGAGGCTGATTCTTAATAAGTAAGAGTTGAACCCATTGCAGTATTCATAATGAACTTGTGTTTCCGCAAAACAAATGACAATGTGTGCGAAGTCACTATTTGAAATCGCTATTCGTTGCAGTGGTCAAAGAATGACCTCTAAATAATCGTGTGAGTTACCTTTCCCCAAAATGTAATATTTCATCTAGAATAATACCTTCGTATTCAACAGAACTCCCCCCGTAGATTAAGAGGCTTAGAATATACCGACAACAGGTATACCTTTTATAAAAGGTGCAGCGCTTTCAAGGAGCTGCCGATTCAATTTATAGCTTCTCAAATCCAATGGTCAACCTCACGTATCGAGTCATCACCGGCGGCAAGTTGATGGCCTTAGATTTTAATTTCAATAAGGTGTGCCTGTCGTAACAGCTGACTTATATTAGACATCTAATAGTTAATTACGGAAGGAAGGGGTGACCCTAAGAAATCGATGTTCCCCTTGATGTCCGGTCTAAGTATGTGACACATTTATCTATAAATCTTCATATTTGAATAAAACTTTCGGTTTTGTCCATGTGACAGTCGGAGCACTATGTGAAGGTACGGACTGTTAATACGTCGGACTCAAATTTTAAATGGAGTCCTGCCTTGTTTTACAAGAAGAAAAACAAGAGTACTTAAGCCTATCTCCTTATTCTAATAGCAAAGCCAGCATATGTGTGTAAGGCGCATTCGTTATTGATCTTCTACTGAATGTATCCTTTCAAAATCGCTTGAAGCTGCAACACATTTTTGGTCATAAATAAGTTTTTGACTTGGCCCTCAATCCAATGGTTGTTATTGCAGGAAAAGGCTCTGAAGAGTGCTCTCGAACTGGAAGTTCTCATATTCCGATATTTTAACCCAAATTTTGTGAGAAAGGCTTTTAAATTGACCACAAAGTATTCAAAAGTGCAGGTCTTAGAAAGTCAGTTGTAATTCATTGTGGTTTTTGCTTTTGCCTCTCGTATAAAATATTCAAGATACCAGGTTTATGGCAGGACTGTATTTATAATAAAAAATATCGAAAAATTACGCCAAAAAGACTTATAGGAATCGAAAATTTTGCAGCAGAAGAATTTTTTTCCAGAAAAAACTATGTTTAACACAAATTGTCGCCTAAGCCCTAATTGCCTTAGCCTTAACTAGAAGTCGAAAATTTTGTCGGTACTTGGTGGTTAAGGCTTTTTATGTTGACCTGACTAAATCGAGGTGACTTCAAATCACTAGTTATGACTCTAACAATGATCTTTGCGTCCATTTCGAATAATAATATCATATTTGAGAATAATATTTCCATCAATATTTATGGTACACCCTGTAGCTTAAAATTTCAAGCTTCACTGCTGCCGAAAGTGAAGTAATTTCAACACCCGCAGGGGATTAAATGTGTGCTGTGGTGTGTACTCTAGGAAGTAGAGTGTTTCTTGAATGTCTGTAATTCCTTAAAAATGCTTACGCTTACGCAAAATACACACACATCAACACACAGTAACATACAATATGTATACATATGTACGTGTTTTGAATTTCATTTTTGACTTTAGGCGAATTTCTTCACATCACCTTAAACAATTTGCAACTTGAGTCTATTCAAGTTAGTTTACATTAAGTTAGAAGTTGGCTTAAATCTAAAATATGGGTATTTGGATTACAAGCACACTGAAGGCCGATTTTTCAGTGCGACTTTAAACTTCAGTTAAAGAGGGCTTAACTACTGCCCGCTTAAACAAGCTGAGCGGCAAAATTTTGTAGGTCCCATACCGTCAGTTTGTGAGGAAAATTAAAAAGGAGCACGGCGCAGCTTCGATACGTCACTACGCCGCTAGTAACTAATAAATACTGGACGGCGACAAAAGCAAGGCAAGCAGAAGAAATGGAAAGCAGCCACACACCCATATACATGGAAGCAACAGAGAATATGAATTGGAGAGATGTGCAACGCATAGTACTCACGTATACTTAGATGGCAACAGTGAATATTACTCAGGCATATACACACCTATAGATAGGAAACATAAACGAGCAATACATAAGCAGATATGACATACAGAAACGAGAGATCAAAAAGCAACTATTCGAGACGGCTATTAGCAAAAAGTCTAGACTCTGGGAGAGATTGGTGAACGAGGCAAACTGAGAGTATAAAAGCGGCGCTGTCCAAGCGATGGTCAATCACGGTGACTGTAAATGTTGCAAGTTAAGTACGCGAGTTATTTAATTTTGAAGTACTACTATCGTAGTAGTGTTTTAAATAAAGAAAATTTTGCTTTACTGAATATTTGATTTATTTATTCTAACGATAATTGAAGATGCAGAGTAATCAAGAGTTTCGCAAAATTCGTTACAATATTGTATTTGTAGCTCTGGTGGCGTTGTGCATCACTGTTTTAATCCTATGAAGCTATGTACTTGTTATAAAATTAACATGTAATTGATTATGAATCTGACTTAGCATTTCACTAATATTATGATCTAAAAACAGATTTTGATTACGAAACGTATTTGGGGATTCGGCGTTTCAACCCAACCTAATAAAAACGAGCCAAGGAATTCGCTGTCAAAATTGTCTCACGCACATTCCACTTGTATGAGAGTAACAGTAATAAAATTAACTGCGTAAAAAGCTCACTCGATTACCAATTTTTTTTCTGTGCTAAATTTCGATTTGACGTTTACACATATGTCGTATATGGTCGTAAGGCATGTTTACTTCGGTTCGGGCAAAAAAAGTGGTTTGTTCTCGTGCGTTAAGAAACGTCGTGCGTTTTTGTTAAATTAGCCTGCTGGGCAGTATTTGTGTATTCGTTTTCGCGCTTTTTTCGGTAATTATCTATATAAATTGTAGTAATTTGGTTTAACGCCAGTAGCCAAAGGCGCTTCACTGTACAGTACCTGGGCGACCGAGCTTTGCTCGGCAATCTTCTAGTATGCCGCATAACATACTTTTTTCTACATGTCATCATCGCCGAATTATTATTTTTTAGTTATACCTATGAAAGTCTCACAATTTTATTACATTCCAAAATCTTGTAAATTTCACGAATGACAACTATCAGTTAGTTTAATTAAATGTCAACTTACTTGCCTAAGCGTCATCTGTTGGTAAGTAGTTAAAGGGTTAGATGTCGCTTTCAAATTGAACATATGCCTCTAGTGTTCAACGGTAGCAAATTACCATGGTGAGATATCTTTTTGCTATGGTGAGAAATCTTTCTAATAGTAATCTGTGCGAAATTGCAATTATTCATTTCATATTTGCCAAAAATATGCATTTAAATATATTTTGTTGGAATTTGTCACGGTGCACAGTGTTTCGTGTAGAAGAAGCTAGCTGGACAAAAACAAAGTTCTTATTCCAAGAAAAGTGTAATGAGAAATGAAAGAAAACAAACAAAATAACGGGATTTTTGCTTTTTTTTGATATTTTTGCTCATATATATTGAGTAATTGAAGTAAGTAGGCAGGAGTGGCCGTAAAATGCTTGATTAATTTGCAAAATTCTTGTTGAATATTAAGCTTCATATTTCTTTTAAGTGAACACTTTTATATAATTTTTTTGATGGATTCTAAGCTCGAAGGTAAGTAAAAAGTTTTAATAGCAATTCTTTCGCAATTAGAGTATTTTCAATACATTTAACTTTCCGTTATTAAAAAGAAAAGGTATTTTTTCTCTATATTTTTAACTTTAGGGACAAAAAAGTTACATACATCCGCGGACATCCGGGCTAAATTTTACATATGTTATAGTCGCAAGTATTCTCTAATAACCGAAAGAAAAAACCATTGCGAATTCTTTGCACATCTATTTTAAATTTTTTTTTGTAGATTTAGTTATCTCTACATATAAAATAGGATGTATGTACGTACCAGCTCCGACGAGATATTTGAACCTTTAAAGCTGATCTACAAACGGCAAAACCAATTCCCAGGTACAGGGAATAGAGACGTAGCCATAAAACACACAAAAATAAACGGGCAAGGTCAACAAGAGCACACCAAAAGCAAAAAGGCGAAGATCACTGACTTTAACCTGCCACAACCTACCGCACCAGTCACCAAGGCATAAAAACAGGTACATACAAAGCAATCCTAATGCAGGTATAACCACACAGGAACGCTACAGAAAACCACCCCATTTGGTAGCATCTACGCCAATACCTGAATGTAATATAAATACTGCACAACTGATAACAAATCAGATCGATCAACGTCACTTAAGATGGCAGCACAACAATCATCAACTCTTCACCCTGTCGGAAAATCAACAACACAAAGCAGTTTAGTTATAACCGTACCAAGAAGGAGCGATTTTTGAATAAAAACTCGGAGTGGCTTTCGGGTCCAGACTTCACATTTACAATAACGGTGGATTCAAAGTTGCCATCAGACCAACCAACCACTTCTTCAGGTAACCCCGGCCCCGGAAGACGAAATAAAGACTTTGTTAGCTGCAGTGAAAAACCCAAACGGCATCGGGTGGATGACCTCTTGCAATCTAGAAGTCCTGGTGAGTTACTTTATGCGCCAGAAGCATCAACGCGTATGTCGGACAACAGAAATGTTGTCAACATTATAAAAAATCACAGGAAACCACTCAAATATCCGGCAAAAAGATGACATGTGAGCCAGATGCAAGATGCTTGAGCAATGTAGAAGCTTTAGCATACTACGTAGATAACAAGTCGACGACTCATGGGTACAAGACGACTCGGAAGTGGAGCATCAAGGCAGGCCATAAGGTTTATCCATCACTTTATGGTCTAAGAAAAGCTAAGGCAGAATGCTATCCAAATGAAATTGCTGTGGGTGAAACACGTGCGGAAATTAAAGTCCGGTCCGTATTAGATAAAACTGTTGAGCGTTTAGTTTTAGCAAATCAAGAAGTTTTTGTTAGTTTATTACCTACAAACTTGACGTATACTTTAATCAGCAAGTGGGGTTGCGATGGAAGCTCTGGCCATAGCACATATAAGCAAAAGTTTACATGCACTTCTGACACTGATGAGTTTTTGTTTATATTTTCCTTCGTTCCTCTCCAATTACAGGATGAAAAAGGTAACATTGTTTGGCAGAATCCTCGACCTTCTGTCGTCCAATTAAATTTATTTTTTCTAAAGAAACAAAAGATTTTATTGTTTTTGAAACGAACAAAGTTTTAGAGGAGGTAAATGCGTTGTTGCCAACAAAGTACATGCTCGAAGAATACGAAGTTTCCGTAAATCACAATATGCTTCTAACAATGATTGACGGAAAAGTTTGCAATGCTTTGACTGAAACTTCTTCCGCACAAAAGTGTTATATTTGTGGTGCCACTCCAAAGGATATGAATAGTGAGCTACGGGACTTTACGCCTAATCGAGATAATCTTGGTTTTGGTTTGTCTACTCTCCATGCATGGATAAGATGTTTTGAATGCTTGCTTCACATAAGTTATCGCCTCGAAGTAAAAAAATGGCAGCTTAGGAATGAGGCAGATAAAGAGAGTGTAAAGCTACGTTCCAACGAAATCCAGAATAAATTTAAAAGTGTACTTGGATTGATAGTAGATAAACCAAAACCAGGTTTCGGCAATACCAATGACGGCAACACTGCTCGTTGGTTTTTCGAAAATTCTGAGGATAGTGCTGAGATTACGGGATTGGATGTAACGCTCATCAAAAGATTCGACACTCTCCTTCGCGCATTAGCATCTGGGTACAATATAAATATCCAAAGATTTGAAAAATTTGCGGTCGATACTAAAAAACTATACATAGATCTCTATCTATGGTTTAATATGCCTGTTACAGTTCATAAAATCTTAGTGCATAGTACTGATATTATAAAATCAGCAATTTAACCCTATTGGTCAACTTTCTGAGGAAGCACAGGAAGCCCGAAACAAAAATTTGAAACGATTCAGGGATGATAACACACTAAAGCAGTCGCGTGAAGCCACGAATAGAGATCTTATGAATATGTTGCTTATAACATCGGATCCTTTAGTTAACAGTTTTAGGGAGATACCTAAGAAAAAATTTAAAAGTCTGACTTCAGAAGTCTTAAATTTACTGTCCCCCGATAATGTTGAGGAGTCAATAAATACCCCAGTTGTTTCAAGCTTTCACAGTAGTGTTGCTGATGTTCATGACTATTCCACAAGTGACTCATCGAATGAAAGTGATGGTAGCGTATAATAACATAATTATAAAGGATAACCTACCCTATAACTTTTTGTTGGATCAGGTTTTATTTAATTTAAATCTATTGTCTTTTCTACTTTGTATGATACTTTAAGTTTTTGTAATAAGTAATTTTCACATAATTTATTTAATTATTTACATTGTTATTATTATTATTGTAATTCACTTTTACATTCCTGACTGGTACTATAAAATAATTTTGTAAAAATTGTAGTGCCAGGATAAATACTCAAATAAATACAAAATATGTATGTACATATGTACAGTCACTCACATAAATAAGTAGACACCCTTTTTGGACAACTCTTACAATTTTCGCTTTCGCAAATTTATTTTAACTAATTTCCCATAAGAAAATTTGTCACGATCTATAACAAAAACTAAATTATATTTAAAAAATGTTTGAAAAAATCGACGAATTTTCATAAAAAATTTCAATTTTTTTCCGAATTTTTAGAATTTTTTAGAGTATTGAGATTTTTAGTCCATTTAATTTAAGTACTATAAAGTAATATTTTTAAGTCCTTTAAATTTTTTTGTCACTTATTCACATGAGTTACTGTATATGAAATAAGCAAATGTATGCATATTTTAATATTTAATATATTTTGGAAAAAAAATAAAAAAAAGAACATATGGCTGAAAAAATTACGTAGTTGTAATAAATGACTGCATATGAAATGGAAAATCTCATAAAATAATTTTGTCCGGCTAGCTTGTTCTACACGAAACGCTGTGCGGTGCCTTGATATTGCATTTCAATTTTATTAGCGTGTGTGAAATTAAGAAAATTAAGTCGAATCATGTGTAAGATTTTTTACCGAATTTTTAACTTTAATGTTCCCTTTAAAGCTTTATAGGAATATGAGTAAGTAGAGTATTATTTCGTTTAACTACCCCAACCCTAAATGGCAACCCTACTCAAAAATGTCCCTATTGTAATGCGGAGTGAAATACCTTTCGTTTGATACCCATATCGGCATATCTCATGCAATTTTTTTTTATTTCGAATAGGTGGCAACCTTATGAAAGATTCTGAGTGGCAACACCTAGGTAGAAAGTCTTAGAAGGTGATACATTATCTCTGTGACAAATTTCATTTAAATCGGTTGAGCCGTTCCCGAGATCGTTCGGCTATACAAACATACAAATATACGAATATACAATAATTGCTCGTTTAAAGTTATAAGATATTTATTTGTACTTTTTTTTAACATTTTACACTTCAAAACATTTAACCTTGGATAACCTTGAAAGCTATAAATCTATTCAATTAAATATTTTCCGACGCATTTGTTTTTAATGATAAAAAAAATTTATCATTACAACGATTTAAAAATTTGCATAATTATTATTAATTCGATTTTAAGTAACTGGTAATTATCATCAGCAATGATTTGTTTTAATCTCTTATTGGCATCTAATTGACTTGCCCACATTTATGTGTGTAAAGCGGAATTGTTTTTCATTTGAAATTTAGTGAACCAAATATTTAATTGGTACTATTATTTTGCGTGCTTTATTTAATTAGATTTAACAGTAATTCACATTGTGGAGTTATTTCTAACTTTTCGACAGTTGTGTGAAAAAAAATGGGTGTTTTTGTTGTTAGCGCGAAAATTGTTGATTGATATTTAATGGTTTATGGACTTGACAAAAACAAGTTAACTGTTGATGTTACATAAAAAGTGGGAAAATATAAAAGCTTGGATTGGTATCACAAAATACGTAGGAAATACTATGTATACTCAGAACAACCTGTCCTAAACAAATTTTCTTTAAATTGAGTAAAATTTCAATGTAATTAGTAAGAATTTCAAATTTTTGTATAAAACATTTCATTAATTTGAGTGTAAATTTGTCTACAATTTATTCAATCAAAAATGCATGATTGAACATTTCTCACAATTTTTCACATGTACGAGGTAGCTCAGTGAACAAGAGCATTCGACTGTTACACAATTAAATAAATAAATAAAAATTTATACAATTTTCTACATTTTTAATAAAATTATTACTATAACCAAGGCAAAAAAATGTTTTTTAAAAAATTATTTGTTCAGATTTCGGGTAGGATTTCTATAGCAAAATGTCATATACCATTTTTCCTTATTTGAATAGTGTCTAGAGTACCCCGCAGTCTTGTTCTGCTCGAAAATTGATTTACCTACATTTAAAAATTGCGCATCGCTTCTCCTCTGCACTATTTATCCCATTATTTTCTACTCTACCTTCCATTTTTCGTATGATTCTTGTCCATTCCTTATTCCGTTTTTCTGCCTCCCACTACTACGCTCACTTCACACTCCCACCTCCACTCACAATCGCATTCTTTCTCCACAGCCACTCTTACTTCCGCTAAACTTCACATTCCCATTTCCACTTTCAGTTCTAGTCCCACTACCACTGCAACTTCAACTCCTACTCCCATTTCCTCTCTCTCTCACACCTCATACATATTTCGAATATTTTTAACAAATATCGACACTTGTTTCACTTGCCCAATCGATTTCAATATCTTTGTTTGTATAAACCTTTATGAAACTATATGAAACTTACGAAATTTTTAAAATCACTTTCTATTTTTTAAATAAGTTATATATAGATAATTGACCTCTTGGCCCTACCGTATAATATTTCTCTCTGCGATGTTAATACTTTACCAGTAAACAGAGGCAAAATTTTAACTTCTCGCCTCTACCTCCTTCTCTCCGTATTTGATTCCTGTCTCTCCTACGTATCTTCTTATTTACATTCTCTATTTTACACCCATTTTCATTCTTAGCCCTCAACCTGCCTCTATTTTTATACTCAGTTGAGCAGAGCTCATAGAGTATATTAACTTTGATTGGATAACGGTTGGTTGTATAGGAATAAAGGAATCGAGATAGATATAGACTTCCATATATCAAAATAATCAGGATCGAAAAAAAATTTGATTGAGCCATGTCCGTCCGTCCGCCCGTTAACACGATAACTTGAGTAAATTTTGAGGTATCTTGCTGAAATTTGGTATGTAGGTTCCTGAGCACTCATCTCAGATCGCTATTTAAAATGAACAATATCGGACAATAACCACGCCCACTTTTTCGATATCGAAAATTTCGAAAAATCGAAAAAGTGCGATAATTCCTTACCAAATACGGATAAAGCGATGAAACTTGGTAGGTGAGTTGAACTTATGACGCAGAATAGAAAATTAGTAAAATTTTGGACAATGGGCACCGGCCACTTTTAAAAGAAGGTAATTTAAAACTTTTGCAAGCTGTAATTTGGCAGTCGTTGAAGATATCATGATGAAATTTAGCAGGAACGTAACTCCTATTACTATATGTATGCTTAATAAAAATTAGCAAAATCGGAGAACGACCACGCCCACTTAAAAAAATTTTGTTTAAGTCAGATTTAAGAAAAAATTTTATATCTTTACAGTATATAAGTAAATTATGTCAACATTCAGTAATGATATGGTGCAACAAAATGCAAAAATAAAATAAAATTTCAAAATGGGCGTGGCTCCGCTTTTTTCATTTAATTTGTCTAGGATACTTTTAATGCCATAAGTCGAACAAACATTTACCAATCCTTGTGAAATTAGATAGGTGCTTAGACCCTGGGACGATAACTTATTTCTGTGAAAAAATCGGGTGAAGCTACGCCCAGTTTTTATACACAGTCGACCGTCTGTCCTTCCGTTCGGCCGTTAATACGATAACTTGAGCAAAAATCGATATATCTTTACTAAACTCAGTTCACGTACTTATCTGAACTCACTTTGTATTGGTATACAAAATGGCAGAAATCCGACTATGACCACGCCCACTTTTTCGATGCCGAAAATTACGAAAAATGAAAAAAATGCCATAATTCTATACCAAACACGAAAAAAGGGATGAATCATGGTAATTGGATTGGTTTGTTGACGCAAAATATAACTTTAGAAAAAAACTTTGTAAAATGGGTGTGACACCTACCATATTAAGTAGAATAAAATGAAAAAGTTCTGCAGGGCGGAATAAAAAACCCTTGAAATCTTGGGAGGAATACTGTTCGTGGTATTATATATATAAATAAATTAGCGGTATCCAACAGATGATGTTCTGGGTCAACCTGGTCCACATTTGGTCGATATCTGGAAAACGCCTTCACATATAAAACTACCCACACTCCCTTTTAAAAGCCTCATTAATACCTTTAATTTGATACCCATATCGTACAAACACATTCTAGAGTCAACCCTGGTCCACCTTTATGGCGATATCTCGAAAAGACGTCCACCTATTGAACTAAGCCCCACGCCCTTTTAAAATACTCATTAACACCTTTCATTTGATACCCATTTCGTACAAACAAAGTCTACAGTCATCCCTGGTCCACCTTTATGGCGATATCTCGAAAAGGCGTCCACCTATAGAACTAAGCCCCACGCCCTTTTGAAATACTCATTAACACCTTTCGTTTGATACCCGTATTGTACAAACGCATTCTAGAGTCACCCCTGGTCCACCTTTAGGGCGACATCTCGAAAAGGCGTCCACCTATAGAACTAAGGCCCACGTCCTTTTAAAATACTCATTAACACCTTTCGTTTGATACCCATATTGTACAAACGCATTCTAGAGTCACCCCTGGTCCACCTCTATGGCGATATCTCGAAAAGGTGTCCACCTATAGAACCAAGGCCCACTCCCTTTTAAAATGCTCATTAACCCCTTTCATTTGATACCCATATCGTACAAACATATTCTAGAGTCACCCCTGGTCCACCTTATGGAAATATCTCGAAAAGGCGTCCACCTATAGAACCAAGGCCCACTCCCTTTTAAAATGCTCATTAACCCCTTTCATTTGATACCCATATCGTACAAACATATTCTAGACTCACCCCTGGTCCACCTTTATGGCGATATCTCGAAAAGGCGTCCACCTATAGAACTAAGCCCCACGCCCTTTTCAAATACTCATTAACACCTTTCGTTTGATACCCGTATTGTACAAACGCATTCTAGAGTCACCCCTGGTCCACCTTTATGGTGACATCTCGAAAAGGCGTCCACCTATAGAACTAAGGCCCACGTCCTTTTAAAATACTCATTAACACCTTTCCTTTGATACCCATATCGTACAAACAAATTCTAGAGTCAACCCTGATCCACCTTTATGGCGATATCCCTAAATGGCGTCCACCTATAGAACTATGGCCCACTCCCTCATAAAATACTCTTTAATACCTTTCGTTTGATACACATGTCATACAAACATATTCCAGGGTTACCGTCGGTTCATTTTCCTACATGGTTATTTTCCCTTATGTTGTCACCATAGCTTTCAACTGAGTATGTAATGTTCGGTTACACCCGAACTTAAACTTCCTTACTTGTTCTTTATCTCCTTCCCATTTTTCTTCTCACTTCTTCATTGTTATCTGCCTTTCTACTCAAACTTTCTTTCTTCTTCCTAACCCTCATTTCTTTTTCTTTCTTCAATCCCCACACCGATCTCTTCTCTGCCTAAGTAATACATTTCAAACAAATTGCACTAAACAAATTTTTTGGAATATGTCGACCCCGGTTCATGTTGCGGAAAGAAAGTTTTTCAAGTATATAGCTTGTCGAAGAGGAACTCCTGTACTAAATTCCAAGCAAGTAGCACTATAAATCAGGTTTTTTCAAACAGGTCGGTCATTGGTCCACAGAAAGGTTTCTGCAACATTAAGCTACAAGCATAACCTGAGTAAGATTCAGTTGGTCTTACTTATGACTATCAATAGGCATTTTACGAGTCCAACGCTTTTATTTAATTGTCTAATCAACGCCCTATATTGATGAGGAGTGTGATGACTAGGACCTACGACCTACCCAATTATTTTCTAGCTTTTAGTATTATTATTACTTCATATAAGTATTGTTTTCAATAAAACCATAAAACTAAAAATTTTTTTTTTTAAATTATTTTATTTAGAGTAGGTCGGCCCCTGGTTCACTTCCCGGAATGAAAAGTTTCTCAAATAATGAAACCATGCCTATTATTATTATTACTAGGCCTGGAGGCGCGGCGACCTATGTGTAGGTCTATTTTGCATGACCTTTCAGCCTAATTTTGTTTGTGGAAGCTTTGATGTATTTAAGTACTTCTTCAAGCTTTTTACTGCATATCACATAGGTATTAAGAGTCACACCACCTAGATGAGATAGTGTCTGCCTTGCCAGAGCGACGCATTCGCAGAGAATGCGAACCGCCGCTTCATCCTCCAGCTCACAGAAACGTCAAATTTGAGTATCGAATAGATATCGTAGACCACAGTGACCGTGTAGTACTCAGTGAGAGTTTGTAGGTCCTGCCTGCTTAGTTTAATGAGTTTGAGGAGATAAAGAACAAGTATCGAATAGATATCGTAGACCCCAGTGTACGTGTAGTACCAGTGAGAGTTTGTAGGTCCTCCCTGCTTAGATTAATGAGTTTGGCTGATTCTTTCGTTGCCAGAAGTGTAAACAGTTTGGCTTGTCTTTGCCCTGGGTAGTCAATCCAGTGACGTCTGAATTGTTTTGTTTCCCAGTTACTTATGGTTTCCCTGGTATTTGCTTTTGTGAGTCCACAAAAGGGCTCTGGACCATAGAATGCTGCTTAAACACCCTGCTTTGGTATACTGAGGGCAAAATATAGAACACTGTGCATTTTCGCGTTATCTGGTGGTATGGTTTAGGCATGATGCCCGTGCATACCTTCACATTTATGTATATATTGAAATTTTCCTCGTATTTTTGATTTTTTTCTTTTTTTTAATGTACATACACAGTTTCAAATTTCGCAGCTTAAAGATGCAATAGATTTCTCCTTTGCAAGACAAAACTTTTCTGTATGGGAGACTCCGATAAACATGAGGCCGATCATAAACAAAGCGATCTGATTAAGCTTTAAGCTTTTACTCTATTAACAAAATTTTCGACTTAATTTTGATATTAATTTATACAATTCATTCCTTTCTTTAAATTTCACTCAATAATCGATTCCCTGCACTTCACCTTCTAATATACAAACCAAGCAACTTTGCGATACGGACAACCCTGCCGGTGCCTTCACCGTGTTTACATTGTTAAAAGCACAAACAGGACGAAAACAAAAAGACACAATTGTCGCTGCTTAATCCATTATTAGTAGGTGATCCCATTATAGTCTTAACTACTTAACATCAATTGCAACAGTAACGAGAACGACAACAAAGCATAGAATAACAACAACAATTTGTCACAATAAAGACCACCTGCTTTGATTTAACCAACTAAAAGCTCGAAAGCATGCCACAAACAGAAAGCCTAGCGGAGGTTTCAATTACTGCAATTTAAACGATTTGCTTTTGTTGATTCCAGCAAACTGACAAGATGTGAATGACTAAGTAAATTTGCTATATTAGATTCCACAATTCTGCAAGACATACATGAATGAATTGTTTATTAGTGATGTGCGATTAGAAGTAATTGGATGACCATCTGAAGAAATTGCCAATTTTGTACACTTTCTTCGGTTTGAAAGAATGGCTGGGTCTTGAGGTATGGTTTCTCATAGATTTCACAAATATCACTTCTCACATCTGTGAAACTATTTCTAAACTGCTGGCAAAGGGGCGGGTATTGCTCTCATCGATCTCCGAGTTTAAAAAACCGAGTGTCGGTCTTAGTGTTCTTTAATTGTATCATTTGGTATGCATTCATTGCATATTTTGTAAACGCAAGTGCTTTGAACCGGTTAGAATCCCAGTTCATGCGAAACCGGTTCTACGGTTTTGTGCATTCCTACCCAATAAATCTTACTATTACACTGATTGATATTGGATTGTTTTGCAGTATTTGATCTTGTATTACTGGGCTGTGCTCAGGCCAAGGGGGTCGGCAAACAGTGAACGGCCTATTAATTTAGGTTAGCTGCGAATACTCAAATAAGCAGCCCCTGACCAAGAGCGGTTGGCGAGGAGGGTTTGGCTTAAAAGGCCTCATGCACCCAGTGAACCCCCTGTGACGAGGCGAGTAGATGCCGCCCGTAATTTAAGCATCCACAACCCACATCGAGGCTGCACTGAGGGAATACCTACCCAAAATAGGGAGGTAACTACGCGGCGAGGGATACACTTTCAGGAAGGAAAAAAGCTCAATTCTAAATTATTAAGAAAGCTTTTATTTGATAGCATATTAAGACTGAGCCCAGTAAGGTCTTAATTAAGGTATACTGGAATAACGATTTGGATATGTTTGCTAAGGGCTGGCGAGTGTGACATTCGGAAATCTTAGTAGACGGCTTGACACCCCGTCAAAACGGCTTTCCGGCTAATGTGACATTCGTCTCCGCCCCGTTAAAACCTTGGCAGGCCTTGGGGTACGTTCGAAGTCCGTCACCATTTAGTTGGTGGTGCAGGTTGAGGTTGAGATTCTCCCGATTAACGCTGATCTGGCTCTGAACGCAGTTTTCATAAGGAACTGCGTCAACCTTCACGTGGCCTCCCTGCCTTCGCATAGATAACCACGGGATCATTCAAGGTGACTGTACATCCGGACTAAGATAGCGGCCTGAAGTGGGGACCCAATCACATAAATGAGTACCCAAAATAAAAATCAAGATAGGGAAGGTACGTTCAATCCATTTATGGGACGAAAGCTACCTCGTTCCCCAGAAGGACCTGGTCTATCGGCGTAGGTCAAAATGTTTCGTCGCACACGGGGACAAAATCAAAAGGAGCGGAAGCCAACGGCAGGAAAGAAGCTTCTCCGGATGTTACTCCAAGGGCAAGACAGGATAAGGCTAAAACAGGCACTCCTTCATTAAGTGATCTCATTAAGAAGTGACCAAGCTAGGGAGATCAATTGATGATCTGTTTGAGTTTTTTAAAGGCCGTAATAATATGCACGCTGAAATTAAGCGCTTAAACTCCATAATAAAGGCATTGTACATAGAGTCCGCGCTGGAGGTAAAGGACCTAAAGAAGAAAATAATTTCGAATGATAAGGCTAAGGATGGAAGCTCATCACCCCTAGGAAAGAGACCGGGGAAGAATTCGACAAGGGAAAATCAGGTAGCCAATCCCACGATCTCAGCCAAGGTCATTACGCCAAGACATGAGGAGAGTCACAAGCGAGTAAAATCGCAAGCGTCACTGAACCAGAAAAAGGTCGAAAATACAGAAGACGCCACAACTCAAAAGTCGGGAGAGTGGCAGGTAGCCAAACCCAAAAAGGCGATTAGGAAGAAAATGATTGAAGCCAGGCCGGATGCAACCATAATTTCGAAGGCTGGAGATGCTACGTATGCTGACATACTGCGAAAAGTGAGGAGTTGCGATGAACTAAAAGCCCTAGGGGGTGATGTCAAAACTATTAGAAGAACGGCAAAAGGAGATTTGTTGCTGCAGCATAATAGAGCCCAAGAGGGGAAAACAAGCACGTACCAAGCGGAGATTGAAGCAGTGCTAAAGGAGTCAGCGAAGGTCACAGCAAAATCTCAAATGATCACGCTACAGTTCAGAGACCTCGATGAAATAACTACGCCGGATGAGATTTGTGATGCGATCCATCAGCAATTTAGGATAGAACGGCTTGATTCAACTGCCTTAAAAAGTTTACGTACAGGGTACAGCGGTACAAAATCGGCACTTGTAAGCCTTACAGCGGATGATGCTAAAGTTCTAAAGGCGCAAAGAATAAGAGTATAAAGAGACTATAGATAGGTCAAAACTTGCGGGAAATGCGGTCAGGAGGGACACAAGGCCGCGAATGCTCCAACGCTCCGAAATGTGCGTTATGTGGGGGAGAACATTCGGCAGGCAGTTTTAGATTCCCACAAAGGGAAGGAAGCAACCAGATTGCCCTATGAGATTGTTGCAACTCAATTTAAACCACTGTGAAGCGGTCCAATGCCTCTTATCCCAAACAATGTTTGAAGGAGGATTTGACTTAGTGGTACTCTCTGAGCCATACAAAAATAAGCAGGAGCAAGGCTGGCTCACGAACTCGGTTGGGAAAGCCTCAATCTGGATACCAGGAAGACTTCTTCTGCAGGAAAATATGACACCAACAGTGGGAGGATTCACGTGGGCAAAAATCAAAGGAATATACATTTTTAGTTGCTATGCACCTCCGAGCATGAGTAGCACAGAGTTTGAGAACATGATTCTTGATATGACCAGAGAAGCACAGGGTAAACACCCGCTTATAATATGTGGAGACTTCAATGCATGGTCAACTGTAATGGGTAGTAGTAGAACTACCCATAGAGGTAAAGTTCTTCTCGAAAGCCTTACACCCCTGAGGCTAGAACTTCTAAATGAACTTCTAAATGACGCCTCCAACCAACTGCAAAGAAGAAGATGGAAACAACACCTTTTTGAACCAGAAGTATTTGATGTTGCATGGAACGATGCCGTAATACGAAGGACACATGCGGAAGATCTTTCGGGCCAAATATCTAAGTCATTAGGTATGGCGTGTGATGCTGCTATGCCCAGAAGTCGCGCAAAAGTAAATCGGACTCCGGTATATTGGTGGAACGAGGAAATAGCGTAGGAGCGTAGAAATGCCACAAGGCACGGCGAAGGGCACAGAGGGCACGCTCGTCGCTACGATATGATGAGCTATACAATGCCTACATGGCCCAAAGAACGATGCTTAAAAATACTATAAAAAAAGAGCAAGAGGGCCTGCTTCAAGGAACTGATGGATAGTGCTGATCTTGATCCTTGGGGATTGGCTTACAGAACGGTGATGGCGAAAATTAAAGGGGGGAAATCAGAGCAGCTTACATGCCCGATACTAATGAGAAGAATCGTAGAAATTCTTTTTCCGACACAAGATTACCGGACCTATCAAAGTGAGGTTCTCGAAGGAATGGAAATCCCAGAAATAACAGAGCAGGAGGTACTAGATGCAACACAAAGAGTTGCGGACAGTAAGTCTCCAGGACCTGATGGAGTTCCAAAGATAGCTCTTAAATCAGCGATAAGGTCTAGAACATCGGTATTTACGGATCTCTTCAACGCCTGTTTCCAAGAAAGCGCCTTCCCCCGCTCATGGAAACGTCAAAGACTGGTTCTATTGCTGAAACCTGGTAAGATGCCCGACCAGCCATCTTCATACAGGCCACTTTGTATGTTGGATTCAATAGGAAAGATTCTCGAACTTATTATTAGTGGGCGTCCGCAGCAGACCCTGGAAAGCCCAGGTGGCTTGTCAAATAGTCAGTTTGGGTTTCAAAAATCGAGATCCACGATAGATGCAATACAAACAGTCGTCAACATAGCCCGCGGAGCCATAACCGAAGGCCAAAGTAAAAGGAAGCTCTGTGCACTGATAACTTTGGATATTAGAAATGATTTTAACACCGCTAGCTGGATGCAGATAATGACAGCGCTACGAAACTTTGGCACACCTGCTTACCTACCCCGAATAATTGGTAGCTATCTAAGCGACAGAGTACTCCTTTTTGATACGGATAGGGACCAAAAAGCACAACATCACGCCCGGTGTCCCTCAGGGATCTGTTCTAGGTCCAGATCTTTGGAATGCGATGTATGACGGGGTGCTACAAATCGACCTTCCAGGAGGCACGGAAATTGTCGGATATGCAGATGATATTGTCGTAGTAGCAGTGGCCAAGAAACTTGATCTGCTCCAAGCACTATGCAATGACGCCGTGGGAAGAATTAGGGAATGGTTGGCGAACATGGGGATGGAGATGGCTAGCAATAAGACAGAAGTGGTGCCGGTGAGTTCAAAGCAGACTGTGGATGAGTTGGTTATAACCATAGGAGATTATCAAATAAATTCAAAGCCCTGCGTGAAATATCTCGAAGTAATCATTGGCTCAAAACTAACTTTTAGGGAGCACTTCAGGGCGGTGGGGGAGAAAGTTTCTAGAGTTAGTGGAGCCCTAACGCGAATAATGCCCAACATCGGCGGTCCAAGCGAAGCTACCCGGCAGCTATTATCCAACGTAACCACCTCTATAATATTATAAGCAGCATCAGTATGGCACGGATATAAAATGGCCCACAAAAAGATATACTAGCAGCCTACCGCATTACTGCTATACGAATAGCATGTGCTTATCGGACGGTCTCCGACGACGCGATCCATGTTTTATCCAGGAAAATTCCAGTAGATCTACTCTCAGGTGAAATGGTCGATCTGTATGGCATTGGAATCAGCCCACCATCTGAAGATGCTAAGAAAAGCGTATGGTCACGAACAATAGTTAGGTGGCAAGAACGGTGGGAGGATTCGAGAAAAGGGCGCTGGACCTTCATGCTAGTCCGGAATATAGCGGAATGGTACGAGCGAAAACACGGCGAACTAAATTACCACCTCTCACAGATATTGAGCGGGCACGGCGGCTTCAAGGAATATCTACATAAGCGTGGGATAGAGGAGGATCCTTTCTGTCCAAGCTGTCCCTCCGAATTGGAAAGCGCAGGACATGTAATGTTTCACTGCCCTTGTTCTCACGGTGAAATACTGTCTGTAAACAGAGTTTTTGGAGAGGAGCCTTCCATTAGGAATTTAGTTCCACGAATGTGCGGACAAATAGATTGTTGGATTGCTGTGAGCAAGATGGCCTTTATAGGAATGACGAAATTGATGCATGCTGAAAGGGAGCGTAGAGAAATGCGCATACGAAGTAGTGGCGTCTAAATCGTCATTTATTTAATAATTTGGGAAAAATTTAAACAACGTGACATCAGGACGGACAATTGCTTCAAATAAATGGTTTCATACATTTAAAAACAATACGGGCAATCCCCGATTAAATCATACAAACAGACATAATGACTTATCTATTGACCGAGCGCATTAACCGACTGAAGTATACATGAGCTAAAGTAAAGAATTGAGGACTTAAAAGCAAACTCAAAGAAGTGGAAATGAAAGATGTTTGAGAAATTTGTAAAGGGCTTTTCCTTGAGGGAGGACTGGCACTGGACTGTCTAACTGCTTCACGGATGGATCGACGTGGGACGGGAAAAATGGAAAGAATTTGTTTTCGTCAGAAACTCGATGTAAGCAGCCTGATTGCTGCTGCGTCTTCCAAGCGGTGGTTACCGCAATTAAGATATTGATGGATGGGGCATTGGTCAGCATGTGCTACTACGGTTAGAGAATTCAACATTAAAGCCTTAAGATCAACTGTGATGTGTTGGGGTTGCGTCGTACTATTTAAGTTTTAATATCATCTGAAGGCCGGCAAGGAGGGATTTTATGTGACAATTTGCAGGCGGACCTTCTAGCGCACATTGGTAACACCGTACCGAATGTGGATGGCTTTAGGGAATACGGAGTACCACAGCTAAGCAAAACCTGGTGGACACTACCTTGGGCAGAGTAGCAATATTTTTTTGGCTGGAAGTGCTTCTGCCATGGAAAGTTTCTCAGTGAAGATGAGATGGCGTAAAACATGTACGTCTCCTCCCATTGTAGGTAAAATTAAAAAGGAGCACGACCCAAGTGGGAAGATAAGCTCGGCCTTAATCTCCGCGGCGGTAAAAAGCGCCAAGTATTTTTAAACTCGACCTATCAAAAGCCATTGGAACCGTCAATCACAGCCTTATACTTCAACACAAAAAGCAGTCATCTCTCTCCTGGTTACTATCTGAATCCACTTTGTTGGCATAAGCTCTAGAATACCCAAAACTTTAGGGTAAGAAGTTCAATCATAGTCACTGCTACTCGGTACGTGATTTATGCCCGGTCACTCAGCTGGTTTAACTACTTTAATCAGCGACATTCCTCGCCACTTCGCCTGCAGCACAGTTTCCAGGTATGCCGCTGTAACAGGGGATAGATATTACCACTGTGACATACTGAGAGGCTAGTCTCTTTGCCTTCGTCTGCAATCCACTGCTTTCTTCGAAGAAGTCGTCCTACCCCGGGTAGCTTTGATCGCTGCCTGAGTGTCAGAAAAACTGACACGGATGTGGGATTCTTAGATAGCAGCCACCTAATGACCCCCTTATTGGCTGTTAATTCCGTCTGAACGGCTCTACCATGGCCAGACAGCTCCTACATAAGAATAGTGGAAACTCTTCTGAATAGACATCAATGCCCCCATTGAAGACAGCTGTAAAGATGGCCATGGACTGAGTTTCTAAAGTAGCGATATTGTCCCACTCGTGCCTCTCTTGAATTCTTATGGAGGTACGTACTGTGGCATAATATTTAAAGCTGCAGCCATTTGTAATTACTCAGAAAAAAAATTACCAAAAGCAGAAGATTTTCATCACCATAACCCGTAGTGGCATGTGACACAGTTATTTTTTGTTTCAACTTTAATTTTATGATATTTTCCATCACCGTAGCTCCAAGCTTACCGCCACCTCCCTGACACAGTGCCACAATGAGCTAGCTGCTACCGATTTGGCCCATGAATTAACTCAATCATTTGTCAATAGACCACAGCCGTTGAGTTATCGGCAACAACAAAAGCTCACTGACCAAAGGCCTTTTCACATGCCCATACATCAATCCATAAAGAAATTCGGGCATACAGACTTAAGTCTTGCATGAATGCTTTCAGTCAATTAAACCGTTGCAACGCGAATATGAACAAGGCCACCGAGGCAGCTGAGCGTTTGCTTTTCATTGACAGCTCACATTTCGCTGACAGTTGCTGAGTGACAAGTAATGGCTATAAGACAGTTATGCCGCTGTTTAAAAACGTTACAAGAAGTTCTTTTTATTTCTGTAAAAAAAAACGTGCATAACGTAAACTGTGTGAGAAATAAATAACCTGCCATAGTGCCAAAATATGAAGTGTCAAAAACGTTGATTGATTCACGGAAAATATTTATGATTTAAGACAGCAAGGAAGATATTTTTAGCTATTAATGAGTGCTTGCGATATTAAATTATAATATTTTACTTTAGTTACTGGGCCATGTTATGCAATGTGGCTCCAGCTAACAGCAGAGGAAGATTTTGTCTTTAGCCGTATATGCTAATTCACTCATGACCTAATACTACATCTTAGTTACTTGCTGCTACTAACACAGCCTGCGTTTCTCAGATTTCACGCACGGGGTCGTTAGAGGCCGTCTTAGGTTATTTAGAAAAGAAAGACTGGTTGAAGAAGTATCCTATGCTCGGTAGAAAGTTAAGCAAAAGTTATTATCGCCCCAATCAAGAAGAGTAATAATTTAAACAAAACTGAAATTTCCAAAGCGTAATTTCTATTGAGTTTAACGTTCGATTTATCAGCTCTTATTATTGCTTTTCCGGCGCTGAAAATTTTGTTAAGTACTTACTTCTTTGTATAAATGTGTTTTTTTCGAAAAGCTTAAAAAAGTTTTCTTTTGGTTTTTTGTTGGATATTTTTCTCCATTCTTAAGATTCCTTGGTATCCTTGTGCGCAAATAAGACATATCTCGCTCAAATGATTGGACAGCTATCAAGATGACGTCACTTTGGTTTGCTGGCTAGCCCTTACACTGATTGTGTTGCGATAGTAAGTGTTGCCAGATTGTTAATAGAAATATCGAATTTTGCTTGCAGATATCGACACCTTGTCTGCTCAAAAGCTACGCTTTTGTAGATATGTTGGATTGTCCACTGGTATTTGGTTAACTCTTCTAACAGAGTTGCCGGTTCAAAAATGTATGTCGGCGATAAAGAGTTAGTACGAGATACCTTTAGACTTAAATGCTCATTTCAATCTAGTTTCGTTGTGTTTCAAACTCAAATTTTTCTGAACTTCGAATATTTTTTTTCTTGAAATTTTTTTATGTTTTTAAAAGTTGAAATTTTAAAATACTGATTTCTCAATTTAATTGCGCTTTTCACTTATTTTAATTTTTTTCTAATCTGAAACACATTTTTGCGTTGTACTGTTTTCAGATTTCGCTTTTAGTTTTCTTTGGTTTTTAAAAAATCTTTTGGAATTTTTTATTTTTTTCTGAGTTTTTTTTCTTAAATTTTATGATATTTTTTCGCCTTATTTTTAAATTCGAATGTGGGTTTTCCACCTCAAAATTGATTCCTCATTTTTGATTCGTATTTCAAAATATGAGTTAGAAAAAATGTTTCACAGACAATTTGTTATTGTTATTCGTTTTTCGTTTTTATAAATATCAGCATTTTTTCGAGATTTTCGCTCCAGTTTTCGAATTTAATTTCGATTTATCTTTTTCAAACAAATTTTTAGGATACTTTATAGGTTTTTTTCGAATATAATTTTTTTTGGGAATTTAATAAATTTGTTTGAAAAAAAAAAATCAAATTCAAAAACAACAAGTAAGGAAGGTTAAGTTCGGTTGTAACCGAACATTACATACTCAGTTGAGAGCTATGGTGACAACATAAGGGAAAATAACCATGTTGGAAAATGAACCGGGGGTAATCCTGGAATGTGTTTGTATCACATGTGTATCAAATGAAAGGCATTAAAGAGTATTTTATGAGGGAGTGGGCCATAGTTCTATAGGTGGACGCCATTTAGGGATATCGCCATAAAGGTGGACCAGGGGTGACTCTAGAATTTGTTTGTACGATATGGGTATCAAATGAAAGGTGTTAATGAGTATTTTAAGAGGGCGTGGGCCTTAGTTCTATATGTGGACGCCTTTTCGAGATATCGCCATAAAGGTGGACCAGGGGTGACTCTAGAATTTGTTTGTACGATATGGGTATCAAATGAAAGGTGTTAATGAGTATTTAAAAAGGGCGTGGGCCTAAGTTCTATAGATGGACGCCTTTTCGAGATATCGCCATAAAGATGGAACAGGGGTGACTCTAGAATTTGTTTGTACGATATGGGTATCAAATGAAAGGTGTTAATGAGTATTTTAAGAGGGCGTGGGCCTTAGTTCTATATGTGGACGCCTTTTCGAGATATCGCCATAAAGGTGGACCAGGGGTGACTCTGGAACTTGTTTGTACGATATGGGTATCAAATGAAAGGTGTTAATGAGTATTTTAAGAGGGCGTGGGCCTTAGTTCTATATGTGGACGCCTTTTCGAGATATCGCCATAAAGGTGGACCAGGGGTGACTCTAGAATTTGTTTGTACTATATGGGTATCAAATGAAAGGTGTTAATGAGTATTTTAAAAGCGCGTGGGCCTTAGTTCTATAGGTGGACGCCTTTTCGAGATATCGCCATAAAGGTGGACCAGGGGTGACTCTAGATTGTGTTTGTACGATATGGGTATCAAATTAAAGGTATTAATGAGGGTTTTAAAAGGGAGTGTCCCTTAGTTGTATATGTGAAGGCGTTTTCGAGATATCGACCAAAATGTGGACCAGGGTGATCCAGAACATCATCTGCCGGGTACCGCTAATTTATTTATATATTTAATACCACGAAAAGTATTCCTTCCAAGATCCCAAGGGCTTTTGATTTCGCCCTGCAAAACTTTTTCATTTTCTTCTACTTAATATGGTAGGTGTCACACCCATTTTACCAAGTTTTTTTCTAAAGTTATATTTTGCGTCAATAGACCAATCCAATTACCATGTTTCATCCCTTTTTTCGTATTTGGTATATAATTATGGCATTTTTTTTCGTTTTTCGTAATTTTCGATATCGAAAAAGTGGGCGTGGTCATAGTCGGATTTCGGCCATTTTTTACACCAATACAAAGTGAGTTCAGATAACTACGTGAACTGAGTTTAGTAAAGATATATCGATTTTTGCTCAAGTTATCGTTTTAACGGCCGAGCGGAAGGACAGACGGTCGACTGTGTATAAAAACTGGGCGTGGCTTCAACCGATTTCGCCCTTTTTCACAGAAAACAGTTACCGTCCTAGAGTCTAATCCCCTACCAAATTTCACAAGGATTGGTAAATTTTTGTTCGACGTATGACATTAAAAGTATCCTAGACAAATTAAATGAAAAAGGGCGGAGCCACGCCCATTTTGAATTTTTCTTTTATTTTTGTATTTTGTTGCACCATATCATTACTAGAGTTGAATGTTGACATAATTTACTTATATACTGTAAAGATATTAAATCTTTTGTTAAAATTTGACTAAGACATTTTTTTTTAAAAAGTGGGCGTGGTCGTTCTCCGATTTTGCTAATTTTTATTAAGCATACAAATAGTAATAAGAGTAACGTTCCTGCCAAATTTCATCATGATATCTTCAACGACTGCCAAATTACAGCTTGCAAAACTTCTAAATTACCTTCTTTTAAAAGTGGGCGGTGCCACGCCCATTGTCCAAAATTTTACTAATTTTCTATTCTGCGTCATAAGTTCAACTCACCTACCAAGTTTCATCGCTTAATCCGTATTTGGTAATGAATTATCGCACTTTTTCGATTTTTCGATATCGAAAAAGTGGGAGTGGTTATTGTCCGATATCGTTCATTTTAAATAGCGATTTGAGATGAGTGCCCAGGAACCTACATACCAAATTTCATCAAGATACCTCAAAATTTACTCAAGTTATCGTGTTAGCGGACAGACGGACAAACGGACGGACGGACGGACGGGCGGACGGACGGACATGGCTCAATCGAATTTTTTTTCGATACTGATTATTTTGATATATGGCAGTCTATATCTATCTCGATTCCTTTATACCTGTACAACCAACCGTTATCCAATCAAAGTTAATATACTCTGTGAGCTCTGCTCCGTCCGTCCGCCCGTCCGTCCGTCCGTCCGTCAGTCTGTCCGTTAACACGATAACTTGAGTAAATTTCGAGGTATCGTGATGAAATTTCGATAGTAGGTTCCTGAGCACTCATCCCAGATCGCTATTTAAAATGAACAATATCGGACTATAACCACGCCCACTTTTTCGATATCGCAAATTTCGAAAAACCGAAAAAGTGCGATAATTCATTACCAAAGACGGATAAAGCGATGAAACTTGGTAGGTGAGTTGAACTGATGACGCATAATAGAAAATTAGTAAAATTTTGGACAATGGGCGTGGCACCGCCCACTTTTAAAAGAAGTTAATTTAAAAATTTGCAAGCTGTAATTTGGCAGTCGTTGAAGATATCATGACGAAATTTGGTAGGAATGTTACTCCGATTACTATATGTATGCTTAATAAAAATTAGGAAAATCGGAGAACGACCACGCCCAATTTTAAAAAAAAAATTTTTTTAAAGTCAAATTTTAACAAAAAATTTAATATCTTTACAGTATATAAGTAAATTATGCCAACATTCAACTCCAGTAATGATATGGTGCAACAAAATACAAAAATAAAAGAAAAATTCAAAATGGGCGTGGCTCCGCCCTTTTTCATTTAATTTGTCTAGGATACTTTTAATGCCATAAGTCGAACAAAAATTTACCAATCCTTGTGAAATTTGGTAGAGGCTTAGATTCTAGGACGATAACTGTTTTCTGTGAAAAAGGGCGAAATCGGTTGAAGCCACGCCCAGTTTTTATACACAGTCGACCGTCTGTCCTTCCGCTTGGCCGTTAACACGATAACTTGACCAAAAATCGATATATCTTTACTAAACTCAGTTCATGTACTTATCTGAACTCACTTTGTATTGGTATAAAAAATTGCCGAAATCCGACTATGACCACGCCCACTTTTTCGATATCGAAAATTACCAAAAACGAAAAAAATGCCATAATTCTATACCAAATACGAAAAAAGGGATGAAACATGGTATTTGGATTGGTTTATTGACACAAAGCATAACTTTAGAAAAATGGGTGTGACACCTACCATATTAAGTAGAATAAAATGTAAAAGTTCTTCAGGGCGAAAAAAAAAAACCCTTGAAATCTTGGAAAAAATACTGTTCGTGGTATTATATATATAAATAAATTAGCGGTATCCAACAGATGATGTTCTGGGTCACCCCGGTCCACATTTTGGTCGATATCTGGAAAACGCGTTCATATATACAACTACCACCACTCCCTTTTAAAAGCCTCATTAATACCTTTAATTTGATACCCATATCGTACAAACACATTCTAGAGATACCCCTGGTCCACCTTTATGGCGATATCTCGAAAAGACGTTTACCTATTGAACTAAGCCCCACGCCCTTTTAAAATTCTTATTAACACCTTTCATTTGATACCCATATTGTACAAACGCATTCTAGAGTCACACCTGGTCCACCTTTATGCCGATATCTCGAAAAAGCGACCACCTATACAACTACCACCACTCCCTTTTAAAACCCTCATTAAAACCTTTAATGTGATACCCATATCGTACAAACAAATTCTAGAGTCACCCCTGGTCCACCTTTATGGCGATATCTCGAAAAGGCTTCCACCTATAGAACTAAGGCCCACTCTCTTTTAAAAGACTCATTAACACCTTTCGTTTGATACCCACATTGTACAAACGCATTCTATAGTCACACCTGGTCCACCTTTATGCCGATATCTCGAAAAGGCGACCACCTATACAACTACCACCACTCCCTTTTAAAACCCTCATTAATGCCTTTAATGTGATACCCATATCGTACAAACACATTCTAGAGTCACCCCTGGTCCACCTTTATGGCGGTATCTCGAAAAGGCGTCCACCTATAGAACTAAGCCCCACTCCCTTTTGAAATACTCATTAACACCTTTCGTTTGATACCCATATTGTACAAAAGCATTCTAGAGTCACCCCTGGTCAACCTTTATGGCGATATCTCCAAAAGGCGTCCACCTATAGAACTAAGGCCAACTCCCTTTTAAAATGCTCATTAACACCTTTCATTTGATACCCATATTGTACAAACGCATTCTAGAGTCACACCTGGTCCACCTTTATGCCGATATCTCGAAAAGGCGACCACCTATACAACTACCACCACTCCCTTTTAAAACCCTCATTAAAACCTTTAATGTGATACCCATATCGTACAAACAAATTCTAGAGTCAACCCTGATCCACCTTTATGGCGATATCCCTAAATGGCGTCCACCTATAGAACTATGACCCACTCCCTCATAAAATACTCTTTAATACCTTCCATTTGATACACATGTCATACAAACACATTCCAGGGTTACCCTCGGTTCATTTTCCTACATGGTTATTTTCCCTTGTGTTGTCACCATAGCTCTCAACTGAGTATGTAATGTTCGGTTACACCCGAACTTAACCTTCCTTACTTGTTTTAAATAGGAGTCGAAAACAAATATTTTTTTGAATAAAAATAATTTAGATTTGGTTACCTGAATTAAATTGAAATAGCTTTTTTAAATATACATAGTTAAATTTATGCATTTCTTTTTAACGATTTATTTTCGAATTTAAATTTTTTCTAAAATTTGACTCAATTTTTGGAAAAGCTTTTTTGCGCATCCGGATTAGATTTCCAAGATTGGATTTTTTTCATTTTTCGAATTGCAATTTTCTGTGAAAAAACTTAAAATAAATTTATTTTTGTATTTGAATTGGTTTCCCAATTTTTCTATGTATTTGAATTTAAATAATTAGAAAAAAATAAAGAAAAACTTCTATTCGAAAAGAAAAATTTTTTAATTTAACTAACCTGAATTAAATAAGTATATTTTTTATTGTAGTTTAATTTAGCAACAAATTTTTCTTAAAACGATATATTTTCGAATTTTTATTTTAGTTTGTTCCCAATTTTTGTATATCGAAAAAATAATTTTTTACTTAATTTGTGAGAAAGTTTTTTGCGAATCCCAGTTTTGATTTTTTCAATTTTTCGAGTTCCAATATTTCCCATTTGTCTGTGCTAAGGTTTCCAACCTAAAATTTATTTTTGTATTTTGATTCCTTTACCAAAATTTCTTTGTATTAAAATTTTATGAATTTGGAAAGAACCTAAAAAACTGATATTCGAAAACAAATCAATTTCTCAAAAAAAAAATTTTATTTAGTTTTAACTAAGCTGAATTAAATTAAAATAAAATTTTATTTTTGAAATTTTATTTAATTTATTTGGTTAAGTTTTTTATTGAAATTAATTAAATTTAAAAAAAAGCGACTTATTTTCGAACTCCTTAGTTTTAGTTTAGTTTCTTTTCAATAAACAATTTTTTTTGTTTCTTTGCGAAATAATTTTTTTTTTTTGACATTTTTTTTGTGACATTTTCCGGAAGACCGAATTAGGTTTTCCGAGTTTTGATTTTTTACCTGTTTCCCGTGAAAAAAAAGATGTTTCATAACTTGTATGTTTTCGAACTTAACTTCTTTGAATTTAACTTTCAGCTCAATCTTTCTTTCGTATTTGAATTCTATATTGTAACGAATTTACTTGCAAATCCTCTTATTTGCAATCCTCTGCTAAGTTCGAATCACTAAACTGTTGAATAAATAACTCCAATATTGAATAATGGAAAAATGGCCTTTATTAAAGTACTTCACAATGACACTTATACTTTGCTACTCGCTGGCTTAATAACCAAACTGATTGATAACTGTTGAATAAATAACTCCAATATTGAATAATGGAAAAATGGCCTTTATTAAAGTACTTCACAATGACACTTATACTTTGCTACTCGCTGGCTTAATAACCAAACTGATTGATAACTCAAATTGAACTCTACTATTGGCCGCCAGATCGCGTGATTAATCAATAACTGATTGATTGCTCAACTCAAACTGAATTACAGCGCCTCTTCATCTGTTGCCCTTTGGTTTCCTCGTTCGCATTTTTCCAGAATGTACTAGCATTGTCCATGAGCTCTCAAACTTCTCAGCTATAACTAAAATTGCACAATTTTATACATCTTTTAGGCGCTTCCAGAATCTACTAGTCCAGTAGCTCTCAAACTTCTCAGATATATGCATGTGTTTGCACATTGACTCTCCGCTGCTTGTATTCGTACATGGTACATATGTGTAGACGCAATTATTTCTTCGTTTATGTAGATAAATAAAGATTGAATTATTGATGTGAATGTTTGTAGTTTACAGTCTCTCGCGCGCACATAGGCGTATAAGTAAATGCATCTGTGTGTGACATCTCTCTGGGCTGCCTTATATATGGTATACTTGATTTGATTATTAACGTAAATACTGCTTGACATGGCCTTAGCATCACTTTAGTGATGGGATAACTTAGTGATGGTAATATCCGTGACAATATGCTAGTTTTGATTTTCCACCTTATTTTAATTGAATTTCGAATTAAAATCATTTTATGTAAATAGTTGTTTCGTAAATCGTTTTGAGAGTTCGAATTAGTTATTTGAAATAAAATTATAATTTTTTTAAATCTTTTAGCCTTGCGATTTTAAATACGTTTTGTTTTTTCGAAATTCAGGATTTAGTTCTTGATTTTTTCTCTTTCACAAACAGCCTAAACGAATGCATAAATTTGTGGCTTTATGTTTAATCAAATCTGGCAACTCCACACTTGTGCCTTCCTTCACTTTCCTTTGAAGGCGAATCTAAATTAACGTTACTCACAAAACATGTGAAAAGTACTTTGGCCACAAGAATTTAGCCACAAAAATGCTTTCAGGTGAATGTAAGAAGTGAACAATGTAAGAATGGACACAGAAATGCCAGATAATTGAGGAAATAAAATACACATAGGGATATATGCACTTTTTGTGTAGTTATCTATGTGTGCGAGTGTGACAAAGTCTGGCTGTCATCATAGCTTCCGTTGCAGTTCGATTTATTTTAGGTTTTCTAAAAACGCAGCAGCCTTAGGCAAGCAAAAGAATTTCACGAGAAATACACAAATATTCCAATAAATTCACAGTTTTTCACACAGCGTAAGAGTTGCAATCGAAAACGCACGTAGCTGTTCTGTGTAGCAAGAAACTTACACACAAAAAAAAAGTTCGTAAAGCCATTCAATATATTCAATGTGATTGCTGTTTTTATTGATATTGTTGTTGTTGCTGCTGCTGGCTTAGTTAAGTTGTTGATTTGTTTACTTTCGAATTGGTTTTGGTTGCGATTTGAATTTAGTTTGTATTTTACTTTTTATTTGTTTATTTAGCTTGTTTAGCTCCTTTCCAATACGAATTTCAGCTGCCAACCTGTCAGTAATCCGAAAGGAGATACAGACACCTACGCCTTTATACATTCACATATCCACAGAAAGGTAATTTATGTATGTACATAACCACAACCTATTCTTAACAGACGCAACTCTACAGTTGGCGTAAAAGTTTTGTTCTCACTCCCCACGCCTCCCACATCTAGCCGGTCTCCATCACAACGATTCTCTTTGTGCTTTGCCGTTGTTCAATCTTTCGTATAGCACTCTTGCCTAAAAACAGTGCTTTACTGAGTTTGATACCCAATTGTTGGAGTAAGGATGGATCTTTGAAATGTTTAAATATTCAAATGACACGCCCATTTTTTCACGAAACAAAAATATCAAAGCTATCGAAAATATATTGACATAACGTTTTGGTACAGACTAAAAATTGCCGAAATTTCATAAACAAAGTGAGAATGAAAGGTAACAACGCCCACTCTTTCGATATCGAAAATTTCCAAAATTGGCAGAGTTTGTATGCATTTCACTAAAATCTGTAAGGTACCTGCTCCCAAATTCTCATAATAATGAGAAAATTAGGATTCTTCAATTTCAAACCACGCGCGCTTTTTTGTAATGGAAAATTTTCCAAATTGCTTAACTTCTAAAAAAAATTGCAAAAATTATATTTGGAAAAAATTTAAATTTTGAAATCTTTAAATTTCGATTAGTAACGACGCCTACTTTTTCGATGTCGAAAACTGTTCCAGAAGGCTCTAAAAACTACAAAAATCTTTATTTTCGAAAAAAGCTATTTTTATTACCTTTATATTAAGTCCCTTTCATGTTTGTCTCCTCATTTCCATACGAATTTTTGACCCACGGAAAAGTCTTTTTCGGTAACTTCCCGTTGAGCTAGACATTTGATACTTAGAACATAGTTCAGGTCTGGGAGACATTACAATTATAGAGAAAATTTATTTTAAAATGGAAATTTTGCGATCGACTTTTAACTAACTTCTCGTTGATCCAGAGACTTGAAACTTGGCACATAGTTTGCGAGTCGATGGCAGTACAATTCGTGGAAAATAAAATGCCGCCAGTTGGCAGACGAATCGAGATAAACGAAAATACCTGAAAATCTCTGACAAAACGTAGGGAATCTTGCGATCGATTTTTAAGTAACTTCCCGGTGAGATAGAGACTTGAAGCTTGGGCCGTGAGTCATAACCCAGTGACAATGCAATATGTGATCAAAAAAATTTCGCTAGGTGGCGCATGGATCAAGATGTTAAGAAAACTAGTTTTGATGATTTGGCAATATTTCAATCCATTTTTAACTAACTTCCCGGTGACCTAGAGAGTTGAGACTTGGCACAATGTTCGAGGCTTGGTGACAATACAATTTACAGAAAACAAAATTCCGCTAGATGGCGCGCTAAGTGAGATAACTACAAATCCTTTAAAAACGAGGGGAAACTTGCAATCGATTTTTAAGTAACTTCCCGGTGAGCTGGAGATATGAAACTTGAGCCGTAAATCAGAACCCGATGACAATGCAATATTTTATCAAAAAAGTTCCGCTAGGTGGCGCTTGGATCGAGATATTAGGAAAATTAATTTTAATTTGGAAATCTTTCAATCCATTTTTAACTAACTTCCCGGTTACCTAGAGACTTGTAACTTAGCACATAGTTCGAGACCCGGTGACAATACAATTTATAAAAACCAGAGTTCCGCTAGGTGGCGTGCTAATTGAGATAACTACAAATCCCTGAAAAACGAGGGGAATCTTGCGATCGATTATTGAGTAACTTGAGCTAGAGACTTGAAACTTGGGCCGTGGGTTAGAACCCGGTGACAATGCAACATTTGATCAAAAAAATTCCGCTAGGTGGCGCATGGATCGAGATATTGAGAAAGCTAGTTTTAAATTGGGAATTTTGCAATCGATTTTTAACTAACTTCCTGGATATCTAGAGACTTGAAACTTGGCACTTGGTTAGAGGCTTGGTGACAATACAACTTACAGAAAACAAAGTTCCGCTAGGTGGCGCGCTAGTCAAGATAACCGCAAATCCTTTAAAAACGGGGGGAATCTTGCGGTCGATTTTCGAGTAATTTGCCTATGAGCTACAGACATGAAACTTGGGCCGTAAGTCAGAACCCGGTGACAATGCATTATTTTATCAAAAAAATTCCGCTAGGTAGCGCATGTATCGAGATATTGAGAAAACTTGTTTTAAATTGGGAATCTTGCAATCGATTTTTAACTAACTTCCTGTATATCTAGAGACTTGAAACCTGAAATATAGTTTACAACTCGGTGATAGTGCATTGTTTGATCAAAAAATTTGAGATACGTAACGCACAAGTCGAACTATTTAGAATATTAGGCCATACCTTCATGGTTAGCCTCCTGAGTGTAGCAGGCCTTGTAGAATTCCACCTCGTTGAAGGCCCAACTCAATGCACGTCCTTCCATACTTTTAGGCATACGCGACTTTCACCACGATTCTTTTAGACTTTCAGGCGTACCCGAATTTCACCACGATTTTCAGCTGTGCAAATTAAGTAGCTGACAAACGAGGTTGAATTCTCTTGTTATGATGCGAGGTGGAATTTTGTTGTTTTCGCCATTGTTGTCAGCGAAAATTCCGCTAATTCTCTTAAATCTTGCTATTTTGAAGAAATAAATAAAGATAAGAATTTTCACATAGGAATTTCTTAAATTACTAATCAAAGTTGCAATTGACTTTTTGTAGGCAGTACTAAAAAATTGAAAATAAAAAGATGATAAAAAATTTTTAAGGACTACCTTTATATAAATGGACCAAAAAATGGAAGGCAATTTTCCCTTTAATACAGACATAGTCTTGTTGAATTTTGACTAAAAAACTTTACCAATAGCTCTTGTAAAAGAATTTTGGGATTTAAAATTAGAAAGGTAGAGTGCGTGTTTAAATTTTAAATAATCATTTATTTAATCCCAAGAACATGGTTTGCCTTAAATTGAAAGATTGCGTTCCACCTTTATAGTTTTAAATCCCAAAATTCTTTTACAAGAGCTATTGGTAAAGTTTTTTAGTCAAAATTCAAGGAGACGCTACCACTGGGTATACAATTTACAAGACCTTAGATCTTTGCTGTTTTTGTGTGTGATTGCTTTATCAGATTTTGTCTGAAACTCATTGAATTTGAAAGATTTTCCAATTTCCTTGCGCCATTTTTCTTCCAATTTTTCTTCCAAAAAAAAAAACAAAACCGTTATTCTCCACACTATATCATTTTCTCACCTCCAAGTTTTTGTATCGCTTGCGCAAACATATATTGATGATTTTCCGTATAGATGTTAGTACATGATTGCGTTGGCTTTTACCTTCCCCATCTCCACCATTCGTACAGCTTTCTCTTATCGCTTTCCTTCCTTGTTGTACACCCAGCATATTTTTTGGCTTTATTTTTTCCCTTCCGTGTTTCTGTGGCACACCTGTCTTTTCGGGTTTCTCTTCTCTACTTCCATCACTTTAAATTTTACTAAAGCTACGACAAGCCACTGCTTTCAAATGCAAATCAGTTGAGAACTGCCAACTAAATGAACGAGTTTTCTCTCTTACTTCCCAATGACTTTGCATTTATTGTAACATTTTTTATGCTGCGACTAAATATTTACGAATTCCACAGATTTTGCGGTATTTTTTCCAACCTTTTTGTTTGCTTTCATTACAATTTGGTTTTATTTTACAGTGATTGTTTTACTAAACTTAAAAGGCGGTTTATTAAAGGCTTAAATGGCACGCCTTTGTCGTGTTTGCTTTTGTTGTTATGCCCAGAATCGGCATGCTGACAGTTCCAATTACTTAAAGCGAATTACATTATGCCTGACAAGGTAATCACTTACTGAGGCGATATGCAGGTAATACGCAAACGTAACTAAGACAAATGTTTATACAGCAATTGATATGCCGTAGCGCCTACAAGTATGTTTGCACATTTGCAGATTCTTGCCGGGCTTAGTTAGCTAAACTTCAAGTGAGTATTCTTTGGAAATTGGGCAAAAGTACAAAAGCTGCTAAAAACTCACGGTTCATAGAAACTTGAGTGCTTCTTTTATGCAGTGTATCAACCAAGAAGGTTTTGAGCCATTGCTGTTTTACAAATTAAACTTTTTCTGTTTGTAATAAAGTGTTTTGTGGTTTAAAAATTTCCAAGCTTTTCAAATCATTGCAAGATTTGATGTAAACTCAAATCGAGTAGAATTTAGATTTAATTAAGGGCCTAAAAGTATGCAACAAAATATATATGATTTTATGTTTTATGTATATTTACATATAGTAAACATTTTAAAATAGAAAATAGCCCTAAATTCATTGCCAATATATTATTGTGATCGAGAAAAAAATCTGTGTAGCATAGAGAAGAAATTCCTGCATAATTTCAGGCACTTGTATAAGTAAAGAATCAAATACTTTTAGTTTATGCATACTCTTAGGCGGCTCTAAAATTATATACCAGAAGTATGAAATTGTAGTTGATAACTACCTTTAACTGTAATTTCGTTTGCTTTCAAAACGCCTGTTTTAATATCTCATCATGCAATCAACATACGTATGAACTTGCCCTCCACACCAACAAACCCTATTTGAAATCGTTACATAAAACGCGCTGGAACATTTATTTATGCACAAACATGTCAAAAAGTGTTGACAAAAACTTCAACATATGCAACAAATAACTAAATATTTAGCAGCAAGCTTCGAAATTTTCAATTTTTTTTTTTTAACAAAACTTTGCTCAAAACATACAACTTTTTAGTGCGCCTGTAAATATGCTACAGAAACTATGCTGAGTTATAAATAGACGTTGTGTGGCAAAAGCAGCTAAAAATGAAATGTACGCTTATTTATTGCATTTTTGAGCTACAACAAAAACATTTAATAACAACATAAATATAATGTGAGTTGAGAGCTAAGTTCTCACCAATGTTTTTTTTTTGTATTTGTACGTGCAGCATGTCATGCAGCGATGAAGATAAATGTTGCAACTACAAAAACGTCACAAGAAGCCCGTCCACATTTGAGCCGTAGCAAAAAAGCTCGAAACAACAACAAACAAATTTATTGAAATACTTATAAGGAGCATAGAAATAATAATGTCTCAGCGATTTGTCTAGTTGTCAGCGGGCACCTTCTGCATGCGGGGTACTCGCTGCTTCCATTGAGACAGCCATCCACCCTTAGCTCCTGTAGAAAGATCTTACTGTGGTTTTGCTTACTTCTTTTCCATCTTTTATTTATTTTTTTAAAGGAAACATGACACAATTTTTCTGCTTTGTTGTATTCACAAAAGAAAAGATTATCTGAAAGGATCTTTTCATTCTATTTTTCATCGCCCAAATTGCGGAGCATATTATGTCTTGAGGCAATACATGGTCAGAGTCAACTGAAAGAAAATTTGTCAGCCCAGTTCAAGTAAGTAAAACCGAATTTAGTAAAAGTAGGTTTAACAACCAATCAGAACGTAGCTCAGTTTAGTTCATCAACTCTTACTTATTTTTACGGGTGTATGCTGTCTTTTACCAGATTAATGCCGCAACATTCCTGCTTTAACACCTTCTGGTACTCGTCTGTCTGCTTTGAGGACGAATTTTTGCCCCCCTCGAACCTTTAGCTCTATGGATTTTAGTCCGCCTTTACGACAAATATGCCTATCGCGGGAATACTGTAAGCGTCTAACCCACCCCCCACAAGCTGTTTTTCCTTTCAATATCTCCCCCCCCCCCCCCCCCCTCTGTCTTCCGCATATTCTGCTCTTCTTCTGATCCTCTCTGTAACTCTCAATAACTCGGCAAATTCTACCTTTTACCATTACAAAGAAAAATTTTGCTTAAATTAATATAGAACTCTGCTTAGTCTAGGGGGATCTGCCAACCCTCCCTTTCCCACTCCGCTCTTGTATCTTTCTATCTCCCTGCATATCTTTTCCTTCGTCTATATATAACTGCCAGTAACTCTACATCTTCTCATTCTTTCCCGCACCAATCACATTTAGACAGGTCTCTGTCATAAATAAAGTTGTAGGTTCAAGTCCCGGGAAAAGTTACCTCAAAAATACTGTTCAAGTGCATCTAAATGATACACCCCCGGCTGCGGTTTTATTGATTACTAGCATACCTGGCATATGTTGTCTTGCTCGAAACTTGGCGCAACAAAGCTTAAAAATGTGTCCACCGGCTCCTCCTTATGTCTCCATTCTTTTCCTGTCATATATCCATTTACCACCCCTTACCTCCCTCTCCGTCTTTCTCTCCACTCCCATTCTCACTCCCACTACCGAGCTTAATCTTCTAGTAAAAGGAGGTGCCGTACCGCGCACTTTTCTATAATTCGTCACAGACTTATATACACTGCAGATACAAGGGTATCGTTCGCTGCAGCCCAGCAGTCATAACCAAACTCAAGTTATACTGAAAGTTGTGGCTCTGTCCACTTTTCCAAAACCTAACACAACCTTAAAAATTATTAGTTATTTCGTCAATATTGTTAAAAAACTTTGGTGCCTATAAAACAAATATAAAAGTTTGACTGAGCACTTGTCGTCTTCATTAGAACCGTAAAAGGTGTAGATTTGTCGCAACCACGGACTGATTATAGCCTGCGCTGTTGCAACCTCCTGCTGGTGAAGCATAAGAATGCTGAAGCCAGCCAGAGTTGTTGATTAAGTCATATACATTCAGAATCTTAATTCTTCACAGATGTTCCAAAAAACGAGTCCACCGTTGGGTGCCTAGCACATATGTTGAAAACTGGTATCAGGTGTAAAACCAGTTTAGTATGAAAATCCAATGGACTAAAGAAATAGTTTACATTGCATGGGACACTCACTGAAGGATTTGAGAAGTGATTCCAAAGTCAGGCCGAGTCATTAAGCTTGTTTAAAAGTTTCTACTTATTTTCCAAACATTTAGCTCGCTCTTTCAGATGACTTACATCTTTTTTACGCCTCTCTCCTGAATTTCCTCAATTATTTCCGCACCCGAAAAGTGCTTTCATAATTTCCGGTATTATCTCCTCAGTCACTTTACACTGTTCCTCACCTTTAGTTTCACTTTCGCAAAACTAAATTTCATTCCATGTTTGCTTTCTCCTAAATATCCTGCTGGCATTCGCAATAAATATGAAACAAACACAAATATAAATAGAAACAAAAAGAGGAGTACCGTTGTATTTACAGGCTACAAAGTTATTTGTGTAGAATTTAAATAGATTTTCCAAGGCATTAACTCAATTAGTTCTAGACCTGAGGCAGCTAAAGCGCTGCATCATTTCACTCAACATCATTCACTCAAAGTGGCAAGGCAGCGGCACGGCAAGTCCTTCCACTGAATTGTTTGTGTAACTTCCTTTACAGCTTTCGTCGTGCACGCTTGGAGCTCCACAGCTTGGCACGCTGTTTTTCCGCTTACAATGCAATTATAATATAATGTTGTTGCATTAAAAGCAATTTTCGTAGTAGCAAATATGCGGACGAAGCCACTGGCAAAGGAGAGAGAGAAGAATAGTAAAACGAAGGGGAGAAGATTGAAGATAAGAAGAATGAGGGGGAATGTGGAGCGCTGGATACATCAGTGCTGAATGAAGACTGTTGTTTGCTTTTATTGTGGCATATGCTATAATTGTCGCGTGGATCGTCAGTTGGGACGCGTCTATTGAGTGAGAGGTCAGTGGTCAGCACCAAAGCTTGCACTGCTGACCGTGTCATCAGACTTTAGCTAGCTTTTTATGTCATTTAATGAGTTGTTTGTTTTTTTTCTTCTTTTTTCTCTACCTCTCTCTAAACTGTTGCCTTGTGACTGGTTGCTCAGTCCTTATAGTGTTTGTCAAGCGTTTATGAAGTTTACTTAATGTGGTTACATGTCATTTAGTTTAGCGCAACCTAATGGCAATGAGCTTAGTAGCTTGGGTTGGAAGGACCAAAAAAAAAAAAAAAATAGCACGACATTAGCACCAAAATTAAAGTGAGCAAGAAGAGCGAAAAGTAGCTGACTAGCACTACGGTATGTTAATCAGATCTCGAACGAAACAGCACAGTTTGCAAGATAGACGGTATGAAACAGTCAGCCGCAATGTTTATAAAGGGGCCCTTTCTTTTGCACTCACTAAAGCTCTGCAAGTTATGTTAAACTTTCTCCCGAGAAAAATGTATTGTTTAGTCGCAGAAATCGATAACTTTCGATATCAAATTCATAATTTTTTATAAAAATCGGTAAACTTTGATTACTTTTCGAGAACAAACCGATAGTTTTACGATAACTTGCTTATAACATATCAATAAATTTTTGATAAATAATCCGCAATTTTTCGATAGTAAGTCGATAACTCTTCGATAACATATCGACAGATTTTTGATAACAAACCATTAACTATTTGATAACACATCAAAAAACTGTCTGATAACAAATCGATAACTTTTTGGTACTATATTCAAAACTTTCCGATATATAATGGCTAATTTTTCGATAACCCGATAACTTTTCGGTAGCTAACTCATAACTAGCCGCTAAAAAATTCGGTTACTCATTAATAACCTTTGCTATGGATAGAAAAATGTTAGCTTTTCGATAACAAATTTATAACTCGTCTCTACTTTGTCGATAACACACCTATGTATAATGAACCGATAAGTTGTCGATACACAATTGATAACACGTGTTTACATTGTCGACAGCAATCTGATTTGTCAGCGATAGCTAATTTATAGAACTTCGATAACAAATAGATAACCCGTATATACCCCGTCGATAACACATCAAAACAAACCGATAGCTTGCCGATAACTTATTGATAACACGCCTTGCCTTGCCGTAATTTTTAGGGCAAAACTCACATTCTATATTTCCCCATAGAGCAAACCTCTTACAGCGACTGCGCTTACGCTTACACCTACCTTACACTTGCATTTTGGATTTCCCTTCACCATGAGCAAAGATATTTACACATCAACAATCCCACAGAGGCACGAATATGGCGATGTCTATACGCATGATCCAGAGTTCTCAGCCATTTTCACTGGTGGCTCTAAACTGACCAGTAGACAGCAGCCGATTTTTAGTTCTTCCAAAGTATAAGTTTGCAGGACCTTTTCATGCAAAACTTGTATCTATAAAGGAGGCCGCTCAATGGTTATTATCTAAGACTTCTATATCTGCGTCAATTAGCTCTAAAAGTCAAGCAGGACATCAAAAACCCCTAATATTGAATATAGCGTTTGTATAATAGTCGGTAACCTCACCATACTTTTAGGCACCCAAGTAATTACGAGCCTATACAAAGCATCTTCACTGATGTTACTTTGGTATATATAACACAATAAATAGAAGAATTGAGCTCTATCGAGTTCAGACTGAGGTGAGCTCCTCCGCTAAACATTTTCCGGTCAAAGCTGTTTGATATTTGTTCAGGTGCTGACCTCTACGGTTGGAGAGATTAAGACATGGATTATAAATTTTGAATAATTTTTCGGTCACATTCCACTACAGCCCAAATGAAAATCGAAGTAACCACCAGAAAGCCTCAGTTTCGTCACTAAATTTTCTACGCCACAGCAGTTCTTACTTGAAAACTCTATTCCAATCTGTTGCTATATTGAAAAATAATCACAATTCCGACAACTACTTCAAATTTCCATAAAGAGCTACTAACACAAATACCCTGAAAAGCCCACAAAAGCCATATACTTCATATCAACTCTATCACTTAATCATTACTTGAAAATACCTTAAGCTTCGATTCGGCGTTGTAGAGGATCCAAAAGTGGATTAATTATGAATGCTATTGGGCATTGTAACAACAAACAGACGTGTAAACCAACAAAAACATATGTGAGGTCGAGCTTGTTGTATACGAACTTTAGCAAACATGCAGTCTGAAGAAAAAGATTGCGAGTTCTAGATTGAAATGAAAATAGCAATTGAGATTGGAAGCAAAGGAAATGAGAAGTTTTCCATTGCAAGCGAATAAATAGCACGAGAAGTTCTTTACATATGTGATTGAGCGTGTGTGAATTCCTGTTGTAAGTGACAAAGAACAATCAGTAAAGAAATGAGAAATGCTGAAGGGGAAAAAGAAAAGTAATCAAAGCGATGTGAAGCTGTGGGCGGTAAGAGGACTAAAGAAATATTTGAGCCAGCTTTCTTGCTTTGATTTTAGTCATCATCAGTATTCAGACACACTCTTAATTGTTTAGACTAAAGTGATTTCCTCTCTAGATGAGAAAGACCATAAAAGTCTGCAAACAGTTGGCTTTGGAAAAATTTGGTAAACATTTTTCGAACAGCGGAATTTCTGCAAATATCACTTTATCCTTGATATTTAACGAACTGTTGACGGCTTCAGGAGTAGAAGGCATGTTTCCTACCATAGAAAGCATAGAAGCATACACAAACTTTTCACAGAGCAGCTAAACTGAATAGAGAGAATTAGAGAATAATAGAACTAAATATTGCATACTTTTTGGCGCGCTCCCAATAAGTATGTCCATAACTCGCGACACCGAGATTCTGAATCCGACCCCATAAAGAGGGAGTAAAAGTTTTCACATGCAATTTATTAAATTATGTAAATCGATCCGTGTCATACTTTTAGGCGCACATGTTTTTGTGACTGTTAGGATTTTGCATACGAAACTAAAGCTAGATTATTGGCCCATCAACGAAGAAGTATTTCGAAAACAAGTGATATATATTCTCATGATTTTGGTTTAAGATGTAGTGCTTAAAAGTATGCTACGTTTTTGAACCGCAAAAACAATAGAGAAGCAAAAGCAGAACCTAAGTAAAAATATGTGGTCGCTGTATAAAACTTTTGGAGTATTTTCGTACAAAATAAAAAAACACTTAGTTTACATTTGTTACATTTACATTTAATATAAGTGGAAAGTGAAAAGTGATATTTTGAATATCCACACGAAACTCCCAAAGCAAATCTACTAAATTGGTTTTTGAGTAACGCGAGTTTCCTGCTTCCATATACTTCTCCCTATACAAACTTACACATTATTATCACAATCATCACTTAAATGTGTTAAGTTGCGCAAATTGCACGCTCACTAACACGCAGCGTTGCATTTGTGAAGCACAGCCAAATTTCACGCCAAATGCTGCCACATTTATGAATCTGAATAGAGCAAATTAATCTCGAGGGAAATGCGTTTAAGTGCAGTCCAGTCCGCGTAACTCGCATTTATGATATCAAAGCTTTCATGCTGCTTAGCTTACTAAGTTTTATCTTCCAGCATATCATATCTGGCCTGCTCTACATTCCTTTATGCTTTATTAAATACCCTCAGAGAAGTCAATTTCAGTCGTAGAATGTAATTATGTTGATGTTTTTTGCAAGCGAAGGCATAGCCACGAATGCGTTACGCGAGCTTTCCAAAAGTATTCAAACTGCTGCTCTAAATATTTGGTGCGTTTTACACATTTGCTTTTCATAATCATTGTCATAGCGTTCGCTGCGTTTTCATGCACAGGTTGAACTAAAAGCAATAATTTTTTCTTAGTAAATGTAACGCTGAGTTCAAGGAAATGGGTAATGTTTGGAGATCGAAATTAGACTAGCTCGTACGACAAATACCTCACTTTAGCCTCCGTAGTCAACAAGTGATGGACTTTCAAAACTTGTTGCATGCTTTTAGGCGCGCATTCTAATCTTTCTAGAAAGTTAAATAACCGAATTCAAGCAATGAAACTGGCACCTACAGAACGTTTAGCAACTGCCTATTCCTCCGGAAAAAACTTTATTTGCATTCGAAGCAAAAAAAAAGGCGGAATTTTTTATAATACATTTTCCGGGAAAATTCTAAAATTCCGGATTCTTAAAAATGACATAAAAATGTATCTCCTGCGCCCCAAAGTATGCTATAATTACTTTGCCATCTGAATGTCTGTCATACTCAGAAACTGATAATGTTATTATGTCTTCCATGCTTTTGGGCGCACCTGATATTGAGCAAGAGCTGCTACTTTGAAATTTTTAAATCATGCTATTCTTAAAGTTGAATTCAAAATTATAAAAACTTTATTGGAACAAAAAAAAAGAAGAAAAGTGAAAACTATAGACCATTAAAAATCCTTTAGTTTTTTTTGAAAAAAATATTTGTTTCTAGCCGAAATATGGATAAACAAATTTAATTTGAAAGTTTATAAAAATTATATCTAATCAAATTTTCCTCGGTTATGATAAAATTCGAAAAGGAAAAAATCTTGCGAGAATTGAACAAAATAATTTGAAAACCCGAGAAGAAGTCCTTGAAAAAGGTAATATAAAAAAATTCCGTAAAAGAATACAAATCGTGTCTTTGGAATTTCAATAGGTTATGTTTCTCAAAAACATTTTTTACAATAAAAAATTGCTAAAATAGCTTCCAAACTATTTTTTTTTGTTGCAATAAACGTAGTTTTTTGTAAGTGAAACTGAAACAAAACTACATAAAAAATTTTTCGTTTTTTAATAATTGTAAATATTAAAAAATTATATTATTAAAAAAGTGTATCGATGGCTTAATATAGAAAAGGCGTATCTACACTTTTCGTTACTTTTCAGGAGAAGGAAAAAACTGAATAAAACCTTAAAAATTTAGGATGCAAAAACATTTCTATTGCAATTTTTATTCAAAAAAGGTAACAAATTCAATTCTGATATAATTTTGTTATTATTTTTAATTTCTTTGAAGTTATTTGAGATAGGGCTTTTTGTTATTATTTTTCTTGAAAATAAATTTAAGCTAGGGCTTTTTTTGTTGTAAGTTAAAATTGGGACAAACTAATATAATAATTCATGTTTGAAGTAAAATAAATAAATAATTAAAACTAAAATACATATTTCAAGGCAGATGTTATTATACTGAAAACAAATTAGGTTTTATAAGGTAAATTATCATAAAAATGGTGGCAATCTGCTGGAAGACATTTTTTTAGATCTTGCAAATGGTCTCACTTTTTTTTAGATATGGCTATTTTCTTTTTATAAAGACAATTGGGGGACACATTTTCAATCGGAAACTTCGATCTCTGTGGGAGTAACTGATATTCATTTGTTACATTTGTTTTAAAATAAATTGATCCTGACGAGTCATACGCCAAGGCTCGAAGCATGCGTACTGTATGATCTCCAATGCCCCTGCCTGTAATTTAAGAAAAGCTTAAGTACATATATATATCTAAAGAGTTGTTTCAGTGTGCAATATTCACCTGGTCGTATTGATGTGTATATCTTTGAAATATCTTCGAAATTTAAAAAATAATCATAACGCAAATGGTGCGCTTGTAGAGGTGCTGGAACTTTTCTAGCTTCCTTAATGAGTTGAACAAATTGAGACGGCAAGTTTATTTGTTTTTTATTTATTTTTCTCTCTATAAGGGAATGCGTTGCATCACATTCCATTTGCGTATGACCACTTATTAAAAACTTCTGTTCAATTGTTATTTCGGTTTCCTTTGAAAAATTCAACAACGCGTTAGACAAAACAGTATTACGATTTTGGTGAAAGCAACCATCCGAGTAAATAATAATGTGATGGGTTTCAGGCGATCGAGCATGGAAATTCCTTAAGTGCTTAATAATACATGTAGCAAAAACGGAAGAGACTAAATTTCCATCTGTTTCATCCCACACATAATTATCTGATTCATGCGTTACAATATTATAGACAGTAAAGTTATGTAGTTGAAGCTTCATTTTATAATATGCAGCACTCGCGTTTAGTTGAGGCACTAATTTAACTGCCTGGAAATCCATACAGAATACTGCACATAGTCCGGATTCAGCATTTTTGATATCGTTTTGCTTTTCTACGCGCATTTTTTCGATTTCTTCTCTATGTTTTTCGTATTGCTCATCGGAAACATTATTAGCTTTATGTGATACGCATAAATTGCACTGATCTTTTCTTGGCTTAAAAATAGAATATTTTAATTCCTTTATTAATTGCGTAAATATTGGGTACGACAATTTTAGGCCTCCATTTTCTTTTTCGGATTCACACTCGTTGACATAAAGCTTGTAAATCTCCTGATATGAGAAAAAATCCGATTCGAAGTAAAACTTCGACAATAATGTGACTCCATTTTTGGCAACTCCTCTAGCCATTTTTTTAGAAAGTCACGTCGGTTTTTGTTGCGCTGACCTATAACTGATGATCACTTAGCATTTTTGCGCAAAATTAAAGCTTTATCGGGACTGCATTGAGTACCGTGTTTACCGCCACTGCTAATCCAATTTCGAACCATCTTTTCCTTTACTCCTAGTGTTGAATAAAACATTTCACGGCAGACATCTCCCAAAACAAACTAAAAATTTCTTTTCGCGTGGACTCATTAAACGTCGAACACTTTCTCACCGCACTTTTTACATAAAATCGTGATGAACATGGCTCTCCTAATTGCCTAGAAGGTTTTTGACAAAGTTCTTTTTTTGATATACCCAAATATTCCACGCCTTCCATTCTTTTTTTTTTATTTACATTTTGTTCCCATTCGGATCTGTTAGCAGTATTTTTCCTTTTTGGTACACCATCTGAATCAGAATTTTCTTTTGCACAATTCATGTTATTAAAACTTTCAATAAAAAAATTGTTTCCAACACAAACACGTTAATTGAACTGACACCAAAAACAAAAACGCAACGTAGCACAGAAAATATTCTTGTGCTAGACAAACTCGGGGAAATCCCTTTTTCTTTTAAAGTAAATACAAAAGCAAAACAATAAGAATAGACACACAACCAAGGCAACAAAAAAATTCGCCAAGCAAAAACGTAAATTTCGCCATATCAGAAGCAATTATATTGACAAAATTTTAGTGTTGGCTCGGCGAATTTTGGTATGGCAATTTCTGTTGTGGCTTTGATTGTGTGTCTATTTTAAATTCCACTTTAAATGACTTAGGGCTTTTTTCTTTCAAAAAAACTTCGAATGAGTTAGGGCTTTTTTTATATGACTATAAATCCGTTATTTGCGATCATAGCCCACTAATTTTTTAAGGGGAGGTGTATTTGACAGCGGTCTACCAGAATACATTAAAAACGCGATTTCGAAAAAAATGTAGATACGCCTTTTCTATATTAAGCCATCGATATTATTTTTTATTTAAATATTAAAAATTGGATTATTTTGTTTATAAAAATTACAGTGCAGTGGGCTTCTGTCACAAGCAAAGAAATTTAAAAGAATTTAGATCTTTTTTTTTACAGAAAACATGAAAAAAATTATAAAAGTCAAATCATTTTTTTTAATTAAAAGAAAAAAACCTGTGAAAAATTTCCAAAAACAACTAAGATTTTCAAACAAAATAAAAAAAAAAAACAAGTAAACAGAAAACTATTTAACGGGTTTTGTTGCAAGTGCGACTGAAACAAAACTACGGAAATTTTTTTTAATATTTGAAAATTTTGAATAGTTGCTTTTTTACTCAAAAACATTTCGAGCTTTTTCCAATGCAGCGAGCTTCTGAAAAGATTAAAAGTATCTTTGCTTAACATTTATTTATTTATTTATTCATTTACGTCTTTTAAAAAAATTAAAAAATTATTTTTGATTATCTTCAGTTTATTGGTTAGGGTTGCTCGAATGAAATCGAAATCGGAATCGCTACCAAATCAAATAGAAAAACGTTTAAGTATAGTTTAAAGCCTTTTTTTCTCAAAATACTAGAAATGGTAAGTTGAAATAAATTTTCATACTCCGACTTTACAGCACCAACTTTTTGCTGCCAATTTCAGCAAAAATGGATGAAATATTTAAGTGAAATTAACCTTTTCAACCTCGCCCTTTACTAGCAATACTCAACATTCAAAGCAGGAAATTTGAATTGAAAAATAAAATTTACTACACGAAAATTCAATCAACCTGTCTGCTTGACCAATTTCAACATGCTTCTTCTTCACACCTGCACCACTCACAACGTGTCGTAAAGCCTTTCAGCTCTGCTTGCCACATCACCATTGGCCTCGCCTGCCCTGCCGTCTAAGCAGGATGTTCATTTTGTATTTAATTTCTTCCTGTTGCTGTACGTTTTTATTATTATTGTTATTGTAGTTGTTGTTGGTTGAAATTGCTTTTGTTATTGTAGTTATTGCTATTGTTCTTGTTTGTGTGTTTGCGTTGTCGTTGTTATTTAAGCCATAAATGTTTGCCTCATTTTGTGTATTCAAGTGCTTATGAAATTTCGTGTGCTTTTTGCAAATTTACCTTTTTTAATTTTCCTGCTAAAATTTTCTTCGTTTACTTCCTTTCTCTCTGCATATTTTCAGTTCTTTTTATGTAAAAAAGAATTAGTAAATGTATCCGAATATGATTTCTACATGAGCTTGTGTACATGCGCAATTTTTTTTTAGATTTTATGCACAATTTTGTTAGAAACCAAAGGGAAAGAAATTGGTTGCTTGATCAAGAATGTTTGACCTTTGAACAGAGTTTTTGATACTTTGAAAAGGAGTGATTTTTTTTAGGGATAACTAATGGAAAATATATGATGAATAAGAGGCAAAAAAAAGATTTAAAAACTACTTTTGCGTCACAACATTTGTTTACATTAAAAATTTGTTTTCTAAATTTCCTTTTTTGTAATTTGAGTCAATGAAAATTTGATAAAATTCTAAAAAATTAGAGTTGTGAAACTTGTTTTTAGTCTATGAAATTTTAATAATATAGAAAATCAACTTTTTCTTTATAATTTGGTCTATGAAGTTTTGATAAAATTTTAGAAAAAAACGGAATTCTCAAGTATTTTTGTGATTTGGTCTATGAAATTGTATAGCAATTATAGACAAAACAGAGCTCTCAAGTTTTTTGGTGATTTGATTTATGAAATTTTGATAAAATTGTGGAAAGGACAAAATTCTGAAATTTGGTTTTAATTTTGGTCTATGAAATTTTGATAAAATCTTTGAAAAAACAGAATTCTGAATTTTCTTTGTGATTTGGTCCGTGAGATTTTCATAACATTAAAAAAAAAAACAGTTCGCAATTTTTTTGTGATTTGATCTATGAAGTTTTAAAATTTTTTTAGAAAAACAGAGTTCACAAGTTTTTTATTTTTTTTGGGATTTGGTCTCACACGTTTGAATAAAATTTTAGAAAAAACCGAGCTCCTACTTTTTTTTGAAAATTTGTTCTATGAAATTTTAATAAAATTTTAGAAAAAATAGAATTGTCAAGTTTTTTCCTGTAATTTGGTCTATGAAATTTTGAAAAAAATTTAGAAAAAATGTTTACGAAATTTTTAATACTCAAATTATGAATAAAATTGCTATTTAGAAAAACTTTTTATGAAAACAAAATTTTCGCAAATTTTTTTAATAGCTTCGAACTATAAATTTTTCCTTTTCATTTCCAAAAACATACCGAAATTTAAAAAATTGTATGACTTGTTTTTGTACACAACCTTAAAAACAAATTAGTTGAATAAAACGATTAAATTCAAATTTATTGAAAAAAGAATTTCAAATAAAAAAATTGCTTTTAGTAATTAGAATGCTTAAATATTTTTTTAAAAACAATTACCTATAAAACAAAATTTCAGTTTACAACAACGGTTATGGTATTACAAATTTTTTTTAAAATTTATTTAAAAGGTTCTGAAATTTTGGAAATTATAGAAATTTTTTTTTTACAATTTTAAATCATTTTTGTTTCTGAAAAATATTATTATATATATTGAAACAAAACTGTATAAAAAGAATTAAAAAAGGAAAAAGTATTACATTTTTTATATGTGCGTATTTTGGTATTTAGAAGATTTTAAGTTAGTGCGCTTTTTTAAGCAAAAAAAATAAAATTGTAAAAACAAAATAAAAGCAAATCGTTATTTGGTGAACGTGGCTTATATTTTTTGTCTTTTTTTTGCTTTGCCTTTTTATAAAATTGCGGTTTAAAAACAAAAATTTGGAAATACTGGAAATTATTTATTAAGATAATTGAAAAAATAAGTTATCAATATTGTCTGCTTTTTCAAAATTTATTATTTTTGAAATTTTAAGTTTTAATTTTATTGCATTAAAAATAAGAAGTATTGTGAAAATATTTCTGATTGAAAAATTTGTAGAAAGAAAATACTTCAAAACAAAAAAGATTTTTTTTTTATTTATAGTTATACCATTTTTCACAAAAAACATTTCTCTAAATTACACTTATAAAAATTTTGGAAAATAATTTGTTTGCAGTTTTTTTAAATCATTTTTTTTCCATATTTATATAATGATATTGAATTTTTTAACTTTTGCCATGCTTCAGATTTGAGGTGTTAACGTTAAACAAAAATATTTAACTTTTCAGGAAACAAAACCAAAAAAAAAAAAACATGAAAAAAAAATCTAGAACTAAAAAATAGAAAGTTTGAGCTTTTTGCAGTACCCTTTTCGAAGTTTTAAATTTTTTTTTTGATTACAATTTTTTTTTAAATTTTTTTGAGTACACTAAATACTTGCAACTTCTATTAAGCTTTTTCCTATTGTTGTCTAATTTTTTTATAACTTTCGCGAAACTTTTGAACGGAAAGTGGCATTGAAAGAGCAGGGATACCCAAAAAAAATAAGTCCTAAAAATATAAAATTAAATTTTTTATAATTTTAATTTAAACAAAATTTAGACAAAATTAGTTAACATTTTTGTAGTTTCCATATACTTTTTAAAATTTTGTTTTACCATCAAATGAAATTGTTTTTGTTTTATTTTAGTCTAAGCAGTTTTGGAAAAATTTTATCAATTTTTTCAGTGTATTTTAAATTTTTTTAAATTTAAATTGTTTTTTTTTTATCAGCATATCTATGCAGCACATTCTTGCTGTGTTTGAAAATTTTTTACACGTTTTCCATTTTTTCTCTTTTTTTTCGACATTAACATTTTTGTTTATCCTTAATTCACACTGCCTTTGGCCATGGTCTGCAACGGAAGTTGTACACCGAATGCGCCTGTTATGACTTGTTGTTGTACGTGCTTATGTATGTTGTTGGGTTATGCCAGTGGCAGAAATTATGTAAATTTCATATGCAAATTCCTTTAGTTATTACAGTTATGAGTAGTTGTTGCTATTTTGTCTGCTATTACGCATCTCAAGTTGGTTGGTATTAAGATTATTTTATTAAATATTTCATAGTTTTTTTAGTTTTTAGGTAATCAGGGATATTACAATTTCAAGCATTAGTGATATGAAATTTTTATGTGAAAAATTGTGTACATCATTTTTATACTTCTTCTTCATTAAATTTCATCTTTATGAACTGTATAACAAACCTTGATAAAATGAAACTCGGTGGTTCCTAGCGGGTTAAAAAGCTTTCAGAACTTTACTCATTTACAAGGAGTCTACGTAGATAGAATCCATTTTTAGATACATTTGACTACTGAAAAAATCAAATATGCACCTAAAAATATGCACTATTTTTCTTACGTCAGCAAAATTAAAATCAGGCAACCGGATGTAAAAGGATTTAGAATTTAGAATGTGTATACGGAACCTTAATTCTGAATTGCAATCATTTTGTGACCTCAGAAGCATATTTACTGCATATTATACTCTCTCCAAAGTATAACTGCTTCTAATATAGCGCCACCTATCGCACTCGAATCAATTCAATCAACATTATTTCCTTATCATTCTCAGGAACGTGATTCTTCTTTACTGTAGTACCGAAAACTTAAGTTGGGCTATGTGGAAACTGGTTAATGAGTTTGCAGGCATATCAGCGAATTTGAATGATGTCGTGCCTCTTCTTTGGTACTACTAACGCTTCCTGGTGGATATTTGTTCTAAAGATATTGTGAGGTGCTCCCAAATAAGTTCAAATACTATTCCAGTACTAATCTGAACATTTTTTTTCCACACCCTTACCAATAAATTTCAGCCTTAAGGCATGCAAAATTATGTCACTTTGCCGTCATTCTTTCATTTCCTTTATTTATTGGAATCAGTATGACAAAAGTTACATACTTTAAGGCAAAATCAGATTCTAAAACGAGTGTTAGCGACTCAGCAGCATGTACATTCAAATTTCACTATTTTACTTTAAACTAAAGACGATATAGCTACATATTAAATTGAATTGCCATAAATCTAAAAATTTGGTCAGTGGCAAAAGTAGGTCACATTTTACTAAGCCTGAAATGTCTTACATCTTTCTAAGAAACAACTTAATGCGTTAGAAGGCAGGAAAAAAAGAGTGGCTAAGTTGAAGTTTCAATTAATGGCGTCCCTGTGGCGAAGCTTCAAAAGCTTAGTGAATTAGTATTCCGCTGGTTTCAGAAGTTAAGTACTTTACGGTTAGATTAATAGCAATCTTTTCAATTCACAAGGCAGTGTATGACGAAAAAACAATTTTAATTGCACCTCACATTCTAGCAATATTTTATGGTAAAAGTCAAAAGGAAGTTGCCAGACTCTTATGCAGATGAAAACAATCAACTCGAGCGGTGCAACAAGAAAACGGAAGAAGAAATTAAGCATTACCTACTTCTAGGCGCCAGTTATATGCTTAATGGTCTGTTTTTAAAAGCAGTGATTTTAAGATCCCTTAAGGCGATTTCCAACTAATATTCACTTTTTGTCTGAAGATATGAGTAAAAACCATCGTCTATCACATAAAAAGTGTTTGAAGTCGGACCAATATTAACATACTTTTGAAAAACTTTTTCTGAGCGGAATCGTTAGTGGTTTGACAAATCGTCACTTGTATCTTGCAGATTATGTTTGAGTTTGGCACAAAAACACGTGTGTACCATCCCACCAACTTTTAAGAAAAATTATAAAGTAGCGGGATTAAAATTAGGCCCTCGTATATATATCGCGCAAAGTAGTTTTTTTTCTGAAACTGCTTCTTAGTGAAAACTTTTCCGCTTTAATATTCTGAAAATTACTCATAATTCGTATGGCAGTAAAACCCTTATCTCATATGGCATAATAACCTCCGCTTCTAAACTTTCTTGCAACCTAAGTAAAGCAGTGCCTACTTTTAGGCAGACGAAATTTTATTGAAGATATTTTTCATTGAGGTGTTTAAGCGATAGAAACATTCAAAATTTGGAGCCCGAAGTTGAATATATCTCAAATTTTAAGGGCATAACAAGTAAAAGTAAACTTTTCTGAAAATTCTTCATAACTGCCTTCTCTTTGGGTAACTCATGCACAACGTTACTGAACCAACAAATTTAAGTTTATTATTAAATCTTCACTTTTCAGATAATAAAATTTAAGGTACTGTCATCCAGTCAATTTTAGTTCCCAACCCCTTTCTTGTTTTTCACGTTCCTACTATTCTTTACATAGTATTAAGCCAACAAAGCTTCTTACAAAGCTAATTAACGCCTAAAACGCTGCTATGGCAGACATGTCGTTGTGCGCATTTGTGCAAGTTTATCCTTTTGCTTCACCTGCTTATGTTATTAGTTTGATTATTCCTATTTGTTGTGTTTGGCACATCAGTCAGCTTACCTCTTAATTAAGCCATAAATACAACAAAATTAATAAAGCGTAAATATTTATGTGAAAATAGGAAAATGTTGTAGAAATCAGCAGCCTAAGACGGATTTATGCGCAATAAAGTGTCTAAATACAGACCGCAACGAAACATGTGAGTTTGAACGTGTAGTAGAGGAAAGAGCAGGAGAGCTATTAAGAAAGAAGCGAAAAGTTAAAAACAAAAACCTTACCAGATTTTCTCTGCTCAGTTTTTGCACATCCAAGGAACCTCTCAAAATAATATTACTTATGTACCTCAAAGTAGCTTGATCAGCTTCTTAAGGTTAAACTTTAGCACTTGTAAGGTATCGTAGTAGTAAATTACCAACAGCAGCATATACTGTATTCCATATTCAATGGTTGCTTACTGCTTCGCATGCCATTAAGCACATAAATGGCCTACTTTTAGGCGCACAAGACATCACACGTTCATTTAGCCTGAATACCTTACCGTCACGCGCATTGCTGATGTTTAGTATACAGTTACAATCAAAGTAAAACAAGTCAGAAGTGCTTGTAATTTATGATAATTCATTATGGCATTTAATTTGCTTTGACTCGGATTTTGTATCAATTAATCTTGACTTTTGTTGGATTTAGCTTTAACAAGCACTAAGTACAAGTGTAAGTGGTTATATTTGAGGCAAATGTATTATGAGTGAAGCTATACAAGTGGATGATAAGAAGTTAATGGAGTAAGTTTTATCCTTACACGCAAACATTCTGTTTAGGCAGGATGCCTAACTTTTCCGCATCTGTTTGCGATCCCCCATGCAACTCTGCGAATCGATACTCGACTTAATTATAACCACCCACATTATCACCGCCACATGCATGTGCATGCATGTACATGCACGTGTATGTGTGTTTTTGTCAGCACTCATGCATATGCATGTCGGGGTTGATGCGTGGGTGCCTTTCCCCTCCAAAACGGAGGATTTTGCGGGTCAACGGTTGTAGCTTTTTATACAACCGGCCTCTTGGATTTCAACAGCCGTACCATACGCATCTGCCGCCAGCGATCTCTGCCGTAGTCACATATTCACAAGGTAATATATTTTCCTGTATATTTCTTAATTACCCAATAAAACATATCATTATAAAGAGAAATCTCGTATTCTCTTATTTTTATTTCCATACACATATTCCCACTGAGATCGACCCGGTGCGCCCACCTCTCGCAAGGATCAGACGCATCCCGGCCGAACACATTCTAACAACAATAATGCGCCTAAAATTATGCACAAATCTATATGACGAAACTCCCACGAACTTTTTGAATATTTTGTTAATTTACGATGTTTTGTATTCGTAAACATAATAGACTTAAATTTACATAATCTATGTCCTTATAATCCACGTAAGTAGCAAAGCAAGCACTTCTGTTTATTCAATCTGCTTTATTACTCAAATACTCAGCATTCAAATGATTTATTTCCCGTCTCTATTTACCTCAATTATTAACTTTTAAGATAAAAAAGCAGTTATTTAGTATTTTCAAATATATTTTCATGTATGTAATAATATTTAAAAGCTCACATACGCCAAAAGTTATGCAATAATAATTAAAAGCTTATATACGCCTAAAAATATGCAATAATATTTAAAAGTTCACATACGCCTTAAAATATGCAAAACATTTATGCCTAGAATTTACAGTCAAATATCTGTTTCCACAGAATTTCAATTTAAATAGCATTTTATTTAATTGCTACATCCTGTACGCACACAGACGCAGTTATCTGTATTTTGAATGAAGTCGTATATGCATTTTACTATCCATATCAGCCTTACATATATATGTACATACACATAGGCATATAAAGACTCAGTATTTACTGAGATTTAATTGAGTTGCATTTATTTATATGGCCACCAGTCCAAATCCTGACCACACTCTTTAAATGTTTATAAAATTAACTGTTGTTTATTTATTGCTGCATCAGCTAAATTTCGTACTGGGTTTGTTTGAATACAGTGAGCCAGAATGTTAGACGCACTTGGAGAACATTTTAAGTTCAGAGTTAATTTTAAAATTTGTTCAAATTGTATGATCTGAACCCCTCACGAGAAGCTTACGCTGAGTTAGAAAGATATTCTGCCTTTCTGCAAGTGGGCCTAAGTAGCAAAGTTTGATGTTTACAATTCGTTTCAAAATGTTCTCAGGGTTAAATTAAGCGGCGGGTCCCGAGCTCAGCGCACAACCTGCTCAGCGAGGATGAAAGGATGAAAAAAATGGCAAGAAAACAAAAAATGTGAAATTTACTGGAGTGGTGATGAAAAAATGTGAAGTCTCGCTGTCGGATTCGTGGTGGGAAAGAGAATTTGTCGCCAATTACTGACGTTCACGCCTGTAAGCTGGCGTCCCGCCGCTATCACCGACGGAGGGAAAGGATGATGAGGTCAAAGAAGATGTTTTTGGCCCCACGGTCGGAAAGTTCATCCTCTACAATGAAACGTCTATTAATGAACTGAGGCTGCATGCATGAATTTATTCATCAAACTACATAGCTTCCCCCCATCGAAATTGAGCATATTGTGATAGACGTATTAAAGGCTGCAATCGCTACAGACTGCCATTACACTGCGTGAAAAAGCAACTGATAAGATGAAGAATGCCGCGTTGCAACTGAAAAAGAACGACAGGAAGAAGGTTTCAAGACGGGGGAAAACTGTTATAAAAACGAAAATTGTGACATTGTAACCGATGTAAAGGGGGTACTTAGGAGTACTTAAGGTACAAGGAGTTGGTAAGGCACTTACATCAGTTTCTTTGCAAAATACTGTCGTGCGAGTGCATGCCTGACGATTGGAATCTTAGTGTGCTTATCCAAGTCGACAAGAAGAGAGATCCTGCAACCTGTGCCAAGTATCGCGGAATCAGCCTTCTTAGCATCGCACAAAAGGATCTGTCAAGCTTATTGTGCGAAAGATTGAGTCCCAACGTGAATCGGCTGGTTGAACCTTATCAACGCGGTTTCAGATCTGTTAAATCTACTATGGACCAGATTTTCAATATGCGTCAAATCTTAGAAAAACCCTGGGAAAATATATAAGAGCGTGTAGTTACTGGCGTATGTTAACGACATTGACATCAACGGCCTAAACACTCGCGCAAAAGATGAATGGGGACAAAGCGAAGTACCTGCTGTCATTGAGCAAAGAGTCAATGCACTTGCACCTTGACAACCACGCCACTGTTGGAAGCCGAAATTTCGAAATAGTAAAAGAATACGTTTATTTAGAAACCAGCATTAATACAAACAACAATGTCAGTCTAGAAATCCAGCGAAGAACACCAACAAATGCTACTTTGGACTGTATAGGCAATTTAAAAGTTAAGTCCTCTCTCGGCAAATGAAGGCCATGCTCTACAATATCAGATGAGGCGGATCTCACAGTGTTCGAGAGAAAAGTTCTTGGAAAGATTCACGGACATCTATGCGTTGGTGATAGCGAGTACCGAGGAATATTCAATGATGAGCTGTACGAGCATTACGTAGCCATCAGTATAGTCCAGCGAATTACAAAACAACGGCTACGTTGGCTAGCTTGAAAGCTGAGCTGAAATCATTACGCCCCTGGACAAAAATCTAAACTTTGAAATCTTACATAGCATTGTAATAAGCACTATTTCTATAGCCAAACTCAATATAGTAATTGTGTCTATATTCTGTTCTTAAGATTTGTTGCTTTCTGCAGGTGTTGACAGTACAATACAAAAACAAATAACTACATAAGCAAGTACTCAGCTTTACAATCATTAACCATACATACCAAATCTCTTCAATGGTCATTGGTTACATTTTGATATCTATTAAATATAATACGCAACTACCAACATAAATCTCATACGTACACATCTATGAATATATATGTTAATATAGCATACATATACATACTCACGTTCACACACATTTGCACTCAAAATCTTAAATTCATAATCATTTGAAATAATGTCAACTGTTGAAAGGCAACGAGCCAACTGAGTGCTTTAGGAAAACCAAACGTAAATCACACAAGAACAACAACAGAAACAAATATTCAGCATAGCCTTTTCCAACACAAATGTTGCATTCTAAATAAATGTCGTTGCATACTTTCCCATTATCATGATAGTGTGTTGTAATTTTGCATTGCTTGAAACAAAATATTTGCTTTGGCATTTTAATCGCTCAAATCGTTCATACTTCAGTTGTATAATGCATTTGTGATTGTTGCTGTTGACTACGCATATTTTTTCTTATGAAAATTTATGTTATTTTATAAGTTTAAGTAATTTTTCAAATATTTGGAAATAAATGAATACTAATTGCTTGTGGCAAATTTAAATACATCAGCCTGAAAGTAGACTATGCAAAAAGTTAGTGCTTAAAAGTGGTGGATCAAGGAACAGGCCAAAGGGAGGGGGAGGGGGGGAGGTCTATAACTCAAAATTTATATATATATATATAACAGAAAAGCTACCGTATAGGAACAACTAGCCAAGATCCAAAAAAAAGGTTAAAAAGATTGACATGAGCAAAATTGAAGGTGTAGCCAGGAAGTAAAGTAGGTTCGAAACTTTACTTCTTTTAAATCAAATCGAGTTGATTTAACCTAATCAACAGCATATTCTACTCATACATAGTATATTCAAATCGTTACCGGCATAAACAATAAAAAAGTTGAAGTCGGTTTGCCTTACCAAGTGCGCTCAGTCTCACGAAGCAGCTGGAACGTACATAGAATTGCAACCGACTGTTATTAAATCTTTGGAAGAAATCAAAACGTGGAAAGAAAGATACTTCGCAAAAAGCATTGCAACTTTTGACTGCGATTTCCACGGTTGAATTCCAAAGCGCCTGTCACATTATGGAGTCAGTTAATTCGATTGTTTTGCCTTTGAGTCCTGAATTACAATCTAAAAACCAAGATCTGGGTGAGGCAACTAAGCTAGCAGATGACGCTTTGAATGAATTCACGTACAAACGAGAAGACGCAGATTCTATTTTCCACTTTATTTATTAAAATGTTGCTAGAATTTGTTGTATACGAAATCACAATGAAATTGCCACACCGTTGCAATCAACAAAAAAAATCGTTGTAACGTTCAAGCACAAAGTATTGAAGACTACTACAGAATTTCTTTTTTCATCCCGTTTCTTGATACGTTCATTTACCAGCTCAAAAGTCGGTTCACGGATCACAAATCCATTTTCCAAAGTTTCGGGCAACTGTTTCTCAAACAAGAATTCAACGAAAAGAAATGCGCTGACCTCTACACATTTTATGAAAATGTCTTGGATTGTTCAGAAGAAAATTTTCTATCTGAAGTCAAGATGGGGAGACACCGAATCCATGACCAAAACATCCAAAATCCGCTTGATGCTTTACTGGTGAGTGTTTTTGATCAAAATTCTACATGTAAAGAAGTTTATATATGACGCGATCCGCGAAATGCATCTACTAGACAAAAGTGAAATCATACACGGCACGCTCTGGAAGGTGCTGATGTACCATTCAAACCCATGTAAAGAATATTTTCTATGTATTTATATTTTGTTAAATAATAGAAGAAAAAAAATAAATTTAAGGCGCGATAACCTCCGAAGAGATCTAAGGCCGAGCTTCTCTCCAATTTGCGTCGTGCTCCTCTTGATTTTTCCCTACAAATTGGCCGGACGGGACCTACATGATTTTTATGCCGACTCCGAACGGCATCTGCAAGGCAGATGAGTTTTCACTGAGAGCTTTTCATGGCAGAAATACACCAGGAGCGCTTGCCAAACACTGCCGAGGGGCGACCCCGCTTAGAAAAATTTTCTTCTAATTGAAAAACCTTATTTCCAAAATTTTTGATGTTGCTTTGTCCGGGGTTTGAACTCAGGGCATCCGGTGTGGTAGGCGGAGCACGCTACCATCACACCACGGTGGCCGCCAATTAAATAATAGCGATGTTATAATTTCTGATTGTGCCTCATGATTATTCAGTAAAAAAACTTGCGTAATCAATCATGATCCAACAATCGAGTTTTCGATGCCTAGTAGGTCCCTTTTCTCGGATCGAGTCAAAATTGTGCAAACACCAATCTGACGATATTTTTCAGGTCATCAATAGCAAGTCATTCAAGAATGTCGATAAAATTTTGCGAATCTTGGCAGCACTACCTGTAACTACAGCAACTCCAGAACGATCATTTTCGACTTTAAGGAGGATAAAAAATTACCTGAGAAATACGACGGGACAGGAACGACTGAATGGTCTTGCTTCTTTAAATATCCATACCCATATTGAACTCACCGATGACGAAATTCTAGCAGAACTTTTCAAAAAACCTCGAAAATGTACTAATGTTTGAATGTGGCAGGCTCTTTACTTTTAAATGGAATGTAATAATAAATTGATGCATATCGTTTGAATATTATTTTTTGAGAACTGAGTAGAGCATACTTTTAGGCGCGTAACTTAAGATGTTTTTGGTAAGGCCTCTTCTTACCTAATAGAAAGTGAATGGTATTCTCAATCTTGTCAACTACAGATGGCAACCTTGCTACTGCTTAAGAACAAAATCAAACAAGACTAACGAATGAATGCAAAAGGGGAGTCGAATCGTGCAACCGTAGCAAGCGGACGTAAAATTGAAGTTTTGTTTTCTTTCTAATAAATTCTATATTAAAATCTCAATTATAATTCTTTAAATTATTTCATTAAATAACTAATATTAAATTCTGAAATACGTGTTTGATTTATTCGGCTATTCGACAAATAGCGACGCCTACAACGTATATATATACATCTATATAGGTGTATAAAAATTTACGGCTGCAGAACAGCCCAAACAACGAAGTAAACGTACGTAGAGCAGAGACTCTACGAAGCAACAACAGAAACGTGGACACACGCACATTGCAACGGAGAAGTCGGCAGCGCAAACGCACGAATTTGCAAACGGCGCAGGGCAGAACTTTTCAACAAAAATTTTGAGCGATCGACGCAGGGCAAAATTCAAAGGAGAAACGAGCTAAGGAAAGCAGCAAACCAGCGCTGCTACAGCAACGACATTGGTTTTTGGCAAACGCAAAATAAAATTCAACATAAAAACAAGCTAAGGGAAGCAGCAAGGCAAGGCTGTGACAGCAAAGACATTGTTTTTGTGTTTTTTTTTTTTATTTGCAACGACAAACGGCAACAAGCAGGAGTGTTATTTGAGCAGTTCAAATAATAACGGCGTTGCATTGAAAAGCAAATCAGAATCTAAATTGTATGACAACACGAAGCAACGAGCGTAAAGGATATATACGTACATATGTATGTAACGAGACAAATTTTTGGTGGAAGATTCTAGACGTGCAGTACGCTATTGCACAAACGAAATTAAATAAAATATATTTAATAAATAATAATAAAATTTAAAATGTTGAAACTTACATCGTTAAAAGTAACGCAATTAAATGCACTTCTGAGGGCTAATGGAGTGACGATGAGCGGAACAAAAACGCATAAAGTGGCGAAACTTCAAGAGTTGTTACAAAGCGATGAAATCGACCAAGAAGAGTTAGAAGAAAGCTCATGTTCGAAAGTGAATGAATTACAAACGCAAATTGATGGGCTCAAAGATGTTTTGTTAAATTTAACAACAGCCATCAATACAATGAATGTAAATGGTCAGGTTTCTAATAACAAAACAACGATGGAGTCGGTACAGCAAATTAACAACGAGGGTAATGGAATTGTTAATTCAGGTAATGAACAAAATATAGTACCCGTGGTAAAACATATGACGATTCAAGATATGGTGGGTGTTATGCCGGATTTTGATCCAATTAAAAGTTCGATAACACCACAACAGTTTATTCACAAGGTAGACCAGCTAAAACAGTGCCACAAATGGCAAGAAACAATGGTGTTAATTGCGATCCAGCATAAAATTAAGGGTATGGCGAAAATGTGGTTAGACGCGCAACCAGTTTACGGCACATGGGTGGAAATTGTGAATGCATTTTATATTGATTTTCCGACTACAGTAAATGCAGCTGAGACTCATAAAATGATGGCGAAACGAAAGCGTAAAAACACAGAAGATTTTATTGAATATTAGTATACAATGGTAACGTTGGGCCGGCAAGGTGCTATTGACGAAGAGTCAATTATTACGCATATTATTGGTGGACTAGGGGATGTGTCGTTGTCAAAGACGTTAGCGGCAATCAAATTTAAAACATGCAGTGATTTGTTGGCAGCGCTAAGAAGCTTAAAGAGTTCAGGTAATTCAACTGTAACAAGCATGAGCGCACATTCAATGCAACAATCACCGAAGACGGAGCAGAAAACGAACGTTAAGCCTACAGGTCAAATCAAATGCTATAACTGCAATGATTTTGGGCACATATCGGCTAAATGTACACAGCCGCAACGTAAACCAAAATGTATTTCATGCTCCAAAATAGGTCATAACGCGAAAGATTGTAAGGTGAAACCGACAGTGATGGCTATAGATAATGATAATATCGGATAGAAACCAGTGACAAAGGCATTTATTGTCGAGGGTAAACAGTTCGAGGCCTTCATCGATACAGGTAGCGTTTGTTCCTTAATTCGAACAACAGCAGCAAAGGATATGCACGCACAACCAGATAAACGTTTCATTGGGTTCGGTGGATGTGAGGTACACGCATCAGAAAAATTAGAGGTACGTGGAGTGATGGGTAATGTTCAACGACTGGTAACGTTATATCTAGTGGGTGAGACATGATACCATACGACATTCTATTGGGTCGTGATGCTCTGAAGGAGTATGGGTACCACTTAGCAAATGATCACGACATACTAGAAATAAATTCAATCGAAAATGAGTTCAACTTATCAAGTCAAATATCGAGCAAGGAGAAAGGTGAGGTTTCAAAACTTTTACTAACGTATCAAGACTGTTTTTCAGAAGATATTCAACAAATTGGGCGGTGCAAAAATACGCAAATGTCGATTGAGGTTACAACGAGTAAACCAATTTTGGGCAAACGATATCAGGTTCCATTTGCGCAAAGGCCAGCACTAACAAATATTTTACGGAAGTTGCAAGATAATAGTATTATACGACCAAGTAGTTCTCCACATGCAGCATCGGTTTTGTTGGTTAAGAAATCGAATGGAGAAGACCGGATGTGCATAGATTTTCGAGCACTTAATGAGGTGACGGTGAAGAAAAATTATTTAATGCCGGTTGTTGAAAAACAACAAGCACGATTGGCAGGCAACGAGTTTGGAAATTTTACGGGAATTCCTTGAGGCTATCCGATGCGAAGGCTTAACATTACGTCCATCTAAAAGCACGATTTTGGCAAAAGAAGTCCAATTTCTTGGACATATTATCGACAAAAATGGTATCAGACCAGGTGAAAATAAAACTAAGGTAATAGAAGAGTTTGCTGTGCCAACGAATTCGACAGCAGTACGTCAGTTTCTGGGTGTTACTGGATATTTTCGGAAATTAGTACCGAATTACTACGCTATCTTAGCACGACCCTTAACAGCATTGCTGCGAAAAAATAGTAATTTTGTATGGCAGGATTCACAAATCAGGGCTTTTAACGATTTGAAAACGGCTATTACTACGAAACCAGTTTTGGCTATGTACGATGCAACGAAACCGCACGAAGTACATACCGACGCAAGCGCTTTAGGTTTATCAGGCGTTTTAATGCAAAATGAGAACGACCAATGGAGACCTGTTTTTTATTTTAGCAGGCAGTGTAACGACGCTGAGCGAAATTATGCAAGCTATGAGCTGGAAGTTCTGGCCATAGTGGAAACTTTACAGCGATATCGAACGTATTTAATGGGCCCACATTTTAAGGTGGTTACGTATTGCAACGCAGTTGCATCCACAAAGGCAACGACACCGTTGATTCCACGCATAGCCAGGTGGTGGCTGAAATTACAGGAATATGACTTCGAATGCATACATAGGGCAGCAACGAAAAATGCTTTAGCTGATGGACTCAGTAGATGTCCGTCTCTGCCATCATGTGAGGCAACGACAATGGCTGATTCGGTTTATACAGTGGTTAGCATATCAGATGACTGGGTGGCTGCAATGCAACGGCAGGACGAGAAACTAAAGGATATCATTGAAATCCTCAATGGGAAGTCTGGAAATAATGCGAAACAACTTAAAGATGATTACGTCGTCGAGGGTGCTAGACTTTACCGTAAACTAGGCAACAACAAATTGTTAGTGGTACCACAAGGGGTGAAGTGGCGAGTCACACGGTCTTGTCATGACGAAGCAGGTGAGCAAATACTTTTGGTTCGCAAGTATGCGAGCTTACGTCAAATCGTACATCGACGCTTGTCCGGAATGTTGTTTAAACAAAGTCAAGGGCGGAAAACGAGATGCGCAACTCCATCTGAAGGAAGTGGTTCCGATTCCTTTCCAGACGGTACACCTGGATCACCTCGGGCCATTTATGAAAAGTAAGCATGGCAATTCGTACGTTTTGGTAATTGTATGTGCGTTTACGAAGTATGTGGTACTGAAAGCTTTACGAAATACGAAGACAGCTCCAGTGCTGACGACATTGCGTGAATACATGACCACTTATGGGCGACCACAGAGTTTAGTAACGGATAGAGGGACGGCTTTTACCTCTAAAGAGTTTAGCAAATTCATGACAGACTACGGCATCCATCATGCCAAGATAGCAGTGCGCACGCCTCGCGCCAATGGTCAAGGTGAACGCGTAAACAAAACAATGTTGGCGTCATTTAAATGCAGTAGTAAGAACGAGAAGGATTGGGACGACGCATTGTACGAGCTTCAGTGGTGCATCAATTCACAAAGCAACGCCACTACCAAACAAGATGACGATGCTTCTGGCGAAGAGTTTTCCAACGAATTCAGATCCAATGAAGTTTGTGAGCGTGTACGTAACGAGCAAAAGAAATGGAAAGGGAGGTTTTATGCAAAACATCGAACACCACGGCCATATAACATAGGTGATTTAGTAGCCATTGATAATATACCTTCTCCAACAGGTACGTCACACAAATTGGAACCGATATACAAGGGTCCGTATCAAGTAACAAAGGTGCTTCCTTATGACCGCTATGTGGTTGAAAACCTACCAAATGCACAAAAGTCGGGTAGAAATTACACAGGCGTTTTCACCAATGACAACATAAAACCTTGGTGTACATTAGGTCCTGAGCAAGATGACGAAAGAAATGAATGGTGTCCAGCATACAAATCGTCCCGGAGTGACGATCTATCAGGAAGGGCCGAGTTGTCAACTACAGATGGCAACCTTGCTACTGCTTAAGAACAAAATCGAACAAGACTAACGAATGAATGCAAAAGGGGAGCCGAATCGTGCAACCGTAGCAAGCAGACGTAAAATTGAAGTTTGGTTTTCTTTCTAATAAATTCTATATTAAAATCTCTATTATAATTCTTTAAATTATTTCATTAAATAACTAATATTAAATTCTAAAATACGTGTTTGATTTATTCGGCTATTCGACAATCTGTTTAAGAAAACATTCCGAAAAATTACTTTCTCAAGGGCAGTGCCCATTCAGAACCAACTAAGAATGCGATTAAAGTATATGCAAAGGGGGACAATTTCCATTACGTATGACAGTCTCAGTTGAAAGCACTGCAAGAAGACAGAATCAGAACTAATTCCGTCTCTTAATGAGTTGGTTTTGCGATAGTTTGGAATAAATGTTATTAGCTGCAGGGATAATTGCACGTTAATGAGTTAATACAAGCAAACACTAGATAATTTTTGCATACTTTTAGGCGCCTAATTTTTAAACATTTTCAGTGTACGTTCCGGCTTTACTACTCATTATAACTAAAAAATCGAAACCCCTGGCAGGTTGTTTGTGTTTAGTTAAACAATTGCATATCTCAGAAAAGGACCAGTGACTACAATAAGCAAACAAAAATATTGCATATTTTTGGGCGCATTTCTTTTTTTTTTTAAGACTTCAGTTTACTTTTTCATGATTTTTAAAATCTTTAATGAGTACTTTTATATATTTTCTAGTCCTCTAAGGAGCTGCGATCTTATATCAAGGGTTTTCAAAGTGAGGGCCAAAACGCAACATTCGGGAGGCTGAAAGCTAAACTATATATGAAATAATTTTCTATAAAGTCCTTAGCACGAAATTTGTATCAATGTGTATTCAAAAAAAAAAGTATTTTGAAAACTGGAAACATAAAAATGATGTTTGCCCACCTCTAACTTCTTTTAATCCTTCTTTTAACCCTTTATGTCCTTCCTTATATGTATTTTATGTGCGAATTTGCAATTTGCACTTAGCACAGAATTTCTTACATGAGCTATAAATTTTGTTTTATACTTATAAATATAAAGTAGAACACATTAAGTGCAAAGAAATTACCAATATAAAAAGTACTAAGTAGTTGTTCCATATTTTTAGGCGCATATTTTTTCCTTTGTGAACTTATGCGATATTTTTAAAAATTGTTCAGCGGAGATTTTTTGACCTTTTTAAGCAACTAATTTTCAAAAAAAAATCAAGTTAGTTCACAAGATATGCAACAACTTTTTGACTAAAATATTTTAACACTTTATGGACTTATTATCCTATTTCAGTCTGCATTTAAAATGGTGAAATATGAGCTCTGTTTTGATTGCATAATTAATTAAAAAAATAGCTTTTGCAAAAAAATACCACTGTGCAAAATTTTAGGAGCTTATTGCTATTAGACGAGCATTGGTTTTTCGTTTAACTGGACTTCTGCAATACAGAACGAGAAATTTTCCGGCATCAGCATTTCAGAAAAGTATCTCAGCATGACCATCAACACAAGAGGTGTTAGGGAATAGTAGCATATTGTAAAGCGCATTATTGTTCGCTATAATTCTGTGAAGTTTTACGTAAATTGAATAAAAACTTTTTTTGTTTTTTAAAATATCCTGTGATACTACGGAAAATGAATTTATGTATATATATTTTCAGCCTGTAGCGTCCTGTGCACATGTTTATTTTTACCCTTTCTATTCAATCTAAATATTTAATCAAACACTTAAAAAGTTCCCTAATCACATTTTAGTCTAATTACTTCGCATATGTAAATATTTACTACATTTTCCCTCAAATATTGTTTAATATTCTTTTACCTCCTCCGTAGAGACTAGAACAATTTGTGACAGCGTCTAAAACTTCATGCATTATAAATACTTCATAATGTGACCCCAGACAGCTGTCAGCAAAGGTAGCAACAAAGTCAACTAAAACAAAAAACTCAGACCCAGTATATACCTAATTTACCTCACCTCCCTCCAAAAAATGTCATGTTAGTTAACTAAACTACTACAACAATAGCTTTTTGTTGTCGCTTGAAAACCCAAATACTAAAACTGTGGTTAATATGACAAACAAGAAATATTTTAATTATTTACATGCATGCAACAACACATAAATTCTCTTTAGTATCATTTTGGAGCTACACATTTTTCGTTTTTCTATATGCTGCATTTTAAAACATAAACTGGCTGTTGTTCAAAGGCAAATAATGCAAAGATTACAGTGCCTAAGAATATTGAACCGGCACCGTAAATATGTATCTAAATATGCAAGAATAAACAGTTTTTTTTTGGGTTTTATTATTTTTTTGTGGCAAAAGATCTAAAAACTCAAAAAATATTCGTTGTTTTTTTTATTATTTCTGTCTATTACTTTTGAATTTTTTTTTTATTAAAAATGGTTATTTCTTAAATACCGTTTTTTGAAAATTTTATAAATATTTTAAACTTTTGGCATAAATTATTTTTTGGAATTTTTTTTTTCTTAAATTTTTGTACAATTTTTTTCTATAAGTGCTAATCACAAAATAAAAAAAATGCTTTGAAAAAGGTTTCTAAAATTTAAATTTTTTCAGTAACATTTTGTAAGGAAATCTACACTTTTGTATCTTCTTTAAGTGTTTATTAGAATATTTCGAAAGTTGTATACACAGGTAAATTTAAGGAGCTACCATTATGTGGATAAAGCCATTTGTTTTTTAATTTCGTTACTTTTAAAATTTTTTCGCTGAATTTTTAAAATTGTAAAACTCATTTGAGGAAATTTATCAAAAATGTTAAATATTCCATAGTTTTTTATAATTTAAAATTTTAAAAACTTTTTGTCAATTTGTTTTTTTGCTTTTTCAACTATTGAAAAGTAGTACCAAATTTTTTAATGTTGTACTTTTGCAAAAAACTAAAAAACACCTCACTCGATTTTTTTAAAATTTCTTCGTGTTTTAAAACAGTGTGTGTGTTTCCAATTTTGCACATAAATAATCATAATTTGGCTAAATTTTGAAAACCCATACGATTTTCATATATTTTTTAAAGATTTTTCTTTATGAATTTTCTAAGATTTTTCAATAAAACTTGTTTGGATACGTTTTTTTTTTATATTTTGAGGCCAATTTATTTCTTTTTATATATTTTTCAGAAAAAAACATTTTTTTGAAATTACTAAAACTTGAAATTTTCTTATATAAATTTTAAAATTTTTGTAAGATTCTTTTAAACTTGCAAAACGATTATTTTGAAAATCTGAAGCTAAGCAACTTTTGGTTGATGTTTAAAAACGCAAACAAATTTTGTCATTGCTAAGCGTGGAATATTCTTTATTGCTTAGTGTACGAAAACATTTTTAAAGCAATTTTTTTATTATATTAAATATTTTGGGGGAATTGAAACCACAAACAAGTTTTGTTTCATTTTTTAAATATTTTTCAAATTTTTTGAGGCAATTTTTTCAAGGTTTTTAAGAAAATTTTGATGAAAATTAAAAAACGCAAGCAAGCGTCGGGTGCTTTTAAAACGTTGTTTTTTTAAGTATTTTTATAAAAATTCCAAATTTTTTAAGTTTTTAAGATTTTTTTTTAATTGTGTGAAAAACTATAAAATATAAGTGCGTTTCCAAATTTGCATAAGGTCTAATTGAGCTAAATTTTGAAGACATACGATTTTCATATATTTTATTGAGATTTTTTTTAATGAATTTTTTCAGATTTTTCAATAAAATTTGTTTGGAAAAGTTTTTTTTTATATTTTGAGGCCAATTTATTTCTTTTTATACATTTTTCAACACAAAAAAAAAAACACATTTTTTTTTAATTATTAAAATTTGAAATTTTGTAGATTTTTCTTTTTTGTAAGATTTTTCTTTTTTTTTATAAAATTTGTTTGGTCTGGATTGCTTCAAATTTTATATTTTGTGGCTATTTTACTTTTTCCAAAAAATGCATGAAAAAATAAAAAAAAAAATTAGATTTTTTATACAATATCTTTTAGTTTTTGAACAATTTTTTTGTTTTTGTTTTTTGAAAGAAATTTGTTTTACATTTGAATTGATATTAATCAATTTTTATTTAATTTTCAGAGAGCTATATCTATATATGGGGTATTCCAACCCATTTCGACCAATTTTGAACCCGACCCCTTTAGAATTGGCTGAGAGTTTTTCTTCTTTTTCTAGCTTACGAAAGACGTTTTTCAGAATTTTTTCAAATTTTTTCATCCAACTCAAAAAAAGTTATGAATTTTTAAAAAAAACACCGTTTTTGTTTTCAAAATGCTATAACTTTTTCAAAAATTTACCGTTTAGGATCCTTTTCTTTACAATTTCTTTTTAAATGTACTTTTCGGAATAAATACCAAAAAATTTTTAAAGTTTTTTTTTTGTAATTTTTCAGTTTTTCGAGATTTTTCGAATTTTCCCGGAGTGGGCCGATTTTTTTTTTTTATTCAATTGAAAAAAAAAACCATTTTTTTTTTTAATTCATAACTTATTTTGAGTTGGACACCGTTTTTGTTTTCAAAATGCTATAACTTTTTCAAAAATTAACCGTTTGGGATCTTTTTTTTTTAAATTTGTTTTTAAATGTACTTTTCGGAAAAAATACAAAAAAATTTTGTTTAAAGTTTTTTTTTCAATTAAAAAATAAAAAAAAATCGGCCCACTCCGGGATTAGTGGGGATGATTGCAGAATTGATTGGAGTTTTTTATGAGAAAAAAAAAATGGCGAAATTCGAAAAATCTCGAAAAACTGAAAAATTACAAAAAAAAAATTTAAAATTTTTTTTGTATTTTTTCCGAAAAGTACATTTAAAGACAAATTTGAAAAAAAAGATCCCAAAAGGTCAATTTTTGAAAAAGTTATAGCATTTTGAAAACAAAACGGTGTTTTTTTTTAATTCATAACTTTTTTTGAGTTGGATGAAAAAATTTGAAAAATTCTGAAAAACGTCTTTCGTAAGCTAGAAAAAGAAGAAAAACTTTCAGCCAATTCTAAAGGGGTCGGGTTCAAAATTGGTCGAAATGGGATGGAATACCCCATATAATTTTTTTTTTTTAATTTAAAGGTTAAAATTAATTTTTTCAAAGATAAAGCAAATATCAACGAAAGTTTGTGCGTTAATTATTTCAACACAATTTTTTATTCACTGTACATTTTTAGTGCCGCAACAACAACGCATAGGTTTTGCTAACTATCAGTTCATATTGCATGTTGCACTAATAAAGCGTGCAACAAAGTTAAGTTGCAATAACAAAATACCAACGAAAACCGCAACGATTGCGCAAATGAGAAATTTCGTTTGCTGGTAAAGGAAAATTTTATGAAATATGCATACGCATACCTTATTTGTATTAAAAGAAGGTAGGAATATGAATGTATGAAGTCAGGCGGAAATGCTAGAAAGTACACAGAAGCTCATTAAATTCAAAAATCAACCAACTACTCACTAGCTTATAAGTAAATAGTTTGTAGCTAGTTGGAAACAAATTAAAATAAAACAAGTAAGGACGGGACTGTCTTCGGCTGTGCCGAAGACTTCATACCTTTCCTGAATGGGGCTGAACAATAATCTTATCCCGTTCGTAATCTCCAAATAATGCGCTGTATAAGATAAGAAATATATAGTGAACAGATGTACATACCTAAACGATTTTAAGATAAATATAAAAAAATGGCAAAAAACCCCCCTATCTGAACGATCGGTTGAATGGGATATATATTATATATAGCTCCGATCGAAATGATTTTTACAGGAAATCTTGTATGATATATTAGAATATATATCACCAAGCTTCACGTTTTTATATTGGAAACTAAGGGAGAAATGGCCAAAAATCTTTCTATCTGAACGATCAGTTGTATGGGATAGGTATATACTATATACATTTAGCTCCGATCAAAGTTTAACGTTTTTATATTGGAAATTAAGGGAGAAATTGTCAAAAATCTTTCTATCTGAACGATCGGTAGTATGGGATATATATTATATATAGCTCCGAACGAAATGATTTTTTCATGTAATCTTCTATGATATATTAAAATACACATCACCGAGTTTCACGTTTATACTTTCTAAATTAAGGGAGAAATGGCCAAAAATCTTTCTATCTGAGTGATCGGTTGTATGGGATATAACTATATATAGCTCCGATGAAAGTGATTTTTCAGGATATCTTCTATGATATATTAGAATATATATCACCGACTTTCACGTTTATACTTTCTAAATTGCGGCAGGAATGACCAAAATCGTCTTATGTTGTTGCTGTTGTAGCAATGCTCGCCCCACCTAATAGCCGCGACCGATCACAAATTGTCATCAATATCCTCTAACGGGAGTCCAAGGAACTTGCCGTTTCAACAGGGGTGGACCATAAGGAAAGGGATGTTAGAGGCGTTGGTTCCACATTACAATTGAAGAGATGGTTGGTGTCATGAAGAGATGGTTGGTGTCATGTGGGGACACATTGCAAGCGGGGCATACATTTTGTATGTCGGGGTTGATTCTGGATAGGTAAGAGTTTAACCTGTTACAGTATCCAGAACGAAGTTGAGCAAGAGTGACACGCGTTTCCCTGGGGAGTGTGCGTTCCTCTTCCGCAAGTTTTGGATAATTTTCGTTACGTACTGGATTCACCGGGCAATTCCCGGCATAAAGGTCCGACGCCTGTTTATGGAGTTCACCAAGGACCTGCTTGTGTTTTTTCACTTCATACGGCTGGGTTCTCAGGTGCCGTATTTCCTCAAAATGCTTACGGAGATGACTCCTTAAGCCCCTAGGCGGTGCTGGTTCATCAATCAGATGTCTGTTGGGATGCCCAGGTTTCTGGGTATTCAACAGGAACTGTTGGTCAGCATCTCATTTCTCTCCCTGATGGGGAGTATTCTCGCCTCATTATGCAGATGGTGTTCTGGGGAGATAAGAAGACAGCCCGTGGCGATTCTGAGAGCAGTATTTTGGCAGGCCTGTAGTTTCTTCCAGTGGGTGATTTTTAGGCTTGGCGACCATATGGGTGACGCGTAGCACGTAATCGGCTGGCTAATTGCTTTGTATGTAGTCATGAGCGTTTCTTTATCTTTTCCCCAAGTACTGCCAGCGAGGGATTTGAGGATTTTGTTACGGCTCTGAATTCTCGGAACAATTGCGGCTGCGTGCTCACCAAAATGTAGATCCTGATCAAACGTCACACCCAAAATTTTGGGGTGTAGGACAGTCGGTATCGTAGTGCCATCGACGTGGATGTTCAAAATGGCCGACATTTGGGGCGTCCATGTTGTAAATAAGGTCGCGGAAGATTTAGTTGGTGATAATGCCAGGTTTCGCGAGGCGAAAAAACTGGAGAGATCAGGGAGGTAACCGTTTATTTTATTGCATAGCGCATCGATCTTTGGGCCTGGGCCTGTGGCCATTATTGTGCAGTCATCGGCGTAGGAAACGATTGTGACTCCTTCCGGTGGTGAAGGTAGCTTAGATATGTAGAAATTAAACAAAAGTGGGGATAGGACACCACCCTGTGGCACCCCTTGTTTAATTCTCCTTGGTTTTGGTGTTTCGTTTCTAAATTGCACCGATGCCTGCCGACCACCCAGATAATTTGCGGTCCAACTTTTAAGACATGGGGGAAGGGTAGACCCTTCCAGGTCCTGCAGTAACGAGCCATGGTTGACCGTATCAAAAGCTTTTGATAGGTCTAGCGCTACGAGTACTGTTCTATGGTGGGGGTATTGATTTAAACCGCAATTTATGTGGGTGCTAATAGCATTTAGCGCGGTGGTAGTGCTATGGAGTTTTCTGAAGCCATGCTGATGAGGGGCTAGCTGCAAATTTGCTTGGAAATAAGGGAGCAAAATGGCTTCAAGCGTCTTTGCCACTGACGATAGGAGAGATATCGGACGATACGACTCACCTATGTTAGCTGGTTTCCGAGGCTTTAGTAGCGGGACCACCTTGGCCATTTTCCATTTCTCAGGTATGACAAAGGCGGAAAGAGACAAATTGAAGACATGCGCTAAATATTTGAAACCCTCTTTCCCTAGGCTTTTAAGCATCGGCATGGCTATGCCGTCTGGGCCCACTGCTTTGGATGGTTTAGCACGACCAATGGCGTCCTCAACCTCTTTAGCGGTGATGGTGATTGGTGAGGCGCTGAATTTGTGTTTATGTGTGTGTCTATTGGCTCTCCGTCTATCTTTGTCGACCGTAAGATGCATTATATATTGTCGGCAGAAAGCGCTCGCGCATTTTTTCGCGTCCGACAGCACTTTGTCGCCAAAGGCGATGGAAACTTTGTCTTTGTGCTTGATCGGATTCGATAGGGACTTTACAGTGGACCAAAGTTTACCCACACCGGTAGAGAGGTTACAACCTCTTAGGTGCTCCTACCATTTCGCCCGCTTGTGTTCATCCACAAGCAATCTGATGCGTTGATTTATATCCCTAATTTGGGGGTCGCCTGGATCAAGCTGTCTTATAAGGTCACGTTCTCTCGCTAAGTTTGCGGCCTCCGCCGGGAAGTGGGGCCGGATTTCGGGAATTCTCCCGGCGGGAATGAAATGTGCCGAGGCGGATTTAGTGACCTTACGGAAGGCACGCTCCCCTTGGCGGGCATCAGTCGGGATAGGGAGGCCACTTTCCTTTTTTGAAGTTTATGAAAGTGCGTTTTTCAGTGACGATGAAGTCGGCGGTACGCTCAAGCGAAATAAGTATGGGCAGGTGGTCGGATGCCAATGTTACCATCGGCTGCCAGTTGACGCAGTTTACGAGTTCTGCGCTCACGATTGAGATATCTGGCGAGCTGTGACAGCTTCCTACCATACGTGTGGGGGCGTCTCCGTTTATTGTGCAGAACGTCGTTTCTTCTATTTGATCCGCCAACATCTCACCCCTATTGCCCGCCCGCAAGTTTGAGTGCCATAGATCATGATGGGCATTGAAATCGCCTATTTTATTTTTTTTTTTATTTATTTATTGCCCAAAAATCACATTAACATACATATTTTACGTACTTATGTTAAAAATTTAATTATTTAGTGTTATCCTAACATACATTTGTATTTATCTAGGAGTTTGAAATTTGTTCTGTTACTTTCTATATAAAATAGATTATGATTAGTTCTTTTTATACATTTGTCTTTGCCAAGTATTATTTAAGAATTTTTAATTTTCCTCCAAAAAGGGCTTAAAAGAAGATATGCTAATATTTTATCTGGATATGTGTGTATATAAAATGTTTTTAGATAGCTAAGAATGTAACTTAAAGCTACTTCTTTATATATTGGTCTGTACTATAAACTAAATTTTCTGCGTTGGTATTATAGGTTTTGTAACGTCTATGATAGTAAATTGATTTGTTATTTTTATGTAGTAGAGAATTGTTTTTTAATATTTTTAAATATATTGGAGATAAGTATCTTTCTGTCAAGGGTAAAGATATTTCTGTTTGCTTTGACAACTATTTACTGATCAACTCATTTTCTAAGTATGTCATTCTTTCAACAAATCTATCTGAGGATTTAATTAAGAAAGAATCTATTCGTGAAATTTTACATATACAAAACTTTATTGGAAATTCTCTTCCTGAAGGTGCCCTTTCTGTATGGTTGGCGATTGAGCCCGCTACAAAGTCGCAAGATATATCGCTCAAATCGCCTGAGTCTCTCCATTTGGCTCGACAAGATATTAAACCATATAGGATGGGCATATGAGATTATTGGTCTTATTATTTGTTTATATATATTCAATTTAATACAGTTTGAAAGGCCAGTCTGCCTTTTAATTAAGTTGGAATAACCGAAAAACATTTTTTTTGCTTTTGCCAATATAAAATCTATGTGTCTCGCAAATGTAAATTTGCTATCCAATAATACCCCCAAATATTTTATTTGCTCTTTGTTGTTTATATTTACGTCATTAATTTTTATTTGCGGTTCATACTTACGAGCGTTTGGAAGCAAATTTTTTTTGTTCCCTTAATAATTATAGTTTCGCTTTTAGCGACATTTAATTTTAATTTCCATTGTTGGAAATATCTATTTATTTGGCCAAGGTATAAGTTAACTGCTTCGTTGGTTTTAGCTATGCGCGAATGAGATCCCAGTATTAGAATATCGTCGGCGTATATAATAACTTTTATCTCGGGATTGTTTGTTATAGTACCCACTGGTGGATTGGGAAAATCGGCTAGGAATATGTTATACATGAAAGGGCCTAATAAAGACCCCTGGGGCACACCTGCGCCAACGTCTCTTATCATAGAATTATGTGTATATTCACTTACGTAAAATGCACGGTCTTTTAAGTAGCTGAGCAACATTTTGCATAAATGTTTATCAAAGTTAAAATTTCGATACATTTTAAATATAATATCTTCGACCCAGGCTGTGTCGAAAGCTTTTTCCAGATCAAGACTTACTAGAATGGTTGCTTGACGACGGTTTAGATTACTGCATACAAAGTCAGAGAGCAGTGTTAATGCATGATTCGTCGAGTGGTATGGCCGAAAGCCAAATTGATGGTCTTTTATAATATTGCGCTCTTCCATGTGTTCTTTAATTTTTTCAAGTATTAAATCTTCTAGAAGCTTACTTATATTTGAAAGAAGGGTTATTGGGCGGTAGCTAAAGACTGAATCAGGGTTGGAGTTTGGTTTTGGCACACAGATTACCTTTGAGGTTTTCCATTGTGTCGGAAAATATCCTAAATTGAAATCGCCTAAGATACTGCGATTGTTGCCAGTGAGTAAGGCCCTGATATTAGGGCGGTATCCACTGGGGCAACAGGTGGCAGGAGGGATGTAGATGTTGATGATTTCTAGGTTTGCATCGCCTGACCGGACAGATAGGCCTTGACGTTCTAAGACATTGTCCCTGCGGTCGATGCCAGGATCAAATATATAATATTGCACAGAGTGGTGTATGATAAACGCGAGACCGCCTCCATTTCCGCTCTCGCGGTCTTTCCTATGGACATTATACACAGAGCAGGTCTGCAATGCAAATCTTGCTGTGGGTTTAGTCTCTTGAATCGCAGCAATGCGGATGTTGTGCCGCTTCATGAAATCGACTATCTCCGTAATCTTCCCAGTTAGTCCATTACAGTTTAACTGCAGAATTCTGAAGTGCATAAGGGGAGACGTCGCCACTCTGGGGGTAAGTGACGGGTGACTACGCCTGGGTTGTGGAAGGCCAGGACGCAATTGCTGTTGTGGCCCTGGGACTGGGCGTCCTTGGGCAAGCATTGGGGTACCCGGATGATTTGGGTTTGCGACCTGACAACATGGCGCGATGAAACCCGTCGGGGGGTTGCCGTCGCGGAGACCAGAACATCTAGGAAAGTGGCACCACCCAAGGCAGGAGCTGCATTGGGCGGATGTCGCAAACATATATATTCTGTGCTGGCAGACGGTGCAAACGGAGGTAGGGACTAAGAGTCTGTTTCCCTGACCTGCACGATTGCTGCCGGAAAAGAGGGGGGGAGAAGACGGGGGCAGGGGCTGATGCTCAGCATTGCTATCAACTCTACTACGAAGGTAGTAGTTATGAGTGGTATCAGCTGTTTGAGTTTTTGGCGCCGTGGGGCGCGAGCAGCAGCGGGTACTTGTTGTGGCTTGCTGAGCAGCGGGGCTGCAGGAAGGTAGGGGGGGCGCTTAGGCGTAGACTACGGAACGCCCTTGGGCGTGAACAGCAAGGAGCCACAAAAGATTTATAAAAGTTACGTGGACGTCGGGTTTTGGGATCAAGCCCAGAACAACCTGTCCGATGCAACCATCCCTTGTACGAGACACACTGAACAGAGTATGACCGTCCTAAAAAGATTCTTTTCCGGCAGGTGCAGCAAAACCATTTCTCAGGACCGGGGTCAGGAGACGGACCCGGATTGGATTCGATGCCTTCCCGGAGTAAGAGAATATGGAGCAGTCCTGCTGCAAGGAGCTGCTGGGAGGATGACAATTTGTGGGAGGGACGAAACAAATTAGATGGGGTCACACTGAAATGACAGTCCTTGGTCGGGAAAAATCCCGAGTCGCTCCGGTACATAGAACCGACTGCCTTGGGAAGCGCCAAAATCGTCTTATCTGAACGATCGGTTGTATGTTATAGTGGTCCGATCCTACCGGATCCGATAATTGTCTAATATAACACAAAAATACATCTTTGTGCCAAATTTCATTGAGATATCTCAAAATTTGAAGGACTAGTTTGCGTTCAAACAGACAGACGGACGGACAGACGGACATGGCTATATCAACTCAGTTCGTCGCCCTGATCAATTTGGTATACTTAATGGTGAGTCTATCTTCTATATTTCTCAACGTTACAAGCATCGGACCAAAGTTAGTATACCATTTCATGTTCATGAAAGGTATAATGAGAAAGTAGATAGTCTAAAACGTGATAGAGTAGTCAAGTCATGCTTTAATGACAGCTCAGTTATAGTGCATATAGATATTGAGATTCGTACAGGGAATCTAATAAGTTTCTATTTCAGTTTTCTAAAACAATAACAGCTACAACAACAAAAACCCATTCATATAGCATGCTTGCAATCAAATTCGAATTTTGTAACTACAATTTCTCTAAGTATCGTTGTGAGTGGTACTCTTGTCAAGCATTTGGTTTGATGTTGGCCGCAATCCAAGCCCCAAAATATCATTTGACAACAAGCTCTTTTTACTGCTATCACAAAAAAATATGTACAGAAGTATTGTGGCAAGCTAATGGGGGAGAATGTCAGTTTTCATAGCACTGAAATACTTTTTAAAATGTCACATGTATATGTCGTTGCTTTTCTTGATGAATAAAAAGGCCAAGCGATGACTTAATTAAAATGTGAAGTTCGAGAAAATCCAAATAATATTCTAGTCAAATCGAAGATTCATTTTGTATGAAGCTCGCGTAGAGTATAAAATAATATTTCGACAAAATATTTGCTTAAGTTCCTTAAGTGACCAACTCTGTCTTCGGAAGTTCTCTACGAGGGAATAAATCGAAGGCACTGCTTACAAGGAGTTAAGCTAGCTCGATCCACTTTTGAGTCCTATAAGTCATAATGACTCTCTCAACTATTTTTATTTTTCCCACTTCAATGCACACAATTAAGGAAAATTTTGTAGTAAGTTTGTCCTAGAAGTATTTTCCATAAATCAACTGACATAGTATGAATTTATTTATAACAAAAAGGTTTATCAACAAACTTAATCCAGTGAGAAAAGTTACTTAATTTTACATTTGACTGACTTATTTTAATTAAATATTTTAATTACTGATATGCGACATATAGTTTATTAAATGAACTTACATTGCCTGAAACACATACACTGAGTTCATTATGCATACCAAATTATGCAAATACACCAGCAGCTACTCAAACCAATACCTATTTACTTAATAAGGGAATAGTGTGCAAATGTAGCCTACTTTTGGGGGCCACCATTCTATACCAAACTCGCACACATAGATCAAACTAAATATACAGCACTAGCAAGCATCACCAAAAAATTAAATTGCCACACCCCCACAATCTGTGCACCACAGCGCCAAGCTACCTTGCATATTTTGTATCTAATTTGTGGTTTTCACAGCACTAGTGGAGCTCAACAGCTAAGGCGTTACTTAATTTTACATGTGATGAGTGAAATTAAGATGCCAGCAAGTTTAAGCGCCTTATGGTATGCAACTATATATAGACATATATAAGGATAGACATATTTTCCGAGAGCTATATACTTCGCACCTCATTTTCATAAGATTGAAGGTCCTTTTGTATAGTATTTCTGAATTGTATAAACGCTTGAATGTGTAGGTGCGTATGTGTGTGTGGCAATTTTGCCAGTGTAGTGTACTACAAGGCGCTCGTAAGTGTTTGCGCGCAATTTAAACTAATAAAGCGCACTTAAACTAATTATACGCGCATGTACATATATTCGTACACACACTCACACACACTTATCTTTCATAACATAAACTTGGTTTGACTTTTGTGTGAATTCACAAAAAAACATGGCGCGCTTGTACCACGTTCAACGCCTTGCGGCATGCAATAAAGATGTTATAGAAAATTTTGCAAATTCCCACTACAACGTTAACATCTGCAGCGAAATATGCCAGCAGTACTTTTCAGCGCTTAACAATATGCTACACATCGACAAGAGTAAATGAAAGTGTGTTTGTGCTACCGTCTGTTATGTATTTGCCCACAACTATTTTAATTAACCGAAAATTTTCGCCGGTATTTGCTGGAGCCATTTGTTCGAATAACGTGCCATGTATGTGTATGTGTATACCTAATACATGCTAACTAGTATCAGGCACGCTATATATTGCATATTTTAAGGCGTTTGCCTCGCGTACTTTATTGCCATCAACGCTGCAGGGCGTGACTGTAACTTAACGCCGCAATTAAGTATGCAATGCATTAATTTTGGCGTCAAAGTTGAATAGAATCCCTACAGCAGTGTTTTGCTGCTAAGTTGATTTAATTACACTATGCAACGTAAGCAGAGATTTTGTAATAGAATGATGTATGCAGTATGATTTTTCTCTTCTAAACTGAGTTAATATTGTAACGAATGTTAGCAGCACTGAGCGATGCTATCGTCTCTAAGCCGATGATAAGCAGTGACGTGAATTCATATCCATAGATCAATCATTATGTATCTACATAAACGAAACAATAATTGCGTCTACACATATGTACCATGTACGTATACGAGCAGCGGAGAGTCAATGCACAAACACATGCATATATCTGAGATACTCCTGAAAGTATGCAATGAGAAAAACTATAAAAATCATGCAATTGTAGTTACAGCTGAGAAGTTTGAGAGCTGCTGGACTAGTAGATTCTGGAAGCGCCTAGAAGATGCGAACGTTGAAATCCGAGAGTATAAAAGGCGGCAATTGTAGATGCGCTGGAATTCAGTTTGATTTGAGATTTCGATTAAGACGCTGTCTAGCGAGCAAGAGCAGTATTATTTTGAATAGTAGAGTTTCATTTGAGCTATCAATCAGTTTGGTTATTAAGCAAGCTATTCGTTGCACAGTTTGAGTGTTATTGTGAAGTACTGTAATAAAGGCCATTTTCCATTATTACATATTGGAGTTATTTATTCAACAATTTAGCGATACGAACGTTGGAGATTGCAGAAGATTGCAAATAAGGGGAATTGCAGTAAATTCGTTACAATATTATACCTATGTGATAATCTGATTAGATTTTCAACTAATCAAATCAAAGTTATACCCGAAGCCCTTTATTATTGAGTATGTTGTTATGTGCTGTTATACCATGTGACAATGGCGCTCTCTGGTCAATTTAGAGCTCACATAAACGGAATCTGCGATGTGACATCATGTTGAGCGTAGGACATTATCGTATTATTCATTTATTCCACATAAAATATTATATGAATTCTATTTTAGTTTATTCGAAACAATGCATTAGTGCAATAAAATCGGCAAACGATCATATGCATACCTGATTTGAAATCACATTCCAATGACTTGACACTAACTTTTTTATTTAATCTCACATGTTCATGTGATATTGCGGTCCGACTTTGTGACATGATTGCTCCTTTATATAACTTTCGAAAGATGTACATTTGATCATGGATTCACCTGGCGGTCTGACGTTATCATTTTTTTATTTAGTACCACATGTTTTATATTATTTGAATCTATGTAATAGAGATGGGATGTCATATCACGGTCGGATCATAAGACATGATTCCTGATATAACATGATTTGATATTATTTCAGTCGATGTTATGTACATCTTTATATCCTCTAAGATTAGTTACAAATCTTATTATTTCAAATGAGTATATATCAAATTGCTAAATATATTGGTTTGATGAGCTTAAGGCCGTACAGTAAATAAAACACGTTTATTTTCCTTTTCAAAAATATTTAGTTGGTCGATATTTCGACTTCAACCTGAAGTCATCATCAGGAACGCAATGATGTGCTTGATGACTTCAGGTTGAAGTCGAAATATCGACTAATTAAATATTTTTGAAAAAGGAAAATAAACGTGTTTTATTTACTGTACGGCCTTAGGCTCATCAAACCAATATATTTAATCATATCAAATAAGGCCAACAAAATATAGAAATATCAAATTGCTTAATATGATATTTTGTTACTGAGCTGATGATAATTTGTGTGATATTCGATTTTACGTCCAAAATTTAGTTGAACTGATGTCATACCCTTAAATATTCAGGCAATTTCATCAAATTCCATCTGGTCATGATGATATTGTATCGATATTGAACCAAATCTCGGAGTTTGATCCATAGATCTTGTAGATCGTATCATATTGCTTATACTAATCGATTCCAAGGGCTCATAAATAATTTCAGTTTATGTAATATGTGGCAGATCTATATAATATCACTTCATATCACGCAAAATTTTGCTAAAATCTGACGGTTTGAAATGATATGAGCAGATCACAATAAGTTAAATACCGTTTTTCTGTATCATTTTTCAGTGGTCATATATCATATGATCTGATGTGATGAGATTTTATATTACCATGATGTAATGATATGATGATGCGATTTTCCAAAAGTCATTTCATATCACAGCGTATGTCCCGATTTCAATTATCACATTAGTACCCGAGTTATTGCATTTATTTTATTTTAAGTAATGTGACACCTAGTAGTGACTGCAGTTTGTATTAACATCACATCATATCATCTGATCTAGTATCAACTAAAAACAATGCTTTTGACGTTAATATTTTAAATTTTATTTGCTATCATAATATCGCAGCTGTTTTGATATCATTTCATTCGCTGGCATTGCTCTCAGGGTCAGCAAATTTAAGTCACATCATTCACTCTCATTCATATCCGAGTCACTTCGTGTTTAATTTTATCATATTATTTTATTTGATTAGACATAAACTCAGCACATCGCACTATATCTAATCAAATATTACATTTGCTCTAGTCAACTCAAGGCGTGGCTTCTCATTGCTCTCATAATGTGGTAAAAAAAAAAATTGTATATAATCTTATTTTTATGATAAGTAGCACTAAAATCTACTGCGACAAGATGTCAGCTGAACTGTTTACTTATTAATTTGCACATCGCTTCTGAATTCTTCGTATTATAGCTTTGTTGGATTAGAGCGATTCACATTATTCATACCCCAAAACCTCTAATTTAAGTTGGCATCATATCATATCACCTAGTCTACTTTAAATTCCCCATATTACATCTTTTTAGTCCCATCAACAAAAAATTTCAAATTGAATTGACAACTTACAAGCAATATGCCCTTTCACAGTTTTATTTTTTCTTTCTTGTTCGCTTTTCTTCAGTTCGAATTAGAGTTATATCATCTTGATCTGATATCAACACATCATATCGCTGCTCCGAAATTAATAAGCTAATCATTATTTGTCATCATGCATATATTCACTGATCAATTTATCGCATCACTCACTCAGCACATCAACTCTTTTTCGTCTTCTTTGTACTATCATTTACTTGTTTTTTTAATTTTGTAACGAATCTACTGAAATTCCGCTTCTTCCGAATCTTCTACTAACGTTCGAATCACTAAACTGTTAAATAAATAACTCCAATATTTAATAATGCAAAATGGCCTTTATTAAAGTACTTCACAATAACACTGATACTTCACATAGCTTGCTTAAAAGAAACTGATTGTCGCGCCTCCACTGTTGCTGCCTTTTTATACTCTGCGATTTCTCGTTCGCATCTTCTAGGCGCTTCCATTTCCAGAATCTACTAGTTGGCCATCAGCTATAAAATTACTACGTTTTTAGCTTCTAATATGAGCGTGTATGTGTGAACACAATTATAATTGCATACTTTTGGGAGCATCTCAGATAAGATATCTGGATGTGTTTGTATGTGTGAGCGAAACTTGCCCAACCATTGCATACTTTGGGGAGTATCTCAGATTTATGCATGTGGTTGTGCGTTGCTTCTCCGCTGCGTGCATGTATATATGTGTAGACATAATGATTGAATTTTTGATGTGCATACAAGTCACTGCTTAGCATCGGCTTAGAGATGATAGTATCCCTTAGTGCTGCTAATATTCGTTACAATATGTTATTCTGAACATCGCATCACCACTTCCTATGTAAATTTTCAGCATGATGCAGCAAAATCCGAACGCCTGTCACGTCGTAATAAATCATTTCATTTAATTTGATAGCTTCGCTCCCATTTTATGCTTTCTTTGATATGTTTCTGTCTAGGCAGATGGTAATCGAAGTGAACTTATTAAAAACCAAAAGGTTGTAAGTTTGATTTGCTGGCTTTGGTTACAGAATATACATTGTTTTTTTAATTTTGTTCAACTGCATTGCAATGTGAATGCGAAAAGAGTTTGTAGTTAAACTTTACCCTCAAAAGTTCTATCAGTTTAAATAATTTCTTCTTTGAAGTGTGAAGGGGTAAAAATGAAAATATATATGATGAAATATTTCCACCACTGTAAACTAGGAAATTTAATAATATGCGCATGATAGTCACACAAATTTATGTAACCATGTAAATATTCAGCTTTTATTTAAATACAATATATTTATAATTCAGCATATAAATAAAAGGTTTGGCGTTATCAGACATTTTGTACAACTTAACTAAGCTGTCGGAGCCGTTTTATCGAATTTCCACAAATACTCGTGTGACTATGTAGCGGCTCCGCTGCCAGCACAGAAAATATATGGCGGAAGATTTATACTTTATATACATACAAATAGTGGGGTGCAGTGGATGTGGATTTCATAGCAATCGGCTTTCGACTCGATTGATTTACTTTGCAAAATACTCCAATAACAAATTCGTATGATAAGCGCCCAAAAGTAGGTAACCTCTCTCGCTTTCCGCACAGAAGCTGAGACACACACACAAACACACCTAAATACAAATGTAAATGTGTGAAGCTCTAGTAATTTTGCAAATGTATTATATAAGTGTGCTTTAGGGAGAGATATACATACACAAAAAATTCGACAAAAAAGTACACAATGATACCACAACAACAGCAAAATATGCACATTTTACAGTTTCTGTTGCTTTGTTGTTGTTGCCAAGAGGATTATCAGGCTTAAGCGGTAGCAATTTTATCTTCTTACTTACATCGTATTTTTTTTTTTTAACTTTTCTTCTTCTTACTTAAGTACTTCTTGTTTTCTTATCTGACCGCTACATAAATATTGCAAATATGAATTGTGGCTTAAGGTGGATTTTTGCCATATCCGATTGAAGCAAACAGATGCGTGCTGAATTTAAATTTAATATAGCAATGTTTGCCTTTATAGATAGAGAGATAAGTTTGTTTTGCTAGGCATTTATGTGTGTCTGTGTTTGTGTATATTTTGCATTTATGTGTGCCTGTGTTTGTGTATATTTTGCATTTGTGTGTTTGTTTAAGTTAACGCCAAGCTTTATAGCAATAAATATTTGCATAAAAAATAGAAAACGAAGAGTGCCGCTCAGCACTCTGCTTCTTGCACAATCGATTAAGTTTTAGTTTTCTAGATAAAAGTGCAGCAGGTGTATGAGCACTGAGAGAAATTTATGCAGCTACATACTGAGTTGATTATTAACACTGCAAGTGAGTTGAAGTGATTTGATTTCTTAGTACCTGTTCACGATTTACAGCTAAGGCGATTTGATTTGACACCTTATATTTGCATTGAAAGATATCTACGAGACGAGTTGATCTTTTGTTATGGTCTGTTGCCAAAATGAGCTTCCTTGAGAAAATCTTAAGTGATTTTAATTGAGGCGATGTGCGCTGATTTGATTTTACTTCTTATATTTTCACTGAGTGACATGATCTATCAGCTGAGGTTATCTCTTGTCACGATCTGCTGCTGAAATAATTTTCCTTAGGAAAATGGTATTTGAAGTGATATGATTGACCAGATGAGATGATCTTTTGTCACGTGTTCTTCATTGAGAAAGCTTGTTTGAAGTGATTATAATTTCATCTATTGCTAAGGTGATCATCCTTGAGAAAATCTCATTTGAAGTGAACACCCTTTTTGTGATGTGGGATGATCAGATTTCGAATCATATGCATTTATGGCCTGATATACCATGTGGCCTCAGCAGTTGTTCAAGTGATTGTTCTTGAGAAAATCCATATTCAGCACGCATCTGTTTGAAGTGATTTTATTTGGAGGTGATGTGAGGTGATTTTTTTTCATTTTCTGTTGCCAAGGTGAACTTCCTTGAGAAAAAAAGTATCTGGTTTGAAATGACTTTGATATTAGGTAATGTGATATGATTTGATTTTACTTCTTATCTTAGAATAGAATGACATGAGCTACCAAGAGAGGAGATCTTTTATCATCATCTGTTGCTTACGTGATCTTACTTGAGATAATCTTATTTGAAGTGATTATAATTACAGGTGATGTAAGAAGATCTGATTTTATTTAAAATGTTAAATGATTTTCCAGGGGGATTATCTTTTGTGCTGATCTGTTTCTAAAGTTATCTTTCTTGAGATAATCTTATTTGAAGTGATTTTCATTTGAAGCGATATGAACTGACTTAATTTACTTCTCATATCATTCCTTTTTCATCTGATATATTATATCTCCAAATAATTTGACTTGATTGCGTAAATACGTGGCGTAGCATCATAATCCGATCAATTCACAGTCTGATATTACGTCGTATTTTACTATTTGACTCAATATTATACGGATGTCACATCCGATCATGTGAAGTGATTCCTTTCTTATCTGATGTAATATTTTTTGACGCTATTCGATTTGACTTTGTACAAAGTTTTATCAATGTATATCCAAAGCTTTATGAGGTGGAAAGGGTGCTCTAGTATTACTAAAACTTTCGAGTAAGTATATTTCACAAGCAAACGTAGTTATTTATTGTATTTGTCTTTAAGCATGTGGAACCTATCACCGAGTATAAAAAAGAATAAATGTGTGCAGCATTGATTCGAAATATAAGTATATGTTGCGTTTATGCGATGCTTACGATGCAATAGCAGCTGATGTCAAGGTAAGATGTTGCATCTTAGCAATAAAAAATTAGACGCGTCGGAGGCAATGAAAGGGGAGGAGAAAAGAAGACATAAAATTCCCAGAAGGAAAAGCAATTAGAGCACAATAATGTTTTGGCATAGAGAAACATATTCAAGCGACAAAGGCACAATGTCTTATGGTCAAAATACAATCAGTTTAAATCGGCAGCAAATAATATCACATAAAGAGCAAATCAAATTTGTATCATCATCACATCACGAAAACGGTACTAAACTTAGTTAGACCAGAAAGGGTTACTTAAAAAAAGTTTGCTTAAAGAATAGAATACAATCGTGGATAACACATCATATAATATATTGCTAAAGAAAAAGTCGTACCAAATAATATTGAAAGAAGTTTGAAATAAAATCATGACAAATCTCTCGAAATTAGATTCATCGCATAGTCAAACAAGAAAATATCAAATCAAAGAACTCAAATTATCTGAAAAAATATATAATCACCTTCCCAGAATAACGTTGTAAAAAATCACATCATATGCATATCTAAGAGATCATACTCATGATTGCATACTAGATTAGGATTCCTTTTCCTAAAAAATATGAAAGATATAACCATGAGACTATGAGGTAAAGATCTCCGTATACATGAGGTGATACCACTCAATGCAACATATATCGCAAAGTGATTTACAAAATATATCACTGTAGCATCAGAGTAGAGAATATTATGCGGAAAATCAGTTTGCTCTAAAAATATCACTACAATACTATTCCAAAACTCAAATCGCCTACAATAAATCAGTTATAAATATTCAATACACCAACAGATTATAACTAAAGTCATAGCAAACCAGTTACAGTTTTCTTGCTTTGTTTATTTTCCTAATTCGTTTTTTGCATCCTTTTCCTTGGGTTTTCCTATGATCCCTCTGCGGTATTAAGTCAAACACACAATAACGTACCTTCTATTGCAGATCATATAAAATCAGCTTAGAACAGGCTATACCAAAACAGCAACTCGACCATGAGATCACGCTAACATCAGAGCAGTTCAGCTTTAATTTAGTTCTAATCAATTAATATCACATGAAGTCATATGATATCAAGCATCACCAAAGCGGCTATTCTAACATCGGACCATGGCAAAAAAAAAGTTAATTGGTATTTTTTTTTTTGACTTTACTATCTTATTTGTCTTTCTCTCTTTTCGTTGTCTTATTTTATTTTTCTTCTCTCTGCTCCTTATTTTTTTTCTCTTCTAGTTCTATCTCATGTTTTTCCCATCCCACTTTTTTCTTCCGTTTTCTCTCCTCCATCTTTGTCACCCAGTTATTGTTCTTTTACCTTTTATTTTTTTTCTGATCTCTATTCTTCTTTACTTCATTACATTTCTCCTTTTTGTTTTCCCGCTTTTTTGGCATTTTCTTTTTTTTCTGCTCTATTTTTTGTTTTGCTCTTTCTGGTTTATAGAAGTCTTTCTCTTTCTCTCTTTCTCTTCCTTTCATGTACTTCTCTTGTCTTTTGGCTTTTCTCTTCTTTGCTTGCTCATGATTTTTCGATTTCTTTTTTTTTTCTGTTTACTTTCTTTTATTATTTCATCTCTTATTTCTTTCTACTTTATTTTTTTATTGTTCACTTTTCTCTTTGTTCTTTTTAAATTTAATATCTCTTTTTTAGGTATCGCTCTCCCTTTTTTCTTCACCTGTCTCTTTATCATTTTCTACCTGTAATTTTTTTACGTATGCTCATTCTCTGTTTCTTCTCTCTTTTTTCATTTTCAGAGTTTATTTATCTTTTCTGTATTGTCCTCTCGTTACTTTTTCACCTTTTTCTATACCATTTTCTTTTTCGCTGTTATTGTTTTCCTTACTTTTTATTTTTTTATCTTTCCGAGCTATTTCTTTTCCTGCCGCCATATTTCTTTATCCTTCGCCTTCTTTTTCCATTTGGTTTTTGTGTCGCTCCAGTTTCTTTTTTCTCTAAATTTTCTTCTTTTTTTATGTACCTTCACTTTTTCGTTTCTTTATGTTTCCCCTTCTCTTTTCTCTATCGAATTTCTTCTTATTTTATTTTTCTTTACCTTTCGCATTAGCTTATTCTTAGTACTTGCCCTTGTTTTACTCACTCTACTCCCTTTTAGCTTTCCATTTCAAATTTTCGCCCTTTTTATTTCCAATTGCCTTTCTTCTTCGCTTTTCCTTTATCTTTATTTCTTTTTTCTTTGCTATATATTATATAGAGGGTGACTCTCTTTCTCTTTCCATTTATTTTTCTTGCCTTTCGCCGCTATCTATGCTTCTCCTTCCTCTCTCGCATTCCCTTTCAATTTCTTTGTGCTATTCTTATTATATTTTTCGCTTTTTTTCGCATTAGCCTTTTCTTACTCTATGTCCGTCCTTTACTCATTCCACTCTACTTTTACTTCACACTTCTTAGCTTTTCTCTTTCCCATTCCATGTCCATTTCTTGTTCACATTCTATTTATCTTATCTTAATCTTTCTCCCTCTCTTCCTTTATATCATTATTTTCCTCTTACTGTTTCTCTTATGCCTCCATCGCTCTTCTTTTCATTTTGCTTGCCTTTTTTTCCTATTATTCACATTCCTTAGCCACAAAATTTCCTACAGGGTGTATTTGTCAGCTTTTTACCGAAGGGACTCAATAGACAGCTGTCGTCTGCAAGCAAGTTTGCAATTGAATTGCAATTTCGCACAACAAAATTTGAAGTCAATATTACGAAATATGAGGCAGAGTTGGAAAAATTTGGAGGATGCGGAGAGAAGTAAAATATACCGAGGAAAAAACTGATAAAAATTTCAAATAAAAAATGCATTTAACCAAACCCCGCTGGGAACTTGGATTGATGATTTAAAAAGTACACATTTAGATTGGCATTTGGCTACTGGCAGTGATTTGAGATAGCAACAAAAGAACTACAACATTAAGGGAAATATATTTTACAACAAATAAGCAAACTTGAAAATCAATAAAAACCAAATACAATGCATAAATCATGACAACAGAGCCACAGAGCGCAGAAAGTATAAATACTAAAGAGAAATAACAATGGCGCGAATGCCAAAAACGATGGGAAGGGCAAAAAAGGAAAAAGAACAACTGCAGGAACATATACATATATACAATAACAACAAATCAACAAATACCGGCACGCGAAAAATAATAAGAGCAACAGAACTACAAAGCAAAGCCCAACAAAGCACAAATATAGCTCAGGCTGTGGCAAGCGGCATGATTTATGATTTAACTAAATAAAAACAAAAACATTAAACAAATTGTATAAATCTACGTGCTATCGATATATTAGTACAAATATTTGTTAAAGGCAACATGCATTGCACGAACGCTAATCGAATTTATTATTATTTGATGTTGTTGGCAACGGCTTGTTGAGTGATTTAGCACAGTTTTAGGTGCTTCATGTAAAATAATGTGCATTGCGCTTCAGTATATTTACACAAATGCACTTTTATCGCCTAATTTCATATGTAAATTGGTATGACATGCAGTGAGTAGCGACTTCGTGAGCTCTCTTTCCATTTTCACTCCTTCATGATGTTTTCAAATTTATAGCCTACATGTAGGCGTAGCATGCAATTGATTTCGCTGCTCATAATCATTCAACACCGCAAATTTAATTAAATTTCATATTTTGTTGGAAAATTTGTTGGCATTACTTGTTTTCATATGCCTATATTTGTATGTAACATTACAAATTACACACTTGTCAATTATGTTGACTTGTTGGCGCGTGTCGTGCGTTTTGCGCCGCCAAATATGCAACGATTTTTTTTCGTGTGTGATTACTTGTTGTTTGCAAATTGAAACATTTTGGTATCTCTGTGTCGCACACAATTGTAATCATTAGCATACTGTTGGTCGCACAAACAATGTTGTTGAAAATGATGATGACGCATATAAGCTTTGAGGATATACAATAAATATGTAAATATATCTGAGCCATTGTTTGTTTAATTAATTTCAAACAAATGCTAGTCATCAATTAAAATGATTTGCATAAAATTTCATATAATAATGGTTCACAAACCAAACAAGGTAATAAGCGCCAGAGATAGAAGTTTAGAGGAACCACGACAGCAAATATTTTAAAGATAATTACAATCTACATATCAGCTCTGTGTACACTCATACGATTAAATCGATGATGAGCAAACTATTGCGAACTTAGGCTCAGTCAGCCCTCAACTCATTCAGAACACACCACTAACTGACTTTTGATATAGTGTTGTATGTCATTGACTTGAGATTTTACATAGTGACCTGTCTTAGATGTTTCCCAAATTGGATCCCATAGTCGCTGCATCGGTATTTAGGCTATCCACTTCTTCATTATCTTCTACAGCATTTCGGGACTATAGGCTGTTCAGCTTTGCTAAGCACCGATGGTCTTGTCCCTGAAATCTTTGATGCAATATACTGTGGTAGCATTTTATGTTGACTTGTCTGCCACGCATCTATTGGAAGTTTAGAGACTGGGATGGGTTTCTCCAATTTATCTATACAATCACCTAAACTGTTAGGAGAGTTCATTTGGCTGACTGCATAATAGCTACGCCTACTTTCCATGTGAAGTATTTCGAGTTTTGTAAAGGATTACCTTTTAGTCGGTCGAACTGTTCCCATTTGCTCAGCCTACCAATAATATATTCAACATCTATCTTTTATATTATACTACAATGTAATGGCACTACTTCTTGTATACATTTAGACGCAAATAATAAAGGTATGCCGCATGTTGCCTCGCTTTAGCTTGTGACCAAATCAAAAGGGTGATCGCAAATAAATTAAAAATATAGCAAAGTATCCAGTATCCTTTTGTCTGCTAATAAAACCTGGTCAATTGCTTTAAGCGACACCACCAGATCTGTTGAGAATGGAAAGCGGTCTTTCTGGTCTGAGCCATACGAAACCAAACAAGGCTTCAGAGAAGGCGATGGCTATCGTGCGGATGCTATAACTTAATGCTGATTAAGATATTTCTAACAGTGATCTAAACCGTGCTGACACAAACTATTATAACATCCTTAAATTGCTGGCGTACGCGTCGTCAGTTCTGCATCAACTGGACTGGAATAAGAGGCATAAAAGAAGATATTGCTGTTATCCAAGAGAGAATCGTCACAAACGCACCTTAGCAGTTACGTTGCTAATGAATGATACAAATTCGAGATTGTGAGTTTGCGTAAAAGTCGCTCGCTAGGTCATGTTATGTGATTGGACGAAGACGCTCCGGACAAGTAGGTATTTCTATCTGCACTGATTTGGGAGAAGTAGGTGGAGGAAGACTTGATCTTTCATGGTGCTTCCAATTGGTGTCAGTAATCGCGAAACAGGGATAGCTTGTGTGACTTGGTACGCAACGGCTCAAATCGCATACAGTTAGGCGCCAAATAAGGATGATGATGGCCTACTTTTGTAATTTCAATTTAGGCATCTTTTAACTTGCCTGCACGTTTGAAGTCATCTTCTCAAAACCCAACTTTTGACTCCATACCGATAATCCGTGCCCATTATGCGGCAGTAAATGGTTAAATTCTTGGAGCACTTATTCTTCCTTTTGTTGTTGTAGGTTAAGGTACAAGCCCGACCATATCGGGAGTAAAAACTGAGCCAAGTACCATCGATTGGAACCATTAACTTGTAAACTTCCAAAGGGTTACTTCATATCATAAACCCATACAGTTCACTTACAAAGAACTTTCAAACCTGAGCTCGCAACTCCCGCCACTCATACTAAATCAGCATTTAGTGGCCTCATTTCTACTTTAGAGCATAAATCCGAAAAACCGTAAAATACGAACTGCCCTCTACTAAATATTGCGATGAGAAATGAAGCAGCGGAAATGGACCAATATGAGAACATTAAAAAAAACAACAAAAACACGAAAAGTACAGCTATGTACAATCTAAAATTGTGGTATTATTTGTGGCATTTATTATTGTTGTTGTTGCTGTTCAATTCAAAGCCCTTAGGTGCGCTGTGGTTTTAGCCCTGGGACCAGGGGAACACAAGTAAAGGCACAAAAACATTGAAACGGAAATGCAAAATCCGTTTAGTACATTTAAATGAAAATAAACAAAACGGAAATATAAAACAACAAAAGAAAAGCAACAAACTGAAATTACAACAATAAAAAAAGACAGATAAAACAAAATCTAGTGGAAAATTAAGTGCTACCAGCGTAAAGGGATTAGATAAATATTGTGAGAGAGAAAAGCGAAAAGGCGGAAAGAATTATGGGAAAAGGGGGGCAAAGTTGTAAGGGAGATATAGAAAAAAAAACCCGCACGTATAGTATTGTTAAGCGTCTGAGTTAGCGAAAACAAATTTAAGCCAATTTGCACAAGCTTACGGGGGACAAAGCACTGAGCAAATATTTAAGTAAATTTTCTGAGGGTAGAAGCAATAATACGAGTACAAAGAAGAGGGAAACCACCAAATAATAGAGCTTGAAATTTCTTGACTGAGTCGACATCTTCCATGCAGCTGCAGCAGGCATGGTTTTCGAGAGTGCCGAGATACACCACATGAACTGCAATTGAATTATACCCCATCAAAATCTTACACATCAGAGATGAACGACTGAGCACAAAAAACCCTATCAAAAACCAAGAACTATGTTATTAAATAACTCCGTCCTCTAGGCAAATACTAGCAGCTTTCTAGGACTTATGCCACTTGTTGCTTCAAGATCTGACAGCTATATCACTACTAATAGCTGGAGTCTTAGCCAGGCAAGCGTAGGGCAGGGGCACAAAACGTGCTCGATCGTTTCCTCCTCCAACGCGCACTTCCTACATATGCCATCTCTGACCAAGCCTAATTTGAACGCATGTGACGCCAAATGGCAGTGTCCACTCAGAATACCCGTCATGAGTCTACAGTCCTGTCTTTTTAATGATAGAAGTAACTATGTTAGTCTAAGGTTGTAAGACGTGCACATAATCTTCGACATTTTACAGCGCCGCGCTTGAGTCCACGCTTGTTCGATCATGTGCACCTCTCGCCTTCTCTTAATCTCGCCAATCTGGGACGTCTACGGAGAAAGCTTCAAAAGATGCGCCCTTTTTACCTAGTCTCATTAACACTTAATACAGGATCTTGATTATGTCAGCCCACTTAACTTCGAGCAATGTTGCTGCTCAAAACTTGGTGCACTGCTCCCAACTCTGTGGCGGTATAAACTAGACAAATTACCAGTTTGGAACAGCTGAAACTAATTAGTGTTAAAAAAATAAAAATAAATGTAAGGCGCGATAACCTCCGAAAATATCTAAGACCGAGCTTCTCTTCCAATTTGCGTCCTGCTCCTCTTGATTTTCCCTACAAATTGGCCGGATGGGACCTACATGATTATATGCCGACTCCGAACGGCATCTGCAAGGCGGATGAGTTTTCACTGAGAGCTTTTCATGGCAAAAATACACCCGGAGCGCTTGCCAAACACTGCCGAGGGGCGACCCCGCTTAGAAAAATTTTCTTCTAATTGAAAAACCTTATTTCTAAAAATGTTGATGTTGCTTTGCCCGGGGTTTGAACCCAGAGCATCCGGTGTGGTAGGCGGAGCACGCTACCATCACACCACGGTAGCCGTGTGTTTATTCATTAAAAATACAAACATCATATCACATAGCCTTTCTCAATTCAATAGCACAATTAAGCTGTGCAAATATATAAACAAATCACAAGGAAATGTTCTTTTCAAAACAGCCAAATATTTGCTTTGTGCCCATTTCCTGAAATCTAGAAGTTTCACCTTATTTGTTATTCTCACAAGCCACTAATGTATAAATAGCGCCGACAAAACATATCTTGATTTACTTAATATTTACCAACCGTCTGAAAAAGTTAGATTATCTAAAATGAAGTTACGAAATAAGTTCGCGCTTCTGTTGGTCGCGCTTAGCTTCCGTTTCACCTACATGAATGCGGAATTTCGCACTGGAGCTGGCAGTTCTAGCAGTTCTGTGAATACAGGGGATACATCATATGTGGTGGGAATATATCATGACAAAGAATATGCTTGTGTTGGTTCACTGGTCACTGTGGAATTCGTGGTTACATCTTTCGCATGCCTGAGGGTAGGAGAGAAACGAGAGACCACAGTAAGAGCTGGTATAAACAGTATATATCAAACGTGGCAAGGGCAAGTTCGCAACGTGCCTGCTACTATTTCTAAATTACCTACAGGAAGCAACGATATAGATATAGGTATTATTAAAGTGAACCGCCCCTTTAAACCAGATCTTACAGTAAGAATAATACAACTTTGCAAAACTGTTTTACGACCGGGCATGGAAATGCAAGTTAGTGGATTTTATTCACAAAGTGGATTGAGTGATAATATCTGTACTACTGCCGAATTTATAGGAGAATGGAGCTCTTCTGAACGTTATTTCTATGATGGCACAAAGTATGTGAGAACAAGTATTTATGGATATAGTTCAAATATTGAAGTAGATTCTGGAGCACCGGGCGTTGTGGGCGGAGCTCTTTGTGCTGTGGCAGGATCTGATTTCGGCCCTTCGCCAATGTTATATACAGAATTATCTGTTGGAAGTGCTGCTTATAGATATATAAAACAAGAAACGGGATGTTCATAAGTGTAGTTATAAATCAAATGCTGTCATAAAAGTATGTAATACTTATATATAAATAGTACAGAGAGGGAACACTCGCAAACATCAGAGTGCTGCTATATTTCTGTTAAAATATTTTCATTTTTCTTTTCCATGAGGAGATTTACCGAAATTATAATTTTTTATTTTAAAACTTAAACTGCTACAATCAAAATACTTCGTGAATTAAAAACGCATTGCGCACATATTTTTGTAGCAATATCGGAGTATTACATACATATATGACTGCTGAGTGGAACATCGCCCTATCTCGGCTGAAAGCCCCATTACAGAATTGTTTGTATAATTGACCGTTTTCGAAATGGTGGCTGAGATAGCGTGAAATTCCACGCAGCAGTCGAAATGACGATATTTTTATGTTATTATCTAGAAAGAAATGTTGATTATTCTGATTTAATAAAAAGCTTTGATTATATTCATCGAATGTGTGATAAATAAAGTTGTTACTTTCTTTACTGAATTCAACCAAACTCATAAATTAATTTCTATTTCACCAACTATGAGTTGACAAAAAATTAATACGCTTCTCTTAAAACTCATTGGCAATGGGATGGTACAAATTTCAGAAATGTTTATCAGGAAGACTTGGGCAGCCAAAAGAGGTTACTACCGTTGAGCAGTTGGAGGAATGCAACAACTCTGAGCAGATTCAAAGGAAAAGTAAATCCACCATGGTGGAGTAAAGAGTTGATTCTTCTTACAGAGCAAGTAAAATAGATTCTTGAGTTGGCAGAAGTTGCGGAAAACGAGGAGTGCTGGGACGAATATAGAGATTTGTTGTGGATTTTTAAACGTGAAATCAACAGGTCGAAGAGGGTTTCATTGAAAATTTCTGTGCGGACATCAAATATGAATGAGGAGTTAATCTTTTCTGCACAACATACTTACACCAAAGGCAAGTCAATCGATACTGCATTGCATAGGGTGGTCATAAATATAGAGAAAGCCCTGAAACACCAAGAATATGCTCTAGGTGTTTTTCGGGAGCTTTGAAAAATATCTCGAAACGAGTAAACACGGACAGTCTTAACTCAATTTAAATTCATTCCGCAATTACAAAATGGATCGGCTCGATATTAAGCTGCAGAGCGATCACGTCGCAATGGGGTCTAGGCAACAAAGCCTGCAAACAGAGGAGCGCCGCAAGATGGGGTTTTAGGGGCGTCCACAGTATTGGTGACGCTAGTTATCAACCAATTGCTTAGGCGGTTCGACGGAGGACCAGTCAAACTTCATATCAGATGACGTTTCAATCATAATAACCGGCAAATGCCTAACAACAATCAGCTCTCTGATGGATCTGGCACTTCGGGATGTACAGGCCGGGGAATCTGGCGTCGAGTTAACTACCAACGCGGAAAAATTCACGTATTATTTACTAGGAAATATAAGGTCCCACAGTCATCGACTAATACTCTTAGCATTCGGTTGTGTTATACTCTCCTCTGTGCTCACAATTATTTCTCAGTAAAGTGTTACCTTGTGATCATATTGCTTGTGTTATTTTGTGCGATTTTTTCTTAATATAGAGGTGCTTGTTTAACCTACTAATAAAAGGCAGTGTAAAATAAGCGAAAATGCCCCAAAAGGGGTCCCCTCTGATGGATAATAGGTTTTCTATATTAATGGAAAGCCCAACTCGTAAGCGGAAAAAGGCTCCACCATTAACGAAGGAAAAATGCCCACCTCTACCTACGGGTAAAAAAGACAATCCAAAATTTCTAGTGGCAAACTCTTTAGATCCTAACATACCATTAAATAAGTACTCTTGTTTTGCTGTGCATAAAGCTTTGAAACATATCAGCTCGGAAATAAGAGATGGTTCTCTAGTGCTACTTGTGAAAAGTGATGACGTAAAAATTGATCTACACGATAACCTTAACTCTGTCAAGGGCACAACATACGCCCTATGCCTAAACAATGTTTCCGAGAGCGAAATTGTTGACAATTTAAAAGAACGGGTGTTGCAGCTGTTTATAAATTAACGAAACAAGTTGACTGCAAGCACTTCCCAAGCGGAGTCTTACTCTTAACTTTTGATCGGTACTACCTACAAGAAAATTTAGAAATTTCATGGTACACAGCAAAAACTGCCAAATACTTGGTCATACATTAAAATGGTGCACTAAAACTACCATGTGTGAATCGTGCTACCTCCCTACGCACTCCCCAGAACCATGCTCGCGTATATTATGCGCAAACTGCTCTGGCGCTCACACCGCATCAAGCAAAGCTTGCCCGAAATTTGCACAGATGAAAGAAATATTAATTATAAAAACTGATGCTCCATTCGTGAAGCCAATAATTTCTACAAACAACAAATCCCCCAAAAAATCAACGCAAACTCAACTTCTTTTGCAGACAAAACTAAAGAAAGCATAAAAAATGCTGAAACTAACATAATCCCATTCTCCTTTGCCGATAAAGCAAAAGAAAATACAAATCAAACACAAAACGACCTATTCCCATTTCCTATGCCGTAAATACAAACGAAAACTTAAAACAAATGCAAAGCAATGTATACCCTCTGTCCTCTGCCGACAGAACAAAAAATGATCTCAAACAACAACAAATCAAAACTGAAAGCTCTCGCTTAGAGAACTCCATCGTTAACAACGAAAAGGAAACACAAAATAACACGAGTAATTTAACAAAAACAAATATTTCTAACGAAACAAATTCAGTAAATAATATGCAAACAATAAACTTAGTCGATGACTCGTCATCAAGTAACACCTTTGTTTCCAATTTTATTTCCCAACTTCAGTATATCCCTTCGGACTACGTCCCCCATATCCCATCTCTCCTTACCACCAGTTTACCCCCCGACAAATGTCAAATCCCCCAACAAAATATGAGTTTTAAGCTAGCAGATACTCGCTTTTCTCCTAACCGGACGCAGCTATACATTTTTTTGCGGTAATAAGTTGCCAATAAATGAGGTATAAATTATTTAATATATAATATTGTTGTTTGCTTAGTGTATCTGCCACCTTAATACGACCGCACAATTAAACTTTGCAAATATATAAACAAATCACAAGCAAATTTTCTTTTGAAAACAGCCAAATATTTGATTTGTGCCCATTTCCTGAAATCTAGAAGTTTCTACTAATTTTTTATTCACACAATCCACTGATGTATAAATAATGCCCACAAGACCGTCTAGATTTTTGACTCCATTAGGCACTCAATCAAGCAATAATGATTTAATTAAGAATTTGTATTTTGTATGGGACATTGGGTTAATTAAGGGCTTTAATGTAGAAAACTTGGCTAATTATTCCATTAACCCTCTGTGTGAAATTGCTATAGAAATAACAAAATTTTACGAATATGGGTAGAACGAACAGACCTTTAAGTCCACAACCAATTAACGTCTCATTAACACTTAACAAAGGATCTTGATTATGTCAGTTCATTTAAGTTCGAGCAATGTTGCTGCTCAAAACTTAGTGCACTGCTCCCAACTCTGGTCTTGTGACGGAATAAAATAGACAAATTAGCAGTTTGGAAACTTACTTACTTACTTACTTACTTAATTGGCGCTTAACCGTCTAAACGGTTATGGCCGTCCAACAAGGCGCGCCAGTCGCTCCTTCGCTCCGCCAACCGGCGCCAATTGGTCAGACCAAGGGAGTGTAAATCGTTTTCCACCTGATCCTTCCAACGGAGTGGGGACCGCCCTCTACCTCTGTTTCCGATACAAAGACTTTCTTGGCCGGAGCATCATAATTCATTCGCATAACATGGCCTAGCCAGCGCAGCCGTTGCGTCTTAATTCGCTGGACCATGTTGATGTCTGCGTATAGCTCGTACAGCTCATCATTAAATCTTCTTCGGTACTCGTCATCGCCAACGCGTAGAGGTCCATACATCTTTCGAAGAACTTTTCTCTCGAACACTCCCAAAGCCGCTTCATCTGCTGTTGTCATGGTCCATGCTTCTGCCCCATATAGCAGGACGGGTACGATAAGTGACTTGTAGAGTATAATTTTCGTTCGCCGAGAGAGAACTTTACTTTTCAATTGTCAACCTAGTCCAAAGTAGCATTTATTGGCAAGATTGATTCTTCGCTGGATTTCAGTGCTGATGTTGTTCCTAGTGTTGATGCTGGTTCCCAAATAAACGAAGTCTTTTACTATTTCGAAATTATGGCTGCCAGCAGTACCGTGGTTGCCAAGGCGCGTATGCGCTGACTCTTTGCTCGATGACAGCAGGTACTTCGTTTTGTCCTCATACACCATCAAACCCATCTTTACCGCTTCTTTTTCCAGTTTGGAGTAAGCAGAATTAACAGCGCGGGTATTTAAGCCGATGATATCAATGTCATCAGCATATGCCAGTAATTGCACGCTTTTATAGTATATTGTTCCAGTGCTGTTAAGTTCTGCAGCTAGTATAATTTTCTCCAGCATCAAATTAAAGAAATCGCACGATAGGGGGTACCCTGTCTGAAACCTCGTTTAGTTTCGAACGGCTCGGAGAGGTCCTTCCCAATTCTGACTGAGCTGATGGTGTTGCTCAACGTCATTTTGCACAGCCGTATAAGTTTTGCGGGGAAACCCGCAGCAGCTTTCGTGCTGTGGAAGGCGCCTTTAAAGTCGACGAAGAGGTGATGTGTGTCGATTCTCTTTTCACGGGTTTTTTCCTAGATTTGGCGCACTGTGAAAATCTGGTCGATAGTAGATTTACCAGGTCTGAAGCCGCACTGATAAGGTCCATTCACGGTGGGCTTCAATCTTTCGCACAATATACTTGAAAGGACCTTATATGCGAACTTAAGAAGGCTGATTCCCCGATAGTTGGTGTCCCCCTTCTTGTGGACTGGGCAAAGAACACTTAGATTCCAATCGTCGGGCATGCACTCGCCCGCCCATGTTTTGCGAAGAAGCTGCTGCGTGCGTGTTACCAACTCCTCGCCGCCGTACTTGAATAGCTCCGCAGGCAATCCATCAGCGCCCACGGCCTTGTTGTTTTTCAATCTGGTTATTGCTATTCTAACTTCGTCATAATCGTGCGGGGGGACATATATTCCATCATCATCGATTGCGGGATCGGGCTCGTCATCTCTGCGCGGTGAATCGCTGCCTCCATTTAGGAGAGCAGAGAAGTGTTCCCTCCATAATCTAAGCACTCTCTGGACATCAGTTACAAGGTCGCCGTTTTCGTTCCTACAGGAGTTTGCCCCGGTCTTAAAACCTTCCGTCTGTCGCCGTATTTTTTGGTAAAATTTTCGGGCGTTATTCCTGGTGGCTAGCAGCTCAAGCTCCTCGCACCCACGCCTTTCTGCTTCTGCTTTTTTCTTCCTGAAAAGGTGTCTCGCTTCCCTTTTCAACTCACGATAGCGTTCACACACTCCTCTTTTTGCACTCGCTTTTAACGTAGCCCTGTAGGCAGCGTCTTTTCTTTCGGTTGCAACGCGGCATTCTTCATCGTACCAGTTGTTTTTTCGTGGCCGCCGGTAACCAATTTTTTCCTCGGCGGCAGTACGAAGTGCTTTGGAGATATGCTCCCACTGCTCCTGTATTCCTTCAGGATGAGTTGTGCTCTCAGAGAGCAGGTGTGAGAGTCGAGTTGCGAAATCGTTGGCAGTATGTTGTGATTGAAGCTTTTCGACGTCTAGCTTTCCTTGTGTTTTTTGTTCCTTGGTTTTAGGCGCGCTGAGGCGGGTGCTTATTTTGGCTGCAACGAGATAATGGTCCGAGTCGATGTTAGGTCCTCTGATCGTGCTCACATCTAAAACACTGGAGGCATGCCGTCCGTCTATCACAACGTGATCGATCTGATTGCGAGTATTTCGATCAGGAGATAGCCATGTAGCTTGATGTATCTTTTTATGCATGAACCTCAGTTTGGAAACAGATTAAACTAATTAGTGTTTATTCATTAAAAATACAAACAGATACAACTAATTAATGTAGCTTTTGCACTTTTCTGTGTTTATTCATTAAAAATACGAACATCATATCACATAGCCTCTCTCAATTCAATAGCACAATTAAGCTGTGCAAATATAAACAAATCGCAATGAAATTTTATTTTGAAAACAGCCAAATATTTTCTTTGTGCCCATTTCCTGAAATCTAGAACTTTCAACTTGTTTGTTATTCACACAATATACTAATGTATAAATAACGCCCACAAGACCGTCTAGAATTTTGACTCTAGGTATTACTTGTCTTTTGAAAAAAACAATGTATCTCATGCGATAACAGAATCAAAGTTCGACCCGTTGATGGCGCTGTTGTCTTGTGTCCCTAATGAAAAGTTAGTATACAAAAAGCTAAAAATTGTTTAACATCTTCCACTTCGCGATAGATCGCATCTGTCACAATGGGAAGCTTAACTTCCGGCCTCTGAAGGGTATAAAAGGGCCTACGCGCCTACAGTTAGCTCTTTTTTGAACATCTCTACCTCCTGTGTGCAAGCAAGTCACCGAAGTGGTGAAATAGTTAGTAGCAGATCAAGAGCGGAAAAATCCCCGAGTTTTCTTTTTGGAAGACCTGTGTCAAAACCGTATTGCATAGTACCAAGTGATTGGCATTCTTCACCAACTTCCTTGCCAAGCCCACGCCTAATAGCCTAGAGAGTGCCCAGTGCCAAGAAAACCACATACGTGCGAAGCGCGATTTCCAGATTGCCATCCACTAACAGCTACTAAAGGCATTATCCACTGGGTCAGCTTTATTTTTCTGATCCGGTGAAAAAAAAAAAATAAAATATCATATCCACCTCCAGCTTTGGTTGCCAGCGTCTGCATCGGCTCAGCTGGAACGTTGGCGCACTAGTGTGGAGGTGGACAGTTCAGTTGAGAAGCATAAAATCTTGTGGAAGACCGGAACATAAGTCCGCTTCGCGGAATGACTCCCATTCTGTCGCTTTAGCATCCAAGGAGCCACATTACCAACGAAAAGTTGCAACGCTCGACGAACGCGCATAGCAGGCGCGCATCTTAATTATCGCGGAAATTTAACAGCCCACAAAAAGATGACAAAAGTCTATAGCGCAAAAAGAGACAATTATATAGGTTAGGATAAGTATTTATGCAGATGGCAAAAACCACGAGGGAAATAGCCCCGCTTCCCAAGGCAGTCGGTTCTATGTACCGAAGCGTCTCGGGATGTTTCCCGACCATGGACTGTCATTTCAATGTAACCCCATTTAATTTGTTGGGTCCCAGCAGCTCCTCGCAGCGGGACTGCACCATATTCTCCTGCTCCTTAAACGAACCCAATCCGGGTCCATCTCCTGACCACGGTCCTGAGAAATGGTTTTGCTGTATCTGTCGGAAAAAAATCTTTTTAGGATTTTCATACTCTTGTCCGTGTGTCTCGTGCAAGGGATGGTTGCATCGGACAGGTTGTTCTTGGCTAGATCCCCAAACCATCGTAACTTTTTAAATCTTCTATGGCTCCTTTCTGTTCACGCCCAAGGGCGTCCCGTAGTCTGCGCCTTAGGGCCCCCCCCCCCTCCCCCCCCCCCTACCTTCCAGCAGCTCTGCTGCTCAGCGAGCCACAACAAGTACCCTCTGTTGCTCGCGCCCTACAGCGCCACCAGCTCATACGGCCGCTCCCACTCATAACTACAATCCCCGTAGTAGAGCGGGTAGCAATGCCGAGCATCAGGCCCCGCCCCCGTCTTCTTCTCCCCTCTTTTCCGACAGCAATCGTGTAGATCAGGGGAATAGTCCCTGCGGACAGCAGGGGTGAAATGTTAGCGGATCAAATAGAAGAAAAGACGTTATGCACAATAACGGAGACGCCTATACTCGTTAGATATATCACAATTCGCTAGATATATCAGTCGTGAGCGGAGAACTCGTGAACTGCGTTAACTGACAGCCGATGGTAACATTGGCATATGACCACCTCCCAATACTTATTTCGCTCGAGCGTACCGCCGACATCATCGTCACCGAAAAACGCACTTTCATAAACTTAAATAAAAATAAGTGGGACGAATACAAATCCTTTACAGACAACCGCTTTGCTGCCCTCCCTATTCCGACTGATGCTCGCCAAGGGGAGCGTGCTTTCCGCAAGGTCTTTGAATCCGCCTCGGCTCGCTTCATTCCCGACGGCAGAATTCCCCAATTTCGGCCTCATTTTCCAGCAGAGGTCGCAAATTTAGCGAGAGAACGTGGCCTTATAAGACAGCTCGATCCCGGCGACCCCCAAATAAGGGATATAAACCAACGCATCAGAGTGCTTGTTGATGAACACAAGCGGGCGAAATGGGAGGAGAGTCTAAGTCGTTGTAACCTCTCTGCTGGTGTGGGTAAGATGTGGCCCACGTAAGGTCGACACGGTCGACAAAGATAGACGGATGGCCAACAGACACGTTCATAAACACAAATTCAGCGCGTCCAATTACCATCACCGCTAAAGAGATTGAGGATGCCATCGGTCAAGCTAAACCATCCAAAGCAGTGGCGCCAGACGACATAGCCATGCCGATGCTTGAAAGCCTAGGAAAAGAGGGTTTCAAATATTTAGCACATGTCTTAAATCTGTCTCTGTCCACCTTTGTCATCCCCGAAAAATGGAAAATGGCCAAGGTGGTCCCGCTACTAAATCCTGGGAAACCAGCTAACAAAGGAGAGTCATATCACTCGTTATCTCTCCTATCGCCAGTAGCCAAGACAATTGAAGCCCTTTTGCTCCCCTATTTCAAAGCAAATTTGCAACTAGCCTGACATCAGCATGGCTTTATCGCAACCACCGCGATAAATACCATTAGCACCCAGATAAATTTCGGTTTAAATCAAAACCCCTACCATAGAACAGTACTCGTTGCGCCAGATCTAACAAAAGCTTTTGATACGGTCAACCATGGCATTTTACTGCAAGACCTGGAAGGGTTTACTTTTCCCCAAAGTATCGTTGCAATTTAGAAACGCAACATCAAAGGCAAGAAGAATTAAACTAGGGGTGCCACAGGGTGGTGCCATATCCCCACTTTTGTTTAACTTCTACATATCAAAGCTACCTTCGCCACCAGAAGGAGTTACTATTGTTTCCTACGCCGATAACTGCACAATAATGGCCACAGGCCCAAGCCCACAGATCGATGACCTTTGCTACAAAATAAAAGGCTTACTCCCTGATCTCTCCAGTTTTTTTCACCTCGCGTAACGTGACATTATCCCCGACTAAATCTTCGGCGACCTTATTTACAACATGGACGTCCCAAATGTCGACCATTTTGAACATCCACGTCAATGGCACTACGCTACCGACTGTCTTACATTCCAAAATCTTGGGTGTGACGTTCGATCAGGATCTACATTTTGGTGAGCATGCAGCCGCAATTGTACCGAAAATCCAGAGCCGTAATAAAATCCTCAAGTTTCTTGCTGGCAGTACTTGGGGAAAATATAAAAAAACTCTCATTACAACTTGCAAAGCAATTGGCCAGCCGATTACATGCTACGCTTCCCCGATATGGTCGCCAAGCCTAAAATCTACTCACTGGAAGAAGCTACAGGCCTGCCAAAATACTGCCCTCAGAACCGCCACGGGTTGTCTTCTTATATCCCCATAACACCATCTACATAATGAATCGAGAATACTCCCCATCGTGGAGAGAAATGAAATGCTAACCAAACAATTTCTGTTGAATACCCAGAAACATGGGCATACCAACAGGCATCTGATTGATGAGCCAACATCGCCCAGGAGCTTAAGGAGTCATCTCCGTAAGCATTATGAGGAAATACGGCACCTGAAAACACAGCCGTATGAAGCCAAAAAACAAAGCAGGTCCTCAGTGAACTCCACAAACTGGCGTCGGACCTCTATGTTAGGAATTGCCCGGTAAATCTTGTACTCAAAGAACAATACCCTAAACTTGCAGAAGAGGAACGCACACTCCCCAGGGAAACGCGAGTCACTCTTGTGCAACTTCGATCTGGATACTGTAACAGGTTAAACTCTTACCTATCCAGAATCAACCCCGACATACAAAATGTATGCCCTGCATGCAATGTGTTCCCACATGACACCAACCATCTCTTTAATTGTAATGTGGAACCAACGCATCTCGCACCCCTCTGAACAGCAAGTTTCCTTGGACTCCCGTTAGAGGATATTGATGACAATTTGTGATCGGTTGCACCTATATTTTATTAAAAAAAAAAAAAGCAAAAAAAGGGAAAAATAAAACGTATAGCGGTCGTGGTTGCGTTAGTATGATCATTTAGAAGAAAGCTTAAAAAATCAAATTTTCCACAACAAAAAAATAAATTTTTTTGAACGGTCTAATGTTAGTTGTAGGTTTGTCTAAAATCAATGACGTCAGACTTGCAGCTGAAAACAAAAAACACCAAACTGTTATGGTACAGTAATGTGCCCAACTGTAAATAATTTCGCGAAAATAAAACACCAACAATAACAACCGTACAAGCTGTCTCGCCCATTCATCGCTGGAAGGCCTTTCAACGAGGGATCGCATCGATAAACGTACACATAAACGCACGTAAGTCAATTGTACCTATTTTTGATCTTTTCCTATTGTTCGACCTTCTTAATTTTTTTGATAAGCACAGTCAGATCAACATTAGTATGTACGTACGTAGCAAGCAATAATCATGCTCGCTATGATGACATACATACCTACATATTTGTTGGTACAAATCTGCATACCGATGTCGACTTGATAACAGCTTATCCCATATTTGCCCATGAACGCAACAACAATAAATTTGTTTGTTTACAATTTGCTTCCGAATGCGATCACACACAACTGCGGTTAGCAAAATTTTCTGAGCTCCTAGCATTAGAGGCACAATTGGATTGCCTACACTAGATACATAGCTACATAATTATTCTCACCTATCAAAACAGGTGCCATTGTATCTAAACGTTTTTGGCGCATATTGGCCAAATAAAGCTATAATCTTAAACGTAATATAAATAAACGTAAATATAAATATATTGTGATGAATATTAGCAACGCTAAGGGATACTATCATCTCTAAGCCAATACTAAGCTGTGACTTGTATGCACATCAATAAATAAATCATTATGTCTATACATATGTCCATACAAGCAGCGAAGAGTAACGCACAAACACATGCATATATCTGAGATACTCCCAAAAATAGGCAATAATTTGTGCAAGTATCACTCACATATACACGCGCAGATGAGAAGCTATAAACGTTGTTATAGCTGGTAATTTTATAGCTGCTAACTAACTAGTAAATTCTAGAAATAGAAGCGCCTATAAATATGCCAAGGAGGAAACCAAACAGTATAAAAGGCAGCAACAGTTGAGGCACGCAAATCAGTTTGATTTAAGCAAGCTATCAGTTGCGAAGTATAAGTGTTATTGTGAAGTACTTTAAGAAAGCCCATTTTTGCATTATTCAATATTGGAGTTATTTATCCAACAGTTTAGTGATTCGAACGTTAGTATAAGGTTGCAAATAAGAAGAATTTCCCAAAATTCGTTACAATACTTTTTTTTTGATTGAATAAGAATAAATATGTGAAGTGACTATAACATATAATTATGTGTTAAGTTTAGTTTTCCTGGAGGCGTATGATGGCATAGGGAGGTAGGGAACTTTACACTCTTTGGGGATCTTCAGCAATGCAGTTGTTAAGAAGATCCAAGGCTGGGTAGGGTATAGAAAGCGCGGGTCGAATATCACCTTAGACCTCACTGAATCCATCAATACGATTGACAGTGGGGTGCCCCTTTTTTTCTCTTGGGAATATTTAGTTTCCGCCCGTGTATGGTAACATAATTTCCCAGTTTCTTTCGATTTTTATTCTTCAGTCAGGAATCCTATTAAAATAAGTTTATACGAATGCAGTTAAGGTATGGCAAAAATCCACCCCACGCCGAAAGAGCTAAGGCACCAGAGGATTCCGCCTGCCGCGACCCTTTAACTATCCATAGGTTAATGATTCCTTCCTCATGTCATCACCAAGGAACCCCCTATGAATTCACCCACCTTTGTAGTAGACTGTTACATACTCAATAAAGCAATATAATGAGATAATTAAGATTTTGTATTTTGTATAGGACATTGGGTTTATTAAGGGCTTTAATGTAGAAAACTTGGCTAATTATTTCAGTAATCCACTGTGTGAAATTGCTATAGAAATCACTATATTTTACGAATATGGGAGGGATGAACAGACGTTTAAGTCCACAATCAAGTAACGTCTCATTAACACTTAACACAGGATCTTGATTATGTCAGCCCACTTAACTTCGAGCAATGTTACTGCTGAAAACTTGGTGCACTGCTCCCATCTCTGGTCAGATAAAACTAATTAGTGTTTACTCATTAAAAATACAAACAGAAAAAACTAATTAGGGTACCTTTTGTACTTTTCTGTGTTTGTTCATTAAAAATACAAACATTATATCAAATAGCGTTTCTCAATTCAATAGCACAATTAAACTGTGCAAATATATAAACAAATCACAAGCAAATTTTCTTTTGCAAATAGTCAAATATTTGATTTGTGCCCATTTCCTGAATCTAGAAGTTTCTACTTATTTGTTATTCAGACAATCAACTAATGTATAAATAGGGCCCACAAAACTTATCTTGATTTACTCAATATCTAACAAGTGTCTCAAAAAGTTATAATTTAAAATGAGTTTAAGAAGTAATTTCATGATCCTGGTGGTCGCGCTTAGCTTCCCTTTCACCTACACGAATGCGGAATTTCGCACTGGAAGTGGCAGTTCTAGCAGTTCTGTGAATACAGAGGATACATCATATGTGGTGGCAATATTTGAAGACAAAAAATATATTTGCATTGGATCATTGATCACTTGGGAATTCGTGGTTACAGCTTTACAATGCGTGATGGAAAAAGATCCGAAAAAAATCACAGTTAAAGCTGGAAAGAGGCAACAGCATGTTCGCGATGCGGATTGTACTCAGTATGAGGAAGTCAAGGATGTGGGCGCTATAGATATAGGTATAATTAAAGTGAACCCCACTTTTAACAAAGATTCTACAGTAGGAATAATAGAACCTTGCAAAACCACATTGGAACCGGGCTCGGAAATGAAAGTTAGTGAATGGTATTCAGGAATTGGAGGTAGTGATAAAATCCGTTCCACTGCCGAAACTATAGCAAAAGAGATCCATTTTAATGCTCATTTCTATTGGGCAAGGGAAAGTTTTGATGAAAAATTCGTGTGTATTGGATATGGTCGACGAAAGAAGATAGTTTCTGGAGCACCGGGCGTTGTGGGCGGAGCTCTTTGTGCTGTGGCAGGATCTTATTTCTCTTCTTCGTCAAAGTTATATACAGATTTATCTGAAGGAAGTCCTGCTCTAAAATATGTAAAAGAAAAGACGTTGTTCATATAAGTTATAAATTATATGCTGTCATAAAAGTATGTAATACTTCTAAGTAAATAGTACAGAAAGGGTACCCTCGCAAACATCAGAGTGCTGATATATTTCTGTTACCTAAATTATAATTTATTTTGTGTAAAACTTAAACTGCTACAATCAAAATACTTCGTGAATTAAAAACACATTGCGCACATATTGTTGTAACAATATCGGAGTATTACATACATATATGACTGTTGAGTGGAACATCGCCCTATCTCGGCTGAAAGGCCCATTCAAAAATTTTTTGTATAAATGACCGTTTTCGAAATGGTGGCTGAGATAGCGCGAAAATCCACTCAACAGTCGAAAAGGCGATATTTTTATGTAATTATCTAGAAAGAAATGTTGATTCTGATTTAATAAAAAGCTTTGGTTATATTCATTGAATGCTTGATAAATAAAGTTGTTACTTTCTTTACTGACTTCAACCAAACTCATAAATTTATTTCTATTTCACCAACCACGAGTTGACAAAAAATGAATACTCTTCTCTTAAAACTCATTGGCAACGGAATGGTACAAATTTCAACGGGCTGAGCGGGTTGTGCGCTGGGCTTGGGACCCGCCACGTAAAACCATACTCCAATGAAATATACCAACAAGCCTCGGATAAATACACTCTCTATTGATGACGACCGTGGCAAACGATTGAAGGACAATGAATTGAGGCCATGCACCTGGAATATCTGCTCCCTGAATGGGATTGGTGCAGATGCCCGGCTGGTTGATGTCCTCGTCAAAGCAAAATCTGACATCACCGCCATTCAAGAAATGCGTTGGACGAAGCAAGGAAGAAAGAAGATCAAAAATTTTACATCTATTGGAGTGGTCATACGAATAAGCGCAGTTTCGGCGTCGGGTTCGTGGTGGGAGAGAGACTTTGTCGCCAAAGTTTGGCGTTCACGCCTGTGGACGAGCGTCTCGCCGCTATCCGAATAAAAGCAAAATTTTTTTAATATATCATTCATCTGCGCCCATGCGCCGACAGAGGAGAAAGACGATTAGGTGAAAGCCACTTTTTATGAGCAATTAGAACGCACATACGAGCGCTGCCCCCGTCATGATATAAAAGTCGTGTTTGGCGACTGTAACGCCAGGGTGGGCAAAGGTGTTTTTGGCCCCACAGTCGGAAAGTTCAGCCTACACAATGAAAATTCTCCTAACGGACTGAGGCTGATTGACTTTGCCGGTGCTCGAAACATGGTCATATCCAGCACGAGGTTCATGCATTAAAAGATACATCAAGCTACATGGCTGATCGAAATACTCGCAATCAGATCGATCATGTTGTGATAGACGGACGGCATGCCTCCAGTGTTTTAGATGTGCGCACGATCAGAGGACCTAACATCGACTCGGACCATTACCTCGTTGCAGCCAAAATAAGCACCCGCCTCAGCGCGCCTAAAACAAAGGAACAAAAAACACAAGGAAAGATAGACGTCGAAAAGCTTCAATCACAACATACTACCAATGATTTCGCAACTCGACTCTCACACCTGCTCTCTGAGAGCACAACTCATCCTGAAGGAATACAGGAGCAGTGGGAGCATATCTCCAAAGCACTTCGTACTGCCGCCGAGGAAAAAATTGGTTACCAGCGGCCACGAAAAAACAACTGGTACGATGAAGAATGCAACCGAAAGAAAAGACGCTGCCTACAGGGCTACGTTAAAAGCGAGTGCAAAAAGAGGAGTGTGTGAACGCTATCGTGAGTTGAAAAGGGAAGCGAGACGCCTTTTCAGGAAGAAAAAAGCAGAAGCAGAAAGGCGTGGGTGCGAGGATCTTGAGCTGCTAGCCACCAGGAATAACGCCCGAAAATTTTACCAAAAAATACGGCGACAGACGGAAGGTTTTAAGACCGGGGCAAACTCCTGTAGGAACGAAAACGGCGACCTTGTAACTGATGTCCAGAGAGTGCTTAGATTATGGAGGGAACACTTCTCTGCTCTCCTAAATGGAGGCAGCGATTCACCGCGCAGAGATGACGAGCCCGATCCCGCAATCGATGATGATGGAACATATGTCCCCCCGCATTATGACGAAGTTAGAATAGCAATAACCAGATTGAAAAACAACAAGGCCATGGGCGCTGATGGATTGCCTGCGGAGCTATTCAAGTACGGCGGCGAGGAGTTGGTAAGACGCACGCAGCAGCTTCTACGCAAAATATGGGCGGACGAGTGCATGCCCGACGATTGGAATCTAAGTGCTCTTTGCCCAATCCACAAGAAGGGGGATACTGCAAAATGCACCAACTATCGTGGAATCAGCCTTCTTAATATCGGATATAAGGTCCTTTCAAGTGTATTGTGCGAAAGATTGAAGCCCACCTTGAACCGGCTGATTGGACCTTATCAGTGCGGCATCAGACCTGGTAAATCTACCATCGATCAGATTTTCACAATGCGCCAAATCTTGGAAAAGGAGCTTCCTATATGCCGCTGTGTCTGAATTTGGTTTCCCCCCAAAATTTATACGGCTGTGCAAAATGACGTTGAGCAACACCATCAGCTCAGTCAGAATTGGGAAGGACCTCTCCGAGGTTTCAGACAGGGTGACCCCCTATGGTGCGATTTCTTTAATTTGATTGTGGAGAAAATTATAATAGCTGCAGAACTTAATCGCACTGGAACAATATACTATAAAAGCGTGCAATTACTGGAATATGCTGATGACATTGATATCATCGGCCTAAACACCCGCGCTGTTAGTTCTGCTTACTCCAAACAGGAAAAAGAAGCGGTAAAGATGGGTTGGATGGTGAACGAGGACAAAACGAAGTACCTGCTGTCATCGAGCAAAGAGTCAGCGCATAACAGCCTTGGCAACAACGCTACTGTTGGCAGCCATAATTTCGAAATAGTAAAAGACTTCATTTATTTGGGAACCAGAGGCCCTATTCAGTAACTATGAGTTTTGAAATGTACATTTTTCTTTCGTACAAATTATATGAAGAAAAAGTGTACATTTTAAAACGCACAGTTACTGAATAGGGCCCCAGCATCAACACTAGGAACAACATCAGCACTGAAATCCAGCGAAGAATCAATCTTGCCAATAAATGCTACTTTGGACTAGGTAGGCAATTGAAAAGTAAAGTCCTCTCTCGGCGAACGAAAACCATACTCTACAAGTCACTTATCGTACCCGTCCTGCTATATGGGGCAGAAGCATGGACCATGACAACAGCAGATGGAGTGGCTTTGGGAGTGTTCGAGAGAAAAGTTCTTCGAAAGATTTGTAGACGTCTACGCGTTGGCGATAGCGAGTACCGACGAAGATTTAATGATGAGCTGTACGAGCTATACGTAGACATCCACATGGTCCAGCGAATTAAAACGCAGCTGCTGCGCTGGATAGGCCATGTTATGCGAATGAAAGATGATCCTCCGGCCAAGAAAGTGTTTCTATCGGAACTCGCCTATGAAAGCAGAGGTAGAGGGCCCCCACTCCGTTGGAAGGACCAGGTGGAAAACGATTTAAACTCCCTTGGTGTGACCAATTGGCGCCGGTTGGCGGAGCGAAGGAGCAACTGGCCCCTTGTTGGACGGCCATAACCGTTTAGGCGGTTAGGCGCCAATTAAGTGAGTAAGTAAGTAAGACTTGGGCAGCCAAAAGAGGTTAATACCTTTGAGGAGTTGGAGGATTGCAACAACTCTGAGCAGATTCAAAGGAAAAGTGAAGCCACCATGGTGGAATAGGGATTTGATTCTTCTTACAGGGCAAGTAAAAGAGATTCTTAAGTTGACAGAAGTTGCACGCTATCATCTTCACACCATTATACAATCCTTCGCACCTCCGAGAAAGCCGAAGTCTTAGCGTTATCTCACTTTGGCTTATCTCCTACTTCCGTAGTTGGCAATTCGCTACTTTTGACGTCCTCCCTCTGACTTGCAGCTTTCGAGGTAGTTACTACCTCGCTATTGGGGCCCATCGGTCCTACAGCTTTAGGCCTACTTGTCTTGTCTATGGGGCTAACCTGCCTCGCTGCTTTGGGACTGGGTCCTTTCTGCCTCTTGAAAGCAGGCTTGTCGCCTTCCACCGAACGTTGCCTTTTCATTCTGCCATTCGACGCTTCGTGGGCAGATAGCACAATCAGAGAAGATCTGAAAGCTGGGATCACTTATCTTACCTTTAAAAATAATTTGTTCCGCTTGGCAGAAAACCAGTCCAGATTTCCTTGTCCATATAGTCAAATAACTTAGAAAACATTGCCCAGGGTGCCCGGAAGTTCACCTCTGACCAAGTTCCTTAGAGCATCTACGTAGGCAGCCACTCGGAAGATACTAGCTTGGAGGTCCATCGCGCTCGGTTAACACCACAAACCATTTGTCGCAGAACAGAAATACTCTTTGCGGCGTTTCGGGGATTCAAGGGTTTGTGCAGCGTAAACCTTCCAAGGGGTTTCCGTCGCAATATAAAGCATCTCCAACCCACTTGTCAACCTAACCTATCCTCGGCGAATTTAACAGGTGGGGTTCTCTCGACCCCAAGTTCCTTACGGAAGGATGTACTTGGATGACCAGACGATTTAACGTGGTCATATCAAACCGTTACCGCGATAGTCGGGTGGTACATTAATACTTTTTTACGGAGAGTACTGTACCAATTTGCAGCAAAGAGCCATAACCATCGATAAAACTCCACTGGGTAGTCTCATTATCGCTACAGTAAGACAAAAAAAGAAGATGCGCATATCAGTACATTCTTCCTTGCATCATAGTTCCGCTGCACTACGCTGCAAAAGTTTATTTGCACGAACTTCCTTCATCAATTGAACCAGAGCCTTCTCTACTTTGAAACTATTCGAGGCTCTTTGGAAGTACAATGTAAAACGCTCCACTGGTGGAAAGAAAGGCTTCGAGAAAAAAATCTCTGTCCTGTGCGGAGCTTTTCCCACACTACGGACTTATTCAACCCATGAGAGGTCCTCATGGATCGGCCAGTTCAAACTAACAGAGCTTCTACTTTCTCTGAAATTGAGTGGAGAGCCATTTTTTAACATATAAAATAGCCCTCGAGTGGTCGTATCTTTAATAAACAGATCAATCAGAGGTTTACATGATTTTGAAGAAAAAACTGTCAAATACTGATGGCTCCGTAGTCATTAGTATGTTCGTGATAGATCTTGCCCGCATTTGTAATGACGAAAACTTTGGATATGGCCCGTTAAAGGCAGCCCGCGTCAATGGTGGCCTTTCAGCCGCATTTAATCCCAAGAAATATGCAAGGAGTCAGTATATATTTGGTATAGAAGCTCGCCAGATCTGAAGCTCGGGAGCACAAAAAAGTTCCGTTTATATTTGAAGCTCTGCCGGCGTTGTGCACCACTGATCTAAGTGCTTTGCTGGTTGATTAATATGGAGAGGTAATGCAATCCTCAGCGTGTTGCCCGTCTTTTCATACTGTCCTACCTCGTGTGTTATCTCCTCTCCTTCGTTTATTTGCCACAATAGCTTAAAGCGCTTTATATTTCTCTATTATTTTTTCTCTTTTCATCAGCTCAATTACCACACTGAAGCTCACAGCTTGCTTCTTGCCTATTTTATGGCTCATCGCTGTTATACGCTGGTTCTAAATTTTTCTAGTGAATTTTTTCTCTTATATTTTTCCTTTTTTAGCCTCTATCCAGCTGCTTATCCTGTTGATTTATGCTCCGCTTTATTTCTTCACTCATTCACTAGACTTTATAATAAAGTCTGTCTGTCTTATACTGCGCTCTAACAACTGAACATACATACGTCTCCAGCTCATGCTCAACGTGTGGGGGATGGATAGAAGAGATATCATGTTATTGTTGTGATTCAAGCAGCAATCGTAAGAAGCTGGAGTTGCCAAACAAAAAAAGGAAGGAAAAAGCAAAATTAACAGACTTTGATTGATGAATGTTTGCCATGAGAAAGAAGCACGAAAGCGTTGAAATCTTATCGTGCAGTCTTATGTTGTCACTAAAAGGCACATTCTTCTTCTTCTTTTTCTTCTCTATGTTTAATTGAAGCTTTTATCTTAAAATTGTTTAATTAGAAGATTTTTTTTCTTCTTAAATCACCGCAAGGTTAACAGAGTTTTTCACGGAACGCAGCAATGGTGACCCAGAGGCGGAAGATGTATTGCCGACCTCCGTGGTGTGATGGCAGCGTGCTCCACCTACCACACCGAAGATCCTTGGTTCACGACCTGGGAAGAGCAACATACAAAATCTAGAGACAGATTTTTTCAATTAGAATAAAGTTTTTCTAAGCGGGGTCACCATTCGGCAGTGTTTGGCAAGCACTCACAGTGTATTTCTGCCATGAAAAGCTTCTCAGTGCCTTGCACATGCCGTTCGGAGTCGGCACAAAACATTTACGTCCCGTCCGCCAATTTGTAGGAAAATTTAAAGGAGCACGAAGCAAATTGGAAGAAAAGCTCGGCCCATGTCTCTTCGTAGGTTATCGCGCCTAAAAAAGGTAGAGCGCTGCAGCTTTCCGACGAGGAGAGTGGGAAAGCGTAAGTAGATTATGTGATTATGCAAAAAATATCGGAAATTGCTTGTGCGGTGGAGTAACGGGTGGTCGACAAAAGTTGAGCAGCAGTAGACGAGAGCGGGATAAGAAGACTAATCAAAATCGGCCGAAGGTCGTAGTAGTTAGTGAACAGTATCAGAGTGGCCAGCGACCAATAAAATCGGCATAGCAAAGAAACGCGTACGAGTAGAGCACTGACATGTGAATTACGGTCCGGTCGTAGCACAGCCGGTGATATCATTATGTGAGTTGCAGTTGATTGACATCACTAATCCAGTATTCCGGTGTGTTCAATCACAGCATTGGCCAATTCACGGGCTGCTGGAGGGAGAAGCGTACTCCAGTTGAACCGAGGCTAGAGCCAGAGCTGAGGGAAAGGGGTCTTCGGATGGCCACCACAATTCATCTACTGTAGGATTGCCTAATCAACAATCTCCATCACCGCGTTAGTCTTAAGGAGCGACATATAAATAGTAAATCGTCAGGCTTTGCCGTTAAATTAGAAGTGAACAGAATCCACTGTGATGCCCCTTCGGAAACAGGTATCTGGCTTTCAAGAAGCTTTGCGAAGTTTTCCGTTCTTTCCTTGATTTAGCACTCCAGAGCCGTCACTTCAAATGAGAATTCGCGGTCTAGCGTTAACTCTTTGCCTTACCTCCGACCTCCCGTGAAAACCTTATCGTTGTTGTGTAGCTTCTCCTAACAGCACCTCACTTAATGTGGGCTTCAGGGCTTAGATATTATGCAAAGTCCCGAAAACAACTATCGCCCATGAGGTAGCGACCCGAAGGTTGTTATACCCTATGTATTAGTCCTTCCTATCTTTCTCCAGTATACATGTGCTATTTGGACCCTTGTTAAAGGGAACAGTTTCTTCTGCGTCTTAGTGGTATACATGTGCTTTTTGGACCCTTGTTAAAGGGAACAGTTTCTTCTGCGTTTTAGTGTCGTTGTATTTGGGGTCCTTTCCTTAACGGAAAGCTTCCCAAATCATCTACTGCAATATTTATGACTTACGCGTCTTAGTGTCGTTGTATTTGAGGTCCTTTCCTTAACGGTAAGCTTCCCAAATCGTATTATTTTGGAGTTGAACATGGTAAAGAGGTGGCCCAAGGATCCAATAGCTTAAAGCCAAATGGTTACCGAATTCGTTGACTGCTTAAATGGTGCCTAGAGACAATTAAGCTAAGCTGGCCAGCTAAAAACTTTAAGTATCTCCGAAGTTTGTATTTAAAATAGAGTTAAGTGAGGGAGAGGTGGAGCGAGTGGGAGTGGTTGAGGGATAATGCAAGGGTGAGGGAACTGGTAAATGAATGGAATACGGAGAGGGAGAGTAAGAGTGCTAGTGAGGGAGATGGAATGGGAATGGGAGGGCGTGGGAGAAGAAAAAGTGAAAGAGGGAGAGGCAGATACAGAGAGGAGAGATAGAGGGTGGAATAAGGAAGGGAGAGGAAATTATAGAAAGGGAAGGAGAGGGAGCCCATATAAGTAAACCGACGCACCTGTATATCTATGTATGTTAATTTTTATTTAATTTCAATCATGACTTAAACAAGACATCAATTCTTAAACGGCTTATAAACTTATCGTTATGAGGATCATGCTTGATTTTATTCCGATTTTTTTTCCACTGAACGGTTGTTCATCTGACCAACGCTGGCCATCACTATGCAAATACGTAACGCTGCAAGCGTGTACTTCCTCAAAGCTTTTCTTAAAGTTTCGCGAGCTTTACTAACACGAAGTATGATGAACTTTTCTTATTCCCGCATTATGACTTTTGTTTTTTCTTTTTAGGGGTTTGATCTCATCAGCGCTCGCTTCACTTTCTATTGTGAATTGCTGATTTTTGTCGACAATCAAGTTTTGCAAACGTTGCCATGCTTTCAGCGCATGCAGCGAATGCTTTGAGACGCGATCCAGATATTTTTTGGGAATTTCTGTAGGAAACTTTTGCATCCATGTCCATGGTTTGAAGCGGTCAAAAGGTTCGTGATAAACAACTGGATAGAATTCTGCTTGATTTTGTTTTTTTAAAAAATTGATAATATCTTTTAAATTCAGCTCCGTATCACCGCTGGGCAAATCTTTTACTAAGCCTTGTGTTTCTGGTATTGGTGGACTGGTATTTATAATACTGTAGAATGCGTCTAAGTCTTGCACCATGGAGCCAAATTCTTCATCCCTCTCTAATGATGATTTTTCTTTCAATTGGCGTTGTGACGCTGACGAGCTTTCATTTTTCAGACGTTCTTCTTGCATCAATTCACGCCAGTTTGGACGCTTATATACGTTAGGTGTTATACCAGGCTGACCTTGTGAGGCTTGCCTATTGGAATGTGTCCAGTCTGGACGCTTGTAAGAACTACGGGTCACCTGAGATGATATTCTTTCCGAGTTATATGAGTTTAAAAACATGCTACCGCCCGCAACTAATGGCAAGTTTTCGATATTTCCAGTATAAAGATCGGTGATATCTTGGCCATGCGCCTTTTTCAAATTAGGTTCAATCGTGACACGTTTTTTACCGTAAGATACGAAACCATCAATGCTATTCGCAGAACCGAGGCGTGCCTGACCTCCGCCTTCACCACCAACAGCTTCGAAGGCATAAATGTGGCGCGGATGTATAAACTCATTACCTTTATGTCCACTGTCACCACCGGATCCCGAAGCGTTGAACTGATGAGGGGCCGCATATTGCGGAGTTGCAGTTTCAGAAGGACGACGTTCACGTGGGTCCAAATATTTTCCGTTCCCATCAAACTCAAGGCCAGTAGAAGTTTGTGTAGCGCGACCTGGGCGTGTATCTAAATATTGTCCGTTCCCAGCAAACTCAAAGCCAGTAGAAGTTTGCAAATCGCGACCTTGACGTGGATCCAAATATTTCCCATTCCCAGCAAACTCAAAGCCAGTAGAAGTTTGAAAAGCGTGACCTTGTCCGTTCCCAGCACGATCAAAGCCGGTAGATGTTTGCATAGGGCGTTGTTGACGTGGATCCAAATATTTTCCGTTCCCAGCAAGTTTGTTGCCATTAGCAGTTTGAAAAGTGGGCCCTTGACGTGGATCCGAATATTTCCCCGTCGCAGTAAGCTCAAAGCCAATAGAAGTTTGGAAATTGCGACCTTGACGTGGATCCAAATATTTTCCATTCCCTGCAATCTCAAAGCCAGTAGAATTTTGTATAGCGCGACCTTGACGAAGATCCAAATATTTTCCATTCCCTACAAGCTCAAAGCCAGTAGAAGTTTGCATAGTGTGGCCTTGACGTGGATCTATATATCTGTAGTCGTTGGCAGCTTCGAAAATTCTGGGTCTTGCTACATGTTTATCATATTTCAAATTCCCATTAGATGCGTAATTAGCTATAAGTGCTTCCAACTCTTTACGATTCAAGCGACCTCCATTGTGTGCAAAATCGCCTGCTGCGCCATCAAACCCAGCAGCATCAAAATAAGCACTTAAAGTTTTTCTTCGCTGCGATAGTAAGAAATCTGCAGGAGCTCTATGTGTATCAAACCTTTCAACGTTACCAGGTTTGCCGCTGAATGTTTGAGCACCAAGCGCTCTCAAGACATTTCTATCAAGTAACTTAGGCCTATTGACATATAAACCTTCGCCAGCCCGCATTAATGCCTCCCGAAGTCGTATATACGTTGGATTTTGTTGCAGTAGCGCCGCATCTTGTGTCAAACCAAACAAATCTCCTCTCTGTGGCTCACTTGGCATTGGTAGTGTTATACAACGTCCGCTGTCATCACATAACTTCATGCCACCATGACGCATCAGAAACGCTTCTCGTCCCATTGCTGCATGTGGTATGTAAGTTTCAGTGATGGGCGCACGTTTGTTGTTTATCTGTGCGAAATTTTGTTTCATGCCTGCACTTGCTACATCCGGTCCAATCTCGAACGTGCCTATGTTTGTCTCCCAACAATCAAACACTTTCGTGAACGGCACGCTCGGTGACTTTTTCACAAAGTTTTTCCTTTTCTTTCTTCTTCTTCGCACGATCTTTGGCTTTACTACAGGTGTATCAAAGTCTGCTTGCAGCAACCATTGCACTAATTTAGTACTTAATCCAGATTTTTGTTTGAGCTCTCGCATCAGCAAATAATTTTTGAACATTTCACCACTAAAGCTCCGTATAAAGTTCCACTCGTCCTCGCTTATGTAACTCGCTTCAATCGGAAATTGTCGACGAGCAGCGTAAGGGGCACAATTTGAGCATCTGAACTTGTCCATTATGATGGTGTGCATATTCCGTGGCGGACGAAAAAAGTGTGGACACAGCGGTGTAAACATGATTTTAAATTTATTTTTATTTTGCCAAAATATGTGAGAAACAATTTTTTCGTTTAAAATTTAAAAATTGGCCAAAAAAGAAATGAAATGTAATTTTGAAAATGTAATCTGAGTTCAAACGAGCTGAAAAATTTGTAAATCTTAACCCCAAAGTTGTGCCAGTAAAAAAAAAAGTGGGAGTACATGGCGCCCTCATGGGAATCACAACAAATGACTTTTGTCAGAGATTGCCTTAGACGATATTTTCATATTTAATTTAGGCATACTCGGCAGACGTTCTCCTGCCAAAAAATTGTTTATCCTAGTAAAACTGGTCCCCCTTCTCCCTATTAATCTATATCCCGTCTTCGTATACTTTTTCTTCTCTTTCTCCTGTATTTCCCTTATGCATTTCATGTGCATTCCCTTATTATTCTGCCTTCAAATTCTAAACCCATTCACACTACCACTATTACTTCAACTTCCACACCTACTCCCATTAATGGAGTCCCAAATTGTTGATAACTCATTCAAATAATAAGGAGAATAGTGGATTTTCCCTAGTAGTAGGCATGACACCGCCCCATTTTCCGAAGTTGTAGATAGCCAAAAAAATACCGGGTGACCACGTGAGGCTACTGTTTTTGTAGGACACACACACACAAATCCTGCCTTGTAGAACAGGTAAAACCACCGAGATGATTAAATCTAAAACTTTTACCGATGAGGAAAGATCGGGAAAGGAGCTACAGTCTGGGAAAGAAGACGTCTCTATAAGCGATGATACGCGGGTGGCATGTAGCTAGTGAGCTCAGTAGAGGAGCGGTGTTGAAGCCCGAACAAAGAATTTGATCACAATTCCGGCAGCATTAAGAACTTTGGAACTGTTATAGTGAAACCAACTGATCTCGATAGCGAGAGCATCTCATGGACCCGGGGGACAGTGGAAGCAGGCCGAATTTAGCTGACAAGAACTTCGCTTGTAAGAAACCCTCGCCACCGCAACTATATTCAGGAGAATAAGCTTACTGAGGGAAAAAGAGCCAGCGATCGGAGGGAAGCGTCACGCTTGGGTTCAAAAGGCGGAAGGGGTAGGGGAAACATTGAAGTCCCTGAAACGCAACGAAAGCTATGAAAGTATGGCTCGCTGCAGCAATGAACCATGTACCACTAAAGAGGCAAAACAGAAAAAGGAAGGAAATAATAGTAGTATGGCAAGAGTGGGCAAAGTGGCTGATAGTAAAAAGATGCACATGCCTCTACAAAAGACTTGATGATAACTGAAAGGGCATTTCCTTCTGGCGTCAGGTGAGATTAGGTTAAACTGGCCGGTCCATGAGGACCACACATATACTGAGTGAGTTCGTAGTGTTACCAGAAGTTTGTTTTAACGAACAAACTGAAAACCCCTTTCAAAAACCAGGACCTTTGTTATAAAATAACTCCATCCCCTTGGCGTCACATGCATGTAAATTAGGCAACATCGGTGACCGCAAAAGTAGGATTTGCGGACTACGGTAGGAAAAGGTTGAGCCGGTTTTACGCTCGTGCTGTGCATTTTAGAGCCGGCGGAGCTATCCGATTTTGAGCTATCAAATAAACTGGGTTCTACAAGACTTTTAGTATTTGCCACGAGGATCGTGTTATTTTCTAGCGTAATTCCAGGTTCTTACTTGCGTTTTTATTTTTGGTCGCCAAATAGGTTCAGGGTTGGGCTGAATGGAGGTATTTCTTGCGACAAATTTTAAACCCCCGAACCTAAGGTTCATTAGAGAGACATAAATTGGTCGAAATTCTTCAAAGCGTTATTCTTGGGCCGAATTTGAAAGTTTTTTATCAGCGAAGATCAATTTAACTTCAACAATCACCCAATGCTAATGCTAGAACCCGGCAACCATCCAAATCCTCTTTCTGGGGCTAGTTACCGAGCAAGCCTTGGTGGGGACTGGCACTATTGTTTTGCTTCCCTCCACTCACCGTTCCAAAAAATCTTCTACAAAATTGACTCATGTTAGAGCGTTAAGCCTACGAAGAGTGTTTATATAATCTTAACTAAGCATGAGTTAAACGGCAACTACTTTTAAATTATGTCCTGCTATACGTAGATTTCTAGTTACACTTCTCCCATAAATCACACAATTCTACACTCCCGAAAATATCGATATAAGATCTGTACTCAGAAGCCGTTCAGCCGGCAGTATCTAGTCAGCGGTTCTATAGATTTTCACGCTAGTCAATTTACGGCTCTTTTACATGAGTTGATTTTCGGATTTGCAAGTATCAATTACAACGGCTTATGTTAAAGATGCTGTACTCCTTGGGACTTAAGTCTATATACATTATTTTACCTATGACATGGTTGAGAGTTACAGTTTCTTTACCACACACTGTGACTGGAGTGAATAAAGTTTTAGCAGGTCGATAGAAGCTTCCTTGCTGACGTCAAATTAGGTGCAACTGTGTATATCCGAGGACATGGAAGATTGAGCGAGCGATGGAACAAGACCAATAAAGTGAGAGAGATCAGTTCAACAACAATGTCTTCACTGTTCAATTTTTATTGAGCCTTTGTCTTAAAGTCTACCAAAAACTTTAAAGATTTGAGTAATGACTTCTTCTTTAGCTCTTTCGTTTTTTACGTGCCATTTCTGCTTTTGCTAGCTTTTGTTTTGTTTGCCAGTCGCGCAACACCATCAATGTATGTCCAGATAATCGTTTCAGATATTTTTTGGGAATATCTAAGGGAAATGTGTGCATCCATGTCCATGGCTTCTCGCGATCGAAAGGTTCATGAAATAAAACGGGCTCATATTTGGTATGTCCTTCCTTTTTCAATATTTCGATTAACTCAGCAAAATTGAGCCTTTCAATTTGCTGTAACTCATCTTTGAGAACTTGCTCAGCATTAGCATAAAATTTGTAAATACCTTCCGACTCCCTTTGCTGCTCTTCTTTGTCCATGACTTTGGGTGGCTCATTAATATCGGTATAAAGTGTTGTGAACGCCTTCAAACGTTCACGTTCACGTTTGCGATCGTCTTTTAATAATTTGGCGTATGTGTGACCAGAGCGCATGAGTATATCGCCTACGGCTTGAGGTGCACGAAAAATTTGTGATTTTCCACTGATATCAGCTTTAGCAATAACACCTGGCGTAATCTTTGACGTTTCAAAAACAAAAGTGTCGCCGAAAGCGCTAGCACCGCCTTGATGTTCTCTGACAGGTACGAGCCACCTACCTGTTTGCATGGGCCTTCTAGCGCTACCTGCAACGGATCCACGACTTGGTCTTGACTCTTCACCAAGTCCCAACCGATGCCCGACTGGACGTAAAGTTTCATTGAAAAAATATGATAAGGGCACAAGCGGCTTTCCCGTCTCGCTTATTCCACGCAGTGTGAGTCTATCCTTTCCATATGAGCTTTTCGCAAAAGCGGCGCTGTCAGGAAACCCTTCGCCTTTGTCTAATATTGAAGTTTTTAAAATTGCAGCCCCATTAGAAAAACCCTCACCTTTGGTTGCTCCATATTCTCTGGTAAGTGTTGCGCTCTTAGCTGTTCCGTGCTCTCCTGATGCCGCTCCATACACATCGTCGACATCACGAAGATCTCCCTGCAGCAGCCAATATAGTGTTTTTCCTGTAGCCGTAGATGTTGCTTTGAGGTGACGAATTTGTTGAACATTCTGCCGCTTATTGCGACTAAAGGATTCAATAAAGTTGAGTTCATCTTCGCCAAAGTAGTCGGGATCATTTGGACGCTTCCTTTCGGTGGCATTTGTTATGTGCGGGCAGGTTTTGAAATCTGTTGTTAGCTTTTTACTGCAAGTGGAATCCATCAGTACAATTTTCTTGTACCAAAGCTCAGGAAGACGTGGAAATTTTCTGTTTTTATATAAATGCCAAAGTTTCAATATTTTTGTTGTTTTTTAAGACTGAAGTTTCTTGAATAGCACGAGAAACTTTTGTAATTTTCTTGAAAATATGGTAAGCTGAGTTCAGTTTGAATTTAACCCTTTAGGGCACAGTTCTGAAAAATGTTCACCGAGGTACTATAATGTGCAAAGTTTTTAGCAAAATATCCTTATTTACTTTCAAACAAGCACTTAATTACATCTCTCTTTAAAATCCATATGTTTTGGACAATTTTAATTAACAAATTGTGAAACTTTATTACCGGGGACGATTGCTAAAAGACGACCAAAACCGTCGGAGAGGTATTAATAGACGCGTTTTTGCCTCCCTTCCAATAATTCGAATACTTTTTCGCCTTTGGACTATTGATAACAGGACAAAACGCGTCTTTTCATTTCTCTTTCCACATTTTTGGACGAGTTATTGCGGTCGACCTCGGTTTCAAACTGTTTTTCGCTTTTCGAGAACTTTTGAACGGGTAGAAAAACTTAGCACCCGTGTTTGCATTCTTAATACTGGAATAACTACGCGTCCTCAGATACCCCAATTCAAGACTTTTGAATAATTTTCTGTAGGACCCATATAGGTGCACCACATTTTCATACTAAATTCGTTCAAAAAAATTTACCATTTATCTGATATTCGGTTCCTTTTTTTGTTTCCCTGCGTCGCTTTCCACGACAGCAACCCTGGTAATTTTGACACTTCGTTCAGTGTCAAACGCATGTTCCACGCAGGTTCCACTGAGTTGCACAATAGTTTGACACCGACCGAAATATCAAACGGCAGTGTGTTAGAAAGAGAAAGGAATTGTTTCCTTCTCACAAATCATTCTTGTAAACCTGTACTATGATTTAAACTCTTTGCATATTTAAAGCTACCCGTGTCAATAACCGGAGGCACAGTTATAGAAAATAATAATTTTTATACTCAGTTGAGCAGAGCTCACAGAGTATATTAAGTTTGATTGGATAACGGTTGGTTGTACATATATAAAGGAATTGAGATAGATATAGACTTCCATATATCAAAATAATCAGGATCGAAAAAAAATTTGATTGAGCCATGTCCGTCCGTCCGTCCGTCCGTCCATCCGTTAACACGATAACTTGAGTAAATTTTGAGGTATCTTGATGAAATTTGGTATGTAGGTTCCTGAGCACTCATCTCAGATCGCTATTTAAAATGAACGATATCGGACTATAACCACGCCCACTTTTCCGATATCGAAAATTTCGAAAAACCGAAAAAGTGCGATAATTCATTACAAAAGACCGATAAAGCGACGAAACTTGGTAGATGAGTTGAACTTATGACGCAAAATATAAAATTAGTAAAATTTTGGACAATGGGCGTGGCACCGCCCACTTTTTAAAGAAGGTAATTTAAAATTTTTGCAAGCTGTAATTTGGCAGTCGTTGAAGATATCATGATGAAATTTGGCAGGAACGTTACTCTTATTACTGCATGTACGCTTAATAAAAATTAGCAAAATCGGAGAAGGACCACGCCCACTTTTAAAAAAAAAATTTTTTTAAAGTAAAATTTTAACAAAAAATTTTATATCTTTACAGTATATAAGTAAATTATGTCAAGATTCAACTCCAGTAATGATATGGTGCAACAAAATACAAAAATAAAAGAAAATTTAAAAATGGGCGTGGCTCCGCCCTTTTTCATTTAATTTGTCTAGGATACTTTTAATGCCATAAATCGAACAAAAATTAACCAATCCTTTTGAAATTTGGTAGGGGCATAGATTTTATGGCGTTAACTGTTTTCTGTGAAAATGGGCGAAATCGGTTGATGCCACGCCCAGTTTTTATACACAGTCGTCCGTCTTTAGAAAAAACTTTATAAAATGGTTGTGACACCTACCATATTAAGTAGAAGAAAATGAAAAAGTTCTGCAGGGCGAAATAAAACACCCTTAAAATCTTGCCAGGTATTACATATATAAATAAATTAGCGGTATCCAACCGATAATGTTCTGGGTCACCCTAGTCCACATTTTGGTCGATATCTGGAAAACGCCTTCACATATACAACTACCACCACTCCCTTTTAAAACTCTCATTAATACCTTTAATTTGATACCCATATCGTACAAACTCATTCTAGGGTCACCCCTGGTCCACCTTTATGGCGATATCTCGAAAAGGCGTCCACCTATAGAACTAAGCCCCACACCCTTTTAAAATACTCATTAACACCTTTCTTTTGATACCCATATTGTACAAACAAATTCTAGGGTCACCCCTGGTCCACCTTTATGGCGATATCTTGAAACGGCCTCCACCTATGGAACTAAGGATTACTCCCTTTTAAAATACTCATTAACACCTTTCTTTTGATAACCATATTGTACAAACAAATTCTAGGGTCACCCCTGGTCCACCTTTATGGCGATATCTCGAAACGGCGTCCACCTATGGAACTAAGGATTACTCCCTTTTAAAATACTCATTAATACCTTTAATTTGATATCCATATCGTACAAACGCATTCTAGAGTCACCCCTGGTCCACATTTATGGCGATATTTCGAAAAGGCGACCACCTATAGAACTAAGGCCCACTCCCTTTTAAAATACTCATTAACACCATTCGTTTGATGCCCATATTGTACAAACAAATTCTAGGGTCACCCCTGGTCCACCTTTATGACGATATCTCGAAACGGCGTCCACCTATAGAACTAAGGCCCACTCCCTTTTAAAATACTCATTAACACCTTTCGTTTGATGCCCATATTGTGCAAACGCATTCTAGAGTCACCCCTGGTCCATCTTTACGGCGATATCTCGAAAAGGCGTCCATCTATAGAACTTAGGTCCACGCCCTTTTAAAATACTCATTAATACCTTTCATTTGATACCCATATCGTACAAACGATTCTAGGGTCAGCCCTGATCCACCTTTATGGCTATATCCCTAAATAGCGTCCACCTATAGAACTATGGCCCACTCCCTCATAAAATACTCTTTACTGCTTTTCATTTGATACACATGTCATACAAACACATTCCAGGGTTTCCCTCGGTTCATTTTCCTACATGGTTATTTTCGCTTATGTTGTCACCATAGATCTCAACTGAGTATGTAATGTTCGGTTACACCCGAACTTAACCTTCCTTACTTGTTTTCTATATAATTTTGAATAATTTATTTAAACTTTATTTTTTTAAAAGATATTTTTGATGACTGAAAATATTTTAAATTTTTGATAATTAACCAAACAACAATCTTAAAATAATAAACTTTTAAATTTAACAAGGTATATTTATTATAAGTAGACAACCCTACATATACTCCCCCTCCAGTGAAACGAAAAATTTATTTTTTTAATGTTAATTTACAGTGTATATTGATTACTATAAGTTGTTATTGTTGGTAGTGTTTATTATTGGTTGTAGTAGTTTTATGTGAATTATTATTAGTTATTTATAATATAATATATATATAAATTGTTATTTATAATAATGCGATTGAAGAACGCATGATGAGGCTGAATGATAGTAGATTGCAACTTTGTGTGCATAATCCTGAAAAAATTAAAAACTTGTATGGCGGCCACCGTGGTGTGATGGTAGCGTGCTCCGCCTATCACACCGTATGCCCTGGGTTCAACTCCCGGGCAAAGCAACATCAAAATTTTAGAAATAATGTTTTTCAATTATAAGAAAATTTTTCTAAGCGGGGTCGCCCCTCGGCAGTGTTTGGCAAGCGCTCCGGGTGTATTTCTGCCATGAAAAGCTCTCAGTGAAAACTCATCTGCCTTGCAGATGCCGTTCGGAGTCGGCATAAAAACATGTAGGTCTCGTCCGGCCAATTTGTAGGGAAAATCAAGAGGAGCACGACGCAAATTGGAAGAGAAGCTCGGCCTTAGATCTCTTCGGAGGTTATTGCGCCTTACATTTATTTTATTTTTATATGTTCAAGTTGTGGATAAGGAATGAAAAGTTGATTCCCTTAAATGTTTGAGGGTGAAATTGTCATTGATTCATGTTATGTTAATGAGTATAAATTGAGTTTTAAATATGATTTAAATTTCAATGTGAATATTGATATTTAGGAAAATATTTCGTTAACATTTATTTTTAAAAATCTTTAAGAGATTTTTTAAAATTGTAGAAATTTGTTTGATTTTTAAAAATCAAAGTTATTTCTTTTTTTGTAGTGGATTATGTTATTTTCGATTTGAATATGAATTAATTTTCATTGAGGTGTTTGTATGTCTGTTGTTGTAAAATATTTTATATGTGTGGGTGATATATATTCTTGAATATACACTGGAGAAGAAGTGCGTATAATTAATATAAATAAGAAATTTACTATTCCATTAAATCAATTAATATAATTTTTTAAACAATGTAACATTAGTATTCTAAATTAAATTATTTTGTTTAGATTAAATTTGATTGAAGTAACAAACTTTTTAAAATAAAATATGAGTATTAGTTGTCAAAAAATGCCAAAATTTTGAATAATACAGCTCACTAAATGGTAAGATCACTGGTACTACTAATTTATGTGTTACATTTATTTTAATATTTTTAAATTTTAAAGAAGTTGAATTTTCAAAAATAAATTGAACGTTATATGACTAGTTAAGTAGATTATTAGTGTCAATTATAAAATAAATGTGGTCGTAGACCAAAATTCGTAATCTTAAACATATATATGTATATGTATATTGTATATGGGGTATTCCGTCCCATTTCGACCAATTTTGAACCCGACCCCTTTAGAATTGGCTGAAAGTTTTTCTTCTTTTTCTAGCTTACGAAAGACGTTTTTCAGAATTTTTTAAAATTTTTTCATCCAACTCAAAAAAGTCATGGATTTTTAAAAAAACACCGTTTTTTTTTAAATTCATAACTTATTTTGAGTTGGACACCGTTTTTGTTTTCAAAATGCTATAACTATTTCAAAAATTGACCGTTTGGGATCTTTTTTTTTTAAATTTGTTTTTAAATGTACTTTTCGGAAAAAATACAAAAAAAATTTTAGTTTTTTTTTTCAATTAAATAAAAAAAATCATCGGCCCACTCCGGGATTAATGGGGATGATTGCAGAATTGATTGGTTTTTTATGAGAAAAAAAAATGGCGAAATTCGAAAAATCTCGAAAAACTGAAAAATTGCAAAAAAAAAAACTAAAAATTTTTTTGTATTTTTTCCGAAGAGTACATTTAAAAACAAATTTAAAAAAAAAAAAGATCCCAAACGGTCAATTTTTGAAAAAGTTATAGCATTTTGAACACAAAAACGGTGTGTTTTTTTTAATTCCTAACTTTTTTTGAGTTGGATGAAAAAATTTGAAAAAATTCTGAAAAACGTCGTTCGTAAGCTAGAAAAAGAAGAAAAACTTGCAGCCATTTCTAAAGGGGTCGGGTTCAAAATTGGTCGAAATGGGATGGAATACCCCATATATCTAATATATATTATAAATGGGAAAGTTTGGATGTTAAGATGTTTGGATGTTTGGATGTTTGGATGTTTGGATGTTTGTCCAGACGTTTGTCTTTGTGACTCAGTAACGCAAGAACGGCTGGACCGATTTGGATGAAATTTTGCACACATATAACCAATAGTCTAGAAGGATCTACTAGCTATATATTTTTCAAAAGGGGCGTGGTCCCCGCCCCCTAGGAACAGTTATAATTTAATTATTATATTTTTTCGTCTTTGCGACTGAATCACGCCAGAATGGCTACACGGATTTTAATGAAATTTGGGACACAGATAGTAGTCTACTAGCGAAATTTTTTTCGAGCATGGAAAGAGGGGTGGGGGTCCCACGACCCCTTCGAGAAATAATTTTTCATAATTTTCACCAATATCACAGACTCAAGGGGTCAAATAAGTCGAGGGCTTACAAAGTAAGCAGTGACACCCTCCGCCCGCCCCCCTTTATCTCCCCCTCTGGTGTAAAATCCATAAATTGTTATAACTCAATCTAAATTTTCTCCTAAATCAATAGTTTTTGGTATCTGGTACATACAGAACGAGATCTAGACAATTTTGGAGGAACGATCAGTGGTCCTCTCCTCTACTCTCGCCATCCGCCCTCCATCAATTGTTTTTATTAGCACGCTTTTATTAGCTTTACCTGTATGTTTCTATCTAACTTTTTATTCGCTCCAATGCGCCTGCTGCCTTATTAACATGGTTTTATAATTAGCTTCACCTTATTTGTAATACCGTAAGGGTCATATCGAGACCCTTCCGGGATCATTTCTGGATGGTTTTCGGAATCGGTCCGGGATTACGCCGGGGTAATTTCGGGACTTTTTCGGGACTATTTCGGGATCATTTTGGGACCCTTCCGGGATCATTTCTGTATAGTTTACGGGATCCGTCCGGGATCCCGTCGGGGTTATTTTGGAACATTTTCGGGACTATTCCGGAATCATTTCGGGACTATTTCGCGATCATTTGGGGACCCTTCCGGCATTATTTCTGGATGGTTTTCGGGATCCGTGCGGGATCTCGTCGAGGTCATATGGGGACTTTTTCGGGATCATTTGGGGGCTCTTCCGGCATCATTTCTGGATGGTTTTCGGGATCCGTCCGGGATATCGTCGGGGTCATTTGGGGACTTTTTCGGGATCATTTGGGGGCTCTTCCGGCATCATTTCTGGATGGTTTTCGGGATCCGTCCGGGATCTCGTCGGGGTCATTTGGGGACTTTTTCGGGATCATTTTGGGGCTCATCCGGCATCATTTCTGGATGGTTTTCGGGATCCGTCCGGGATCCAGTCGGGGTCATTTCGGGACTTTTTCGCGACTAATACGGGATCATTTGGGAACACTTTCGGCATCATTTCTGGATGGTTTTCGGGATCCGTCCGGGATCCCACTAGGGTAATTTCGGGACTATTAGGGGATCATTGGGAACCTTTCCGGCATCATTTCTGGATAATTTTCGGGATCCGTCCGGGATGCCGACGAGGTTATTTCGGGACTATTTCGGGATCATTTGGGATACCTACCGGCATCATTTCTGGATGGTTTTTGGGATTCGTCCGGGATCCCGTCGTGGTCCTTTCGGGACTTTTTTTCGACTAATACGGGATCATTTGCGGACCCTTTCGGCATCATTTCTGGATAGTTTTCGGGATCCCGTCACGGTCATTTCGGGACTATTAGGGGATCATTTGAGAACCTTTCCGGCATCATTTCTGTATTGTTTTCGGAATCCTTTCGGGATCCCGTCAGGGTCATTTTGGGACTTTTTCGGGGCTAATACGGGATCATTTGGGGATCCTCTAGGGGTCGTTTCGTGACTTTTTCTGTTTTATTTCGGGATCATTTGGGGACCCTTTCGGCATAATTTCTGGATAGTTGTCGGGATCCGTTCGGGATCCCGTCACGGTCATTTCGGAACTATTAGGGGATCATTTGAGGACCTTTCCGGCATCATTTCTGGATAGTTTTCGGAATCCTTTCGGGATCCCGTCAGGGTCATTTCGGGGCTTTTTCGGGATCATTTAAGGATGGCTTTCAGGATTCGTCCGTGAACCCGTCAGTGTAATTTCTGCACTTTTCCGAGACTATTTCGGGATCATTTTGGGACCTTCCCAAGATCATTTCTGGATGGATTTCGGGATTTGTCCGGGATGCCCTCAGGGTCATTTTGGGACTATTAGGTGAGCATTTGAGGACCTTTCCGGCATCACTTCTGGATGGTTTTCGGTATCCGTTCAGATTCCCGTCGGAATAATTGCGGGACTTTTTCGGGATCATTGGGGTCCCTTCCGACATCATTTCTGGATGTTTTTTGGGATTCGTCCGGCATCCCGTCGGGGTCATTTCGGGACTTTTTCTCGACTAATACGGGATCATTTGCGGGCCCTTTCGGTATCATTTCTGGATCGTTGTCGGGATCCGTTCGGGATCCCGTCAGGGTCTTTCCGGAACTATTGGGAGATCATTTGAGGACCTCTCCGGCATCATTTCTGGTTAGTTTTCGGGATCCTTTCCGGGTCCCATCAGGGTCATTTCGGGACTTTTTCGGCATCATTTAAGATTGGTTTTCAGGATTCGTCCGGGATCCGTCAGGGTAATTTCTGGACTTTTTCCAGACTATTTTGGGATAATTTTGGGACCCTCCCAAGATCATTTCTGGATGGATTTCGGGATATGTCCGGGATGCCGTCAGGGTCATTTTGGGACTATTAGGTGATCATTTGAGGACCTTTTTGGCATCACTTCTGGATGGTTTTCGGTATCCGTTCAGGATCCCGTCGGAATTATTGCGGGACTTTTTCGGGATCATTTGGTGTCCCTTCCGGCATCATTTCTGGATGGTTTTTGGGATTCGTCCGGCATCCCGTCGGGGTCATTTCGGGACTTTTTCTCGACTAATACGGGATCATTTGCGGGCCCTTTCGGTATCATTTCTGGATAGTTGTCGGGATCCGTTCGGGATCCCGTCAGGGTCTTTTCGGAACTATTGGGAGATCATTTGAGGACCTTTCCGGCATCACTTCTGGTTAGTTTTCGGGATCCTTTCCGGATCCCATCAGGGTCATTTCGGGACTTTTTCGGCATCATTTAAGATTGGTTTTCAGGATTCGTCCGGGATCCGTCAGGGTAATTTCTGGACTTTTCCCATACTATTTCGGGATAATTTTGGGACCCTCCCAAGATCATTTCTGGATGGATTTCGGGATCTGTCCGGGATGCAGTCAGGGTCATTTTGGGACTATTAGGTGATCATTTGAGGACCTTTTCGGCATCACTTCTGGATGGTTTTCGGTATCCGATCAGGATCCCCTCGGAATCATTGCGGGACTTTTTCGGGATCATTTGGGGTCCCTCCCAAGATCATTTCTGGATGAATTTCGGGATCTGTCCGGGATCCCGTCAGGGTCATTTAGGGGTGCGTTCGAGATCCCACCAGGGTCATTTCGGGACTTCTTCGGGACTATATCGGGATCATTTCTGGATGGTTTATGGGATCCGTCCATGACCCCTTAAGGGTCATTTCGGGACTATTAGGTGATCATTTGAGAACCTTTCCGGCATCACTTCTGGATGATTTTCGGTATCCGTTCGGGATCCCGTCGGAATCAATGCGGGACTTTTACGGAATCATTTGGGATTCCTTCCGGCATCATTTCTGGATGGTTTTCGGGTTTTGTCCGGGATCCCGTCGGGGTTATTTCGGGACCTTTTCGGAGCTAATACGGGATCATTTGGGGATCCTCTAGGGGTCGTTTCGTGACTATTTCTGTATTATTTCGGGATCATTTTGGGACCCTTTCGGCATAATTTCTTGATGGTTTGCCGGATCCATCAGGGTAATTTCGGGACCATTTTGGGATCATTTGGGGACCCTTCCGAGATCATTTCTGGATCCGTCCGGGATGCCGTAGGAGCCATTTCGGGATTTTTTGTTACTTTTCCGGGATAGTTTTTGCACCCTTCCGGGATCATTTCTGGATCTGTGCGGGATCCCTTCTGGGTTAATTCCGGACTATTTCGGGATCATTTTGGAATCCTTCCGGAATCATTTCTGTATGGTTTTCGCGATCCATCGTGGATCCCCTCGGAGGCATTTCGGAAATTTTTCTGGAGTTAGTCGGGATAATTTAGGAACCCTTCCTGGATATTTTCTGGATGGTTTTTGAGATCCGCTCGGGAGCCCGTCAGGGTCATTTCGGAACCTTTTCGGGATCATTTTGGTACACCTTCAGGGATCATTTCTGTGTGGTTCTCTGGATACGTCTAGAATCGTGTCGCTCTCATTTCGGGTTTTTTTGGGACTATTCGGGGAACTTTTAGAGACCCTTTCGGGGCATTTCTGGATGGTTTTCGGGATCCGTCCGCGATAGCGTTGGGATCATTTCGTAGCTTTTTCTAGATAATTTCGGGATCATTTAGGATCCTATCAGGTTATCAGCTCATTTAGTTCTTTTTTTTTAATCAATTACAAAAATAAAATGCATTAGACAGAAAACAAAATTTTAAACAGATAATAAGCAGACTAACGCGAATAGCCCATATATTTAAAATTTTCCTTGCGGACGGGGCCGCGGGTAAAGGCTAGTATATATATATATAAAAAGAAGTGCACATTTTGATTGTCACTCCATAACTCGAGAACGGATAGAAAGATTGCCATGCAATTTTTAGGAAAGATACAGGAAGGAGAGATGATGGTTAGTTGATTTTAAAATCCCAAATCGGTTTAGCCATTCTTGAGTTATGATTTTTTTTAGAAAAAATTCAAAATTTGAAAAAAAAAATAAAAAAAAGTGTACATTTTGATTGTCACTCCATAACTCGAGAACGGCTCGACAGATTGCCATGAAATTTTTAGGAAAGATACAGGAAGGAGAGATGAGTTTAGTTGATTTTGAAATCCCAAATCGGTTTAGCCATCTAATATATAAAATTCTTCTGTCACGGTTTTAGAGGCTTAACTCCTCCGAAACGGCTGAACCGATTCTCATGAAATTTTGTGAGCATATTGGGTAGGTCGGAGAATCGGCCAGCGTCTACCTTTTTTTCGCTACGTGCCTAGGGTCTTGAGATCAAAACGTGGACCCGGGTACCCCTAGAATGTGTTTATACAATATGGATACCAAATGAAAACTGTGGATGAGTGCTATAGTACAGGATAACTTTCATACCCCTGGGTGACTAGGGTCTCGAGATATAGCCCAAAACGTGGACCCGGGTACCCCTAGAGTGTGTTTATACAATATGGATATCAAATGAAAGCTATTGATGAGCGCTATAGTACAGGATAATTTTCATACAACTGGGAGGCTAGGGTCTCGAGATATAGCCCAAAACGTGGACCCGGGTACCCCTAGAATGTGTTTATACAATATGTATATCAAATGAAAGCTGTTGATGAGTGCTATAGTACAGTATAATTTTCATACAACTGGGAGGCTAGGGTCTCGAGATATAACCCAAAACGTGGACCCGGGTACCCCTAGAATGTGTTTATACAATATGGATATCAAATGAAAACTGTTGATGAGTGCTATAGTACAGGATAATTTTCATACAACTGGGAGGCTAGGGTCTCGAGATATAGCCCAAAACGTGGACCCGGATACACCTAGAATGTGTTTTTATATTATAGGTATCAAATTGAAGCTGTTGGTATGTGCTATAATACAGAGTAAGTTTTACACCGCTGAGTGACTAGGGTCTCGAGATATAGGCCAAAACATGGACCCGGATACCCCTAGAATGTGTGCGTATTATGGATATCAAATGAAGCTGTTGCTGAGAGCTTTAAAGTTCATTGTGATATTCGATTTAGTCGCATCAACCTGGCAAAACTGATAAATATGCATGCGAAGCCGAAATAAAGACAAGAATTAATAATACCACATACCTATTTACATACGTCCTATTCGATTTGCCTGAAATTTCATATATAAATTTGCCTATATAAGTATTTACAATGCTTTTTTCCGGGAAGTATACCAGAGACGGACTGGGACTGGGATTAGGACTAGGACTGGGACTGAGACTGGGACTCGGAGTGGGACTGGGACTGAGACTCGAAACGGGACTGGAACAAAATACATACCACCCTCTGGGACTGGCAATAAGAGATGAAGAAGGAGAAAAACTTGAGAGAAGAGAAAAGAGAGAAGGAGACTGAGAAAGATGCAGATAGGCCAAATTTAGGGCAGAACGTCTGCCGGGTCTGCTAGTATATGTATATATATATATTTAGTTTTTGATTTAAGTATCTATATGATTGATACCATTATCACTGGTTAATAGGATTTCAAAATTTTTGTTTTATAAAGACAGCTTTGTATGTGATCAAAACGATTATTGCATATGTTCAACTCCGTAACACCAAGTTTGGTATAGCTTTTGAGAAATTGAAGCGATTCAGTCAATGTTTCGAGAAGATTTTTAACTAAATTAATGTATGTAGCTAATATGCTCCTCTGATGCCGTTTGGAATACCTCATCAAGCATTGTTGAAAGATATTGCATTGTCACATTAAATGTGTGTGTATTTCTCATTTTGTATTTATCGGGAAATATTGCATTCTCATTACACTCGTCAGTTTGACCACGTGGGCTATTCAAACTATCTGCCATCATGTTATATGAACTATTTGGTATAAATAAAATTGCCGATGATGTCGATTAAAGAGTTTGTATCACTTTGATAAAGATGTTGTTGTTTTTCGATAGAGGCACACGCACGTTCACGTAATGTTCATAGAATAGGCGTAGTATGGATTTAATCGGATTGCCGTCGATTTGTAAGTTAACTAAATGTGCCAAGGAGGTTAATGACAATGGTAGATTAGTTTTTGAATTATTTGTAAAATCAAGTTTTATTAGATTATTTAACAGCGAAATTTCATCCGGGATTTTCGTAATTTTGTTATCGCGTAAATCGAGAATAGGTCAGAAGGTCAGAAGGATCGTTGGTAGGATCGCCAGATATAGAAAATATTTTAAATGTTTGATACTTAACCATAAACAATCTTAAAATAATAAACTTTTAAATTTAACAAGGTATATTTATTATAAGTAGATAACCCTACAACAGTCAAAAGCTTTTTATCCGAGCTTTTTCTATGGAAAGTTTCTTAAACTAAGCTAATTCAAGGTATACTCATTTAAAAAAGATTATGTAAGAAAGCTTATCCTGTTAAAAGCTCCACAAACTCTGCTGCCGCGAATTCTTCAGATATCAAAACCCTCGTGTTTAAAATTTTTTGCATACTAAGAGCTTCATGTTCCCAAGTCGAACGCACACTCAAACGCTTATTTCCGGAGATTCCCGGTTGGTCTTACCCATCGTAACTGAGCTCTTTTTATTTTAAATGCTCCATAAATGGGAACTCTTTTTCAGAGAGGTTTTTTAATAGAAAGCTCCCCAAGTTATTTTGCATACCAAAAGTTTTCGTAGTTCAAATAGTTTTTTTTACCGGAGTCTTCTAAACTTTTCTCCGGTGAATTCTTCGCTTATCGAGAGCTTTTTAATCGAAAGCTCTCCAGAAATGGTCGAAAGCGTAGAGTTTTAATAGATATCTCCATTTTATTTTACTCGTTACTGTTGTTGTTCTCCATCTTCTTTATCAACAGAACTTTCGGCTCATCGGAAAAGGCTCACATTAAAAGAAGTCAGGCATTTTTATTTTGTTCAAAAATGATACCTTAGCACCTTTTGCTGCTATCGAATTTATCAAATTTAATTTTAGTTGCTCGAGAAAAACGAGTATTAATAATTCATGCACCTATTTATCCAAAAGTGTACTCTCTACAAAATTTATTGCATTTGATTACTACAGGCTCGGTTACACTACTCAATTTTCAAAATCAACAGAAGTTGACTGAAAAATTGATCAATGTAAATAACTCTACATTTACACGGACAAAATTTAGTTGAATTTACTATCGAGGTCGAGTCAACACCTACGCACATGACTCGCAGGACAGACATACCGCGTGCATCCTTAAGTATTCCGCATTTATTCCAATGCAGGGACCCAAAGTTATGTAAAAACACCAACCAGCCTTAGTCGAGGCTGTATATAAAAGCAAGACAAAGTACAACGCCGCATTATGCTTAACCCACGCAAGTGCTAACAACTATTTTAACTCCCTGCTTCTTGAGCTAAACGCCACTATGCGCGTGGTGCACGTTTCCTTTTTGATTTCGCTTTTGTCAACTTCAACTTCTTGCGCGTCTCAAACAATACTTGCTGTATACGCTTTTCTTCCATGAGCTTGGCTTCCTTCTCAGCTTCTTCTAGTTGTCTTTGTTGCTCTTCTTTCTGACGCTTCCAATCATAATAATAACGCTCCAAGCCACGACGGAACGGAAATTTTTCCCTTTTTATGCGATTCATCCGATATTGTAATAACTTTTGGAAGTCAGCTTGAAATTCCTTCCACGGTAGCGGTACATCCCATGGCTGCGTATAACCATCCTTCTTACGTCCATCAAACAAATTTTCCTCCTCTCTTTTAGCACTTATTCTCACTGATGGTTGTGGTTTCAAAAATGACTCTTCGAAATGGATTAACGACTCGTTCAGCTCCGTTAGTCGCATCTGACGCATAATGTTAGTATCTCGCCGTTCTGTTGATTCGTCTATGCCTTTACGCATATGCCTGGAACGTTTTCGTATTGTTTCCAATAAAATGCCGACGGTATGTCCCAGTAGCTCACGCTGCCACGTTTCCAGTTCCATTTTTGCTATAATTCTTTGCAAGTGTTGCAGCACGTTGACTTCAAAAACGCTTTTAGAGTGCAAAATAGAAAAGTAAGCCGTTAATTGTTGCGGCGATAGTTCTGCTAAATGACGTAGCGCTAGTATGAGTAGCTCCTCTTCGTGTGGCGTCAATGCACCAAAAAGTTTTAGCTTCTTAATCAGTGTTGCTACGATATCATTGTCCATTACTTTCGTGGCGTTTAAAGGATCATCGGGCTCGCGCTGCTTCGTCACTTTGTCTGTTTCATAGAAATTTATATCGTACACACAATTTTGTATATTATCATCCTCCATGACCTGGCGCATATAGCGCGCCATCATGGGATTTATATCATCAATGTATTCGGCGTGCGTAGACTCCCTTCTTTTCTCTGTGCGGAAGATGTCATCAGCTAGCCGAGAGCGACTTTTTCGTTTGCTGTTTGTCGCGCTGGCCGCTTCTGAATGCTGCATCAACTCGCTGAACTCGGGCGACATATATTTGTAGTATTTGTGTGCGGATTCCGTTGTTTCGGTCTTCAGTGTTGACTGTCTGAGCTCTGTTCGCTTTTGCACGTCTTCTTGTTGTTGCGTACTTTTATTGCGATTTTTCTGCGCTTCAGCTTTGTGCTTGCGTTGTTGCTCATCCATAAATATCCAATGACTGAGATGTTTACTGAAAAAGCTAAACCGATCCAAGCAATGCGGATGACTTAGTGGCACCTTCAGCTTGCCGGTAAACATCTTTGCATATTTAAAATGGACTAATTAACAATTAGCACCCAGTTCCGATATTGCACACGCTTTCTATGTGGGTGATTGTTCTCTCGCCAAAAGAAGCGAGTGCTCCAAAATAAAGACTTAATTCGATGAACACAATTTTTGTTCACAATCTTCATTTGACAAATCAATTACTTTGAAGTCTTCAATTTACAAAGTCGTTGGGTTGCGACATATATAAAGTGAAACTATACAGGGGGTTCGTATGCAGCGAAAACATTTCAGCCTCACCACTGCTGTGTAAAGCTAGCACATCATAAGCACCACCACAATATGTTGACATCTTTGCAGTCACAATTTGACCAAGACTGCAGCCAACGAATCGGCTTCCTAATTCAGCCCAGCTTGACCTTATGGAAGGGGGCTTCCATAGCACGTGGATTCTCTCCGTGTATATAGTGATAAAGAATTTTCATATATTTTTTCATATATTTTCATATATAATTGTTAACGAAGCATATGCTATGGTATATTTTTCTAAGTTATGTTATATTATGTTATGTTCAGTGTTGTGGTGTTATGTCATGTTATTCTATGGTATACTACGTTATTTTACGGTCTTTTATGTTATGTTCTGCTACGTTATATGAGAATATTTTATGTCACGTTATGTTGTGTTATGTTATTTATGTAATGTTGTTATTTTATGTTATTTTGTCCTGGTCGGTGGGGAACTAAACCGATATATGTATATTCTCGGTAAAGAGATAAAAGTAGTATATGAGCTAACAGTATATGTAGCTGTTGCTACGCAGACGCGAGTAGAATCGAGCACACGCTGGCAACAGTAGAGCAAAAGTACTACAGGAAATTCCCGAACTGAGCCCCCGATTGAAGCAATCACACCGAGAAATCGTCCTCTATCTTCCAAATTTTTAACCGGACATGGTTACTTCCGTAAACGCCTCCATGGAATGGGGAACGTTGAAAGTCCGAATCGTCTGTAGTGCGGCAATAAAGACGAAATATGCCTTACCTTCTGCGAATACAAACACATCGCCACTTAGCGACCTCTCCCCGGGCAGTCTCTTCAATAGCATGACATACGGGGCGACAGAGGGCATACGGTCAGCTGATAAATGAGGCATATACTTCTAATCAAACGAGTAGATAAATGTCTAGCCCATTACCATGAGAGTAGTAATGAAGTAATGCTCAATGCGATGTCAGGTAAGGGGAATTGCACGCGCCAAAAAGAGAAAGGGACTCCTCGGAGAATGTAGCAGTGAGGCTTAAACTATTCCCATCAATGCATGCAGCATTTCCTCCTTCCACGAAACTTATAACTTTAGAAATTTATGTTATGTTATGTAATTTTATGTTATGTTATGTTATGTTATGTTATGTCAGTTTACATTAAGTTATGTTATTTAATCATTTTGATAAGAATTAATAGCCTTTATATTAAATAATATATTTTAAAATTTTTGAGCTTGGCCTTCAGCTCAAAAATTTTAAAATATATTATGTTATTTTATGATATTTTTTCTTTGTTTATATTGCATTACACCTCACATTTTAAGTATTTTATTATGTTCGCTTAATAAAATTTAATTTTAAGTTATCTAATCTCAACCTGCGGCCACCGTGGTGTGATGGTAGCGTGCTCCGCCTATCACACCGTATGCCCTGGGTTCAACTCCCGGGCAAAGCAACATCAAAATTTTAGAAATAAGATTTTTCAATTAGAAGAAAATTTTTCTAAGCGGGGTCGCCCCTCGGCAGTGTCTGGCAAGCGCTCCGATTGTATTTCTGCCATGAAAAGCTCTCAGTGAAAAGTCATCTGCCTTGCAGATGCCGTTCGGAGTCGGCATAAAACATGTAGGTCCCGTCCGGCCAATTTGTAGGGAAAAATCAAGAGGAGCACGACGCAAATTGGAAGAGAAGCTCGGCCTTAGATCTCTTCGGAGGTTATCGCGCCTTACATTTATTTTTTTTTTAATCTCAACCTTCTGCCTTCACCTACATCTACCATACATGAGAGTGTAGCAGCAACTTTTTTGTGTTGCCTTCCATTTTTGGCTATCATCCATGCTGTGTTGTGTCATTGCAATATAATAAATGTCAATGCAATGAGATTTCAATAGCTCGTTGCTTTAAACTCAGTTTCATCTCATGTCATTCGTTGCCATTTTGGTTTGGCTGCATTTGTTACGTAAGCGATGTGACTGGCGTGATTGTTGGGATTTTAAGTAATTTTTTTTTTGTGTTAATGGAATTAAAAATTTTATATTTGCTAAATCATTGCAAAGAGATGAGTATAACAGTGTTACTAAAAACAAAAAACAAAACATTTAAAAAATTAGTTCCACGTCGCCAACGGCGACTAAGAAGGGTTTTTAAACGGTTTTATTTAGCTTGAGTTGACAGGCCGCACGGCCGTTGCGAACGAATTTTGTAATTAAAATTTATGTAACTTCCCGATAAGCTACACGCTTGAAACGATGACAAAGCAATAATAAGATAAAAAATCGCCACTAGGTTACGCAAGGATCGAGATATTAAAAAAATCGTATTTGTGGTCCGATATGGCTCATATTTGCAACAAATATTACATACAATCCGGTGAAAGTGACATCAAAATACTTTGGAGTTCGAGGACTTAAAACTGAAGTATGAATGTTTGAATATTGTATATCTACATACATAAATACTTATAAAATAAGATCTTTATATTTTTGGTGTCATTAAATAATAGTTTAAGCTCTAAGCCGTTAGTGCACACTCTTCCAATACTCATATTTATATTATCAACTGATTTGAATTTCTTGTTCGAAGGTTTACCTGAAAGACACAAAAAAAGTTTAATACCAATTTCGCACAGAGCATTAATGAATTAATTAAGCCCTTATTGAACTCAATTTTCCATACACAATATATATTCTTGGTTGTGTTTCGGATATGAAAATCAAAAAATTTATTAAAAAAAAAAATTTTTAAGATAAACGGTTTTATTGAAAACAATACTTACAGGAAGTATAATAATACTAAAAACAAAGAAAATAATTAGGTAGGTCCAAGGTACTTGTCATCACACTCCACATTAATCTAGGGCATTGATCAGACAATTATATAAAAGCGTTGGGCGCGTAAAATTACTAAAAATGTGAGTCGTAGCATAACCTGATTAAGGTTCAGCTTGTCTTACTTATGACTATCAATAGAAATTTTACGCGTCCAACGGTTTTATTTAATTGTCTGATCAACGCCCTAGATTGATGAGGACTGTGATGACTAGTACCTAGGACCTACTTAATTATTTTCTAGCTTTTAGTATTATTATTACTTAATCTGAGTATTGTTTTCAATAAAACCGTTTAACTTAAAACTTTTTTTTTATTATTTTATTTCGCGTTATGAGATAGCCTGTAATACATTAAGAGTAACGGAAATTCAACTCTGTCATATCAAAAAGGAAAGAGTATACCCACTAATGTATATGGATCAGAGTCGAACAGAGCTGTTGCCGCACTTAAGGCCGTAAGACACCTCAAATTTGTAAGTCATATCGATCGACATCTTTCCACCATCCTAAATGTAGGACACAGAAATGCTTAGCAACTGAGAAGTCTAAATAGCGCTCTACTTATTTAAGACATCGTGCGCTGCATATTTAAATGAGAGCTTAAGTGTTGACGCACGAACTAAGCCACCTCAACATGAAGCTTTTCTATCTTGAAATCCCCAACTACCAAACGCTAGCCCAAAGGAAAGAGTTCACAACTTATACCTTCCTGAAAATTAACTTCGAAGCGATATCTACAAAACCGTAAGGAAATCGAAGACAAACTGACATTACCAACGACCAAACGGATAAGGTGCAAATAAGGTACCAGACTCCGTCATCTTTGCAATTACTAGAACTTTTCTACGTCCTATCTTAACTCCTTCTTCGAGATATGGCAACTCTGCCACCCCTAGTAGCTGGAGTCTTGATCTTGGGAGCGCAGGACATCAACACTGAACGTGCTCAGCCGTTTTTTATTGCAGCTCGCACTTCTCTACCTGCTTATAACCAAGTGACGCCAGAAGGCAGTGTCCAGCTAGTATGGCCATCTCTCTTTAGATATATTTATGTCTAATGTCGTAGGATTTTCAACCCTTTTTCTGTGTTTGTGTCGACTTTAAATTAAATTAAATAAAAATAAAACGAAAATCAACAAAGGATCAGCTATGTATCTCTGCCAAACTGTTTGGGATGTCTACCATCGATTAAAGATACCATGATAACCAAAATTTGTAAATTGACAAATGTAGGAACACCAACATAGATTGTTGTTAAGTTACTTAATTTTGCGCCGATACGTGATGTGGAGCCCGGGCAGGAACATGAACTAAACGATTTTTAATATCCGTTACAGCATTGTTCTTATGGTTTTTGCTATGATGCTCAAAACTGTATTAGCTTTCCGCACATAGGTTTTATGAAAACCCTACAGGCTTCGGCGGCTACGTTTTTTATGTGAAAAGCAAAGAAAGGCATGTGTGTATAAGAGTGCTGGGGGTGTACGTGGGCTAGATCATCCTTTATAGCGATTGTAAAGCCTATCCTAAACTATGTTTGGTGGACGGCCCCTGAAAACGAACATACCTCAAAAAATTAAATGCTTGTCATAACGGGAGCCCTGAAAACAACCCTCAGGGCTGCAATGTATGCTATTCTACACATTCCAATTGTAGACCTAGTGGCAAAGAACATAGCGTTAACAACTGCAACGTGACTCAATACAGCAACATCAACAATACACTCCAGTGAACTTCAAAAACAGGCGTCGGAACTTTATGCCGGGAATTGCCCGGTGAATCCAGTACACAAAGAACAGTACCCAAAACTTGCGGAAGAGGAACGCACACTCCCAAGGGAAACACGAGTCACTCTAGCTCAACTTCGATCTAGATACTGTAACAGGTTAAACTCTTACCTATCCAGAATCAACCGCGACATACAAAATGTATGCCCCGCTTGCAATGTGTTGACTGCAGGCTTATGATAAGTATTCTAACTGGACACCGCCTCAAGGTCGTCACATGCTTTAAAAGTATGCCCTGTCTGTGAAAGCAGATGTAGAAATTGAGTGTTGGAGGAGGAAACGATCGAGCATGTTCTGTGCTCGCGTCCTGCGCTTGCAAGGATCCAGCTACAAGAGAAGGCACAGCTATCAGATCAACAAGCGCTAAATAGTGTAAGTCCTAGAAAGCTTCTAGTATTTGTCAAAAGGACGAGGTTATTTCAGAACATTGGTTCTGATTTCTGGTGGGGTTTTCAGGTTGGTCGTAGTATCACTACGCACTCATTCGGTCTTTGTGAGATCCTCATGGTTCAGCAAACTCAACGTAACCTAACCCCCGGGCCAGCCAGTATCCTTACCGACACTAAAATTTTGCCAGCAGGAAAAGTGGTAGACCTTCACTGAGTCTGTAAAAATATGTAGGGCAATAATTAATCCCCCCTCTGTGCACCAAATTGGCGTCAGCTATCCCTAAGAAGCAATGACTGTCATACTTTTCTAAGAGAAGATTGACTGACAGAATGACTTGAATCTCTTAATTTAATTACGTCGACTTTAATAACCGGTTTCAATAAATCGACTTAAATTATCCGGTTTTTTAAATGCACAAAACTTCGAATCTTTAGCAAACAACCAGCGCAATATTTTTGATCCAAGGTGCTTGAGCAACTAAGTAAATATTTCACCAATTTTTTGCACCATAAGTTACCAAAAGCTCGAGGAGTGTATCAATTTCGAAAAACTTTCACGTAGAAAATTTTGTTATTGACCTTAGTTTAGCAAAAGTTCAAATAAACACTTTTAGCAAAAAGTTTTGCGCCAAAAAATGCGCAGTCTTTCTGGCAGCGCAATAAATTTGAAGAGCGATTTCTTAAAGAAGAATAAAATAAGATAAAACAAAAAAAAAAAATTACAAAGAGCGCATATTGCATTTGTTTCTATCACTCAAAGCTAAAGTTAAGTTAGAGAAATATTTTCGTAGAACTTTTCCTACTAAATCTTATGAAAATGGCACAAACGACACGTTGAAGGCGACTATTTTGTGCAAAAGTTTTTTTTTGGGAAAAATTTCTGAACTCAATTCTTTTTGTGTGTTAATTTTCTTTAGTGATGTTAGGCTATTCTAGCTTTTCGCGTTTTCTTCTTTTTGCACCTTTTTTCTGGAAGACACCAAAGTTTGGCCAAGCGCGTCACATAACTTTGGCTAAAGTTCAGCTGAGCTGCTTGCTGCAGCTGCAACGCTGCTTTTCTTCTTCATTTTCTTCTATTTCACTTTCTTTTTCTTCTTTTTGTTCTTGTCACAATTGAGTTTTAGCTGCATGAAAATATGCACTCTCACTACGTTTACCCAAAGAACACGCAAAAAAACAAACAAAAACAAAACAATGAACACTAACCAAGCTCAAGCGAGGCAAGTCTTCCAAGAAAATTAAAAAAAAAAAACAAGTAAAGGTGTCTAAGTTTGGGTGTAACCGAACATAATATACTCAGCGTGAGCTTCAATTGTACATTTAATTTCAGATAAATTACTTTTCTACATAACACGTTGCACCCCCCGTTTAACAGAAAAATGTCTCCCCATTTCCTCTTACAGCAAAACTAGATAAGTGAAATATCATTGCTTCAAAACTATTTTTTGCTAAGTTATAGCTTATTATTCACCCTTTTAAACCTGTTTTATATCTAAGTTGACGTGGTCTTTAACCAATCCCGTCAATTTTTACTAGAAATATTTTCTGCTATAAGGAAAATATGTGTACACAATTTCATTACGATATGTTAATTCTTCTTCGAGTTATAGCTCCCGAAACATAGCAAATTGCTTAGTCATAAAAGGGGCGGTGTCACACCCATTTTAAAAAATTTTCCAACTTAATGTTATAATTCAATTTAGAAAGTAAAATTCTATTGATACAAAGCTTTTTTGCGCTAAAAATCTTTTATATAAAAGTGGGCGTGGTCTTTACCCGATCTCCTCCACTTTTTCTAGAAATATTTCCTGCTATGGGGAAAATTTTACCTCTCTGAAGTTGGCAAGACAACTTTTACGTGGAAAAAAATTACCTATTGGGAAAATTGCCGTGAATTTGCCGTAATTTATCAGTGAAACAAAAAAATTTGCCGTGGCCATATTTTAGAAAATACATGGTGGCACGCCAACTTCACGTGAAGTTATTGTGCCACCCTCAGAAAACCACCTTAGAGACCAGCTAGGAAAATAATTCTTGCACACGGATTTGCCGTAAATTTGGCGTAGATAAGTGGCATATTTTATAAATTCAAAAAAAAAAAAATTTCAAATTTTTTTATGGTGCACCGCCAACTTCACGTGAAGTTAGCGTGCCACCCTCAGAAAACCACCTTAGTGGCCAGCTAGGAAAATAATTCTTGCACACGAATTTGCCGTAAATTTGCCGTAGTGGCATATTTTATAAATTCGAAAAAAAATTCATATTTTTTATGGTGCACCGCCACTTTCACGTGATGTTCGCGTGCCACCTTGTATTTTCTAAAACATGGCCACGGCAATTTTTTTTGTTTCACGGATAATTCACGGCAAATTCACGTGCGAGAATTATTTTCCTAACTGGTGTCTAAGGTGGTTTTCGAAAAGTGGCACGCTAACTTCACGTGAAGTTGGCGTGCCACCCTGTATTTTCTAAAATATGGCCACGGCAAATTTTTTTGTTTCACAGATAAATTACGGCAAATTCACGGCAATTTTCCCAATAGGTAATTTTTTTCCACGTAAAAGTTGTCTTGCCAACTTCAGAGAGGTGAAAATTTGTGTATCCAATTTTATTACGATCCGTTAATTTTTCTTCGAGTTAAGGCTCCCGAAACATAGAAAATTGCTTAGTCACAAAAGGGGCGGTGCCACGCCCATTTTTTCAAATTTGAAGTTTTTCCTATTAACTGTTATAAATCCACTTGGGGAAATGAAATACCATTTATATAAAGCTCTTTTTTGCAAAGATGTAGCTTATTTTATTCGTCCACGACCCTTTTAAAAATCGTTTATATAAAAGTGGGCGTGGTCCTTAACCAATTTCGTTAATTTTTCTTCAAAGCATTCCCTATGGTAAAGGAACCTCTCTGCCGACTTTTGTTACGATAGGTTTAACGATTTTTGATTTATGATTACTAATATTTGTAAAATTGATTTTATCACAAGTGTGCGGTTCCACGCCCATTTAAAAAATTGTTTTCAAATTTTTATCAAGACTCTCAATATCAGTCCCCATGTCAAATTTCAATATTCTAGGTGTATCATTTACTAAATAATAAGGTTTTTTGTGTTTTCCAAAATGTTATATATATATAAGTGGGCGTGGTCATCATCCGATTTCGTTCATTTTCAATGCCAATCTATTCTGGGTCGAGATAAGCTGGTGTACCAAATTTGGTGAAGATATCTCAATATTTACTCAAGTTATCGTGTTAACGGACAGACGGACGGACGGACGGACGGACATGGCTCAATCAAATTTTTTAACGATACTGATGATTTGATATGAAGTCTATATCTATCATGCCTGTACTACCAACCGTTATCCAATCAAAGTTAATATACTCTATGTGCAAAGCACGCTGAGTATAAACATTTCTAAAAAAATGGAATGAGAGCTAAAACAACATAGGCAGTTGAAGTATTTTTTATGGTCTTCAGCGAAGCACTAGCCGACAAAGATGCTTTAGTCCAGCACAAAGAAACTAGCTCGTGAGTAAAAACTCACAAACAAAGAGAAAGCTCAAGTTCAACTTAAACTTCAGTCTTTGTGTGATTTAGCAGTTGCTTTATTTGCTCTTTTAACTTTGTTCTATCCATTTTTACGCCTTTTTTATTTGCACATTTTCTGCGTGATTGCCTTGTCTACAAGCTTAGTTGCAGCGATATTCGCTACTTAATATTTTTTTTATTGCCATTGTTTACAACACTTTTGTTAACGTCGATTTGTTGTTGTGGGTGGTCGATGAATGTTGCAGCCGCCACTGGCGATGCGTAAAAGTTTTACTGGCCAAGTGTTGGCGACGACGTTGTGTGAATGTGCTGAAATATTCGAAGTTGTGGCATGTTGGAATGCCAAATAAACACTTCAATGAAGGCAGTCAATGAAATGCGAGCGAGAGGATAGCAATGAAGCGAATTGAGTATGCAAAGCCGTTGGCTCTTAGTTCTTTCTTAAGATGACAGTATTACAAAAATTGTGATTTTTTAGTAACATAACACAACTTAGCATTACGTGACGTAACGTGAAAAGCATAACATGACATAACATTATATCAAGCAACATAATATAAAAGAGGGCTTAACCTGATATCCATAATGTCACATAAAATAACATAACATGACATATAACAACATAACATAACATCAAGCATCCATTCGCAACATAAGATAACATAGCATGTTAACATATCAAAGCACAACAACAGCATATAACATAAAATGGCATAACATAAAATAACTCAATGCTGCATAACACAACATAGCACAACATTGAAGCACTTGACTCACAAAGTAGCTCATGTCTCTAAAGAGAGAAGACTTAATGCTCATGATGACCTTATTAACACGTCACTGCCTTCTGGCGTCAGGATGAAACGCTTGAGCATGTTCTGTGTTCGTGCCCTGCGCTTACCCGGTCGAGCTTCCATATACTAGAGACGGCAGAGTTGCGAGATCTCGAGGCAGCAATTAGGCTAGGTCGTAGGAAACTAGTATATGCGAAGATATTGTAAATATTTTATAACATAAATCCTGGTACCTATTCGGGAGTTTTCCGCTTGATCGTCACACAAATTCTGGTAATTGTTACAATTATTTTTCGTTGAGCTCAGTATACTTTAAGTGGTGGCTCTACTCAACAGAGGCGCTCTCCAACCCGAAGGTTTCGCTATCTAGGAAGCGGACAAGGTATATCTGTATACACAATTCGCTAAAGCTAGCCAGTTGGTCCACATAATATTTTATCATATCAAGACACTGTCTCATACAGGAAAACAAGATTTTCGATAAAGGGTTAACGAAACTCGTTTGACGGGTCTAACTACAGGCAGAAATAGTCGCAGAGCCTCTGTAGAAGCATGTAATGGCGAAAGACTTCGAAAACGTTTGACGCTTTGTATGTTGGAATATGTTTCAGACCGTAGAGATAGATTTAAAGGGAAAAGTTTCCCCACCTTGTAAATATTCGTCTTTCCTTTTGAGGTGCTTTTAATACACAAGTTGGCGAATTGCAATAACCTGCCATGCTTTACTGGGATAACTATAATTCACTGAAGTATGATATAAAACCGACTTAGTTTCCGCTTAAACTTGTGCATGATAGATCCCCTATACACATTTAGGTGGGCTATAGAGAAGCTTGGATTCATTGTTCTAGTGGACTTCACGTTCGACATGAAAACCATTTTTGCTTCTCTGCACACTAAAAGAAATATTAGTCAGAATGAGCCTACACTTAAGTCTTTACTCTAACTAAACTAAAAAAATCGGGTGCAACTTAAATCTGCACACGTACAACAGTCGCTCCACACGTAGTAAGCTGTATATACCGTTTTCAGGCCCACAGTGTGTCACACATAAAAGTTACCTAACGAAGTGTTAACAAACAAAACGCGCTGATGAGCAAATTAACAGCTACCTGTAATGCATAACATGGCGTAAGCAGAGTACACGAGCCGCAAGGCTTCCGTGTTAAGTAAACTAAAACTTAAATAAAGCTAACTAAGCAAGAATAACACAAACAAGGCAGTAATAAAATAGAAACGATGCGTCTGGCAACGTAGCTAAGCTGAAAAATGTGGCAAAATCGTGCCGATGCGCCAATTTAGAAATGTTGAAGGCACATCTTTGTGCCACAGGCATCCGTCTTAGCAACTTGTGTGGCAAGTGTTATGTAGATGGTGGCGGTGGAGGTGCATTCACTGCTGCTTATTAACATATTTAATTTAATTAAAATGAAATCGCCGAACTTAATGCAGATGCAGATATAAGGTGTGATGTTGTGTTATGCAGTGCTGCGATGTGTCGTGATGCAATACATTTTTGTTTAGTTGGACAATTTTAGATGTCACATCATGAATAACAGCCATAAATACATGTAAACAGTAATTCATACATGTTATGCACACACGAAACCAGTAACATAGAGCGTAGATGACTTTTCACACACATGTACACAGCAAGAAAGAGCGCTTATGACACGCCATAAACTACAGATATACGTGTTTATAGCCAAAGCCAATATAAGATACAGAAACGACAAATAAATAAGCAGCAATTCGAGAAGACTGTTTACGAAAAGTCGAGACCCTGGGAGAAATTATGGCGAGCCAACTGAGTGTATAAAAGCAGCGCAGTCAAAAGAAAATTAATTCAGTTTCATTTTAACAAGCTATAAGTGAAGTAGGCGAATACAATAATTTGGTGAAAATGCTGTCATTTTAAGAAACATCACCTGTGCAAAAATTTAACCAAAATATGAACAATGATATGGGGGTGCCGAAAATGTTTTTTTTACTTGCAATTTTTTTTTTTCGAGTAATATTTAGCGTCCAAATACTCTCCAAGTACTCTCTTAAAACTTTTCAAACTTAACTTTAAAAAATTAATAAAAAAATGTATATTTGTATTAAGAAGAGAACAGCTTCGTCAGCGTCTTATTGGTAAAAACCCATATGGTTTTATAATCGGCTTACAATCGATAAGGAATAATTACTGTCGACTTATCGGTTTATGATCGGCTTGTTTTTGCCGAGTCATCGTTTTTTTTATCGGTTTCTTATCAGCTTTTCATAGAAGCGTTACATATTTGTGATCGATTTCATAGTGAAGTTGTGTAAGTATGTGTATCTTAACAAATCGACGAGTCGTCGGTAACAAATAATAACATGCTGATAACAAATTGGTGACACTCCGATAAGAAATCGATAACTTTTCGATACCAATTCGATACATTTTTGATAGGCATATCGAAAGCTTTTCTATAACATTTCTATAACATCCTCCATATCCTTTTTATAACATAGCGAGGCGTATTCGATAACTTTTTGATACATTTTCGATAACACTCCGATAAGAAATTGCTAACAATCCGATCACACAGTGATAACATATCGATACTTTTTTGATGATTAATCTAAAAGTTTTCGATAACAACTGATCAATTTAAATTAAATTGTTTAATAATTTGGGAAACATTTAAACAACGTGACATCAGGACGGACAAGGCGACAGCTGTTTCAATTATACCTTGTAAATCCCTTCAAAGCCTTTTCTCCCGGGAGTGGGAGTCGAACCCGCACTCCTACGATAGTTGAAATGGTTACAAACGCATTCAGCTACGTCATGCCTTAGTTGCTATAAATTAATTTGATTTAATTTAATTTAACTAATTTAATTTTAGTTAAATTAAATAAAAACTTTTTGTATGAATTAAGCGGGGACTGCCCTCATCGCTTTAAATGTATGAAAACATTTACTTGAAGCAATTTACAATTTATTTAATAACTTGCTTTACCCGGCGTACGTTGTAACGCCTGAGATCGAATGAATGTTGCGTTATTTTTTCTGTTTTGTTTGTTGATAATTTAGTTTATTGTTCTGTAAATTGAACCGAATTTTGTACGCATATTTGTTGAAATTTTCGCTTAAAACATATTATTATATTATCGTATTGTAATGTATGTGGGTGCACAATATTTTTGGTTTTTTCGTTCGGTGCAAAGATAAACAAATTTTTTGGCGTTCCAACTCTAGCGCTAGCAACATATACCTGGCCATGGGCAAAACACGGACTCTTTAGATTTAATCCTGCAACAGTAAGTGATTGTCCTTGTGCTTTGTTGATTGTAATTGCAAAAGCAAGGCGTACAGGAAACTGTAAGTGCTTAAAATTGAATGGCAAATCTGTAGGAGTTATTGGGATCCGTGGTGTGAGCACGTCTTCACCTTTGCTTTTACCGCTGATGATTGTTGCTTCGACTACATTCGGTATTAATTTCTACACGCAAAGTCTGGTTCCATTGCACAATTTTGGTTGGTCTAAATTCCGAAGAAGCATGATTGGTGAGCCAATTTTCAAAGTTGATATATGCGCTTCACCAGGAATTTGGTTTGGAATGCGATCACTGATGTTGTTAACATGATAATTTTTGGGAGTTAAGATTGCTCGTTCGCATAGCAACAAAAAAAAAAAATTAAAAATTAATTTCTTAATTCTGAAATATGAAAAACTTCGTCTTGGTCGAAGGAACCTATAGCCAAAATTTTGTGATGATTGAAGTGTGGGAAATACGTTTCCATAGGGAACATACCCACAGAATTTGATTTTTATAGAAGATGTAGACAGACTGAACCTAACAAATTTTTTTAACGGCGGCAGATTGCTAAACGTCCAAAAGGAATAACAGCCAAACTCAACAATGAAGTCAAACTTTAGGCGTTAAAATAACCTAAGTTTGTACGGCAGCCATAGTTCTGAAAAGTCCCATTTGTAGGGAAGGTGCCACGTCCCTTTTTTCCCAATTCCACATTTTACTTAAGGTGTTAGGACTTAAAGTCATATAGCTCCTTACCAATTTTCATTATCCTACCATTACTACATCCATAGATATGCAGTATGATATATTCCATTTGTATGGGAGGTGCCACGCCCCCTTTTTCCTAATTCCACATTTTCTTTGTGGTGTTAGGGATTCACTTCATATAACTCCTTACTGAATTTCAATGTTCTGGCATGTACATGTTCACGTTTATGCACTACCAAAAATTCTATTTGTATGGGAGGTGCTACGCCCCTTTTATATATCGAAATTATTTTTAGCCAAACACCGTCGTGTTAATGGAAAGAACCTATAGCCAAAATTTGGTGATGATTGAAGTTTGGGAAATACGTTTCCATAGCGAACACACACTCACAGAATTTGATTTTTATATATATAGATTTAGGAAATATTTAAACAACGTGACATCAGGACGGAAAAGGCGACAGCTGTTTCGACTATACCTTGTAAACCTCCCGGGAGAAAAGGCTATGAAGAGATTTACAAGGTATAATCGAAACAGCTGTCGCCTTGTCCGCCCTGATGTCACGTTGTTTAAATTTTTCCCAAATTATTAAATAAAGTAAATTTAACTTGGTTTATTTTATTATAATTTATTTTATTTTGTTTAATTTAATTTTATTCAATTTTATATTATTTTATTATATTTTAGTTTATTTTATTATACTCAGTTGAGCAGAGCTCACAGAGTATATTAAGTTTGATTGGATAACGGTTGGTTGTACATATATAAAGGAATCGAGATAGATATAGACTTCCATATATCAAAATAATCAGGATCGAAAAAAAATTTGATTGAGCCATGTCCGTCCGTCCGTCCGTCCGTCCGTTAACACGATAACTTGAGTAAATTTTGAGGTATCTTGATGAAATTTGGTATGTAGATTCCTGGGCACTCATCTCAGATCGCTATTTAAAATGAACGATATCGGACTATAATCACGCCCACTTTTTCGATATCGAAAATTTCGAAAAACCGAAAAAATGCGATAATTCATTACCAAAGACGGTTAAAGCGATAAAACTTGGCAGATGGGTTGAAGTTATGACGCAGAATAGAAAATTAGTAAGATTTTGGACAATGGGCGTGGCACCGCCCACTTTTACAAGAAGGTAATTTAAAAGTTTTGCAAGCTGTAATTTGGCAGTCGTTGAAGATATCATGATGAAATTTGGCAGAAACGCTACTACTATTACTATATATGTGCTAAATAAAAATTAGCAAAATTGGATGAAGAACACGCCCACTTTTTAAAAAAAATTTTTTTTTAATTCAAATTTTAACAAAAAATTTAATATCTTTACTGTATATAAGTAAATTAAGTCAAAATTCAACTCCTGTAATGATATGATGCAACAAAATACAAAAATAAAAGAAAATTTCAAAATGGGCGTGGCTCCGCCCATTTTCATTTAGTTTGTCTAGAATACTTTTAATGCCATAAGTCGAACAAAAATTTACCAATCCTTCTGAAATTTGGTAGGGACATAGATTCTAAGAAGGTAACAGTTCTCTGTGAAAATGGGCGAAATCGGTGGAAGCCACGCCCAGTTTTTATACACAGTCCACCGTCTGTCCTTCCGCTCGGCCGTTAACACAATAACTTGAGCAAAAACCGATATATCTTTACTAAACTTAGCCCACCTGCTTATCTGAACTCACTTTATCTTGGTATAAAAAATGGTCGAAATCCGACCATAACCACGCCCACTTTATCGATATCGAAAATTACGAAAAATGAAAAAAATGCCATAATTCTATACCAAATACGAAAAAAGGGATGAAACATGGTAACTGGATTGGTTTATTGACGCAAAATATAACTTTGGAAAAAACTTTGTAAAATGGGTGTGACACCTACCATATTAAGTAGAAGAAAATGAAAAAGTTCTACAAGGCGAAATCATCAGCCCTTGGAATCTTGGCAGGAATACTGTTAGTGGTATTGCATATATAAATAAATTAGCAGTACCCGACAGATGATTTTCTGGATCACCTGGTCCACATTTTGGTCGATATCTCGAGAACACCTTCACATATACATCTAAGGGCCACTCGCTTTTAAAAGCCTCATTAATACCTTTAATTTGATATCCATATCGTACAAACACATTCTAGAGTCACCCCTGGCACACCCTAATGGCGATATCTCGAAAAGGCGTCCACCTATAGACCTAATGCCCACTCCCTCTTAAAATGCTCAGTAACACCTTTCGTTTGATACCCATATCGTACAAACATTCTAGAGTCACCTCTGGCCCACCCTAATGGCGATATCTCGAAAAGGCGTCCACCTATAGACCTAATGTCCATTCCCTCTTAAAATGCTCAGTAACACCTTTTGTTTGATACCCATATCGTACAAACATTCTAGAGTCACCCCTGGCCCACCCTATTGGCGATGTCTCGAAAAGGCCTCCACCTATAGACCTAATGCCCACTCCCTCTTAAAATGCTCAGTAACACATTTCGTTTGATACCCATATCGTACAAACATTCTAGAGTCATCCCTGGCCCACCCTAATGGCGATATCTCGAAAAGGCGTCCACCTATAGACCTAATGCCCACTCCCTCTTAAAATGCTCAGTAACACCTTTCGTTTGATACCCATATCGTACAAACACATTCTAGCGTCACCCCTGGCCCACCCTAATGGCGATATCTCGAAAAGGCGTCCACCTATAGACCTAATGCCCACTCCCTCTTAAAATTCTCAGTAACACCTTTCGTTTGATACCCATATCGTACAAACACATTCTAGCGTCACCCTGGCCCACCCTAATGGCGATATCTCGAAAAGGCGTCCACCTATAGAACTAAGGATTACTCCCTTACTCACCCATATCGTACAAACATTCTAGAGTCACCCTTGGTCCACCTTTATGGCGATATCTCGAAAAGGCGTCCACCTATAGAACTAAGGATTACTCCCTTTTAAAATACTCATTACCACCTTTCTTTTGATACCCATATCGTACAAACACATTCTAGAGTCACCCCTGGCCCACCCTAATGGCGATATCTCGAAAAGGCGTCCACCTATAGACCTAATGCCCACTCCCTCTTAAAATGCTCAGTAACACCTTTCGTTTGATACCCATATCGTACAAACACATTCTAGCGTCACCCTGGCCCACCCTAATGGCGATATCTCGAAAAGGCGTCCACCTATAGAACTAAGGATTACTCCCTTTTAAAATACTCATTACCACCTTTCATTTGATACCCATATCGTACAAACACATTCTAGAGTCACCCCTGGCCCACCCTAATGGCGATATCTCGAAAAGGCGTCCACCTATAGACCTAATGCCCACTCCCTCTTAAAATGCTCAGTAACACCTTTCGTTTGATACCCATATCGTACAAACATTATAGAGTCACCCCTGGCCCACACTAATGGCGATATCTCGAAAAGACGTCCACCTATAGACCTAATGCCCACTCCCTCTTAAAATGCTCAGTAACAAATTTCGTTTGATACCCATATCGTACAAACACATTCTAGAGTCACCCCTGGCCCACCCTAATGACGATATCTCGAAAAGGCGTCCACTTATAGACCTAATGCCCACTCCCTCTTAAAATGATCAATAACACCTTTCGTTTGATACCCACATCGTACAAACATTCTAGAGTCACCCCTGGCCCACCCTAATGGCAATATCTCGAAAAGGCGTCCACCTATAGACCTAATGCCAACTGCCTCTTAAAATGCTCAGTAACACCTTTCATTTGATTCCCATATCGTACAAACACATTCTAGAGACACCCCTGGTCCACCTTTATGGCGATATCTCGAAACGGCGTCCACCTATGGAACTAAGGATCACTCCTTTTCAAAATACTCATTAACAGCTTTCATTTGATACCCATATCGTACAAACATATTCTAGAGTCACCCCTGGTCCACCTTTATGACGATTTCTCGAAAAGGCGTTCACCTAAAGAACTAAAGCCCATTCCCTTTTAAAATACTCATTACCGCCTTTCATTTGATACCCATATCGTACAAACACATTCTAGAGTCACCCCTGGTCCACCTTAATGGCGATATCTCGAAAAGGCGTCCACCGATAGACCTAAGGCCCACTCCCTCTTAAAATGCTCAGTAACACCTTTCATTTGATACCCATATCGTACAAACAAATTCTAGAGTCAGCCCTGGTCCACCTTTATGGCGATATCCCTAAATGGCGTCCATCCATAGAACTATGGCCTACTCTCTCTTAAAATTCTCTTTAATACCTTCCATTTGATACACATGTCATACAACCACATTCCAGGGTTACCCTAGGTTCATTTTCCTACATGGTGATTTTCCTTATTTTGTCTCCATAGCTCTCAACTGAGTATGTAATGTTCGGTTGCACCCGAACTTAGCCTTCCTTACTTGTTTTTTATTAGTTTTCTATTTTATTCCATTTTATTTTATTCTATTTTATTTTACTTTATTTTATTTTATTTTATTTTATCATATTTTATTTTATTTTTTTATTTTATTTTATCTTATTCTATTTTATTTTATTCTATTTTATTTTATTTGATTCTGCTCTATTATTTAATTTAATTTTATGTAAAATATATATTTTTTCTCTCCTTTCACTCTTATATTTCATGTGAATCTAACCAAGTAATGCACAAACAAAATCCCATGACGAAATAAATTTCAACTTAAACCTGAATACTTAACCACGTGCTTTGTATTTGTAAACACTCTCTGTCCCTTTATTGCCAAGAAAACAGCAGTATTTACACGTGAACTGACATTGATTGTGTATATAATCAGAGACTTTAATTCATTTATACATATCTAGGTGTGTTAAAGCACGGCCCTTTTACTGTATGAACTGTTTCAAATATTTTGTCATCCTCTTTTACTGTTCTATCATCATACATATGTACGTACATATGTCACAGTCTGTTTGTTTTATTGAAACCTGGAAATTGTCCGCTAAACATGAATACATATGTGAAAATGTCTCGCTCTTTCGCATAGGTACATAAATTTGACTTCATAACTGTTCAATTATATTTATTTGTAAACCGCAATGTTAGTCGCTCTAACTCTTGCATACAAAGTTGCTATTAATTTGGTGACCGTTTAGTCGTCGATGAAGAATTGGAGCGAACAACACTGCGGTAAGTACTGTTTGTTAGCTTGTTAAATGTTAAGCATATTTGTAATAGTTTCCTTTAAATATGTAGAAATAAACCCACAAAACACCCGCAAATAAATTAATACGTGGAGTTAAATTCGCAAATCGTAATTGACGACAGATTTTTATTCCGCATCGACGACACATTTTTATTTCGCAGTGTAAATACATTTACATATTTATGGAACTCGTCAAATCGTTGGGGATAAAAATAAGTAGCCGCGCATTGCCCTTTTTATGGATAAATCCCCACGCCGTAGTACTCGTTTAAATCCAGTCAGTGGTAAGCACAAAAGAACAGCCATGCCTTTAATGGAAAAAGACGTGCCAATGTCAAACACAACACTTAGTATGCCTGCAACAAAACCAGCCTCGCCTATAATTACTTCAGGTTCCTCAACAACTTCAGGAGCAAGTCAAGAAAGCGTGGTTAGCGCAATGCAACAACGTATAGCCGTACTCGAAAGTAACCTCAGAGCTGCTCAAGCAAAGTTGAGGGATCATGAAGCGCAAAATGCAGCAAACAATGGTATGGGTGCTACGTCGGCAGCTCCCCAGCCACCAACGACGCAATTGCCATCTGCGCACCCGACGGGAACGCAAGAAATAACAGCTACGACTGCTAATACACCACCTTTTCCATTACTAGCCGACATTCGTTACTCGCCGCCACTTTTCACTGCCTGTAGTACTACGTCTACCGCAAATTGCCAATATATTTCGCTTAATAATATGTATGCTAATCCGCTGCCAGCTGTTAGGACCACTCCGCTAGGGTTTAACCCTGCCAGCACTCCTGCCTATACACAAATGAGTTCTGTAGCTGCACCGTCGTCTTGCTTACCTAGAAAAATGCAAGCTTCGCCGGATTTCTGTGGGAAACCAGAAGACTGGCCAATATTCTATACTGCCTTTACAGAATCTACGACAGTCTACGGGTACAGCAATTTCGAAAATAATCAGCGGCTACAGAGAAGCTTGAAGGGCGAAGCTAGAGAATCGGTAAAGTCTCTACTTATTCACCCGAACAACGTTAGCAACATAATAGAGCAACTTAAATTTTGATTTGGCCGGCCAGAACAGCTGATCCGTAGCCAGCTAGCACGCGTAAAAGAAATTGCACCCATAGCGGAAAATGCAATGGTAAAAATTGTCCCGTTTGCCAGCAACGTGAACAATATCTGCGCTTTCCTACAATCGGCGAGAGGAGGAGATCTACATTTAGCCAACCCTACGCTACTCGACGAGCTTGTCATGAAATTGCCAATGAGCAAACGAATCGAGTGGGCTAGTTATGCGGCAACGGTACAACCATATGCGACCGTGAAACAGTTTAGCGAGTGGCTCACGAATTTCGCGAGTGTCATCTGTACAGTTCAGGATGGTGATCCAGTGCGGGACCATAAACGCCGGGTCGTACTTCACACTGCGCAAACTTGCCGTCAATCAAATTGCGCAATCTGCCAGGGTCAACATAAAACATCCGAGTGCAAACAATTTATTGAGCTGACTGTTGCAAACAGGTGGGCTCAAGTAAAGCAGAGCCGCCTTCGCTTCGGGTGTCTTAGCTCTGGACACGGTATGCGTGATTGTCAACGGCGCAAGCCATGCGCTATAGAGGGTTGTAGGAGAATGCACCATAAACTCCTACATGAGGTCGAACGTCCAACGACCAATTTGCCGAAAGCAGTAAATTCAGCCAAAAGACACGAAACTTCGATGGTTCAAGCCAAGAATCACACCGTAATGCACACGCAACCGCCAGTAGGTAGCCAACAGCCAAAGGACGCAGAAGCGGCTGTGCTCAGTTGCAGTAACGGCGCTGAAAGTAAGTTATTATTTAGAATTTTACCAGTCATTTTGTATGGAATCAACAGATCGGTCGAGACGTATGCGCTATTAGATGAAGGCTCTTCAATAACAATGATTGACAATACTCTTCTGAACGAACTTGGACTACGAGGACGTGAGCAGAGTCTGAACTTGCAATGGTTCGGTGGTCGCGCAGCACAGGAGCCAGCCCTCATTGTTGACCTGTCAATAAGTGGAGTAAGTGTTCGCAAGAAGCACAAGCTACGAAACGTATATGGGGTTTCAAATTTGAAGTTGCCATCTCAAAGTTTAAGTAAGTCCGAGTTGAATTGCCATGGGTCGCATCTAAGTGAGTTGCCAGTACAGACATATCCGCAAGTTAGACCGAAACTTCTGATCGGTCTTGACCATTGCCACCTCGGATTGCCATCCACTACCGTAAGAGTTAGAGAGAGTGGTCCTTTCGCTGCGAACACCGAACTAGGATGGGTATTGTTTGGCCCAACATCGAGCATATCCATACGTATGCCCGCCCCAATGATGTCGTCGTGTTTGCTGCTGAACAATTGTAGCGATCAGTCACTCCATGATATGGTGGCCAACTTTTTCGATACTGAATCCTTCGGAGTTAGATCCGCACCGCCAATAGAAAGTGAATCCGACAGCCGAGCACGACAGATATTGCATTCAACCACACTTCGTATTGATGGAAGGTTCCAGACTGGGCTCATTTGGAAGAGTGACCACACAGTACTACCAGATAGCTTCCCGCTAGCAATGAAGAGGTTGCTTGGTGTAGAGAAGAAAATGAGTCGCGACGCTGAATTTGGCGTTGCATATGAACGCATCATAAACTCATATATAGAGAAGAAATACGCACGTAAGCTCCTACCAACAGAAGCAGCCGTATTATCGCCCAAAACATGGTACTTACCTCACTTCGCCGTCAGAAATCCCAATAAGCCAGGCAAATTACGCTTAGTCTTCGATGCCGCGGCTCAGGTTGAAGGTGTCTCTCTTAACTCGTGCCTACTGAAGGGACCGCAGGAGTACAAAGCATTGCCCTCGATACTCTTTCATTTTCGCAAAGGTGCCTATGCAGTATGTGGTGACATAAGAGAAATGTTTCACCAAGTGCTAGTGCAACCAGACGACAGATATGCGCAGCGATTCCTGTGACGCAATGGTAACTCCACAAAACAGCCTGAAGTTTATGAAATGCGAGTGATGACATTTGGTGCCGCTTGCTCACCATGCTCTGCAAATTATGTTAAAACCATCAACGCAATGGAATATGGAAATACCGACGAAATTACATCCCGAGCTGTAGATGCTATTTTAAATCATCACTACGTAGACGACTTTGTGGACAGCTTCGCAACGGAGCAAGAAGCAATCACGATCTCAGAGAAAGTACGGGAAATCCATTTGAAAGCTGGTTTCGAGCTTAGAAATTTCTCATCGAACTCACAAAGGGTAGTTAACATGCTAGGTGGTAACGAGTGCACACGCCTAATGGGCCAAAAAGAAGGCATTTTGACTGAAAGGGTTTTAGGTCTATTTTGGAAACCATCAACCGACTGCTTTGGGTTTCAGTTAAAATTTAATAACGTCGATCCCGCGGTCATAAGCGGATCAAGATGCCCCACTAAGCGTGAGCTATTAAGTGTCGTTATGTCTATTTTCGACCCCTTAGGTTTTCTGGCTCATTTTATTGTTAGTGCCAAACTAATAATGCGAGAGGTATGGAAAAGAAATATGCGATGGGATGAGTCACTGCCAAATGACATCAACGACGCGTGGGTAAAGTGGCGAAACCAGTTGGCTGCGGTCAGTGAGTACACCATGCCCCGTTTTTATTTTCGATGTGGCACTCCACGAATGCTGCAGCTTCACATATTTGTAGATGCAAGTGAGGAGGCCTTTGCAGCTGTAGCCTACTTCAGATCGGTAAGTTCGAGCGGAGAAATAGAAGTATCTTTCATATGTGCCAAGTCCAAATGCGCCCCTATAAAGCCACTAACTGTGCCGCGACTTGAACTACAGGCGGCTGTGTTAGGAACTCGCCTACTTAACTGTGTGCGTGAAGATCATCCGATAGACAGTGAAAACTGCTATTTGTGGAGCGACTCAATGACGGTTTTAAGGTGGATCAATAGCGAGCACCATCGATATAAGCCATTCGTGCAACACAGGGTTGCAGAAATATTGGCAACAACAACAACAACAAATTGGAGGTGGATTCCTACTGATCTTAACGTTGCGGATGTAGCCACACGTACAAATAATCAGGTGCGACTCGATTCGACAACGCCCTGGTTAGCCGGCCCACCATTTCTCAAAGCATCGCATCTTTCTTGGCCTACTGGTGAATCTTTGTTTTGCGAGAATGCAGATCCTGATGAAGAGCTCCGATCTAAACATGTTTTGGTAATGATTGACACTAATCTCTTTGAATTTAAACGTTTTTCTACCTTCAGGAAACTGGTCAGAACCGCCGCCTGGGTATTGCGTTTTATTGCCATTTGCCGCCGCCAAACACAAGCAAATGAATGTCATGGTCTGTCCGCTAGAGAAACTGAAATAGCAAAACGCTTACTATGTCGACTTGTACAACGTGATACGTTCTCCACGGAAATCCAGCAAATCGAAAGTGGACAGAACATCGCGAGCCCGTCCATCTCTCGCCGTACATTGATGAAGAAAAGGTGCTCCGTGTAGAAGGTCGTATTGACGCTGCCAGTTGGCTGCCCATAAGTTCTAGACGCCCTATTATATTGCCGCCGAGACACGCATTCACAAAGCTTGTCGTAATGCACTATCACTGTATCATGCATCACCAAAATACAGAAGCTACCATATGTGAAATTCGTCGAACTTACTGGATTCCACGGCTGGGAAATTTGTTACGTAGTGTAATAGCACGATGTTTAGTCTGTCGTATAAGTAGAGCACAGCCGAAGGCCCCTTTGATGGGACCACTGCCTCCTGACAGGCTTACACCATATATCCGGCCATTTAGCTATACAGGACTGGACTATTTCGGCCCGGTAACTGTAACTGTACGACGCAGCACGGAGAAGAGGTGGGTGGCACTCTTCACATGTTTGACTGTGAGAGCGGTTCATTTGGAGTTGGCCCACGATTTGAGCACCGATTCCTGTATCATTGCAATTCGAAATTTTGTAAACCGTCGCGGTGTACCTATACGCTTGCGTTCGGATAACGGGAAAAATTTTGTGGGTGCTGACAAAGAGGCCAAGAGATTTAGCGAAGTTTTTGATTGTAATCGCGTGCAAGATGAGTTGTCTCGACGAGGAGTTGACTGGGTGTTTAATTCGCCATTTAATCCAGCAGAGGGGGGTGCTTGGGAAAGGATGGTGCAATGCGTTAAGCGTGTCCTACGGCACACTTTGAAAGAGGTAGCACCACGGGAACACACCCTCAACTGCCTTTTAATTGAAGCAGAAAATATAGTCAACTCAAGGCCTCTCACTCATTTACCTGTAGACGTGAATCAAGAACAACCACTCACACCCAATGACTTTATCATAGCCGAATCTAATAACGCACAAACGCCAGCTGTGGGCGACGTCATCGAAAGGGTATCTGGTCTACGCCAACAGTGGAGAATTGCCAGGCAGTTGAGAGATCACTTCTGGAAGCGTTGGATTAACGAATACCTCCCCACGTTGACGCGTAGGGTGAAGTGGTGCCAACGAGCAAAGAAGTTGCAGGAAGGGGACCTTGTCTTCATTTGCGACCCGAACGTGCCTAGACGCGACTGGTGTCGCGGCAAAATAGAACGCATTTACCCTGGGCACGACGGCGAAGTTCGGCGAGCGGACGTTAGAACTTCTGGTGGCGTAAAACGTAGAGCGGCGTCGAATCTGGCCGTCCTTGACATAAGTTGTGGTGAATCTGGTTGATTCACGGAGGCGGGGATGTTAAAGCACGGCCCTTTTACTGTATGAACTGTTTCAAATATTTTGTCATCCTCTTTTACTGTTCTATCATCATACATATGTACGTACATATGTCACAGTCTGTTTGTTTTATTGAAACCTGGAAATTGTCCGCTAAACATGAATACATATGTGAAAATGTCTCGCTCTTTCGCATAGGTACATAAATTTGACTTCATAACTGTTCAATTATATTTATTTGTAAACCGCAATGTTAGTCGCTCTAACTCTTGCATACAAAGTTGCTATGAATTTGGTGACCGTTTAGTCGTCGATGAAGAATTGGAGCGAACAACACTGCGGTAAGTACTGTTTGTTAGCTTGTTAAATGTTAAGCATATTTGTAATAGTTTCCTTAAATATGTAGAAATAAACCCACAAAACACCCGCAAATAAATTAATACGTGGAGTTAAATTCGCAAATCGTAATTGACGACAGATTTTTATTCCGCATCGACGACAAGGTGAGATGTTTGCCTTGAGTTGCTGTGAGATTTTGCCCATATCAGCTCTAGCAAGTACAAGTGTTCCCACCAGTGTGACCAAGTTGGCATTTTTGTAGCTAGATCTAGCATTTTAATTCTTGATTTCGCTGCAAATTTCGTATTTTGTATTTGGCATACTTTCTAGCATTTTTGAGTGTTTCTTGGCATTTATAGGAATTTTTTAAAACCATATCAATCATGAGAAATTACACAAATATGGCATCTTCATGTAAAGACTTATATTCGAGGTAAAAATTTATATGATCTGGCAGCAATAATTCATGAATGTCCTCGTATTCCAATGTTACATGAACGAGATGCGGATAGAGATTTAACATTCAAATGCAACAACAATGTGAACCATATGGATCACATTGTTGTTGCATTTGCAGGTTAAATCTCTATCCGTATCTGGTTCATGTACCGTTGGAACACGAGGTATGCATGAAGCTCAAATCAGCTGATTGCTTGTTCTTTCTTTGTTTTACTATTGCATCACCCATTTCACAGAAAGCAGCTCACGCGAACATAGAACTATACAAGGAAAAGAAACCATATGTAAAATGGACAGCTTTGTATTGTTAATAAAACATAAATAATGTTTGCCAGGTGTGGAATACAAATTTCTAATAAAAGGTTTCTGAAAAGAAAAACTCAAGTCGTAAAAGATGCGGACAGCGACGATACTGAAAGTAATTTACCAAGTGGGAGCAAAAGGTTAAAATTTCTATTAAGGACAGGGTTTGGATTTTATTCAACGTATTTATGCTTATATTTATGGAGGAAATATGCTCAGAAAGTACGTAAAGAATGGTTAAATGATCCACGAATATCGAAATGGATTATATCGTTGGAGAGCAACATATAAAAAGCAAATACTGTTAGTGTAATATAAAACCGAAGCTAAATACACTTTTAGCGCATGGAAAAACATCGAAACCGTGTAACAGCAACATCCTCATTTATCGTAAATAACCAATAAATTATTCCATTTATGCCTGTTGCCATAAACTACAAAGCAAAAGCCGCAGAGCTATCTGAAGCCATATATGTAGCAGTGCATACTTCGTTTAGATCGATTGACCATTTAGTGCATTTGCAGAAAAATATTTTCAATGATAGCAAAGTTGCCGTAGAAATGAGTTTGGCCCGGACGAAATGCTCTGCTATTATCAAAAACATTTTGGGTCCCTATTTTAAGCAGATACTTCTAGATGATATTGGAAATAGTAAATATAGTCTTATTATAGACGAGTCAACGGATATTACCATAAATGTTCAGGCATACTTATCCGATACTACAGCCAGTCCTAAAAAAAATAGTGGAGGTCTTGAAGTATTGCGCGAACAATTTCTGCCGGCACCCTTCAGTAAACAAAGATAAACCCGTTAACATTACCCCCAGAGAGTTTGAAGAAGCCATCAAATCAAAAGGCCTAGAAGGTTTAGCCATGCCAATACTAAAACACCTTGGCGACGAGGAAGTAAGCTACCTAACGTACTTTCCTAACCTTTCGCTGGAGTCCCTTGCCACGTCGTTCGTGCTAAGCTACCGACTGTCAGTGACCCAAGGATCTTAGGGGTAACATTCGATAACACACTTACCTTGAAGGCGCATTCTTCGAAATTGTATGCCAAGTTCAAAGCCGCACTTCCGGCAGTAATTGGGGAAAAGATAAAGAAATGTTGATAATCACATACAAAGCAATTGGGAAGGAGGTAAGTAGGTAGGCCAGCCAAAATGATGTACTCAGACCAGACACGGGATATCTTATGACCGCTGAACACCATCTGCATAGTGAGACAAAAAAAAACTCAACACTAAAGAGCATAACGAAATACTGAACAGACATTTTTTGCTGCTGATCTAGCTCCTCTTCCACGAGAGATAAGGAAACATCTCAGTAAGCGCTATAATGAGATCAGGCAACTGCCGACACATCCGTTTGACCTACATATATAAGCATAAGGAGACCCTAAGCCCAATCCACACAGAATCGGTAAACACCTTTATAGATCGCGCCCGGAGAACCCCATTATCAATATAATACTAGTTTACCTTTGCAGAAGAAGAAAGCAGACTAACAAGGGAGACCCGAGTCACCCTGTCCCAACATCGTTCTGGATACTGTAAACAGGTTAGAGATTTACTTGTCCAGAATCAATCCCGAATATTTTCAATTGTAATGTGGAATGTACGCCTCTTACAGTAACTTCACTATGATGCCCCCTGTTGAAACTGCTAGTTTCCTTGAACTTCCGTTAGAGGACTTTAATGAAAATTTGTGAATGGTCGCACCCATTAAATGGGGCGAAGCGCTGTTAACACAACAACAACAAACAACATGTTGTGAAGTAACTGGAAGGTTTCTCTCAAGGACCAAGAAGGATTTCCCGATTTTTAAAATGGGAAAAATCGCCCTGTAATTTTGAACAATGGGAAAAATGCAATAATTCATTACCAAAGACCGATGAACTAATGAAACTTGATACGTGAATTGGCCAACGATATGAAAACGAAATTCGGAAAAAAATTGGAGTGGCACTTTAGTTAAATTTCGCAATCGGATTCTTATAACTGGCAACTGATGCGCGTCCGTCCTTTTCAAACGTATCGAACCTTTTTTCGTCACGAACAATGAATATCGTATACAGTCTTTAATAAATGTAGACAATTTTGGTGGCGGCATATGAAAAGCGACAAAGATTGGCGACGGCGGTGGCTTTTATCGGAGGCTTACATCTCTAGTCCTCTGCTCATGGCAAAACTCGATGTGCCTTAGTTTAAATGGGGAAAAAACGTTAAGTCCCGTTTTTACTGCGCCTTCTTTCTTTTACCATTTTTACTGCCGAGAGAAATGTGAATGAGATGAGAGATGTGAATCAATGTTGGGTAGACATATTACCAAGAAGTACAATAATTGGTAAACTTTGTATAAAATGTACACACTATCCCACCCAACCGACACGAGGAGAGCATCGGCATCATGTGCGGATTTAAATTCATTTTATTTTAATTTGAACAACTTTTGAGATAACTTTATTAGATGGTTTTGGTACTTCTTTAGCACTACATGCTCGTCTCAAATTGTGTATCGTGTACCAAATAAAAAAGTAAAATATACTAGGGTAACCGGCAGACTTAGTTCTGCTCGAAAATTGGTTTGCCGACATTTTAAAAGTGAGCTGCGTTTTCCCTCTTAACTCTCTTATCCATTCTCTTCTAAGTTATCTTCCATTTTTGTTCTTATTATATTTGTTCATCCCTTCCTACCTCCGTCCCCACTGCCCCACTTACTCCTACTCCCACTAATATTGCCATTAATTCTTCCACTGCTAGTCCTTCTCTGCCACACCTAGTTCCACTCCCAACCTCTCTCCACTCTCGCTTTTTCCCCCTTTCTCCCCACCATAATCTCCTCATACATGGAATCTTTTTGCCAAACATCTATATATTTGTCATATTGTAACTTCTGCAACAAAAAATTTGTATCTTCTTGCCTTTCTCTCCTCCTCTAACTGTTTGGCCCCTATCTCTCGCCTGTATTTTCCTCTTTTCACATTATCGATTTTTCTTCCCTTTCCTTCCTCTCTCTCTACCTCCCCCTAGCTTTCTTTTTCTCCTTCCTTTCACTTGCTTCCTCTTCTAATATCCTCCCATCTCACTTTCTTCAATTATCACCATTTCCTTCACACACTTCCTTTTTTCTCTCACCTCTTTTTTTCTTCCTCTCCCCTACCCTTTGCTTCTGAAATTCCAACTCCAATCTCTCATTTTAAATTCCTGTTTGGATTGAGTTGCCCCGGGGTCCACTTTTCGGGAAAAAAATTTGCCAAATATTAAGCTTGTACGTCTTACCGGACCAAATTTCCAGCATATCGCTTTATAAATACCCCTGGCTAATCCACTTCCCGAAATAAAAAGTTACGTTGGTAAAAGAGGTACCACTAATCTAAACCATTCCCAAATCCTCTTGAACACAGACATATAATTTCATCAAAATCGGTCCCCTCGTTTAGAAGACATATGCATACATATATATTGCGATGATTTGTATGGAAAATTATAAGATTAGAAAATAACTACTCACCTTACTCGAATAAATAAACTCTATAATGCTGAACGCTTTGTTAAACCACTGCCACTTCATTTACAAGCACGCTCACACACTTTTATGTAAACACAAGTATGTATGTAGGTAGGCACATTGATTAGTGGCAGTGCCCGCACTGAATAATTGATTTACAAAATTATCCAACTTGCGATTTAGAAAAAACCACAGCATTGACGTACATACCTACACAAATACATACTGGCACGCACACGCATATATTTTTTTCTGCACTGGAATGCTCTTGCTTCAGCGAGCATTTGTTGAACTTGTCGCGGCTTGTTAGCTTTACATTTTTATACTCAGTTGAGCAGAGCTCACAGAGTATATTAAGTTTGATTGGATAGCGGTTGGTTGTACATATATAAAGGAATCGAGATAGATATAGACTTCCATATATCAAAATAATCAGGATCGAAAAAAAATTTGATTGAGCCATGTCCGTCCGTCCGTTAACACGATAACTTGAGTAAATTTTGAGGTATCTTGATGAAATTTGGTATGTAGGTTCCTGAGCACTCATCTCAGATCGCTATTTACAATGAACGATATCGGACTATAACCACGCCCACTTTTTCGATATCGAAAATTTCGAAAAACCGAAAAAGTGCGATAATTCATTACAAAAGACAGCTAAAGCGACGAAGCTTGGTAGGTGAGTTGAACTTATGACGCAGAATAGAAAATTAGTAAAATTTTGGACAATGGGCGTGGCACCGCCCACTTTTAAAAGAAGGTAATTTAAAATTTTTGCAAGCTGTAATTTAGCAGTCGTTGAAGATATCATGATGAAATTTGGCAGAAACGTTACTCCTATTACTATATGTACGCTTAATAAAAATTAGCAAAATCGGAGAAGGACCACGCCCACTTTTAAAAGAAAAAATTTTTTAAAGTAAAATTTTAACAAAAAATTTAATATCTTTACAGTATATAAGTAAATTATGTCAACATTCAACTCCAGTAATGATATGGTGCAACCAAATAGAAAAATAACAGAAAATTTCAAAATGCGCGTGGCTCCGCCCTTTTTCATTTAATTTGTCTAGGATACTTTTAACGCCATATTTCGAACAAAAATTAACCAATCCTTTTGAAATTTGGTAGGGGCATAGATTTTATGACCTTAACTGTTTTCTGTGAAAATGGGCGAAATACATTTTATTATGATTATTTTATTATAATAAACATTCTTGTACCTACACTATTTTACACACTTTTCACTTTAATTTAATTTATTTATCACTTCACGATTGAGAGCACGTCTTTAATAATTCGCGGCGTAACCAAAACTAGCAAACTGCGGAAACCAGCATCATGAATACTGCGCGGACATATTACGCTTTTTGCCTTTGTTGTTGTACTCAAAGCGCTATAAACGCTATGAATCCTATAAAAAAGTTTGTTCCTTGAACAATTTTGTTTCACGTATAGCTTGATTGAGTTTTAAGTAGCATAGTTTTAGGTTGCTTTGCCAATTGGACTCAAACCGCGATAGTGGATTATCATGTTTTTGATGTATAAACATATTTGCTCACGATATAGGGGAGTCCTGAATGTAAGCGTAAGGTGTAAGTGTACGCGTAAGAGTAAGTTTTATACTATATGGGGGATATATGTTGAATGAAAATGCAGGTGTTGTGTGTGGTATTGATATATATGTATATACCAATACGTATATTGTATTGAGTACTGCGTAATGTGTAATCGTAAGTATTGGTAACGTGTATGGAGTATTAGAGAATGTAAGAGCATTGGTCACTATACTGTAGCGTAAAATGTACTGAAGAGTTTATATGATAGGAATCACACAGCAATACACATCCATATATATTAAAGCTGCATGCATGTGCGCGAAGAAATGTGTACAGTGCTGTTTTCTTGGAAATAAAGGGGCAGAGAGTGTTTACAAAAATAAAGCACGTGGTTAGGTATTCAGGTTTAATATAAATTTAATTATGTTGTTAGATTTACATGAAATATAAAAGTGACAGGAAAGAAAAATAGATGAAATAATTAAAATTAAATAGAATGAAAATGTACTTAATTAAAATATAATAAATGTAAATAAGAAAATTAAAAAAATATATAAAGTAAAAATTAAATTAAATATAATAAAATAAACGAAAATAAAATAAAACTAAATTAAATAGAATAAAACAAAATAAATAAAATAAAATAAAATTCAATAGAATAATATAAATTAAAATATAATAAAATTTAATTATATAAAAGCAAATAAAATAAATTAAAATAAAACAAAATAAAGTAAAATGACAAAATTAAGTTAAATTAAATATAATAAAATAAAATGAAATTCAATAGAATAGTATAAAACAAAATAAAATAAATGAAAATGAAATAAAATAAAATAAAATAAAATCCAATAAAATTTAGTTAAACCAAATGAAATGGAAAAAATATAAAACTAAAGAAGATAAATAAATAAATTACGAAGAAAAGAAAATGATATTTGTTTTAATATTTCATAATTAACTAAAGAATAATTTTATAATTTAAAAAAATAGAATAAAAATAAAATAAAATAAATTAAATTAAATCGATGAGTTATCCGTTTGTTTTCGTTGTTTTCGAAAAGTTCTTGATTTATTATCAAACAATTATCTTTATGGTATAAATATTGTAACGAATTTTGGGAAATTCCGCTTATTTGCAACCTTCTACTAACGTTCGAATCACTAAACTGTTGAATAAATAACTCCACTATTCAATAATGCACAATGGCCTTTATTCAAGTACTTCACAATACTACTACTTCTAATATATTTATTTTGGGCCAATTTTTTGTTACAATTGTAATTATTTGGAGGTTTTCGGCCGATAAAATAAAGACAAAACCCAAGGTTTCTCTTTTCCTCCTACGCGTTTCGATGAAATTTTTTCATCTTCATCAGGGAGACTGTATATTTATCATAAAATATGATATAAAACAAAACAAACATTAACACATTAGTTAGAATTACACAATTTACATCACTCTGTTGTTAACATAATACTTACATTCAATTTATAACATTGAAACTTTCAACATCTAACACATAAATAAACAAAACTTTACATTTAATTCACTGCCTCCATTCATGTTTCCTGCTTCGTCCATTGGCTGATAATGCCGTCATATAAGCGCAGTTTATATTGTTGACGTCTTCTTTGAAATTCATTGCTGTATTGATTTTTTGTTGTATTCGTAGAGTTTCCAGCGTCATTCGTGTTCGTTCTTTCCCCTCAACGTCTAATATTTTCGCGTTTTCGAAGTCCGCTGTGTGTCCTTTGTTGGTCAAATGTTCGCATAGTGCTGTTGTTGTTTTTATATTTTTGGCGTCTAGTCTATGTTCGTTTATTCGTACACTTAGCGATCGCTTCGTCGTTCCAATGTATATTTGATTGCAAGTTTCTCCTGCGCTCCCTTTACATTTTATTTCGTATACCACATTATGTTGTTGTTCTTTGTCGATTTTGTCTTTTGTTTGTGTAAAGATTGTGTTCAAAGTTCGATTTGGTTTATGCGCAAATTTTATATTGTTGTTGCGTGTGATGCTATACAATGTTTTGTTGTCCGTTAATCCTGGTATGTAATTGACGCCTGCATATATTTGCTTTTCTTTTACATTCTTTTGTTCAGTTGATGCTTTGCGCGCAGTTGGTTTGACTAATTGTTGTTGTTATCCATGCGTCTATTAATGTATTAGGGTAGCCATTCTTATATAAAATATTTTTAACTTTTTTAAAATTTGTGGTCATGAACTCCTGTTCACTTAAATTGTAGATTTTCTTTATAAAGCTTATGGCCGTGTTCTTTTTTTGCAACCATGAGTGATTTGAATGGTAGTTTATTATTCTAGATGATGATACGGCTTTAGCATACCAATTAGTTTTTAGGGTTTTGTTCGATTTTATAACTTCGATATCTAGGAAGGGCAACTTGTTGTTTTTCTCTTTCTCTACTGTAAATTTTATTTTGGTATGTTGGTTATTTAGTGTTTTAAGTATTTCTTCCACGTCCTTAGTTTTAATTATAGCGAATATATCATCTACATATTTGTTTATGTATTTGATATATATGTCCTTTAATTTAAGCTCAGCAATGCTGTCGTCAATTATTTTGTCTAAGACTATATCAGCTACAGTGGGCGATAGAGGATTCCCCATAGGCATGCCATACACCTGTTGGTAGAACGTACCATCATAGGTGAAATAGTTGTTATCCCTCAAGCAGAATTCGAGACAGGCTTGAAATTGTTTCTTCGATAATGTTGTGTGCATTTCTAGGTTACCCCACCATTTCATGATCGTATTTATCGCTAGATGAATTGGTATATTAGTAAAGAGGGATACCACGTCGAAAGATACTAGGATTTCATCTTCGGCAATTGTGATATCATTTAAGTTGCGCTTCAGTTGAAAAGAGTTTTTTATATTGAGACTATCCGAGATAATATGTTTCAGTGTTTTCCCTATGTACTTTGATAATTTGAAACATGGCACACTTACTGATGATGATATAGGTCTAAGTGGGATGTTATCTTTTTGTATTTTTGGTAAGCCGTATAGTCTTGGGGCTGTGGCTGCTTTTTTAAATACAGACTAATATTCTTTTGTTTGTATATCTCGTTAATATTATTGTTTTTCCTTAATTGTCGCGTTGGATCCGTCCGCATTGTTTTGTATGTTTGTCTGTCTTGCAATAATTGTTCCATTTTGTTTTTGTAATCCACTTTGTACATCATGACCGTTTTATTACCTTTATCCGCGTTTGTAATGATAGCTATGTCTTTGTGCTTCTTTATGAACTGTCTAGTGTCATCAAAATTTTTCAGTATCATTTTTTCTGTCGGGTTATTGCGTATCTTGTTTTTAAATGTATTAATTTTTGTTGCCACATTGCATCTAAGTGCATATTTTTCTCTGTCATCTCCTATTGCTTGAATACCTTGGTCCAGGTTTGCAATCAAGTGAATAGGAGAAAATGTTTTCTTTGATATTGGTAGTGCAAACTTTTTCTCCATTGATAACAACCAACGGCTCTCTGGGGGTACAATTATATCCGTTTCGTTCACTACTTCTCGACAGATAGCGTGCTTAAATCAAACTGAATACTGATTCTCAGCTTTACCTCCTTTTATACTCTGTGATTTCTCGTTCGCATACTTCTAGGCGCTTCTATTTCTAGAATTTACTAGCAAATAAAAAAATTACCAGCTATAACATAACTACAGATGCATGTTATAGCCTCTCATATGCGCGTGTATATGTGAGTGATACTTCCACAGATAATTACCTACTTTTGGGACCATCTAAGATAAGATATATGCATGTGTTTGTGCATCTCTCTCCGCTGCGTGTACGTACATATGTGTAGACATAATAATTGATTCGTTTATGTAGATACAAGTGACTGCCTGCTTTATTGTTGTTGTAGCTTCATTTACTTAGCATCAGACTAGTGATTGAGTATGACTTAGTGTCACTAATATTCCTCACAATATGTTACCGATTTGCTATCTATATCAGAAAGTGATCGACAAATTACCGAAAAGCAATCGATATGTTAAAGAAAGGATATTAATTTGTTTTCGGAAACTTATAGATTTCTTATCGCAATGTTATCGACAACTTATCGATTTTGTTATCAAAAATGTATCGATTTGTTATCAGAAAGTTATCGACAACTTACCGAAAAGCTATAGATATGTTAAAGAAAGGATATTAATTTGTTTACGGAAACTTATAGATTTGTTATCGGCCTTATCGATTTTGTTATTAAAAATTTATCGATTTGCTATAGAAAAGTTGTATATTTCCTTTCCGATCATGACCAATTTGTTATCCGCATATTATCGATTTGTTAACGTCGACTCATCGGTTTGTTAGTAAACACAACCTTAGAAACTTCAATATAAAATCGATGACACACATAAGCCTTCGACAGCAAGTCTTGATGAAACCAATAACAATACGATCTCATAACGAAACTGTTGGATTTTAACAAATAAAACTATAAACTTTGTTACTTGTTACTTTCTACTTTACATTTAATATTCTCAGTAAGCCTTGCTTATATAAACTATATAAAAAATGTATGTCAAGATATTTTATTTTCAAATAAAATTTGTTGCTGAATATCATCGCAATAGGTTATGAACCTAGCACGCTTCCACTGAGCCGAATAAGTAACGTATAAATACCTACATACGTGTGATTCAGGATGAGCTACACAGCCGTGAAAATTGAACCATTGGGTAAAGAGAATTTTGATACGTGGATGATCCAGATTGAGGCCCTTCTAACAAAGAATGATGCCTGGAAATACGTGAATGGTACGTGTTCAAAACCAACTTCTCCCTCGGAAAAAGTTGCCGAGTGGGACTCTGAGGATGCAAAGGCTAAATCGGATTTGATATTAGCGATCGCTGCTACCGAATTGAAGCAGATAAGAAATTGTATCACTTCAAAGGATATATGGGACAAGCTTCATAGCATATATCAATCCAAAGGACCAGCTCGTAAGGCAATGTTATTGAAATCTCTTATATTACTAAAAATGAGGAATGGCCAAGATAAGCGGGACCACGTGAAAAATTTTTTTGGCTTGAAACGTAACGAATCAAAAGAACTGCAGAAGTCGCAATGCAGGTGAATGGAGAGCTCGAGCGATGGTGTCTAGATTCAGGTGCATCTTCGCATATGTGTAGCAAAAAGGAAAAATTTAGAGGACTTGAACCATCGGACATAAATGTTTTACAATTGGCTAACAACGAGTCAACGAAAATACATGGAATTGGTACTGTTAAACTCATCACTTCAGAAGGCATCGCAGAAAAATTTGATGATACGCTCTACGTTCCTGACCTGCGATCAAATCTACTCTCAGTTTCGAAAATAACAGGTCATGGTTTTAATGTAGTATTTACCGCAAAAGAGGCCATAGTCTTACAACCAGAAACAGGTAAACAAGTAATGATGGCTACTAGATTTAAAGATTTGTACTATGTTTCAGAGAAAACTGAAAAATGTAGTCTAGCACAAATAAGTTTGCAAGAATGGCATGAACGATTCGGCCACCTGAACGAGAAGGATCTAAAAGATGCTATACGAAAACGCAAAGTTGTTGGAGCTGAAACAAATTTCAACGTACAATTACCTATTTGTGAAGTCTGTGTTAAGGGAAAACAAACTCAGACACCATTCCCAAAATCGTCCACTAAAACGACTGATCTATTGGAGTTAGTTCACACTGACGTATGTGGACCAATGCGTACAAATTCCTTGGGGGGATCTCGATATTTTGTCACATTCATTGATGACAAATCAAGGTGGTGCAAAATATATTTCATCAGAAAGAAAAGCGAAGTTATGACCAAATTCGCAGAATACAAACGCATGGTCGAAAAAAGGACTGGTAAGTTTATTAAATGTATGAGATCAGACAACGGAACAGAATACGTTAACAATGAAGTACAGACATTTTTGAAGAAAGAGGGTATAAAACACCAACGGACAGTTGATTATACGCCGCAACAAAATGGCGTTGCAGAGCGCAAAAATAGGACATTGGTAGAAATGGCCAGATGCATGATGATTCAATCAGGGCTGCCCGCAGTTTTTTGGGCTGAAGTGGTTTTGACAGCAAATTATTTGCGAAATAGATGCCCATTTCGTAGTTTGGATGGTGAAATTCCATTTAAATTGTGGACTGGAAGATTGCCAAACGTAACTCACTTTAGGAAGTTTGGGTCAACGGCTTATGCCCTTGACAAAACTCATAAAAAGGGAAAGTTTGAAGCCAAATCCAAAAAATGTATTTTTATTGGATATTCAGAAGAAACTAAAGCTTATAGGATTTGGGATGCAAATGCAAGAAAAGTTTTACGAAGTAGAGATGTCACTTTTGGTAACAGTTTCGAGTTGAGCGGTTATGAAGAATTTATTGACGAAGAAAACGTCAAAAAAGATTTAGTTTTGGTATTGATATTAAAATTTTAAACAACAACACACATATAAAAAGTAGCAGCGCTGAAGAAGACAACGAAGATCCTAAAGAAGAGTTTAGCGATGAAGGAGAAGACGGGGATATAACACCCCTTCTGAACTTGAAAATACTGAACGGTATGCTACTCCCATGACTTCGATGCGGGGACCAGGCCGGCCTAAGAGAGTTCCCACCGGAAGACGAGGAAGGCCACGTAAATTGTACAACATGGTATGTCAATCGAACAGAGAAGCATCAGATGAGATTGGTGAAGATTACCCTAATACTGCTGGCTTAGCTGTTCATAGCGATCAACTGTGAACAGCTGAACCTCTGTCTAGTACAGACGCAGATGACTGGATTAAAGCAATGAAGAGTGAATACGATGCCCTAATGAAAAATCATACATGGGATGTAGTTGAGCATCCAGTTAATAAGAAAATAATTTAATGTAAATGGGTCCTACGCACAAAATATAAACCTGACGGAAGTATAGACGACACAAGGCTAGGCTTGTCGCAAAAGGGTTTATTCAAATACCGGGAATTGATTTTGACGAAACGTTTGCACCTGTTGCTAGAATTGGATCTATTCGTTTAATTGTAGCTCTTGCGGCTGAGTATAGTCTGATTTTGAATCAACTAGATTTTGTAACTGCATATTTGAACGGGAATATTGAGGAAGAAATTTTTATGAGAATACCGAAAGAATTCGACAAAATCTTAAGTAAGGATGAATCGAAAGAATATCACGGAAATAAGGTATGTTTGATTAAGAAAGCACTTTACGGTTTGAAGCAGTCTGGTAGACAGTGGTACAAGAAACTAGATGAAAAATTGAAGGAAATGAAACTCCAGCCATTGAAATCAGATACATGCGTTTTTCTGAAGAAAACAGAAAAAAGTATGATAATTGTCGCAGTTTACGTCGATGATTTGATTGTAGCGATCAAATGATGCACGAGCTGAAAACGGAGCTAGCAAAATCATTTGAGATGAAAGATATGGGTGAGTTGACATATTGTCTTGGTATTAGGTTCAAGCAAAATAATCAGAATAACACAGTAACGATGTCGCAAGAAAAGTATGTAAATGATATTTTAAAGCGGTTTAACATACAACACGCGAAGCCAGTCTCCACTCCTTTAAATCCGAGCGTAAAACTTTCGAAAGAAATGAGCCCGAATACCGAAACAGAGAAGCAAGAAGTTCAGAACATACCTTACCAGAATCTTATAGGGTCCCTAATGTACTTATCAATATCTACAAGGCCAGATATTGGACATGCAGTTAGCGTTTTAAGTCAATATAATTCCAATTACGGGAAAGAGCACTGGATAGCTGCAAAACGGGTACTAAGATACATAAAAGGACCTGCAAGTATGGGATTAGTTTTTACAAGGATTGGTAAAGAACTAGTGGGTTATACCGACGCAGATTGGGGCGCTAATATAGATGACAGGAGATCTTATACTGGGTTTGTCTTCAAGTTAGCAAATGCCGCTGTAAGCTGGGAGTCTCGAAAGCAGAGAACTGTTGCAATGTCCAGCACAGAAGCAGAGTATATGGCGCTTTCTGAATCTGTAAAAGAAGCAATACATCTTAGACATTTTTTGGTTGAAGAACATGGTCAAATTGGTATTACACCTATATTTAATGATAACCAAGGAGCAAGATTATTGAGTAAGAATCCAGTATTCCATAATCTAACAAAGCATGTTGATATAAGCCATCATTTTGTAAGAGATACAGTGGAGAGGGGAGAAATTTCTATCGAATATTTGCCTACTGATAGAATGCCAGCTGATGTGCTGACCAAAGCACTACCATTGCCAAAACACAATACTTGCATTAACGAAATTGGATTAACTATAATGTAGATTAAATATACATAAGTAACTACGTATAATATACATACATATGTATGTAAAATTCCACTTGAGGGAAAGTGTTGGATTTTAGCAAATGAAATTATAAACTTTGTTACTTGTTAGTTTCTACTTTATATTTAATATTCTCAGTAAGCTTTGCTTATATAAACTATATAAAAAAAGTATGTCAAGATATTTTATATTCAAATAAAATTTGTTGCTGAATATCATCGCAATAGAAACCTCAAGTCTTGTCGGTATCAGTTATTACCGATAAGAAGCCGACGAAAATCTTCTCGAAAATCCCGAAACTATTTGTATCTGGCAAAACTGCCTCTATTCTGATTTAACTTCAATCCCTGGGCGAGCTTCAGTTAATTTAAAAACATTAGTTTTCTAGAACTGCAATAGCAAATAGTAGCAGATCACTAAATGCATGTTGAGAGCCCATCCCAGACCATCGAGCATGTGAACACCTTTTATGTGATGCTGCCATTTTCAAAATCGTGTCTGTACTCCTTTCACTCTAAAAGAAACTGTTAGCTTCCTACTTCTAAAGAAAAAACCATCCGAATGTCTACTTCAAATTAAAGCCCTTTATGACACTAATAAATTCCTGTATTTATAACTTCAGGCGCTACAAGTTTACAGTTTACTAAATAATTATGATACATTTATGCGCACGAAATTAGCAAAAACAACTCGCTAACCGACAACCGACAAACCAAGCATACCAGCCACGATAGCCTGAACTGAAGAGACCACAATTTAGGCTTTGAAAACTCACATGAAAACTAATAACAACTCTGCCAGCATAAACCACAACAACCACGTTACCGACATCATCAGCTTGCTAAGCAGGCTAGGAAGCACACAAGCATCATTTACGCACTTGTATCAGCGATTTATTTTATTGATGCTGTAGTTGTTGTGAAGTGGAGCGCACTTTACGCAAAAAGCGTATTGTAAATGAGGTCAAAGCGTTTAACACTGCATATTTGTGTGTATGCATTTGCTGCACTCAAGCGCGTGTGTGTGTTTCTCTCCCAAGCTCATCTACATTAGGAAGCCACAAAGAGCGGTCGGTGCTTGCTGCTGGTACAATGAGAACACGCACTGCTTTATTTACAACAATAACTTTGTGGTGCTCCATTAAAACTGTACTCCCTCTCCCTTACTTCATACAAGCGGATGCTGTGCGACGCAGGATGTAAAATAAATTGGCTGCTACCGGTCGACTAAATAGTTGTGCATACAGTTTCTGTCATAAAGCCTACGCCTTTTCCGCGCTACGCAGTTATTGCCACTTCTGTTTGGCTGCTCTGTTAATAGGCGCAGGGTATTAAGTGTGGTGGCGTAGTGGGTATCCTTGGGCTTGTGTACTCTTTTGAGCTGCTTCGTTAGAGCAACGTACGCTGGTGAAGCACAGTGTGTGATTTTGGTGCGCAAGCGGGCAGAGGGTAAAAATACACATTTTTTGATAAAGGTACCAACAGTGCTTTTATCGCTAAAACATGACATGGGACCAACATTTTTTATTAGTTCTGTTTTACTTTAGTTTAGAAAAACCAGCGGTTTAGGGGTTGAAGTGGAATAAATGTACCTGCGAGAAGACCTTCCTTAATTGAACGTTAATTGCCTTTCCTGGCTGAATCAGGATGAGCGGAGCTCTTGTTGTTGTGCTTGTAATCGCGAAACACACTGTCTTGAGGTTTAAGGGAATATAACTGATATGGGCAATCCCTTACAGTATTTGAATTCGGTACGCAAAGGGATTCGCCTTTTGGTTTTAGTCCGACTTAACGCCACTTACATACAAATACATTTCGGAGAGCACCAACCCCATTACAGAACGTTACGGAAAGACTTGGGAGGGCCTACCCTTTCACCTAGTCGTAAAAGAAGGAACGCGCATATTATGGGCGATCGGCAAGCATTGGTCTAGTACAGGATCAGCTATTTGGGTTGGAAATGTAATTCCTAAATCAGTTCACCAATTCACTGCTCCAATGATTTCTTCACCGCATTCTTCGCTTCACAGAACTGAAATTGCCAAAATTGCTTAGAGATATATTGTAATGTATTTTGGGAAATTCTGATTATTTTGCAACTTCTGCTATCGTTCGAATCGCTGAACTGCCGCATAAATAACTCGAATATTTAGTATAGCAATATCTTCATTATTTACAACTCTACTGTAGTAGTAGTACTTCACAATTACAATACTCGCGTACTTCACTAAAAGCGTGTTAAAATGGAACTGATTGGTGCTTCCTCAGCTTGCGCTGCTTTTATACCCTCTGTTGCCTCGTTCGCATATTTCTCCTAAGGTCTAGACTTTTCGCGAACAGCTGCTTATTTATTTCTCCTATATGCATCTGGTATTTACCCTTTGTCTTCTAGTTATATGCTTGAGTAATAACTTCGCTCTTAACTGTTGCCTACATATATGTATGTGAAATATTCTCTTTGCTGTTAGCTTCGCTGTTTATATGTACATATGTGTGGCTGCTTGCTTTGGTGTTTACATGTACATATGTGTGGCTTATTGCTTTACTGTTGTTGTGCATTTATTTAGTAGCAGCATTGTGATGAACTGAAATGTTAATATTCGCCACAATATGCTTTGAAGTGAAAGAGATGGTAATAGCAACAACGAATATGAGTTACAAATGGAACTCTGGTGTCTAAACAAACGTTTACTAATGTGAAAAGGATTTTTGGGAGCCTCCAGAGCGGCAATATCTCATTACAAACTAATTAGTGCTTTTTAACAAAAAAAATTCATTTTTTTATTGCTTCGTTAATTTTGCTAATATTTTTCTTAATCGAAAAAATTACTCAGTTTTGTCGCATGCCAAAATAATACACTGTGCGATTTCGCCTTATCAAAGTTTTGAATGAGGGAGAGAGTGGCTGCGTATGAGTCATAGGCAGTCTTCGTAGAAGCACGGAGTGTTGAGAGCAGTGAAGAGATGACTGTACATATTATATTTGTATTGTTTATGAGGCTTGCTTACAACAAGTGAGTGAAAAATTTGCTCAAAGTTAATGAGAGATAAAATGCAATTAGAAAGCACTTGAAAGTTTTCAGAGGAAAACAGGATGCCGCTGCCAACTGCCCTTTTTTAATGGCTTATTTTTTATATATTTTTTAAGTGTTTATATCCGGAATTTTTGCTCTTTATTTGCTTTCACTTGGATTTTATTTTCTTTACTCTTCCAGTTTTTGCAAACATTTATTTCTGTTTGACTATTTTATTTAGCAACAAATCCTTCCAAACGCCTTCATGTGCTCATATGTATGCTATCTCGCTCACACTCATCGCAAAATATTTGCATCATCCTCATATTCTCTTGAGAATAATCAAATTGAAGTTTTTGTTATTGTTTAGTTTGCATAAATGTTTTTTTTTTTTTTTTGCATAAATTAATTAAAAACTATGAATGCACTTGAAAACAAGGAAATTTAATTTATTTGCTCCCAAACGCATGCAGGAAATCAGGAAATAAATTTTTAATTTCAGAAGCAGTAGATTGAAAGTTTGCAGATATTAGAAGCAATAAAAATATTTTAAATGTAATACAAAAGTTAGAAATTTAACTAAAATTTAAATTAAGCGATATATCCGTGAAAAAGTTTGTGAATAGTAATTTTAATTGAAATAAATACCAACCAATTACACGCACGTACTAACTGAAAACACGGGTACTGGTGCGTAAACGTAACATAAATTTGTTGTGCCCACAAAAGGTCATAACCTGCGATGCCAATTCCGGACACAAGATCTGGGTAGCAGTGCCGTAAGTTATAGGGATGAGTCCCTCTTTCGCTATACACTAAACTAGGTTAGGTTAAGTTGAGTGGTACCCACCCCGGTTTCTTTTGCTACTGTAAAAGATAACGGTGACATTAGCCATAGCTTTTTTCACAACCATTGTATAGCCACATTATAGTTTTGAATAGGGCCAATCTCGACTCAGGATATGTCCTTCGTAGATCCTAGTGAGCCAGAGTGACACATTTTCGCCTAGTTTTGGCAAAAGCTGAACCGTCAAGCATGAAGTTTCTCCATGGTTCTACCTCGTCATCATCCATGCAGCTACAACAAGAGAGGTTTAGCAGTATGCTGAGGCATACCGCAGGGACTCCGATTGTATGACCACTTCAAAACTCCAAGCACCATTGATAGATAAGCCTCATTGAAGTCAATAATTGTAGCAGTTCCTTTGCTATCCACTGCCGATCAAAAGGATCTCGCTACCCTGCAAGCGGTGGTGTCCGCTCAGCATTTGCTTAGCTGATCCTATGCGCAACTATAGAGGGGCAAAGCACAAGTGTCCAGGGTACCCTGTATTCCCTAGAGGCATCTATATTCGTTTCAGTTGCACCCATGCGTGCTAGGAGATCTACGTGACAGTTGCCAAGTATATTGCTATGTCCCGAGACCTAGATTATATTAATAGTAAAATAGGTCGGAGAAGCTCGACTTAAATTTTCTTCGGAGGTATTTGTATATTTGTTTCAAAATAGTTTGACGTAACCGCAAGCGAGATCAGGCATTCCCATGCCACCCTCGATCACACCATAGCTAAACTTAGGCCTTGATAGCATACCTTCATCTTTCTCAATTCGGGGAGGTCTAATGAGTTGGAGGACGTGCTTGGTCTCACATTACTCTCTAATGATGTTACAGCGTTAGAGCTCAGGAAGTTACAATCAAAATTATTCCAGTTATTTAATGAGTGCTTCATAAGTAGGTTGTGCTAACAATAAAATGAGCACTCAAGTGTGAGTCTTGACATTCCTTGTCATCGTCGATAAGAAAATAGTATGGTTACTACGAGACTAATCAAGATGCTGTCCGATGGAAGAGGAAGGGGTATCTGGTATCAGGAGGTAACATAAATCATATAAAGGGCCTGAGGACTCCTGTTGGAGGCCGCGAGGTATGAGGGGGCACGAGGTATGCAATTACTCAGACAGTCAAGCAGTACATCAGTTTGTTCAAATCCGTCAATAACTGCAAGATGATGCTTAAACAGTGGTCTGTAACTGGTATTCTTCGGACGCCTGTATGATGATCAAACAAACACGGTCGACATACGAGAGGAAGATACGACCTGTTAAGTAGGTCAAGGAAAAAAATCTTTAGATTTATAAACAATTTCCCAAGTATTGGACGCGGGATCTGTAAACTGAGAAAATGTATATCACAGTCAACAGAATAAGTGAGAGATGAAAAAACAGTACTCATCAGGTTTCATATTCGTCGCAGCTTCTTGCTGTCGGAACTTAAAGAAATCGCGAAATGCTCCGTTAAGGATATCTAATAATGGACTTAATTGTTCTAGCAATGTGTCGACTAACATAACAGCAGGCAATGACAAATAGTTCCATTAGAAAGTGCATATTAATAAATATTCGTCCGTTACTAGGGCCCGGATCTTTTTTAATGTTCAAAACAGCAACCAATAGCAAACTATTAGACGCAGACAAGCTTTTCAGTGATACATCTCCGAAAGCAATACTTTGAAGAATTGGAAGACATAAAATAGTCCTTTGATACGACGGAGTTCTAACAAGCCATCGACGACTGCCGCAATGAGTCGGATAATTCCTTTGTCAACTCTCGCTCGTCATCAGGGCTCAACGGTTAGCTGTAGCAGAAAAGTAATGCACTTACTTCGCATGGCTACAGTTTTAGATTCTCTACTAGATATGAATCCTACTGCCTATATAAATTCCTGACATACCCAATTGCATTACATATCCTCTTGTGGAGCCTGCACACGCTATACGAACGACCGTACAACCAGGTCCATCAAACCAACTCATCCGACTTCAACGTTATTGTGGACCGACCCCATTGAAGTTGCTCTTGTCGATTTTGGGGTCCTAGAGTGGCCGCAGACATTCAACTTCCACTTGCAGTTCGAAATCTGCTCTATATTCATTTTTAGATTTTAGATATCGCATGCAAAAGCGGATTCTAACCAACTCATCTTAATGTTTGAGATATTTCTACTAAATATTTTAAATTTTATTCCTCTTTTTGTTTGCCTTTTTATCTATCTGTGGCCACTCTACCATAACTTATGTTTTTTAACCACTCAAACCTCCACCACATGCCGCTCCCACGTTACCATCAAGCAGTCTTCATTACAACCGCTACTTTAAGCCATATTTAAGTGGCACTTTGAATGTGGTTATGGCGCACGTGCGGCCGCGGACTAGTCAGACCACCTTATGCTAGCTCATTGAAATTTGCGACAAACACGCCACAGCCGCCAGATTTGTGTCTCTCACAAGTGCATGATGCGACTGTTGCAGTAGTTACATAAGTAGCTGATGGTGTTTTATCGTTGTTGTGGGTATGTTGTTGTTGCTGTTTTTTTTAGTGCTGCCGCTGCACGTACTACGTAGCCTAATCAAGTGAAGTGTCGCGTTGCCTCATAAAAGTAACAAATCACTTGACATAAAGGCGAGATAAATTTTAGTTGAAGCAACTTACACAGTGTGGGTGAGATTCGTGTAGAGAGCAGAGATAAGAAACATCTGGTTGTGGTGGGAGGTGAAGCAATTCATGCTCGTAAGCATAGTAAGAATCTGACCGAAGTCCATTAAAAGATCATAAACAAAGATTAGTGCAACCTCTTGATATACACACTTATAGAGGTGCAGGCTGGTCAGTAAATACGTCATCTAAACTTAATATGCCCATAGTTGTCCTCCCCTCAGAATCCCTAAAGAAAACTTCGCCTACAAGTTTCAAATGCTTCCTCTTCTTAGCCCTCCTAAAGCACCCTAACTGAGCATAATTTCCATACATTTTTAAGATAGGGCGTTCTGTAATCCAATTCTGAGATGCGGCATTATTTTTCGAACTGGCAGCCGACATAGGGTGCTCTTCCAAAGGCTCAAAGGGTTGTGTAGCGTAACTCTTTCAAATAGTTAACATAAGTTACAACTTATAGCTCCTCCAGCCAAAATTTTAGCCTCACCTACCTGTGGCAAATCCTGTTTTTATGAGACGCTCTGGGGACCCCAAGTTCCTCACGGAATCAGCGGGTCGGATAACCTAAAAGGCCCAACGTGGCCTTATAAAGTCGTTCCCGAGATGGTAGGGGAAGTACCTTAATGGTGTTGTTTTCCGGAAAGTGTTGTATCTGCATCCGGCAAAGGGCCATCAACATCGATAAAACTCCCTAAAACCAGCGGGGGGTTTCCATATCGCCACAAGAAGAAGAAGATAATTGGTTGCTATTGAGTTCAGCAGATTTTGGATATACGGCACCATAACGTACAGTCAAATTTAACGAGGCTAAAAATAGATAGAAACGGTTGCAGTACTGTTTTTTTTTTTTTTTTTGTCTATGATTTCACCGCACAGCAAAATACAAGCTACGTTAAAAGCGAGCGCAACAAGAGGAGCGTGTGAGCGCTATCGTGAGTTGAAAAGGGAAGCGAGACGCCTTTTCAGGAAGAAAAATGCAGAAGCAGAAAGGCGTGAGTGCGAGGAGCTCGAGCTGCTAGCCACCAGGAATAACGCCCGAAAGTTTTACTTAAAAATTCGGCGACAGACGGAAGGTTTTAAGACCGGGGCAAACTCCTGTAGGAACGAAAACCGCGACCTTGTAACTGATGTCCAGAGAGTGCTTAGATTATGGAGGGAATACTTCTCTGCTCTCCTAAATGGAGGCAGCAATTCACCGCACAGAGATGAAGAACCCGATCACGCAATCGATGATGATGGAATATATATCCCCCCGCCCGATTATGACGAAGTTAGAATAGTAATAACCAGATTGAAAAACAACAGCCTTGGCAACCACGCTACCGTTCGCAGCCATAATTTCGAAAGACTTCGTTTATTTGGGAACCAGCATCAACACTAGCAACAACATCAGCAGTGAAATCCAGCGAAGAATCAATCTTGCCAATAAATGCTACTTTGGACTAGGTAGGCAATTGAAAAGTAAAGTTCTCTCTCGGCGAACGAAAATCATACTCTAAAAGTCACTTATCGTACCCGTCCTGCTATATGGGGCAGAAGGAACATGACAACAGCAGATTAAGCGGCTTTGAGAGTGTTCGAGAGAAAAGTTCTTCGAAAGATTTATGGACCTCTACGCGTTGGCGATGGCGAGTACCGAAGAAGATTTAATAATGAGCTGTACGAGCTATACGCAGACATCCATAGAGTCCAGCGAATTAAAACGCAGCGGCTGCGCTGGCTAGGCTATGCTATGCGAATGAAAAATGATGCTCCGGCCAAGAAAGTGTTTCTACCGGAACCCGCCTATGGAAGCAGCGGTAGAGGGCGGCCCCCACTCCGTTGGAAGGACCAGGTGGAAAACGATTTAAACTCCCTTGGTGTGACCAATTGGCGCCGGTTGGCGGAGCGAAGGAGAGACTGGCGCGCCTTGTTGGACGGCCATAACCGTTTAGACGGTTAAGCGCCAATTAAGTAAGAAGTAAGAAACACAAGCTTCAAGGCATATTCAAATTAGTTTCGGCACTCAACAATTGGGGTTCATATGGCACAGTTGAGACTCAAACATAATAACTCATTTTGTCGCTGCAATCTTCCATTGGCGAAAAAAATAACGATACAGCGCCTAACTCGTGGCTCCTCAGCGCTCTGTCGAAGTATAATGATATAGATGTTTCTTGAAACTCAGGAATATTAGGCAGAGGAAGTTTCTCGAACCAAATTTTTCAGCTTTCATCAGCCTTCTTTACGTTTCTTTTAATTAGAACCAAGTAGGGCACTAAAGGTATCGTCATCGTAGATCCGCTATCTAATTGTACGACGTAATCCAATGTGGCACAATCAGCTTGTTATATAAGGCGTTTGAACCACCCTTCTGCTTTTTCTAATTACTCTATGCTTACTGCAAACGGTTTTTTTTTACCGGGATCTGGGATCTAATAGTCATATCTCTCAAGCTTTGCAAGCATTTCCATGCTTTTTAAGAGTAAAATCAAGCTTTTTCAAACTTCGAGCACAAGTATGGGGAATATAGCTTCCTTTGATTTTCATCTTCTGCATTGGACCTAAATCTTGAACTAAATTTGCTATATTTGGTTTTGCTGTAAGATGAAGCTACTGCATTAATGTGGTTTCGAAAAATAACGCTTTACTTTAGGCATAAAGACATAGTAGCGACATCTGCCAATTTTAAAGCACTTGGAGCTGTTTGAGTAAAAAAAAGAATTTGCCGTTTTCTGAACTGAGTATCGTTCACGTGTGATGTATGATGTATGTATTGGTCACACATATTTGAAATTGAAGTCAAAGCACTTATGAATGCATATTGTAGAAAAATCATCAAAGCGATTCAAGCGCCATCTATTGAACGTGCTTTTTACAACTGTATTTTCAGTTGCTTTGCGCTCCTCAAACACTTTGGGCTGCTTTTTAATGCATAAGGTTTTGTAATACTATGGCATTAAGTTGTTATGTCAACTTCGAACGATATATCTTCCACTGTATATATATGCTTTGAGCGACATCTAACGAGCTTTTTAAGATTTTTGAGTGTACGACAAGTATTTTTGCACTCAGTAACTTCGACATTTGAATACGGCACTATCCTACAGATACACTTACTAAATCTCCTTATTAAGTTTTAAATCAATCATTTGAAATACCCACTCCTTAAGATAGACTACAAAAACATCGCGGAAGGTGCAGCAGTGACTAAAAAAGTAGCCCGGCATGCTTCTAAATATATATCATAGTCCACATTTTAGCTGATTTATTATTCTGTCACTTAATAGCAAGTGTCTACTAATAAAACGATAAATGTCAATTTAATAATAATTAATGTAATAATAATAACAATAATATAAATATAAAAATCACTGCGCTGCAAAAGAAATCGCAAAAAGCTTCGCACAAAAAAAATTGTTGGCGCTGCCATAAACTGAGCAGTAAAACGCTCAATATGGTTGACATTTTTAATTAAAATACCAAATTAGCTCAGAACATATTTGTAAACGAAGCGCTGCGGTGGAAGCACAAAAAATTTAGCCGCATATAAAAAAAAAAAAAAATACCAAAAAAAAAAAAAAAAGAAAATGTGTAGGAAGGTAAAAATAATGAAAAACCACAAAAGTGAGGTAAAAAAAAAATTTACAAAACAGACTGAAAAAAAAATTAAATGCCACAGCAATAGGTAGTGAGCGCTATCCAAGTGTTGGAAAAATTTGTAGGGGGAAAAAGGGTACAAAAAAAAATAAACAACGACCTGCTAACAGCTCATCAAATTTTATAAATAAGCGCCAACACTGTAATCTGCTGTCGTACGGTAATCTTGTTATTATTTTTATTGCGACCGCTGCCTGCACCCCCAGTATGGCAGCAACCAATGAGGTTCAAAACACAGCTTTGTGCGCTGATCTTTTGACCGGCTGACTGGCTCACGTGCTGGCCAACCGCTTGGGTTAACTACAAAGTGTTAGCGTTAATGAGATGGCGTGGGCGAGTAACCGGGTGCTACTGATGACCGTATTGTTTTCTGCTTTACTCGTTTTTGTAGGTCTTAGTTCGAATGGCCTTATTGTTCTGAAAAAATGGGCGTAAGCAGCGCATAAATCAAATGAATGATGGAAGGTGCTGAGTTAATTACAGCTATGGCAACATTGTTGCTAAAGATTTCCTGTCAGTGTTGCATATTTTTACTGCCTTCTTACGAAGACTGCAGGTCTCTTATTTCCACATTTGTTTTGTTTACCACTTATAAAGGTTGCGGGTATGATTTTAAGTGAAACAGTCTTTCTTTCTAAGTACATATTTACAAAAACAAAATGTTTATTTTTTGTTCTACGCGTTTTGGTGCTAAGTTACACCTTCTTCAGGAAGCTTAATTTCACACAATAAAATTTTCGTATATGAGTCATACTAGACTCGGTGCATACGCCTATAGTGTTACCAGATCACAAGGTTTTCTATATAAAATCGAGTGATAAGCAGTAGTACTATTATTAATATTAGACCTGTACTGCGACCTTTATTAAGGTCAAGGGTCTCCAAAATTAAAAATTATTTCCCTTTCGCATACGCAATGAGAGCTCAATTGTGCTATGAAATGTCGAATCCTGATTTATATCTTTTATGCTTGACCTTTCAGCCTTACACCGTATGTGGAGGCATCTAATGTATTTAAGTAGATATTCAGGCTTTTATCTCCGTGTCACAAAGGGATTAAGAATCACGGCACCTATATGGAAGAGTATCTGCCTTGCTATAGCGACGAATTCACAGAGAATGCAAAAAGGCATTTCATCCTCCAGCTCACAAAAATGTCAGATTTGTGCATCGGATAGATTTAACTTACAAAGGTGATCGTGAACTACGTTTACCGTTTAGTACCCAGATATAGTTGGTAGCTCCTCTTTGCTGAGACTGATGAATTTGGCTGATATTCTCGGCTGAAGCCATTATCAGCCTGTCTCTTCCTGGGCATTCAACCAACGTTGTCTGAAGGAGCACACATTGTCTTTTAACCTAATAAGTTTTATCTTTCATGGGAAAGGGAAATCACAGCGCGAACCCCAATATTGTGAAAGATTAAACTTTTATGTATCTAAAAAATAATTTGTTGCAAACCATTAAAAGCAGTAATTGAAAAAAGGGGATTGGAAACGCGTATCTTCCTACCTATCATGCGCAACTACATAATATTCTGAAACCTGGGATGACGGAGCAAAGGGTTGAATTATTGTCCGGGACCAGATTTTCTTTCTTTTTATTGGAGTGTGGTTTCACGTGGCGGGGTTCAATCCGCTCAAGGGTATCCCCCTACTATATAACCCCGAATATACTTACTCCCGTCATCCGGTAATTTTTTGACTACTTGAATTTTAGAAGGGGTGGTGCCAGCCCCAGCCAATAGAAATTTCATTTTATCGAAAGTCTGGGTCTGTTTGCCTCAAACCATTGATAACTGAGTAAATGTACCCCATATATTAATCTTTATAGAATTTTGGAAAGGGACAATGCCACGTCTACCTATGTGGGTATCTGGGTGGGACACAAAAATTTCAAGTTCGCTATATTTTCGAAATTATTTTAAGGGGTATGCAATATGTGCAGATTCTATAAGAAGATTCTTTATATGATGTTATTCAGTTGGGAGTAGTACCTAGTAGTAGCGGGAGTGAAACAAATATTTAAATACGCGTAATTTTTTAAAGAGGCTATCCAATACTTGGTATATACATAAATTTTAAATATGAGGTAATTTAAGTGGGAGGGAGAGTCAGCGTGAGAATGAGAGTATGATTGGGAGTAGGAATGATAGTTGCAGTGGGAATGAGGTTGGGAGTGAGACGAAGAATTAGAATGAGAAGGGAACGGGGATAAAGGCAATAAGACATGAATGAGAAGGAGAAAGGGAAGAAAAAGTAATAGGTAGTATATTCGATGATACAGAGTGATGGAGGGAAGGGAGGTCCACATTTCAAATATAGGGCAGGACAACGTCTGCCGGGTACGCTAGTTCCAAAAATATAAAAAAAAAAATAATCGACCGATTTCGTTAATTTAAATTAGTGCTGGGAGTTGATAACTAAAAATTTAGACAAGCTATCGTGTTCACAGACGGGCGAACGGACAGACATGCGTGATGTAATGTATTTCTTCTTTCACCTTGATCTATAGTTCTCTCGATTGGCTTAAGCCATAAAAAGCTACCGCTGTGCGAACTATATACTCTGTGAGCTTTTTTCAACTGAGTATAAAAATAATATGTAAGGTTTTTCACCAATATTTTTACAGCTTACAGAACCGCTGCTCCAAAAAGCGACGTCGTCGTAACCCCAGCGGCTTAGGAGCCTAAGAATATACGCGCGGCAGATATGCCTGTCGTAACAAGCGACTAAAATACCCAAATTATTCATGAGATTGTGTAGCGCAACCCTTTCAGAAAGTTGCCAGCGCAATCTATAGTTTCTCCAACCCAATTGTCAACCTCACCTACCCGTGGCGAGTCCTGCTTCTTTAGCAGCCGAGCCTCGATTCCAACTTTCTCATGGAACTAGGGAGTAGGAACAGGGATGGCCTAGAAGCTTCAATGTGATCATATTACATCGTTCTCGAGATGGTCGAGCTTGTACTTTAATGGTGCTTGTTACCGTAACGTACCAAATCTATATCCCGTAAAGGGCCATCAACATTGATAATACTTCCCAAAACTTGTTCGCTACACCAACAACAAGAACAACGTAACCCTCTTACCAAATGAAAAAATTTATCACATTTTTGTTTGGCTTGCTTAGCACTTAATTTAATTCTTAATTTTGTTATTGCATTGTTAAATGTGACTCAACCCCTTAAGTTATTTTAAGAACTATTTTAGTACATACATATTTCTTCTACCACTTTCCTTGCCATATAAGAACTATGTATTTAAATAAATTCAAGTGTACTCTAACCTTTCAAAGGGTGCTGGCCAAGCGTGAATTATGCTGGGGTAGCCTGAAATTTAGTTCACCTCAATTTAATTGCTTCGCTGCCTCATTTTAATTTAACTGTTATTAAGTTTACTTGTTGCTAAGAAAATACGCGTACTTAAAAATCACAGTGGGCATTTAAATGGCTAGGAAATGAGCTGCGAATATTATTACTTTAATTCGTTAAATAGCTTGCAGCCAGCTTAGCTCGGCTTTGGAAAGACCTTTACTTAAATGTTAAGGTAAGGCGAACGTTAATTCGGCTATTGATTCAAGGTGGAAGGTCTTCATCTTTCTCTGCTGCCAGATTCGGGTGATGATATGATCTGCTTGTTTTTTTTATTTATTTATTTTTTTCAGTTCGCATTACATGGCCTAGTCGGCGAAATTTTCTCTGAAATACTTCAAGTTTCATCTCATTTTTTCTCTTTTTGCGGTTCTTTTTCCTTATCAAAGAGGGTAGTTTTTGGAAAATATTTCAACAATCCACCACTTTAGTTTTGATGCGCTACACTTTGCTGTGTAGCACATTCACTAAAGCAGTAAAAAAAAAAAAATGTTTTAATACCACAAAAAAGTATCATGAATTTTTATTACGCAGCAATATCATTAATTTAATTATTAATAATTAAGTATTACGATAAAGCCAATAATAAAATGAATATGCAAATATGTTGACCGGAACAAGTGACAGGAAAAGTCGAAAAATTAATAGAGAATAGAAAATGAGAAAAGTTTGAAACAAAATAGAGCCGAAAGTGCGCGCGTATGCTTTGTTGGCCTAAAGCCAATGCACGTAGTGTGCCCCCCCCATCTTTTTCAAGCGTTTTTTCATTAGCTGTCTGGGCTTCGTTGGCCTTTCTCTGCTTGTCTAGTTAACCGACCAACATTGTCTTTCTTAACTACTTGTACTTTGTATTCAATTTACATAATTTGTTTAATTAAAATAACAAATAGTGCTAAAAGTAACAAATGCTTTTAACTAACACACAAAAAAGACAAAGGAAGCAATACTGGCGATAAAGATAGTAGCAAGTGAGGTAGTAAAGAAGAACGTGGCATAATATATTTATTTATTTATTTATTTGAATTAGTCTACGAACATGAAAAATTTTCTTACAGACTATGAGTAAATTGAAATTTAGCAAATTAATTGATTATATTAAATTTAAAGTATACAGAAAACATGATTTCGAGACCGAAAAATCAATATCGACTATTATTAGAGATTATATTGAATACATTAACAGCCCTTGACAAAGCGAGGTTCCGAAGATAGTTTGTATTAAAGTTTTCGCAATAAAAAATATTTGAATATCGCCGTGTCCTTTGCGGGACATTAAGACAAATGTAAACTCCAGAAGGTAAATACAGTCAACAATTCCTGGCATAATGCCAAAAACAAAAGTTAACGAGAGGACAGACCTTCTTTTTTCTAAAGATTTAAGATTTATTAAATCTTAAGAACTGGTTCCGAGAAGCGAAGGCAAAGCAAAGTGTATTTAGGAAACACTTTTTGCACACGTTCTATCCTGTCTATCCTAAATTGATGAAATGGACGCCAGATAAAGGCTGTATACTCCAGATGGGGACGCACAAAAGTGGTGTAAAGCAACTTTGATGTATAGGGATTTGAGAACTCAGAACTATTTCTTCTAAGAAAACCTAGCATAGGATATGACTTCGATACTATAAAATCAATGTGGCTGTTGAAAGAGAGCTTGGCATCAAAAATAATACCAAGATCCTTGATTTCACTGCATATCTGCAGATTATGAGCTGAAATACTGTAAGATGATGCAAAAAGATTATTAGATTTTGAAAAAGAAACATGAAAACATTTGCTGATATTAAGCGAAAGGTGCGACTTCAGGCACCACATGTATAAATTATTAAGGTCTAATTGAACTTTAGCCACGTCAGTTAGATTGGTAACTCTCGAAAATATGTTCAAGTAATCGGCATATAGCAAAAAGTAACTGAACTTAAAGCATGAGGAAATATCATTTATAAACAACACAAAGAGCAATGGACCCAAGAATGCTACCCTGTGGGACACCCGATGTCGCAACATACGAATAAGAGGAGGCATTATCAACCATAACCACGCATGGTCTATGACGTAAGTACGACTTAAACCAATTCAAAAATCCAGAATGAAAGCCAAGACACTCTAGCTTTGCAATCAGAATCCTATGAGACACTTTGTCAAAGGCTTTCGAAAAGTCCGTGTAGACACAATCTACCTGACATCTGCTAGGAAAAGCCGATAGACAATACTCACTAAACATTGCCAAATTTGAAACAGTAGAGCGCCCTGGAATAAAACCATGCTGATTTGGAACAATTAAACTTTTGACTGAAAAATACATTTTGTCCTTAATAATACATTCAAGTAGCTTTGAAACAGTAGATAGTTTGGAAATTGGTCTATAATTGCTTACATTGCTTTTGCTACCACTTTTAAAAACCGGAGTTATGGATGCCAATTTCCGAGCATCTATAAAGACACCCGTGGATAGCGATCTGTTGAAGATAGTTAGTAAAGGGAATATCAAAGCTGGGCAATTCCTTAATAACACTGCAGATATTCCATCTACGTCAGTACGTGAGGAAGGCTTCAATTTCGAAATACCATTAGCACCATCTTCATATGTGAGAAGAAGCGGCCCTTAACCTGACGATAAATTTGCATCAGAAGAAAAATTGAGATCAAGGTCTGACTCAGAATAATTGTTATCAAAATTAGACTTGAAGAAGTCGGCAAACAAATTTGCCACATCTACAGGAGTATGAGCTGATTTGTCATTAAGAAAACGGTTGATGGTATTATAGAACAGGACTTTTTCGACTTCAAAAAGTTCCAAAATGTCTTGGGATTAGAGTTGATGCTATGTTCGATATTAAGAACGCAATTAAATGCAAAAACTTATCCAAACAGTTAAACTCTTTCAGCAAACGCTTGTAGGTATTATAATGGCATATACGAGTAAGGGTCTTTTTCACTACCTTCTGCTAGCCACTTATCTAAACTTCAACGAAATTTTAGTATACTCTAGCTGGCTAAAGCATCGACTGTCTGTTAAGTGTAAGGAAAAAGTCTAAACAAAAGTCAGCTGTTTTGTGTACTACGGCCCCGATTTGTTCTACCAAACAGAGCTGCTAGCACTTTTGTTTTGGGTTTGCCCTGAAGAATAGGCCCAGATACAAATTCACACTTTGAGTATAAAAAAAAATTTTGATAGCAATCTCATATGCCCTTACATATATTCGATTCATATGAAAGTGACTGAATTTCATAGGAAATTGCAAAGAAAAAGCACTTCCATATGAAGCCACGGCCCTTCGGTATAATATTCAAAATTACACTAACAAATTGACACCAAAAAATTTTTATAAAATTTTAATTGAAAATTTATTCATTAAGGGGATCATCAAAATCCTTTAAGCATTTAAAATATTTTTTTTTTTAATTTAAAAAGTTTCAGTGTACATATAGTTTTGTATATGTATTGTGATTTGCACTTCAATATGCAAAGTTTTAAACAGCCCTGTACAAAATATTCACAATTTTCGATTTAACTGCGTCACTCTGTTTTGGTGAGAACGAAAATATCAAATGAAGCTATCTGAAGGATTGCTATCCTCCAGTTATATACTAACTTAACTGGCGATGGTGGAAATGGCTTCTAGTCATTTATCTCGAAATTTTAGTTTTTTTCCATGCTAGCCGAATCTTCGACTGTCAGTTAACTGCAAGGTGAAATTGTAAACAAAAGTCAGCTGTTTTGTTGATTTTCGTGTACAAAATATTCACAACTTTCGATTTAGCTGGGTCACCCAATTTTGATGAAAACGAAAATATCAAATGAGGCTATCTGAAGGATTGTTATATTCTAACTTATTCTGGTGGAAATGGCTCTCAGTCATTTATCTCGAAATTCTAGTTTTCTCCATGCTGGCCGAATCTTCGACTGGCAGTTCAGAGCAAGGTAAAAGTGTAAACCAAAGTCAAAATATTCACAATTACCGATTTAACTGGCGCGTTGGTCACCATGTGTTGGTGTAATCGAAAATGTCAAATGAAGCTACTTGAAGGAATATACAAATAAATAAGGCCGAGCTTTTCTTCCAATTTGCGTTGTGCTTCTTTTAATTTTTCCTACGAATTGGCGGGACGGAACCTACATGTTTTATGCCGACTACGAACGGAATCTGCAAGGCATATGAGTTTTCACTAAACAGCTTTTCATGGCAAAAATACACTCGGAGTATTAGTCAAATCACCGCCAAGGGGCGACCCCGCATTCGATGTTGCTTTGCCCGGTGGTTGAACCCAGGCTTCTAGTTGTGTTAGGCACAGCACGTTACCATCACACCACAGCGGTCCAGGTCTTAACCAAATTAACATTTTTGTCAACCAATGTTGCTTCTTATTAATGCCTACCAAGCCGTTGGGCACATATGATATTTCAACCCCCCCGCATACATATACCAGCGAAATTCCTCAAATTGTACGAACCACAAAAGAAGAAAATTTAATAGACAAAAACAGCAACAAACTTAGTCAATATTAACTAAGCTAATTTGGCTCAGATAAAGGCTACTAAAAGCTTTGGCTGTCAATGGAATTGCATTAAGTAGCAACTATTGTACAATAAAAAATTGACCTGTGTACCTGCTGTGTAAATGTGCGGTTGATTCAATTAGCGACATTACGTAGTTAATTAAATGGCTAATTGAGTAAAAGTACGAAGTGGTTAAGTAAGAGGAAACAAATTTTTTTTTTTTTAATTTAACACTATGATCATACAAAAGCAACTCATTCAAAATCGCAAATGGCTGGCATAGCTCGTAAACCTTTCAAACTTATATGCAAAGTGTTTGTTTTTCGCTTCGGTTCCTATGGTTATGAGAAATTGACGAGTTTTGAATGAGATAGTAGTTAAGGTTGGGTTGAGTGCTAGCCACCCGGCAGGGAAAGCTTACTTAGATGTTAACTACAGCTACTTATAGCATAACAACGATGTAGCTCCGATAAGACCGATCTCAACCCTACCAAGGTCCCAGTGAGCCGAAACCGAAGTACTTTCGCCTAGTTCTGGCAAAAGCTAGAGAGTGGAGTATTAAGTTACTCGATGAATTGAGCCTAGGATCTCCAGTATGGAAGCTCAACACGCTGCTTTAATACAACGACAGCCGCCCACTCATTGTAATAACTATATTCTTGCGGGAAAGAGGTAAGTGCTAGGAAGAGCGACAGAACGGGAAGGAGAGTGAGAAAAAAGTAAAAGCAAAGAAAAAATTAAATAGAAAGTGGAATGCATCGAGCGCTGAATAAGAACAATGCAGAGAGACATGGAGTGGGCAAGACAGAAAAGTAGAAACATGAATGGAGATGGAAAGGGAGAGGGAGAAACAGAGGATCATGTAATTTTAAGTGAAAGGACCTGGAGGAGTAAAAATAAGGTAGAGTGAGCATAATATGTTTGGTATTGGAAATATTTCGTTGTGAGTCAAACAACGATACAAATGAAGTTTCTAATACTCCGTAGATTTAGTTTCGATATCTGAAACCGACTACGTACGTAGATTTTGACCAAAATTCGGGACTCAATTTTATTAGTGCAAGAGTCTTACCAAATAAGGGACAATTTGTATTGGCTTCATAACTTGAGTAGCATTTTGGGATGCGGCGGCAGTATATATGCTAAAAAAAAAAGCGAAGAGGAAAAAGGGCTGCATATGCAAGAAAGCAAACTAAAGAAGATCGTAATAAAGCGTGGTTTCTGGTGGGGGGGGGCGATTTGGGGGGTGCAAGCCTTTGGTTTTTTGGGCATCAACAGCATGACTCAAAACAAACATTACTCAAAAACCATCTCGAAATAAATCCGAACTAGGCCTATTATTATTGTAAAACATTTCCGTAATGTTACGTAAAATTTTCGATAGAATTCGGAGATAGTACCAACATGCTTCAGAAGTCATCCTAAAACAATACCAAAATGATAAAACAAAATATACCTTAAAACAAAAACAAATTCACTACATACAATGACCCAGAAATTTTCTCAATATAGTTCCCAATTATCCTAAAATGGTGCCAAAACTATTTAGACATAATACCAAAATATAATTCCGAAAACACTGGCGCAATTATTACCAAGTGATCCCCGAATATCCTTTGAAGAGTTCCATAACGGGGTCAAAACAGTCACGCAGAGCACAATAAGGTTTCTCAAATGGTCCGTGCATGATGCCAAACCACAATGGTGTCTCATTGGAAGGAGAGTGACAATGCCCCAATATTTCAAAATTACTTAGACCTCCAACGATTTGACTCATATATCTACTAAAATATTTGTAAACTACACCAAAAATATTAAGAGTTATTATGACTTATAAAGCCATATGAGGTTTTGATGGAGCGAGGTGAAGACACCCACTTTCGAATTGGCTCAAAAAACTCCGCTTGTGAGTGTTATTTATTTTTTTGTTAAATCAAGTGCGAGTCCAAATAAGCAGCCGAGTAAAAATCTAAAATTCTAAATAGTCTATCTGACGAAGGGCAGACATGTTCTTAAGAAACTCAACTTAATGATGAACAGATGCCCATCCAAGCAGCTTTCGTTCGTGCAGCGACAAGTGCACGTGAGTGCCGGTGCGAGTGTATATGTGTGAGATGTGCGCGCGGCAGACAGGCGGAAGTGCAGTACGGACAGTGACTCCTATAAAGTTGCATCTAATTATTTGTTTAGCACAGATTTTATGCTTCTATTCATTATTTGATTGCATAGCCAATGAACATGAACGAATATATACAAGCAATAATTATTGAAAGGAATTTATGCACTTTTTTGATAAAAATTATGTGTGTTTAGTTTGGTAGTAGCTTCTGTAAATAAACTTGTTATTGTAAGTGTATAAAAGTACACAGCAGCACATTTCCGCACACTTTGATATCTTCACACAAAATCATACATTACACTAATTCAGATGAGCATGTTTTTGGAATTTTTTTCCAACTTTTTTCATATTCTTAATGTTCTGCATTTCAAAAATCGTCTACCACACACATGTTGCTCATTTCCATAACTCACTTGCACCATCAGCAACCCACACTAACTCCTCCTACTCCGCACCTAATAGTCGTATATTGGTATAATATTTCCATCTCTTACATAGCATTTTTATACTCAGTTGAGCAGAGCTCACAGAGTATATTTACTTTGATTGGATAACGGTTGGTTGTACAGGTATAAAGCAATCGAGATAGATATAGACTTCCATATATCAAAATCATCAGTATCGAAAAAAAATACGATTGAGCCATGTCCGTCCGTCCGTCCGTCCGTCCGTTAACACGATAACTTGAGTAAATTTTGAGGTATCTTGATGAAATTTGGTAGGTAGGTTCCTGGGCACTCATCTCAGATCGCTATTTAAAATGAACGATATCGGACAATAACCACGCCCATTTTTCAATATCGAAAATTTCGAAAAATCGAAAAAGTGTGATAATTCATTACCAAATACGGATTAAGCGATGAAACTTGGTAGGTGAGTTGAACTTATGACGCAGAACTGAAAACTAAGAAAATTTTGGACAATGGGCGTGGCACCGCCCACTTTTAAAAGAAGGTAATTTTGAAGTTTTGCAAGCTGTAATTTGGCAGTCGTTGAAGATATCATGATGAAATTTGGCAGGAACGTTACTGGAATTACTATATGTCTGCTTAATAAAAATTAGCAAAATCGGAGAACGACCACGCCCACTTTTGAAAAAAAAATTTTTTTAATTCAAATTTTAAAATAAAAGTTTATATCTTTACAGTATATAAGTAAATTATGTCAACATTCAACTCCAGTAATGATATGGTGCAACAAAATACAAAAATAAAAGAAAATTTCAAAATGGGCGTGGCTCCGCCCTTTTTCATTTAATTTGTCTAGGATACTTTTAATGCCATAAGTCGAACAAAAATTTACCAATCCTTGTAAAATTTGGTTAGAGCATAGCTTCTATGGCGATAACTCTTTTCTGCGAAAATGGGCGAAATCGGTTGAAGCCACGCCCAGTTTTTATACACAGTCGACCGTCTGTTCTCCCGCTCGGCCGTTAACACGATAACTTGAGCAAAAATCGATATATCTTTAATAAACTCAGTTCACGTACTTATCTGAACTCACTTTGTATAGGTGTAAAAAATGGCCGGAATCCGACTAAGACCACGCCCACTTTTTCGATATCGAAAATTACGAAAAATGAAAAAAATTTCATAATTATATACCAAATACGAAAAAAGGGATGAAACATGGTAATTGTATTGGTCTATTGACGCAAATATAACTTTAGAAAAAACTTGGTAAAATGGGTGTGACACCTACCATATTAAGTAGAAGAAAATGAAAAAGTTTTGCAGGGCGAAATCAAAAGCCCTTGGAATCTTGGAAGGAATACTCTTCGTGGAATTACATATATAAAGAAATTAGCGGTACCCGACAGATGATGTTCTGGATCACCCTGGTCCCCATTTTAGTCGATATCTCGAAAACGCCTTCACATATACAACTATGGGTCACTCCCTTTTAAAACCCTCATTAATACCTTTAATTTGATACCCATATCGTACAAACACATTCTAGAGTCACCCCTGGTCCATGTTTATGGCGATATCTCGAAAAGGCGTACACATATAGAACTAAGGCCCACTCCATTTTAAAATACTCATTAACACCTTTAATTTGATACCCATATTGTACAAACGCATTCTAGAGTCACCCCTGGTCCACGTTTATGGCGATATCCCGAAAAGGTGTCCACCCATAGAACTAAGGCCCACTCCCTTTTAAAACACTTATTAACGCCTTTCGTTTGATACCCATATTGTAAAAACGCATTCTAGGGCCACCCCTGGTCCACGTTTATGGCGATATCTCGAAAAGGCGTCCACATATAGAACTAAGGCCCACGCCCTTTTAAAATACTCATTAACACCTTTAATTTGATACTCATATCGTACAAACACATTCTAGAGTCACCCCTGGTCCACGTTTATGGCGATATCTCGCAAAGGCGTCCACATATAGAACTAAGGCCCACTCCATTTTAAAATACTCATTAACACCTTTCATTTGATACCCATATCGTACAAAAAAATGCTGAGTCACCCCTGGCACACCTTTATGGCAATATCTCGAAAAGGCATCCACCTATAAAACTAAGGCCCACTCCCTTTTAAAATACTCATTAACACCTTTAATTTGATACTCATATCGTACAAACAAATTCTAGAGTCACCCCTGGTCCACCTTTATGGCGATATCTCGAAAAGGCGTCCACCTATAGAACTAAGGCCCACGCTCTTTTAAAATACTCATTAACACCTCTCATTGGATACCCATATCGTACAAACAAATTCTAGAGTCAGGCCTGGTCCACGTTTATGGCGATATCTCGAAAAGGCGTCCACATATAGAACTAAGGCCCACTCCTTTTTAAAATACTCATTAACACCTTTAATTTGATACCCATATCGTACAAACAAATTCTAGAGTCACCCCTGGTCCACGTTTATGGCGATATCTCGAAAAGGCGTCCACATATAGAACTAAGGCCCACTCCTTTTTAAAATACTCATTAACACCTTTCATTTGATACCCATATCGTACAAACAAATTCTAGAGTCAGGCCTGGTCCACCTTTATGGCGATATCCCTAAATGGCGTCCATCTATAGAACTATGGCCCACTTCCTCTTAAAATACTCTTTAATACCTTCCATTTGATACACATGTCATACAAACACATTCCAGGGTTACCCTAGGTTCTTTTTACAACATGGTGATTTTCCCTTACTTTGTCTCCACAGCTCTCAACTGAGTATGTAATGTTCGGTTACACCCGAACTTAGCCTTCCTTACTTGTTATGATGTGCAAAGGTGTTTTTATTTTTATTCTAGATCTCTTTTGCGTTCACAATTCTATGGCATTGTAAATATGAAAAGGATGTGCTTCCATTCTTTTTCAATATTTTTTTTTTTCTTATAAATATTTGTATAACTTTTTCAATTCTTGGTTTTGTCGTTTGCATTAGCTGAAGGAGTAGAATGCATTAAGTCAAGCGTAGAAAAAAGATGTCTATGAAATGAGTTGAATAAACTTTAGAATGCTTACAGCAAAAAGTATTTAATTTCCATTAGATTGGCTGTTTTTAAATTTTTTAAACTTTAATTATCAATTTATGTATATAGATCAATGGGGCCAAACCATCTCGTACTATACAAATACGGCAAATACCATTGTTTATTCGCCTTCTCTCTCCCTCTCTCTCTCTATCTCTTCCTCTCTCTATCTCTCTCTAGCGTCGTTAACTCCGTAAGCACATTCTAATCACTTGTGAATTTGCGCAATATGTGCAAATTGTGAAGCGCAATATGGCTACCACTGATCTAGATCTAGATATTTGGATGCTCCTTAAGCTTTCTAAGCTTTTTGCTTCACATTCTAATCGAATTCAAAGATCCCTTAAACCAATGAGACGGCAAAAAATTTTACAACAGCAAGACGTGGATTTGGTCGTGTCTGATTGTAAACATATCGATAATCACAGAAATACGGATTCGAATCTCACTCCCGAGAGAAAGGACTTTGAGGACATTTACAAGACACAATCGAAACAGCTGTCCGTTTTTTCGTCGTGATGTCGCATTGTTTCAAATTTTCCAAAATATTTTAGAAATTTAAATTTGTTGTTGTACCTTAAGCAACAAGGGTACTACCCGCTTAGCAACAACAAAAAACGCTTAAATTTTCCCGCCATTTTACTTCTGGCTTTTTCTCCTCGCAACCAAATGTTAGATCTGAACAAACCCAACCCCGAAGCGAAATTAAGAGAAGTAAAGCGAATATTGAAACCAAAATTGAAAACAAAACTAAGGTAAAAATGAAAACAAAAATAGTAAAAAATTCAAACCGTAGCTGAAACAAATTTTAAAATCGAATCCAAAAGCGAAGTCGAAACTCATTTTGTGAAATGAAATAAAAACCGAAGTCTGAACGAAGGCGAAAATAATTCTTCAATTCAAAGCCAAAATCGCAAAATTAAAAGGAGACCAAAACGGAAACGGAAAAATTTTCTTAAGAGTAAAGTCAAATTTGAAAATGGAACAAAAAAAAATAAACAAAATGAAATTTAACAAATCCACAACCTTTTGACGAGCGAAATCAATGTAAAAAACGACTTACTGCAGAACCGAAACCGAAGTTAGAAAACTGAACGGAAGCAGAAACTAACCAAAAACTTAATTGGAAACTAACCCGAAACGTATACGAACGAAACCCAAAACGAGACAAAAATCAAGCTCAGATCGAGTTTGGAAGCAATTTTGAAACATTTATCCAATACCAAAACTTAAATAAACAATGAAACTAAAGCCGTAGCAGTTTGGGAAGAAGATGGAAATAATTTCAGAAACTGCAGCTAAAGCGGAGAGACGCCGAAACTTAGTTAAAAGAGGAAACGAAAATCGAAACAAAAAGGAACCGGAACCAAAGTACAACAACATTGTTCGCGAAATCGAAAAAAGACCGAGACTTTTGCAATGCCGAAAATATATTTAAAAAAAAAGAATGCCAGCTGTTTAAGCGACTTAAACTATGAACATTTTTCGTTCGTTTGTTTCAGTAGCCATTGAGTGTGCTTGTAATTCTCAACTGGTTAGTGAAATATTCTAAAGACATAGTTTGAGTTTTTTAATTAAAAGGGAGGTTCTTCGGATGGTGTGCTAATACATCAGAGCCCAGTGCTCGCCTCCATATCACACTTTGAAGGGGTTCTTCAAATAGAAGATGAGGTGGCTCATTAGAGCGAAACCTCAGAGTGCCCAACGCTGGCCCCAAATAAATAAATAAAGGTGTACTGATGCTATGCATGCTCCCATGACTTAAATACACCAATAACACTAAAACTACCCAACTCAATAAATGGAATACATTAAATCAAAAACCCCATAAACTCAATACAGTCCATTAATAATAATAATTTATAAATTTAAAAAAAAAAGGAATGCTTGGTGGGAGTTGAACCCGCAACCCCGGGCGTTTGGTCGGGTACGTCAGCCACTGTGCCACGACTCATACGCTTACAAGCACATAAAATTACTCATTTATAACTCTTATTAAACTGCTCGTCCTCAATTGCCCAAAGCTTAGACACCAGCCCTAAGAGACCTTGAAACTGAAGTTAAAAAGGGCCGAAACCAAACTGTATCATTCTACAATACCGAAAGGTAAACTAAAACGAAAGTGGACGATATCAAAACTTCTCTTAAAGAAAGAAATCATGCTATACAAGAAACTGAAACGCGAGCGAAACGACACCGAAACTTATTTTAAAAAGCGAAGCCCAAACCGAAACAGTTTGCTAAGGGGAACGAAATCAAAACTAAAACAGAAACCGGAAAAAGGAACAACCAGTTAGCTAGAGCGGAACGAAATCAAAGCCGAAAGCCTTTATTATATCGAAGCCGTAACGATACTTTTGATGAAAAATTCCAACCCTAAAACACCGAAACCAAAAAAGAACAGAAATTTTAACCTAAACAAACCACTTTACAACACCGAACCCGGTTGGAGCAGTAACTGAAATTAGTTTTTAAGAAGAAAATGTAAGCAAGAATTTTATTGTGAAACGAATTAATTTCTTGCCATTTTTACAAAATTTTTCCTGTATGCACATACTAGGCTACCGCCTCCCAGTGTAACTTGTTTCACTTTTAGGATGCCAAAAGTCCAAAAAACAATGTTCTCCAATCTCAAAAATGTTTTGACATGCAACAGATTAATAGCCCACTGTTAAGAAAATGTATACACAGCAAAGTAAAAAACCCACGATCACCATGATAAGCATTATGAAACTTGGATAATTGAAACAAGTGTAAAAATCATTTCAAGGTCCAAAATTTTTGACCAGCTTTGTGGCCACGTGGTGGATTTTTCGATAACTGTTTTGACTTAAAACTATTTTATTTAACATACTTGGGTAGTTCATAATAGCATTGGTAAGTTTCAGCCATGTAGGCATTTAAAAAAAACTTTTTTTTTTGTTTTAAGACAGCCACTAAAAGTTTGGTAAGCTTAGAAAATTTTTCGTTTTCAATAGAATAAAACTTGCCTGATTCCGCCCAATTACATTGAACGAATACATACACATTAAAGGGAATTTCATAGAGTTTCAGATAAAAAAACAAACCATTGCGAAATTTTGCGTTTTTGTTTGTAATCGCCAACTTAAGGTCTCTATGCCCTCGCTCCAAGTCTACAATACTAGATCCCAAAAAAGACAGTTATACCTGAAATGGTAAAAACCCAGAAAAAGGAACTTGTGCACTGAATAGCCTTCATTGTTTGTCATATCGCACACTAACTTATAAAACAGTCATAACTTAAAAATTTTCAAAATCGGGTTTTCCCCATAAACCAATTCACAGTAAACATCTCTAACTGCCCCTTAAATATCGTTGTCATTATTTTCTTCTCTAACTGGAAAATTATGCCAGTATTATTTTAAATTCTGACTATCTTGTTGCAAAAAAGTTTGAACTTTTTTGTGTATTAATTAAAATTGTGTCTTCTTATACGTAAAGAGTGAGTAAATTTGCTTGTATTATTGTGAAATGTGCCTTTTTTAATGAAATAATTGTGAATGCACGAGTAGTCAAATAGTCATAATTCAAAATTGCTATATATTTTGTCCATAAAAAAATAATTACAACAAAATTTCGTCAATTCATTTTATAGTGAAGGTCTCCTTCTTTGTAAAACTGGATTTCAGTATAACATTATAGACGTTTTCACATAAATCGTTTTTCTTCTCCCCTGAACATTTACATTTTTCAAATTGTGATTCTTTTGTAGTTAGTGTGCGATATGAGTTTTCCCATAGTTAACGAGTTGTGCACTTATCCCATCAACTTATGTTATTTATGCACGCCTACCTGAGGGTCGTCTATTATGGGTGAGACTTTTAAAAAATTTAGTGCTTCGGGAATATACATATATATGTAAACATCACATAAACGTCTACCTAACGCTATGTCGACATATACATCATCGCAAAAGTTCTACATATGTGAGGCTTCTCCAAAAGATATGAACAATATGCGAGCCCTGTCAGAGCGAAATATTGACAAAAGCATGCTTGCTTTCGGAATTTCCCCTTTACATTCCTGGATACGATGCATGGAATGTGTGCAACATATCGCTTATCGTATGGAAATGAAGACCTGTAGTGGAATTCACTAACTTTTTTAACCATATTTGCCACCGCTTTATTTGCGAATCGATAACTATCACGATTTCTTTATTCAGTAATTATTTTGTTAATTGGTAATTATTTTGTGTTGTTAAATAAACGGCAAGTGAATTGGCTGCGTTAAAAATCACGAAATTTACATATCTGCCAAATTTAGTTAAAAAAGAAAATCGGAACTTTAATTTAATTTAATTTGAAACACGAAAAGTTGCTTTATTTATAAATCAAATGGCATTTGAGTACTTGACGTAAGTTTTATCACCAGATGAAGAGTTACTGAGTCCATCGCCAGTAGTAAAGAAGTAGATAACCCATTCCACCTGAATGCAACCGAGTTTCGAAAGCTGTACCGACTAAACCCAGACTCGGCTCGTGATATTATTTCTCAACTTTATGGTCAATTAAGGGGTACAAGAATAACTGCGATATCAACAGAGAAACAGCAGGTAAATCATGGAATTTCATATAATTTTCAATTGAACACTATTATAAAAATTTCAGGTTCTAACTGCTTTACGCTTCTTCGCAACTGGTTGTTATCAACGGCCCGTTGGAGAACAATGGGGCATATCAATAAGCCAGTCGTCTGTAAGTCGCTGTATTCATCGCGTAACAAATGCTATCAACCATTCCTTTTTCGATAAAGTAAAGTTTCCAATGACTCAAATAAAGCGGCAAGCTGCGAAAGAAATGTTTTCTTCGTCACCTGCACCATTTGTGGGAGGTACTATTGGGGCTATTGATTGCACTCATGTGTCGATCATGAGCCCCAGAAATCATGAAGAGGCATATGTGAATCACCATGTATACCATTCAATAAATGTACAAATGGTAAAAGCAATAATTCATAGAAATTTAATGTACTTTTTTGATTATAATATATTTTTATATACAGATTTGTGACCACAACCTAAACATATTGAATGTCAATGCTAAATTCCCAGGAGCAAGGCACGATGCATTATCTGGAGCACCTCTGCAGTACGGAGAGTGATGCAAGGGAATTTTGAAAATGGTAGCCGCAACATGTTTTTGATAGGTAAGTGTGTTTAATGCACTGAAATTTCCCAGAAAATAAAATCGCACACAAAACTACTTGCAAGTGACTCTGGATACCCTTTAGAACCCTGGCTGATGACTCCTTTACCTAACCAACCAGAGGGGAGCCCAAAATTTCGATACAATGAGGCATTGTGTAAAGCTCGAAACCCAGAGAGACTTTTTGGTGTTCTCAAAGGAACATGGCGATGCCTCTCACAGCAAAGGGCTCTTTCGTATCATCCAGGATTTACTGGTAGAATCCAGTATAGTCCACCATCCGACTTAGCTGCTCTGCTGTGGTACGGCTTCTCCTTTGTTTGCTATTAATTGATGACGCCATTCTATTTTAATGTGAGAAATTGGTTATGTCGAGAAATATGAAATTAATACCGCATTTACTTATCTTTTGTTAAAATATGTAAAAACTTGCACATTTAAAAGCAGTTAGTATACGGAATTTATTTATCTTTGGATTTCCTTTTGTGCTTTTTGCATTTTTTAGGTTTCGTTAAGCTGTGCTGCCACCTTTCTATTATTTTAAATGTCATATATTGCGAGTCGTTAAAACCAAGTTAGTGAATAGTACAATCGATAAGGCAAGCGACAAAATCGTTAATTAAAATCTCGACTAATCGCATCGTTATAAGTTAGTGAATTCCACTACTGGTGTGTGCGGGGCGAAGAAAATAAGGAAAAGATGAAAAAGAAGAAGGAACCTATCCAAAATAGATTCAGAAGTTGTTCTTTTGACTGATATGCCAAAGCAAAAAACCGGCAACAAAAATGATGACAACACTGCGAAAAGATTCTTTGGAGATCCTGAAATAACATCAGAAATAACCGGCATAAACATCAATCTTTTGAAAAGGTTTCATACAACACTTTCATGCATAGGATGTGGGTTTCAAATAAATTCTGAAGCTTTTAACCACTATGTGACAGAGACAAGGGTACTATATTTATCGGAATATGCTTGCTACAATATGCCAGTGAGCGTACATAAAATTCTGTTTCAAGGAAAGAGTATAATCGTGTCTGCTATTCTTCCCATTTGTCAACTTTCGGAAGAAGCTCAAGAGTCCAGAAAAAAAGATGCACGAAACTATCGTGAACTTTGCACCACAAAAAAGTCAAGAATTTGTAGTAATTTGGATTTGCTGCACAGATTGATGATATCGTCAGACCCGTTCATGAACAGTTTGCCGAAAACCCCTAGGTCAAAGCGGCGAGCATTAACGAGTGAAGTTATGGGCTTATTATCTGAACCAGAGCATGTCGACGATATTGACTCCGACTAACTTTATACCAGTTAAAATATCACTTTTTATACTCAGTTGAGCAGAGCTCACAGAGTATATTAACTTTGATTCGATAACGGTTGGTTGTACAGGTATAAAGGAATCGAGATAGATATAGACTTCAATATATCAAAAACATCAGCATCGAAAAAAAATGTTATTGAGCCATGTCCGTCCGTCCGTCCGTCTGTCCGTTAACACGATAACTTGAGTAAATTTTGAGGTATCTTGATGAAATTTGTTATGCAGGTTCATGGGTACTCATCTCATATCGCTTTTTAAAATGAACGATATCGGACTATAACCACGCCCACTTTTTCGATATCGAAAATTTCGAAAAATCGAAAAAGTGCGATAATTCATTACCAAAGATGGATAAAGCAATGAAACTTGGTAGGTGAGTTGAACTTGTGACGCAAAATAGAAAATTACTAAAATTTTGGACAATGGGCGTGGCACCGCCCACTTTTAAAAGAAGGTAATTTAAAAGTTTTGCAAGCTGTAATTTGGTAGTCGTTGAAGATATCATGATGAAATTTGGCAGGAACGTTACTCCTATTACTATATGTATGCTTAATAAAAATTAGCAAAATCGGAGAACGACCACGCCCACTTTTAAAAAAAAATTTTTAAAGTCCAATTTTAACAAACAGTTTAATATCTTTATAGTATATTAGTCAATTATGTCATCATTCAACTCCAGTAATGATATGGTGCAACAAAATACAAAAATAAAAGAAAATTTTAAAATGGGCGTGACTCCGCCCTTTTTCATTTAATTTGTCTAGGATACTTTTAATGCCATAAGTCGAACAAAAATTTACCAATCCTTGTGAAATTTGGTAGGGCATAGATTTTATGACGATAACTGTTTTCTGTGAAAAAGGGCGAAATCGGTTGAAGCCACGTCCAGTTTTTATAGACAGTCGACCGTATGTCATTCCGATCGGCCCTTAACACGATAACTTAAGCAAAAATCGATATATCTTTACTAAACTTAGTTCGCGTACTTATCTGAACCCACTTTGGTATTGGTATAAAAAATGGCCGAAATCCGACTATGACCACGCCCACTTTTTCGATATCGAAAATTACGAATAATGAAAAAAATGCCATAATCCTATACCAAATACGAAAAAAGGGATGAAACATGGTAATTGGATTGGTTTATTAACGCAAAATATAACTTAAAAAAAAAAAAATTTGTAAAATGTGTATGACACCTACCATATTAAGTAGAAGAAAATGAAAAAGTTCTGCAAGGCGAAATCAGAAGCCCTTGGAATCTTGTTAGGAATACTGTACGTGGTATTACATATATGTATAAATAAATTAGCGTTACCCGACAGATGATGTTCTGGGTCAAACTGGTGCACATTTTGGTCAATATCTCGAAAACGCCTTCACATATACAACTACCACCACTCTCTTTTAAAACCCTCATTAATACCTTTATTTGAAACCCATATCGTACAAACAAATTCTAGAGTCACCCCTGGTCCACCTTTATGGCGATATCTCGAAAAGGCGTCCACCTATAGAACTTAGGCACACTCCCTTTTAAAATACTCATTAACATCTTTTATTTGATACCCATATCGTACAAACAAATTCTAAAGTCACCCCTAGTGCACCGTTATGGCGATATCCCTAAATGGCGTCCATCTATAGAACTATGGCCCACTCCCTCTTGAAAAAATCTTTAATACCTTCCATTTGATACACATGTCATACAAACACATTCCAGGGTTACCCTAGGTTCATTTTACTACGAGGTGATTTCCCTTATTTTGTCTCCATAGCTCTCAACTCCGAACTTAGCCTTCCTTACTTGTTTATGTATATGTTTCCGTTAGACCCACCAGTAAGTATACCAAAATGATCAGGGGACGAGCTGAGTTGATTTAGCCATGTCCGTCTGTCCGTACGTCCGTCCGTCTGTCCGTTTGTTTGAATGCAAACTAGTCCCTCAATTTTTGAGATATCTTGATTAAATTTGGTAAGCAGGCATATTTTGATGGGGGATTTGACATTTGTCGGAATCGACCGGATCGGACCACTATAGCATATACCTCCCAAACAACCGATTGTTCAATAAGAGGGTTTTCACCATTTCTGCCCCATTTCTGCTTCATTTTCACAGCTATCAACATCAAATTTTACCACAAGCTTACGCATTGGGCATAGATGGTTGTCTGAAAAAATCGTCTAAATCGGACTAAAAATCGATTTCGACAAAAATGATGAAAATCCTCTTACCTGAACAGTCGGTTGTATGGGATATATATTATAAATATGTCCGATCCTCAAAATATATATTTTTTTTTTTCAAAAAACTGTTACCGCCAAAGTTTTTAGCGGACAATTTTGAGTCGGGCAGGGTATACATGAAAAGTTTAAAATCAAATGAAAATTTTTTAATTAGGTCATGAAAAAAACCTTCAAAATCAAAGAAAAAAAAAAGTCAAAAACTCCAATTTTTGCAGGCTCGAAAATTATTTTTTTGGGTATGATTAGTGGAACTTTTTTTCCTGAGCCCAAAACCTATCAAAAAATTGATGGCGCGATATAGGTTAATAAATCGGCCCAGCTTAATGCACATACTAGGCTACCGCCCTAATGCTCATCAACAATTTTTCAAAAATTTCGAACACCTCAGTAAAAACATTTGCAATGAAAATTTTAAATAAATTTTATACGAAAATAAAACTAGAATTTCTCATGTCCAACTAATTTAATTGGAATATGAAATGACAGCTTTTGCTAATAGAGATTAAATTTGAATTTGTGGCTTTATTTGCATACGTATATGTATATTTACACATGTATGGGTGTTTATGCGCATAATGCAAATTAAGGTGAATAATTTATTTGTTAATACGATGTTTCATTTGTTGAACTAATAATTTATTCGCAATCCTTTTAAAGGCGATAATACATTCGAGTTAATTATGTTGGCTGGCAAAACGCTTCAAAAATAATTAAGCCGATTAAAATTCAAAATCATAAGCGATAGATTGCACAAAATACAAAAAATAAATAAAGTTTCATTGGAATACATTCTGCACGGATAATTTTAGATAACTCACACTTTGAAAACTTAAAAAAGCTAACGTTTAGCTGTAAGTTTAAAACATAAATTGGCAACATTTATAAGCACCAATATCAATCAATTTTAAGGCTAATAAAAAACTCTACCAAAAACACAAAAAAAAAAAATAAAAAATAAAAATACAAATTTTGAAAATTAATTTTTTTTATTTTAAAATTAATAAAAAACATCTAACTAAAAGAAGCAAAAAAATCAACTAAACATAGTTCAAGGAACACATAAAAAAAAATTTTTTTTTAATTTTTTAATTTTTTTAATCAAAATTTAAAATTTTTTTTAAACTCAAATATAATTTTTTTTTTTGTGTTCTAAGAGGCATTTACAAAATATTTAAGAAACTTTTTAAATAACACGTAACGCGACAAATCAAAATAAAAATTGCAAAATTACTATTATTAAAAAAACGCAAATATTCTAAAAAAGCTAAAAAAAAGAAAATGTTTCAAAAGTTTGTTGCGGTCACCCTGTCCGCCTTAAAATACATTTTCATCTCTCGGCTGCAACCGTGCGTTCACTCGCCTTGCGAACGCATCTCGATCAGCTGCCAATGACTTGTATCATGTTATGCGCGGCCGACTAACAGAAGAATTTTCTCGACTTTCGCTTCCTTTTCTTCTACGATCGTGTTCACAATCAGACGTGATTAAAATTGCAACTTCTTTTAAAAGTTAGTCAACAAAGTTCATACATCACGTGGTTAAACAGAAGAATAATACACCATCAATCCGGTGCCGAATTTCATCGAATTGAACCGGGCAAAAATCATTGCTTGTACTCACATCGGAGTAATATCATTAAAACGGCAGCTAACTGAAAGCGGAGAGAGAGCAGCGCACATCGTTGACAGACGGCGTTGTCATCATAGTCGAAGCGAGACAGGTGTCACCCGATTTCAATACGAGCGTCAGGACATACAAATTGTTCGAAATATAATGACACTCTCCATAAGATTGTTTGCGTGTCAGGTGAGTGACTGCATTTATTGTGTTTGGGGAAGTAAACTAAGCTGGTCCGGAGACACGGCAACATACACTCCACGATATAATAATTCAATTCACACCGCCTACAATTTTGTAACGCCAATGGTGCGAAATAGCGATGGTCCACGGCTCTAGACCATAACCTAGTATTGCCATTCAATACAATTCAATGATTAATTGCATAATTATCTATAATATAAAAATAAGTCGGGTTTTCCTTCCTGACGCTTCCAGAACGCACGAAGTGATTTCCCCGGTTTTGCATTCGTTGGAAAGGCCTCGGGCTCCGTGAGGTTTATAGCAAAGAAAATTTAGGATCGATGCATAGGGTCTCGAGATAAAGGCCAAAACGTTGACCCGGGTACCCCTAGAATGTGTTTATAGAATTTGGATATCAAATGAAGGCTGTTGATGAGTGCTTTAGTACAAGGAAATTTTTATACCACTGGGTGACTAGGGTCTCGAGATATAAGCCCAAACGTGGACCCGGGTACCCCTGGAATGTGTTTATAGAATATGGATAACAAATGATAGCTGTTGATGAGTGCTTTAGTAGAGGGTAATTTTCATACCACTGGGTGACTAGGGTCTCGAAATATAGGCCAAAACGTGGGCCCGTGAACGCCTAGATAGTGTTTATACATTATGGATATCAAATTGAAGCTGTTGAAGAGTGCTTTAGTACAGGGTAGTTTTCATACCTATTGGTGACTAGGGTCTCGAGATATAGGCCAAAACGTGGGCCCGTGAATGCCTAGGTAGTGTTTATACATTATGGGTATCACATTGAAGCTGTTGATGAGTGCTTTAGTACAGGGTAGTTTTCATACCTATTGGTGACTAGGGTCTCGAGATATAGGCCAAAACGTGGATCAGGGTAACACTAGGATGTGTTTTTACATTATGGATATCAAATTGAAGCTGCTGATGTATGCTTTAGTACAGAGTAAGTTTTACACCGCTGGGTGACTAGGGTCTCGAGATATAGGCCAAAACATGGACCCGGAATGTGTGTGTATTATGGCTATCAAATGAAAGCTGTTGCTGAGAGCTTTAAAGTAATTTTCATTATCATATTCGATTTAGTCGCATCAACCTGGCAAATCTGATAAATATGCATGGGAAGCCGAAATAAAGACATGAATTAATAATACCCACATACCTATTTACATACGTCCTATTCGATTTGCCTGAAATTTGGTATATAATTTTGCCTATATTAGTATTTACGATGTTTTTTTCCGGGAAGTAGACCAGAGACGGACTGGGGCTGGGATTGGGACTAGGACTGAGACTGAGACTAGGACTGGGACTGAGACTGCGACTCGGAGTGGGAGTGGAACAAAATACATACCACCCTCTGGGACTGTCAAGGAACTTGGGGATGGGGAGGGAGGGATGGCCTGAAGGTTTAACGTGGCCACATAAATCGTTCCCAAGATGGTCGGGCTAGCACTTTAATGATGCTGTGTTACCGGAGCGTACCGGATCTGTATCCGGCAAAGGACCATCACATCGATAACACTCCCCAAAGCCTTCGGGGAGCAACCTTATCGCTACAACAACAACAACAACAACAACAACAACAACAACAACTGGCAATAAGAGATGAAGAAGAAGGAGAAAAACTTGAGAGAAGAGAAAAGAGAGAAGCAGACTGAGAAAGAGATAGAATGAGACGAAGATGGAGATAGTTGAAGCGAAAAATACCGAGGGAGGAGTGAACACAAATATTAGGAAAAAGTGTAGAGGTGCGAGGGCAGAGTTAGATGGAAAAAGCTTATTAAAATGTATGCAGATAGACCAAATTTAAGGCAGAACAACGACTGCTGGGTCTTCTAGTATGTACATAAATTTTACTACTTAATCAGGTTTGATGTGAATTTTGATGCGAATTGTTTTGTATGGAGCCGTCATGCACCGGCGTCACAAGAACCCACCGTCCGGCGAGCTAGCTCGTGCATAAAGGAAGCGTACCCAGTGGCCAACTGTGCATGAAGCGTTGTGGGTGCTGAGAGCCAGGAGCTCTTCGGGGTGAGAGGCAGCAGACGCTCCAAACAGACCCGGTACGTAACAAGTTTAAAGAAATTTAAAACAGAAAATTTGAAAAGTATCAAACCAAAAACAGTATAAAAGCAACAAGAATTTAAAAGTACGAATAAAAAATTCTACCAAAAAACACAAATATATGAAATAAAAAACGTTTTTAATTTTAAAAATTTAAACCAAGTATCAAACCAAAGGCAAGACAAAGAAGCATATAAAAAGAGTTCAAGAAACACAAAAAAAAAAAAGAAAATAAATTTTTAAATTTAAATTTAAAAAATATTTGATCTTAAAATAAATTAAGACACGATGTTCAAAATTAAAAAAAAAAAAACTATAAAAAGATTTGCAATTTGTAATCGAAACAGCTGTCGCCTGACTTCGAGTTTGCTAATTTTTGCAAATTATTTAATAAACGAATATTAATTAAAAAAAAAATTAATTAAAACATTTTTTCCCAAAAAATTGGATAGCTGTTCCAAATACCATTTCAGAAATTCATTAAGTAACAAAAAAAATTGGTTTTAGAAAAAATTTGCTTAAAATAAAAAAACTATATTTTTTTAATATTTGGAAATGTGTTCAAGACCACATTACGAAAACTCGTGAAATAACTTGAAAAGCAAGATATTTCAAATTTTAGAAAAATTTTACTTAAAATAAGTTTAAAAATAAATATTTTGAATTTGAGAATTTCAAATTTAGAATGTAAAAATAGTTATAAATAAGCAGTTAAAAAATAATCAACAAAGTTATATACATAAATATAATAAAAACAAAAAAATTTATAAATACTAAAACAAAACAACAAAACAAAGATAAATATTAAGAAATTTTAAAATTCTGAAAAAGCTTGTTAATTACGTTCAAAAAAATCTTACAAGTAAACAGAGACTAAAAAAAAAATTAAATTTTAATATAATTTTATTTAAATTTTTTTATTTTTATTTTTATTTTTCTATTTTTTTTTTTTTTTTTTGAAAAATACTTCAAGGCAGCATCTAATAAGTATTCCACAAACTTATTAAGTAACAATAAAAACCAATAAATTTAAAAATTAGAAAAATTTTAATTAAGATAAATTTAAAAATAAATATTTTAAATTTATTTTTAAAAATTTTAGATTAAAAAATGCTTGTAAATAAACAGCTCAAAAATAATCAGGGAACTTATAAATATATTCAATGAAACACCATAAAGCTTATAAACCCCAAAAACAAAATAACAATAACAAATTAAAAAATTAGAAAACTTCTAAAAATATTTATAAAAATAGTTTAAAAAAGTATCTAAGCAATCAAGTAATTCCGTTAATTACTTCACGACAAAAAATTTGTTTATATGGAAAGCAAATTTAATTTTTTTTAATTCAAATTAAAAAAAAAAATTTTTAAACATTTGTATTCAAAATTTTTAAACCACATAAAAAAAATTTGTATTAACAGTTTTTTTTTCCAGGTTCGAAACGAGCTCAAGGCCAGAACAATAATTTTTTGTAATGATTATTGTTTTTTTAATTTTTCTATAAATGAAAATTTTTATTTTGTTTTTGGAATAGTAAGTAGAACATTTTTCAGACAACCTGCCATAGCTGCGCAGATGGATCCATTTCGAAGGGTGCTAAGCCTTCATCATCAGTACGCTTTAGGCACGCTGCGCTAATCTTTTAGCTATACAGCGGTGGTTTGTTTGACTGACTTACTATTCCAAAAACAAAATAAAATTTTTCAATTATAGAAAAATTAAAAAAAAAAACATCAATAATCATTACAAAAAATTATTTTTCTGGTCTTGAGCTCGTTTCGAACCTTGAATACTTTATCAACAGGCCGATAAAACAAAAACAAAAAAACTTTTTTTTTTTTTTTCCCCAACAAAAATTTAGCTTTGCATTACCTCGCAATCATTTTCTAGTAGCCATTTCCGCCTTGTTGTTTATAAATAAATGCAATCAAAAGGTGATCAGCCACTTGGCCTAAATAACAACATTAGTTTTTTGCTGGATTTATGACCACAATTGAAAAGATCAAAACAAAAGCTGAGTGAGCAGTAACAAAAGGCTGCAACAACTACAACAAAAATGAAGACAAGCATATAATTTACACTTTCTAATATATTGCCATTTGAACCCAATTATGTTGTATTGTTGTAGTTTTTTCTCTTTACATTTCCATTACGTAAAAAGCCATCGCAAATATGCACTCACGTGCGCCTACACCCACAAATGTAAAAATGTTCAATTAGCAAGTAGTTTGACAGCTAGATTGCTGAAGCTAGAAACTTGTTATGCTTTTCTTTTTGTTGTTGTAATTTTTTTTTCTTAATATTTGGTTTTTTTTTTGTTTAAACCTGAAAGCTCCCATTTGGCAAATGTCTTCTTATTACGCTTGTTTTGTTTAATTGCTTTTGTTTTTGTCTTCGCTTTTTTGCTCTCTTTTTAGCTATCTATCATTTATTTATTATTATTTTTTTTTTTTGATGTACCGTTAAGTTTCATAGCTTTCAAGTTGCTGGTTTTAGCCATAAACCGCCATGACTAATTGTTCGAGTCGACTTTTTTTTTATCACATTCCTACATATTTCTATTATTTACTTTAATTAGTTGATTCATATATTTTGACTACATTAGACTGTATCGTGAAAGAAAACTTAGCTGTAGTCACATAAATTGAAGTATTTTTGCAAGAAAAATAGCAAAAAGCTGCTGAAGTTTGATATGTAGACTAGTTATTAACCGTAATAATAGCTGTAACCGCAACCAGAACCACAACTTTGATAATTTGCCGTAAGGGTAGCCATAACTCTAACCGTAATCATATCCGATACCGTAACCGTAACTGTAACCATAGCCATCTCTTGAACTATTAAGTTTAATGTTAATGAGTTTATATTCGTAACCATAACCATAATCACAACAATTGCCGAAACGAAAACACTTACCGCAGCTGTTGTCATACCCATGAATGTAAGTATATTCAAAACCGTAGCCCTCACCGTAACCATATCAGTAACCTAAGCCATAACCTTAACCGCAACTATTATCGTAACCGTAACCGTAAACATAACCACCGCCGTAATCAAACTTACGGTGAGCTACAACTAACTAATTACAACTGCAACTATTACCATATCCGAATACGTCCCGTAAATCATAACCATAACTGCGACCGCTTTGGTAACCGTAGCCTTAACCTCCACCTTAAAAGGGGCAGACTAGTAACCGAAGACGTGATAGTAATCATAGCACAGCCCTAACCATAAGTGCATCCCTAAAAACAACCGCAGACGTAAGCTTAACATTATTTCATTTTCGTCCTCTTCCCAACATTCCCTCTCTCTTTTCCCTTTCTCTCTTCCTAACTTACGAAATTTTCCGATGTTGTTACAATATTTAATCTAAGGCCTGAGCCTTTAAGGGAATTAGAATTATCTCCTTGCCCTACGGAGACCGAATATATGACGAAAAATTAAAAATAATACCCTCAACGGCTTAACGCTGAATACCTAATATTTTCGGCAATTTCCACCGGTGGCCCTAGGGTGAATGGTAAGGTATATCAACACATGGAAAAAGGCCCTCACTAGATAGGCTAACTATATCACGATCAGCAGGGGAGCCCAATCTAGGTCAAAGCTCTCTAGACGGATTAAAGTACCTCACCAACCTATGGAGTGGAGTTAATCCCTAGTCTTCTGGATTTCTCGAGATTGTACAGTGGGCGTTGTATCCAGGAAGTTATTTTTCAGACCCTGCGTTAAGCCTGCATTCATCGGGAACTGAATTCCAAATAGAATAAATTAAGCGCATACAAACAGCTTCGGCACAGAAAATATTTCTATCGATACCCGAATTTAGCAGCGGAAGAAGGAGAAGATCTCCACAGATTTAGGATAAACAAGCGAAGAAAGACTTCATCTCACTTTGTGCACCCGATTGGCACACTAAATGAAAGTATCACACAAGAAATGTTAGGGTCGCTGCGAACTCACTACTTTGCTCGGGCCAATACAGGCGATAATGCCAGAATGAATTGTCAATGAACGAGCTGGGAAAAGATTTACAGGTTTTTAGAAGAAGAAATGGATTTGAGGTTCTAAACCCGTCACAGTCAGCTCTTCTTCTTTAAGAGTATTTACTCCATTCCAAAACAACAACAAAATGCAAATGAAGGCGAACCTAAAAAAGAATTGGAAACTCTGCTTAACGTGCTTTCATTAAAGATAGCTTTAAAAAGTTTAACATAAGTTTAGAGAAGCTTTAAAAATTTGAGATAAAGAGATTTATTTCATATCACATTTTCTCATAAATATGTACATATGTGTGTGTGTTGAGGTGTTGCCAATCGTCTCGTCTTTTAGTAAACCTACAAATGCCAGTCATTACACTCATCAGCTTTATGATTTGCAAGTATAATTTTTGTTGTTGTTTATGTTGTAAATATGCTACCGTTATAAAAGAGTAAAACGAACAATCAAGTGAATAAAGATAACAAAACCGCAGTTCTATGAAAGAACAAAAATGTGAGTGTGTTGCAAGTACTCAGCGGCGCCGTAGCAAAGTTCGTCGACTTAGAAGGGATTACCCAGAAAAAAAAAGTAATACCAAAAAGCCACCAGCGAGGGACAGTGTTGAGCACAGAGCACGTGTCAGCTTTACCACACGCTTCATTGAGACTATAAATAATATCGGAACCAGAGTCTGGGTACCCACCCAAAATTTTAACAATCCTATTAGGACGAGGCGCTACAAAACTTCGTCTTAGATTTCCTTGAGTTTGGTATACTCGCACCGACTTTACTACTGTATTAAGCCGCTTAAGTAACACCATCCAAGAGCCTTTTTTATCTAGCATTTAACCGTTTATTGCCTCGTGGAACTCCGTAAGTAAGGATTACCATGATAACTCTCGTTAATTAAGCATAAAGAAAAAGCAAAGCTTTCTCTTAGGAGTCTTAGGAATTTTCAAAGGACCATCAACATCGATAAAACTCCCCAAAGTCTTCGTACTGCTACAAAACCGCCGATCCTATAATTGTAGAACAGGAAGTTAGAGCCAGCAAAGAGAACTTTACACAGGAATCTGTGAACAGTATGGTAATGACACAACTAGGAGCGTACTTAGCCAGGGTTTTCATAAACTAGGAGCAAACTGCAATTACTACCAAGTACTGTCGAGTTTAGATAATGCACCTACCCCAGATAAGATTCTTAGAGAGGATCCTTCACGAATGTAAGGGAACATGGAAACGATTGCAATCCCAAAATTCCATAAAAATAAATAGCATCTCTAAAGATATTCAAAAAATATGCAGATCTAGTTAAGGTTGGTTGAGATTAAGGTGATTGTTTCTCAGGCCTAATTAATGAGTTGTCAGATCATGATTCTTTAGAAGACCCTACAACTAAAAAACCGTGTTGGCTTAAACGAAATGAGATAGGAGCTTGAAGCAGTGTTTGTATAAGAATCAAAGTCGTATTCTGTCAAGGATCCGACTAGATGACGCCCATCTAACCAAATGATCGAAAAATTTACTATGAGCACGGCCCCATTGCAAGTGTATTCCTGTTCGGCCCCTTTGACATTTACCTGTTCAGTTATAGGCAACCGAAGCCAACTCTTAATAATAGAGAGAGAAAGCAGCTTGCACTTCCCAAAGTCGATTGACCAATCTCTCATATATTCAGAGACAAAGACACAGCCTAGCCAACTGATTCAGCGCTATTGTACACTTAGTACGCTCCATAAAGAGAGTAAGACTTTTTTTTAGTTCTCTGATGACAGAAGAACCTCTCCAGTTTCGAGCAGGCAACGACGAGAAAAATGGGATTTGGATAAACATTTAGCTGACTGAAAAGTGGTGAATGGAATAACGGAAGGATATAGCAGTAAGCGGATCGCAGCGATGTTCGGATCGCATCAACTTTATCTTTGTCGACTATGTTTAGCCTGAAAGCCATGATTATCGAATAAAAACCGCCTGATTTTCAGAGTAAACCTGGAATTTTTTTTTATCAGAGAATGCTTTCTAATTGCTAAGTTAAGTACTGCCAAGCAGTTCAATAATCCATATTAGAAATACTGGCTTTACTGGAGGCTAAATATAAGAAAACCAATGAGCTTTCCTGCTGGGTATGCACGCCATTTGGAAAAGCTTCTTCACTTGCACTGACCCACACACATACTAACACATATCCAAGTAATATAAAACCTGCCCTAATAACCACTCGAGCTATGAAAATTAATGCAAATGAGCGAAATTCAAAGAAAAGTGAAAATAATGAAAGTAAAATGAGAAAATTATTTTTTAGGTTACCAAAGGCTGTCAGGCGCTTTAAGCTATTAAAAGGAGAATTGTTTTTGTTGCACTTGAATTTTAATTCTAACAAGTTTTTTGTTATCAGTCAAGTCAGCTTCCAGCAGCTTGTTGTCTTCATTGAACTCAGCTCGTTTGCTCTTTAATTAGAGGCGGTTCAAGGCTATCTTGTATGTATGTCGGTATGTGGCTGACAGTCTTGTGTAGGGAAAATGCAAATTTTTAGAAATTCCATTTAGTGGGTGGCATTTTAACTTTGGATAATTGAGAAGTGTTGATAATTAAGTTATCAAGTTGTTGTTGTTATTTTGTTTTGCCCATTGATGCCTAGTGTTGGTAGATAATGAGGTTTAAGCATTGATAGCATAATAATGTGAATAGGGAGAGTGTAAATTATTGTTAAGTAGGCGAGGTTGGGTTAAGAGCGCATACATATGTACGTGGGAGTTTCTAAATAGGACTTAAAGAACTCGCAGTCATCGGTCCACAGCGATGCCCTAATCGTCCATTTCTTGATTTTCCTCAGAAGATAACCCAGCGACGGTCGTACGCCTTGTTTATTTTCATTTCGGGACCTTTTGCTGGCTATCTCAACTGCAGGTTCATTCCCTTCAATATCGCTGTACCCCGGGGTCCAGCAAAGGCAAGACATTAGGTGCCTTATGGACGCCAACGAGGCTAGACAGCTCCACACGACATCCGACTTTATCATGTGTGATCCTAAAGGCTTGAAGGCGGCTTGTTTGTCGACTAAGATCGTTAAATTGATGTCTGCGACCACACTGTCCTGGAGGAGTCTAGCTGTTCTCTCTGTGTCACGTGACAAATGTCAAATCCCGCATTTTTGGTTCGTTTTTTCTGCTTACAATGTAACCATAAAATATTCAAATGTTGTTTTTGTTTTTGCTCAGATATATATTTGTTTGCTTTAGGCTTCATGTCAATTGGTAATTTACATAATGGGGATGTGTTGCTGAAATTGCCACCGATTACGTGGCGACAAGTTTGACATGCAAAATTTTATAGTTGAAAATGCCACCGTTGTTGAATGGATATTAGCAAAAGTATGGCTATGAAAATGTTAAAAAAAAATTCTAAAAAAATCTAAAATTTTATAAAAAAATTCAACACTAGAAAAAATTTTAAATAAGTAAGTCAAAGAAAACTGGAAAAAATTTCAAACTTTAAAGGAAAAACTGGAAAATTAGTAGTTCCAAAAAAATTTAAATTCTAAAAATAAAAATAAAAAAAATTTAAATGAAAAAATAAGAAAATTACGAAACACCAAAAAAAATTAGAATTTTAAAGCAAATATTTTAGATTTATAAAAAAAAATCAAAACACAAAACAAAAAATTGTAATTACTTACTTAATTGGCGCTTAGCCGTCTAAATGGTTATGGTCGTCCAACAAGGCGCGCCAGTCGCTCCTTCGCTCCGCCAACAGGCGCCAATTGGTCACATCAAGGGAGTTTAAATCGTTTTCCAACTGGTCCTTCCAAAGGAGTGAGGGCCGCCCTCTACCTCTGGTTCCATAGGCGTGTTCCGATAGAAACACTTTCTTGGCTGGAGCATCATCTTTCATTCGCATAACATAGCCTAGCCAGCGCATCCTCTGCGTTTTAATTCGCTGGACTATGTGGATGTCTGCGTATAGCTCGTACAGCTCATCATAAAATCTTCTTCGGTACTCGCCATCGCCAACGCGTAGAGGTCCATAAATCTTTCGAAGAACTTTTCTCTCAAACACTCCCAAAGCCGCTTCATCTGCTGTTGTTATGGTCTATGCTTCTGCCCCATATAGCAAGACGGGTACGATAAGTGACTTGTAGAGTATGATTTTCCTTCGCCAAGAGAGGATTTTACTTTTCAATTGCCTACCTAGTCCAAAGTAGCATTTATTGGCAATATTGATTATTCGCTGGATTTCAGTGCTTATGTTGTTGCTAGTGTTGATGCTGGTTCCCAATTAAACGAAGTCTTTTACTATTTCGAAATTATGACTGCCAACAGTAGCGTGGTTGCCAAGGCGCATATGCAGAACTAACTGCGCGGGAGGGTGGAGCCGTAGGTAGAAGTCCACGAAAGTGGGGAAAGCTTCTGACCGCCATTCACCTGGGAATGACCAGAGCGATTCTTTTGTATGCGGCTTAAGCACCTCACTACTACCGGTCGCTTGCGGCCAAGTATCCTCTGGGTAGCCGCTAAACATCAGTTTAGCGGTGAGCTAATGTGAGAAGGCGACAACCTGGCTAGGCCACTCTGACATAATCAGTTTAAGGGCTAGCCGGGGATATCTCATCGGCAGCGTCTGTATACCTCTAGGTGCGGCTGCAAGCGGGCGTCTGTCCTGGAGCAAGCGGCTCGCTATATAAACGTGCAAGTAATATTTCCAGCCCCGCTGAGCGGGTTGTGCACTGGGCTTGGGACCCGCCACGTAAAACCATACTCCAATGAAATATACCAACAAGCCTCAGATAAAAAAAATTGTAATATGAATAAAAAAAACAGACAAAAAGCAAAATGTCTTAAAGTTTAGTCTTTGAAATCAAAAAACAAAGTTGCAGAAATTAAAAAAATACAAAACTGTAAATAAGTAAAAAAAAAAGAAATTCAAAAAATAATAATAAAAAATAAACTTTTAAAATTGAAAAAAAAGGATGGCAACATTAGTGTAATGATGAATGCTTAAAGTGTAAAACAACATAATAATTTAAACATTTAATAATAAAACGGGGAAAGATCAGTAGGAAATATTTTACAATGCATTAGATAAAAATTTTAAAAAGTATAAAAAAAACTTTTAAATTACAAAAATATCGAAAAATATTTTTTTTTTTTTGTTAATTTGATAAACATAACAAAATTGATAGAAATTATGAAGAACAATAGTTGAATATTTTAAGAAGAATGATATTACAAAAAATTGTAAACTTTGAAAGGAAAATGTGCCACTGCAAAAAAAATTAAACTTGAAGTTAAAATGCCAACAATACACAAATGATAACTTCTGAATTTAAAAAAAATGTCAGACTTCAAAAATATTTACACATCAAAAATGACGTGCTCATTAGTCCAGAAAATTCAGTACGAATATTTCCCTTCTTTTTCAAATTACTTTTTCCCTTTTGTTGCTATTTTTCCACATTTCACTTCATTCTGGAGAGTAAAAAAAAATAATTTTTTTCCGGACGAATGGCACCCTACTAAAAAAAATTTTTTATAAAAAAATTTGAGTTTTTTTTAAGTTTAGAAATCATTTTTTTCCGGACGAATGGCACCCTTCTAAAAAAATGTTTGTTATAAAAAAATTTTAGTTATAAAAAAAATTTATTTATTTTTAAGTTTAAGTCTAGTTTTAAGTTTGAGTTAATTTTAAGGAATTTGAGAAAATGAACATAATTTTAAATTAAAAAAAAAATATAGAGCCAGAAAATTTTAATATTTTAAGAAAAACTTTCTTCCAATTTAAATGAACAACTGTGAAACTAAAAAAATTTTAACAAAAAAAATAATGAAACAAAGTAAATAGGAGCGATTAAAGAAAAAAAATTTAAGCAAATATATAAACTGAAAAAATTTAGAAACTAAAATTTCTAAACAGATAGCTTAAAAATTAAAAGAAAAAAATGGGAGATATAAAAGATATTTTAAAATATAAGCAAAATATTCCAAATCTTTCAGCTTTGAAAACTAAAGCAAAAAATTTAAAACAAAAAAAAACAAAACTAAATAAACTTTTGAAAAACTAAAAACAAAATTGAAAAAATATGCAACAAAGTAAATATGAAAATGTAAAGAAAAAATTTAAATAAAAACAAAAAAAGTATGAAAAAATTTAGACAACTGCCAAAGCTCGTTGTATAGATCCATTTCGGCCGATGAAGGAATTCAGCAGTTCCCAAAAAAAGTATGAAAAATTTAAATTTTTAGAACAAGCTATAGAAATTTTGGTAATTAAAAAAAATGGAGGAATAAAAAATATAAGGAAAAAATTGCAAATCTTTCAAAACTGTGAAAATTAAAGCAAAAAATTTAAAACCAAAGAAAAATTTAAAACAAAAAAAATTTATGACTAAAGAAAAATATTGAAAAATTTAAAGAACAAATTGCAAAGCTTCAAGGAATACACACATTTTAATAATAAAGTTTAATTTAAAAAAATTTTTAATTGCAAAAAGTATTTAAAATAAAAATTAGACCGAAGACTGAGACTTTGACTGTAAAAAAACGTCGGTTGAAAAAGGTACAGAAAAGCAAAAAAGTTTTATTTTATTTTTTAAATTTTTTGTTAACATGAAAAACTAAAAAGGAAATCATTGCTTAGAAAAGTCACTTATTTTTGTTTCAATTTTGAAAACGCTTATATTCCTCATGGGACAAAGGTGGGGCGGGATGGCCTAGAAGGTTCGATGTGGTCATATTGAATCGTTCACGATAAGGTCGGGCTATTAACTTAAAAGTACTTGTTATTAAAACGTACCGTATCTACGTCCGGTAAAGGATCATCAGCATCGATAACACTTCCCAAAACTTTCAGGGAATGTCTTTATCACTACAACAACAACAGCAGATTGGCTTGTTCTGTTGTTTTTTTTTCGCATGTAACTATTTTATACCAAGTATAAAAAAAAAAATGTTACGCATTCGCACCCGTACCCGTGTTTTCAGGCTGTTTAGATGTGTTTCCGTGCAATTGGTTGTTTTTTAGCACAGCTCGAAAGAAAATATTATTTGCTCTTTAAATAACAAAGAACTGAAGGAATCTGTTTTTGACTTGATTAACAAATTTAAATTTTAAAGTTAAGCACAAAACTTACCGCAGCATGGCTCACATGTGTAGGACTTCATCCATTACCCAATTTTGCATATTCGCAATTATAATTATCTCACTCTGGGCATCAAGGAGAAAATTTATTAATCAACCGCCACAACGACATCAAAAAAACGAGGAAAAACCTTTTGTCGCTGCTATTAATGAGCAAAACACTTCGAAAACTCTAATACTGGCGCATTTACAACAACAAATTTTACAATAACTGTTAAATTTTTTGTTTAATAAATTTTTGAAATGAAAGTTTTGCCAACTTTTAGGAGCATCTGTTATTTAATTAATCGCCTAATAAAACTTTCTGGCAAACATTCAAAATTCGTTCATAACTTCTCTTGAAGGAAATGAGCCGGATATGAAATGAGCTCGGGGGAAATGAAATTAAGTTAAATAAGCGTACAAAGCTATTATGTGAACTGGGCTTTTAATGCGAGTCGAAACAGAAATTAAGCGAAGTGTAATAGCTGTAAATTAGGTTAAGTTGGGCGAGGTTTGGATAAATTCAAGCGGAGCTCAAGGTTGTGCATGCACTTCCTTTTGACGCTCACAATAGGCAGCGCTATTTAGTTAAAAAATCTTTAAGAGTACAATAAGCAAAGGTGAGACCACCAAAGGAATCGCCAGGATCAATCAAATCGTTTCTATGAGTGCCAGAGCGTGCAAGCATACTGAATCTATATCCGGTAAAGAGCTGCCTACATCGGTAAAGCTACCTTTAACCTTAGGAGAGTTCGTTTGCCGTTATTGCAACTATAACAACTGCAACTAGTTTTAACTGTCGACTTAAGACCTGTGTGATGGATCGAGGAATTTATTGTTGCAGGGCCTAGCATAAATATTTGATAGTGACAGCATGGTTTGTAGCTAAAATATTTTTCACCGCACTCAGAACTGCCATCGAATGTCGTCTTAAGTCGCGAGAACATCATCTACACAGTGAGGCGATAATGCTGAAACGAAAGGCTGAACAAAACTTTACTGTTAAATACTTAGAAACTTGGGCATCCTAATGTACAGAAATAAAGAAAACCCGTCAAACACCACTCGTTCAGGCATAAATAGGTACAATTGGTTTCACCATAGGGTATGCTCAAATAAAGAGGTAAAATGTGGCTATAGCCGCATATTTATTTGCAACTCAATTCGGATTTATCCTAGACTATTCGCATTTATTGCAGGGAGGTTAAAGTCTTACTTATCCAGAATCAACCACACATAGGCAATGTACATATGTCCTGAATGTAATTTGTTTCCATATGACACCAACCATCTTTTCTATTGCTGTGTGAAATCAACGACCCTAACATCCGTGCCTCCTTGGTCCGGCGGTTTTGAAATCGCAAGTTTTGTTTGGTTTACGTTGGAGGATAAGAAGAAAGACGACGGCAAAATCATTTTCCTTTGATTTTTCTTAGAAGACAGTAGTGAGGAGGGTTTGAAACTCATACAAAACGATTTCTTATGAAAGATATCAAAACAATAGCTCATTGTGTGACAATTTCTCATCTATAAGAATCTCTTGAGACCCATCGAATCAACTGGAACTAATATATGTAGAATATGAAGACTTGGAAAGTTATAACAATAGATATAATACGGGACCCAGATCCAAGGCCACACTTGCGTATAAACGTCGATTGGATCCATAGCCATGCCCGATATGCATAGCTTTAGCATCAAACTCTTCGGTTTCATCGACATAGTCTAGTACTATCTCTTACACCCTGTCTTGGGTTTCCACTGAGGGTCCATAGAAGATGAAAGCCAACATCGTAAGCACTGGTCTAAAGAAGCTGTGCTTTGCTCCCAATTTAGCTTATGACAGAGAGGATATCACTTAGATCGGTGGGCTATATATTCGAGTATGTGTATATCAAAGAAGTTAGAACTGAGATTCTTAGGCTCATTTCAACCGAGAGCTCAAATCTGTAATGACTACGTTATTTAATCAGCATTTTTGTAAGGAATTCATTATTTTTCTCTCACTACCGCTTATTCAACACCTTTCTTCTCAAACAAACTATTTTGCAAATTTTCCTCTTACTCGCAACAAACGACAAGCACCGCAACACGCCAAATTTCTATCAAAGTTACCTTCAACACAATAGCAATAACAATTCCAACCATAAGCCCACAGCATACATTACTAAATGGCAATAACAACAAACAACAATAAAATAAAGTTCAACAAAATTTCTTTCGAAGTTTGCTTAGCTTCAACTTACTTTGCCTGCAACTTTGTTGCCGCAACATTATGGCAATGTTACATGTGCATCGCCTATACTTTACGTTTGTTATTGTTGGTTTTGTTGTAATTGTTATTGTTTAAGTTAAACGTTAGTTAGCTTAATACAAATGATTATTTACACGAAACAAGCAAATAAACGTGATTTCTACGCGAAATGTTCATTGACATTTTTTTTTGGTTTTTCCAAACTTTCTTTGTTGCTGGTTTGTCTTATATCTTCATTTCCTTTTCTTCGGTGTATTTTGGCAGTTTGTACTGTTTACCTTGTTGTATATCTAACTAAATATTTCCTTATTGAGTTGTCATTTTTTTTGTTATTGTATCATTGCCGCTAATGGTAAAATGTTGCTGTCAAATTACCGTTGCAATTTTGCTGTCTCTGTCGCCCGTCTTCCGTAGCGTGGCATTGTTTTGCTTTGTTTTTTTTCGGCAAAGACAAATTCATTTGTTTTGGAAAATATTGTTTTGGTACTTTTACTCTTCGTTTGCTACTGACCCATGATTGTTTTTGTTGCTGGCAGCCAAAATTTATATACATAAATAGGCGCAGTGCAGTTATTGTTTTTATGTGTGATTCTGCTGTTATTTCAAACATTGTACCACCGTCTATTTTATATCTTATGCTATGTTATGTTATGTAATTTTATATTATGTTATGTAATTTTATATTATGTTACGTAACGTTTTGTTATAATATGTTATGTCATGTTATGTGATCTTATTTTGTGCTGGATTGTGTTATGTTGGATATGTTATGCTTTTATTGTTTCGTGTGTTACTCTAAATTATTTTATGTTATGATGTGTTATGTTACGTAATATAATGTTATGCTGTGATTTGTTATATTTTCATGCTATGCTTTGTTATTTTTTTATATAATATTCTATAGTTATGTTATGCTTTCTTATTTTAAACGTTGGGGCATGCCATGTTATATATAACCTTATGTCATATAATCATATTATGTTATGTTATTTTATGTAATGTTATGTCACGGTTTGACGTGTTTTGTTATTCATGATATACAGTGTAATTGTATGTTATATTATAATGTGTGTGCTATGAAATATTATGATGTATATTGGAACGATTTTCCGTCATCCCTTGTCAAATTTGGTTTTGAGACAAACCGGTTTCGGCGTTGTGCCATCATCAGTGTCGATTTTCGTTCTGATCTGTTGTTGTCATTTGTCCTGTATTTATAGTTCGTAGGTATATGAGCAGGTATTGTCAAATTGATGCTTGTGTATATTTAGATATGTGTATGTGCTGTGTGTTCGTTCAGAACCGAGGGTGGTTTACTAATCGATTTGTGTGGCTGACTGGGGTAGGTAGAAATCTGTGATTTTAGTCGTTTGACCTTCTTTGTCGGTTTTTTTCTTTGGTGTGTTAATTGTTTTGTGTTTATTTGTTGTTGTGCGTTTGTCTGTTGTACCTGTGTGATTAAGTTGTTTCCTGTAAACAAGTTTTAAAGGCTCGAATATTGTGTCAGAAATGGTGTTTATCTGTTCGTTTATTATTCTACCGTTTATTATTATACCGTTTATTATTATATCATATACCTACGAACTATAAATACAGGACAAATGACAACAACAGATCAGAACGAAAATCGACACTGATGATGGCACAACGCCGAAACCGGTTTGTCTCAAAACCAAATTTGACAAGGGATGACGGAAAATCGTTCCAATATACATCATTTATCCACCCTGTCGGAAAATCAACCAAACAAGATAAGTCATGAAATATTATATTATGTTGCGTTATGTTATATCTTATGGAGTGTTAGTCTATGTGGCGATATGTAAGGGTTTCAATATTATATTACGATATGATATGTTATGTTTTGTCAGAATTTGTTATGTAACACAAAGTATTATATGTTAGGTTCTTTATTTCACATCAAATTTGTGTGTTATGTTGTGCTGTATTATGTAGGGATATGTTATTTTTTATATTATAATTATGTTTTGTGTTTACCTAAACTACGCTTTTTCATTTTACGTTATGTTTACGTTCAGTTATGTTTAGTTCTTTCATGCAATCTTGTCTCCGCCCCTACACTCAGAGAAAAACGTTGTTCTAAAGTCCAGCACCACCGGACTCAATTCAAGCTTTTCATGTTCTTACCTTTTATACCTTTCATGAAAATGAAATGGTATATTAATTTCGTCACGAAACCCAAAATTGTAAGTCCTTAAAGGAAAATAGATAGACCCACCATTAAGTATACCGAAATAATCAGGTTGAAGAGCTGAGTTGATTTAGCCATGTCCGTCTGTCCGTCTGTCTGTTTGTATGCAAACTAGTCCCTCAATTTTTGAGATATCTTGATAAAATTTGGTGAGCGGGTGTATTTGGGTGTCCGATTAGACATTTGTCGGAACCGGCCGGATCGGACCACTATAGCATATATCCTCCATACAACCGATTTTTCAGAAAAAGAGGATTTTTGTAATATCTTACTCAATTTAACAGATTCAAGCTTCCAACTTCACCATATAATTTCGTATATTGCACATATTGTTGCCTGAAAAAATTAATGAGATCGGTCGTATATATAGTATATATCCCCCACAACCGATTGTTCAGATAAGAAACTTTTCGTAATTGCTGCCCTATTTTAAGAGCTAGAGGCTTCAAATTTCAACGAATGCTCACGTATATAGCATATATTGTTGTCTGAAAAAATAATACAGATCGGTGGTATATATAGTATATGTATATATGGTGGTATATATAGTATATATATAGTATATATATATATTTTCGCAATTTTAGCCCCATTTTAACAGCTAGAAGCTTCAAATTTCACCGAATGCTTACGTATATGGCATATATTGTTTTCTGAAAAAATCGTAGAGATCGGTTGTATATATAGTATATATCTCATACAACCGATTGTTCAGATAAGAAACATTTCGCAATTTCTACCCCATTTTAACAGCTATAAGCTTCAAATTTCACCGATTGCTTACGTATATAGTATATATTGTTGTGTCAAAAAATCATAGAGATCGGTGATATATATAATATATACATGATGGTATATATAGTATATATATATAGTATATATATATGGTAATATATAGTATATATATATAGTATATATATATAGTATATATATATAGTATATATATATAGTATATATATATAGTATATATATATATTTGTTTTTTGCGATTTGGGCCTCATTTTAACAGCTAGAAGCTTCAAATTTCACCAAATGCTTACGTGTATGGCATATATTGATGTCTGAAAAAATCGTTGAGATCGGTGGTATACATAGTATATATCTTATACAACCGATTGTTCAGATAAGAAACTTTGCGCAATTTCTTCCCCCATTTTAACAGCTAGAAGCTTCAAATTTCACCAAATGCTTACGCGTATAGTATATATTGTTGTCTGAAAAAATCATTGAGATCGGTGGTATATATCTCATACAACCGATTGTTCAGATAAGAAACTTTGCGCAATTTCTGCCCCATTTTAACAGCTAGAAGCTTCAAATTTCACCAAATGCGTACGCATATAGCATATATTGTTGTCTGGTGGTATATATATTATATACTTCATATAAACTGTCATTTTTGCCCCTTTTTTACGGATAGAAGCTTCAACATGCATCAAATTTCATCAAATAGTTACGTTTACGTCATATATTTTTGAAATACGTGATTCGTAGTCATAGTTTTTACATTCTGACCACAAAAAACGTGAAGGTTTGCATCCTCACACAAAGTACCTACCTATTTTTTATTTTATATTTATCTTAAAAATCGTTTAGATATGTTCAAATTTCACCAAATGTTTACGTGTATAGCATATATTGATGTCTGAAAAAATCATTGAGATCGGTGGTATACATAGTATATATCTCATACAACCGATTGTTCAGATAAGAAACTTTGCGCAATTTCTGCCCCATTTTAACAGCTAGAAGCTTCAAATTTCACCAAATGCGTACGCATATAGCATATATTGTTGTCTGAAAAAATCATAGAGATCGGTGGTACATATATTATATACCCCATATAAACTGTATTTTTTCCCCTTTTTTACGGCTAGAAGCTTCAAAATTCATAAAATTTCATCAAATAGTTACGTTTACGTCATATATTTTTGAAATACGTGATTCGTAGTCATAGTTTTTACACGCAGACCACAAAAAGCCTGAAACTTTACCTCCTCACACAAAGTACCTACCTATTTTTTATTTTATATTTATCTTAAAAATCGTTTAGGTACATATTTAGATCTGTTCACTATATATTTCTTATTTTATACATCCGATTATTCGGAGATTACGAATGGGATAAGATTATTGTTCAGCCCCATTCATGAAAGGTATGAAGTCTTCGGCATAGCCGAAGACAGTCCCGTCCTTACTTGTTGTTCTTGAAAAACGAACGACCTGTTCTTAAAATAACAACCTTGTTCTTGAACTGACACCATTTTCTTGAAAAGAGAACGGCTGGTCTTAAAATATGAACAAATGTTCTATTAATGAGAACGATATTCTTAAATTAAGCCCAAGAAAAAGAAACGGTACAATTCGTGTGCACGACAATGTTAAATACAACATTTGACACAAGCTATCAAGCAGTTGTAGTGGCCCAGCGGCTATGATGTTCCGGTTGCGATCGTGTGGCGCGAGTTCGATCACCGTAAAGCTCTGAAGTTCCTTGAAACAATTTTTTTATGTTCTATTTTTTTTTTTAAACTCTTATTTTCGTTCAGTTCCAGTCACATATGCACAGGTAATTCTCAAACTTGTTATGAAATGTTTTAAGTATATATTCAGATTTCATCAATAACAAGTAAGGAAGGCTAAGTTCGGGTGTAACCGAACATTACATACTCAGTTGAGAGCTGTGGAGACAAAGTAAGGGAAAATCACCATGTTGTAAACAGAACCTAGGGTAACCCTGGAATGTGTTTGTATGACATGTGTATCAAATGGAAGGTCTTAAAGAGTATTTTAAGAGGAATTGGGGCATAGTTCTATAGATGGACGCCATTAAGGGATATCGCCATAAAGGTGGACCAGGCCTGACTCTAGAATTTGTTTGTACAATATGGGTATCAAATGAAATGTGTTAATAATAATTTTAAAAGGGAGTGGAATAAGTTCTATAGGTGGACGCCTTTTCGAGATATCGCCATAAAGGTGGACCAGGGGTGACTCTAGAATTGGTTTGTACGATATGAGTATCAAGTGAAAGGTGTTAATGAGTATCGAGTGAAAGGTGTTAATGAGTATTTTAAGGGGGCGTGGGCCTTAGTTCTATATGTGGACGCCTTTTCGAGATATCGCCATAAAGGTGGACCAGGGCTGACTCTAGAATGCGCTTGTACAATATGGGTATCAAACTAAAGGTGTTAATAAATGTTTTAAAAGGGAGTGGGCCTTAGTTCTATGGGTGGACGCCTTTTCGGGATATCGCCATAAACGTGGACCAGGGGTGACTCTAGAATTTATTTTGTACGATATGGGTATCAAATGAAAGGTGTTAATGAGTATTTTAAAAGGGCGTGGGCCTAAGTTCTGTAGATGGACGCCTTTTCGAGATATCGCCATAAAGATGGACCAGGGGTGACTCTCGAATTGGTTTGTACGATATGAGTATCAAGTGAAAGGTGTTAATGAGTATTTTAAGAGGGTGTGGGCCTTAGTTCTATATGTGGACGCCTTTTCGAGATATCGCCATAAAGGTGGACCAGAGGTGACTCTAGAATTTGTTTGTACTATATGGGTATCAAATGAAAGGTGTTAATGAGTATTTTAAAAGGAAGTGGGCCTTAGTTTTATAGGTGGACGCCTTTTCGGAATATCGTTATAAAAGTGGACCAGGGTTGACTCTAAAATGCGCTTGTACAATATGGGTATCAAACGAAAGGTGTTAATATAATAAGTGTTTTAAAAGGGAGTGGGCCTTAGTTCTATGGGTGGACGCCTTTTCGGGATATCGCCATAAACTTGGACCAGGGGCGACTCTAGAATGCGTTTGTACAATATGGGTATCAAATGAAATGTGTTAATGAGTATTTTAAAAGTGCGTGGGCCTTAGTTCTATAGGTGGATGCCTTTTCGAGATATCGCCATAGAGGTGGACCAGGGGTGACTCTAGAATTACTTTGTACGATATGGGTATCAAGTGAAAGGTGTTAATGAGTATTTTAAAAGGAAGTGGGTCGTAGTTCTATAGGTGGACGCCCTTTCGAGATATCGCCATAGAGGTGGACCAGGGGTGACTCTAGAATTTGTTTGTACGATATGGGTATCAAGTGAAAGGTGTTAATGAGTATTTTAAAAGGGAGTGGGTCTTAGTTCTATAGGTGGATGCCTTTTCGAGATATCGCCATAGAGGTGGGCCAGGGGTGACTCTAGAATTTTTTTATACGATATGGGTATCAAATGAAAGGTGATAATGAGTATTTTAAAAGGAAGTGGGCGTCAGTTCTATATGTGGACGCCTTTTCGAGATATCGCCATAAACGTGGACCAGGGGTGACTCTAGAATGTGTTTGTACGATATGGGTATCAAATTAAAGGTATTAATGAAGGTGTTAAAAGGGAGTGGCCCTTAGTTGTATATGTGAAGGCGTTTTCGAGATATCGACCAAAATGTGGACCAGGGTGATCCAGACCGTCATCGGTCGGGTACCGCTAATTTATTTATATATATAATACCACGAACCGTATTCCTTCCAAGATTCCGAGGGCTTTTGATTTCGCCCTGCAAAACTTTTTCATTTTCTTCTACTTAATATGGTAGGTGTCACACTCATTTTACAAAGTTTTATCTAAAGTTATATTTTGCGTCAATATATCAATACAATTACCATGTTTCATCCCTTTTTTCGTAGTTGGTATATAATTATGGCATTTTTTCATTTTTCGTAATTTTCGATATCGAAAAAGTGGGCGTGGTCATAGTCGGATTTCGGCCATTTTTTACACCAATACAAAGTGAGTTCAGATAAGTACGTGAACTGAGTTTAGTAAAGATATATCGATTTTTGCTCAAGTTTTCGTGTTAACGGCCGGGCGGAAGGACAGACGGTCGACTGTGTATAAAAACTGGGCGTGGCTTCAACCGATTTCGCCCTTTTTCACAGAAACAGTTATCGTCCTAGAATCTAAGCCTCTACCAAATTTCACAAGGATTGGTAAATTTTTGTTCGACTTATGGCATTAAAAGTATCCTAGACAAATTAAATGAAAAAGGGCGGAGCCACGCCCATTTTGAAATTTTCTTTTATTTTTGTATTTTGTTGAAACATATCATTACTGGAGTTGAATGTTGACATAATTTACTTATATACGGTAAAGATATTAACTTTTATTTTAAAATTTGAATTAAAAAAATTTTTTTTTTTAAAGTGGGCGTGGTCGTTCTCCGATTTTGCAAATTTTTATTAAGCAGACATATAGTAATAAGAGTAACGTTCCTGCCAAATTTCATCATGATATCTTCAACGACTGCCAAATTACAGCTTGCTAAATTACCTTCTTTTAAAAGTGGGCGGTGCCACGCCCATTGTCCAAAATTTTACTAGTTTTCTATTCTGCGTCATAAGTTCAACTCACCTACCAAGTTTTATCGCTTAATCCGTATTTGGTAATGAATTATCGCACTTTTTCGATTTTTCGAAATATCGTTCATTTTAAATAACGATCTGAGATGAGTGCCCAGGAACCTACATACCAAATTTCATCAAGATACCTCGAAATTTACTCAAGTTATCGTGTTAACGGACAGACGGACGGACGGACGGACATGGCTCAATCGAATTTTTTTACGATACTGATGATTTTGATATATGGAAGTCTATATCTATCTCGATTCCTTTATACCTGTACAACCAACCGTTATCCAATCAAAGTTAATATACTCTGTGAGCTCTGCTCAACTGAGTATAAAAAGAATTTCTCAATGAGAGAAATACATGAAAACTGCATATTATGCGTTTTTTCATTTTTGTATTTTAATAATAGTTTTTTTGTTATTAATATTTTTTATTAATGACAAAAAAATTATTACTAATAAAAATAAATAAATAAATGGGTACTAATTGACAAAATCACCATCCCACTCCCCCCAAAGGTCAAGCACAAACCGTTCTTGAATTGAGACAGAAAAATGTTAAATCAACCACAAATCGTTCTCGAAGCGTGATAGCCAAAAATTTTAATTCAAGCCCAAGTAGTGCTTGAAATAAGCACAGAAGGTTCACACATCAATATTAAACTGGTCATAAAATACGAACGGTGTGCTTGAAAAAACTGTTCTTAAAACAAGCCCAACGGTCACGAGTTAAGAAAAAACGTACTTAACAGACTTTTGTCAACGAATGTTCTTAATTTTGAACTTGTTTCGTTCGTTTTAGAACGATTTTTTCTCTGAGTGTACCTAACAACGGCATAACAGAAAATTGAAATGTGTCAAGGGGCAGCAAAAATCACTGGAACTCTCCCGTTTGTTAAAGAAATGTTCGTCATCCCAGAGAGAGATCAAGTTCTCCTCCACCTGCCTCTCTCAACTCCCTCAATGTCCCTCCCTTTACTGTTTCCAGGTACGGGTGTCAATATGATAACCTTTTGAACACACGTGTCTATATTCATTTGCATAGCATGATCTAGCCAGCAAAGTCTCTGGGTCTTTTTCAATTTTTATTTTTTTTTTTTATTTATAGTGAATATTGATAAAAAAAAAACTTTTTATATCCACCCAATTCGCGAGTAAATTACATTAGATCTCATTTGTCTCAAAACCTTCATATCTGATTTTAGCCATATCATCTTCTTCAAGTTGGTTAAGGTAGTTAAGGAGATACATCCCCAAAAACTCATAGCTGCTCCAAGTGAGCGCGAAAGATATGCCCAGAACATGGACCGACGTCTCGTTTTCTTGAAGGCAAGAAGATCTTTAAAGTCAATCCTTACCCATAAGCCTCATATCTACTCCTAGATAATGCAGGACAGGCGTACAGGCCACCTTATCCTTTACAAGGCACAAAAGGCAGTGTAGGACTTTCGGTCGGTTTAAAATCTGGACAAACATTAGGCTAGCCAAAGTTGTTGTCGCCTGTTACGGTAGGCATGTTTTACCATGGGGCTATTCTAGGAGAGGAAGGGGAAGGGCATGGTCTATTCTGGAGGCTAGGGGTGGAAGGAAAACGATTACTTTCCTCTTTAGCGAGAACACTCTGAGCCTCCCAATGACAAGCGTGCTACACCGATTGATGTTCGTATGTTGATCTTAAAGATTTGTCAGTGCATCCTAGAAAGGTTTCATCTCAATGGATTGCGTACTTACTACCTCTTAATCTCAAATTTTTTTGATCGTGCAATTAAATTTCACCCTTTAATTCTTGTCGTATTAATCTCTCTCTAAGTACGCTGTAAAGGAAAAAAAAACTCTCATAAAAAAACTTGAAAGGTACATTTTTTGCAAGGATATAAATTTGGCTCATGAACAGCTCAATGGCAGTGCTTTGGCTCTAATTGCCATCATCATTCAACGCAGTCATATCCTAAGTCCATTGTCGCTCCAAAGTTTCTTCCTCCAGTTCAAGGCAAACTACCCCTCCCATTTCCTCTTTCTTAAAGGGATATGAGTATAAAAACCGTTTCCTGGGTGTAATGTCGCAGGCGGGCAGCCCAAGCAAATCTCCGACGAGTGCGTATTCGACATATATTCCGCTACATAAATCCTGCAAAGCACTAGCTCACCTTCAGTCTCAGTCGTATTGCTAAAGCCAGTCACAACGTCTCTGCTAGCCACTTGGTATAACTTATAGACCGTTCGATACATAGAGCAAACATCCTGCGGAGCTATTTGTATTTAAAAAAAAGTAACTCGCGCGTTTCATCATTGGTGCTGGCAACCTTTTTTGTTTCCCTTTCCCATACTACATGGAATGTGGTCATCTTTGATCCCTAAAATCCAAATTAAAGAGCTCTCTTAACGCAACTCTGTCCGTTCTTTCGGCATCAGAGGTAATCATATTTTTATTATAACTATAAAACGGGCATATTCATTTTATTTTTTAATAATTTAGGAGCCTTCAGGTTGGTGTAATTAAAGCAAAATCAACTAGTTGCTCCTTTATGCGTTTCGGTGCCTTTTATAGCTTCTTCAGAGAGTCGTCTTTTATTTTGTAAGCACCTGCTGTAGCTTAAGAAATTTACGCAGTGAGCCTGGCCAACTTAGCGCTTAAATTTAAAACTCTTGAAATTTTTAAATATGTTTTCTCCTACACCCACCAGTTATACCAGGCTCGTTTCACAGTGACGGATGTCACATTTTAATATATATTTATAATTTTAGCTTTAAAACTAAGGCAGAAATAAATTTTTGTTAGCTTTTACCAGTAAAGAAAAAACTTCAAATAAAACTCTGAAAAACCCCCATTCAATTAAGTGATTTTAGTCACTGTGACGGATGTGACAATTGATTGACGACAAAATCTGTTTTTTGTCAATGTTATTTATGTTTGAAAAAAAAAAATTTACAAAAAAGATTTCAGAATAATTTATTATATTTTTCGAGCGATCAATTTTCATTCGATTATTGCATGCATCGGATGGCACTCAATTTGTCGCACAAAAATTAAAACAAAAAACAATACAACAATAACACTGACCGACTTTTCAGCCTCAACTCAATAGCAATTATGCGATTCCGTGCCTTTAATGGCCGCAACATGTTGCTCCAAACGAAATGCGCGTATTGCATTGAATTGCATTAAAACATTTATTGACAGATTTTTCGCGATTAAAAAGTGCATGAAAAAAATATTTGCCAAATAATAATGATAATTAAAAACATATAAAAAAGTAATATTTTAAATAGAGAAAAAGTACCAATTTTAATTTGCTCGCTTTTGCTTTTTATTGCAGTCGTTTATCCTCTTTTTATGTATTAACTCAATACACAACAAATTGCATTTATACTTTTTTATGGCATATTTACTGTGTCAGGATATCACGAGAGCCGTTTGATAAATAAGGTTGAGCTGGCGGGTCCGTGAGAACCTCACATAGACTGAATGAGTCCGTAGTGTTAACAGAAGTTTGTTCAACGAGCAAACTGAAAACGCCTATCAAAGGCCATACCCATGTTAGAAAATAACTCCGTCCTCCTGGCATATATTATAAGCTTATTAGCGCCTATGCTACTTGCTTCTTATAGATCTGATAGCTGTGCCACTTTAATTTAAAAGCATGTGATGCCAGAAGGCAGTGTTCTATGTGAATACCAATCATGAGCCTACAGACCCCCTTTTCAATTATAAGAGTAGCTTTGTTAGTCTAAGGCTGTAAGACCTACACATGATGTTCGAAACTTTGAGTTCCTCAATCATGGGCCGGAATGTATATCCCGAAGCACCCGATACAGCAGAGAGCTAATTTTTGAAAGGCACTTTCCACTTATGAAGTATGACAGTGCAAGATTTTTTCCCGTGGAAATCGATCCATATCCAGTTAAAAATTTGATAAAATTATAAATTGAATTATATTATAAAAAAATTTTTTTCTTTTCTGTTGATTTTTCGACCGATTTTCTATTATTGCTTTTAAAATTTTGTTTTTACGTTATTCTGCCATCTTCAGTCTCATTTTTCATACCGCAAACAGCTGAAACTACAGAAAATAGTCACAATTTTCATCAGCAGCTTTTTTCGTTAATCTATCAATTCTCGTTAAGAGCCATTAATGTAGTCTTTTGCTGTCGCATGCCACCAAAATTACAACAACGCTGATGCGCTCAATTTAAGAGCGTTTTTTTTTTAGCTGACATGCAATTGTGTTACTGTCTTTGTGCGCATTCAAGCAGTGCATAGTCTTTTTCATGTAACTTATATTTATCTCGCCATGCAGCATATTTTTGAATAGAGAAAAATTTATTTGTACTAAATTTAAACATACGTGCACCTACGAGTAAAATAATAGGAGCAAAAATTATTTCAAATTGTATATGTTATTTTCTTCTTTTTTTGCAATGTCAACCCATTTCAAAAAGGTTTTTGAAAAAGTTCGAAAACTAGAGAAAGTTTTATGAAAATTTTAAACTTTTTACTTACAATTTTGAGCTTTTTTTAAGTGTGCAGTTTTATAGTCCAATTCGTTTTAGTCTGAAAAAGTGCAAGTTTAAGTCTTTTCGAATTCGCATTGATTATTGTAAATTTTTTTCTAAAGTGTATTTGAGATTTTCTTACGAATGGCACATAGCTTTTTTTTATATGAAGGAAAGTCTAAAACACCTTTTGGAAAACAAATTGTCGAAAAATCAATGCGAGCTTTGAGAGACCTATTACTTGTACTTTGTGAGACTAAAATTGATTGAGCTACAAAATTGCATACTCTCAAAAAATTCAGAGAACTGCAAATAAAAATTTCGAATTTTTTTTATAATTTTCTCGCATTTTCGAACTTTTAAAAAAACGTTTTTGAGATTTACCTGCATAATTCTAGTTACAACATTCATTACAGTTTTTTCTTGAAACATAGAAAAAAGAAAAAGAAAAATCTAACTAGCGAAATTTGAAATAAAAAAAATACAGTGCTATTTTAATGTTCGCTGCTGTATCTACCTGTAAATACGTATTCATGCACACACTTTAAATGGGGTCAACTTGTGGCATTTGTTCTATAGTTCTTTAATTGGTTTTGAATTTTTTTTTTTAATTTTTTTCAACTCAAAATTTTATATGTGGCACGCAATCTCTTGATTATTTACATGCACAAATATTAATGCATTTATTTGTTTGCTATTAATTTTATACGATGGTAAAAATGCATATAATAGGGTGGAGCAAAATATTGTCTACAAAGATGAAGTTGTTTAATTTCTTAAAAAAAAAAACATGGTTTATTTCTGGTTGGAAAATTTTTTAACTTTTTTTCGGAGCTTTTTTTCTGAAGTGTTTTTAACCAAATTTTTTAAACTTATAATATGTTAATATTTTCGAATGTGAAATTTTTGAAAATTTCTTTAAAATATTTTTTTATTACTAAAAATTTTTTTCAAATATTTTTTAAAAATAATTATTGTGCGCTTCGAGTTAAAACATGTTATTATTTCTGGCTTGAAAATGGTTTGAAATTTTTTCGGACTTTTTTTTAAATTTTTTTTAAGTTGAAATGTGTTAAGATTTCAATTTGGAAAGTCTTTGAAACTTTCGTTAAAATATCTTTTAATTTTTTGTTATTGTTAAAATGTTTTTTCAAATATATATAAAAAAAATGATTGTTGAGCGCTTCGAGTTAAAACATGTTATTATTTCTTGTTTGAAAATGCTTTGAAAATTTTCCGAGTTCTTTTTTTTAATTTTGTTTTTTTTTTTTTTAATTTTTGTAAAGTTGAAATATGTTAAATTTCAAGTTAGACAATTTTTGAAACTTTCTTTAAAATATCTTTAAATGTTTTTTATTTTTAACCTTTTTTTTTCAAATATTAAAAAAAAATACATCGTTATTGTGCGCTTCGAGTTAAAACATGGCTTGAAAATGGTTTGAAATTTTTTGCAGTTTTTTTGGATTTTTTTTAACTATTTGTATTTTTTTTTTGTTTTAATTTTTTTATTATTTTATTACATATATAACAAATATATGTTTTAATAAATAGTTGTGTTTTATAAAATATTTGATTTTGGAATTTTTTCCGGTCTTTTGTAATATTTTCCGAGATCTTTTTAATTTTTGCATGAATGAATCCAGAGAATGAAAGCCAAGCGGTATTCAAAATTAAAATTTTTATATAAATATATTAGTTTTGAACTTTTTTTTAAACCCAAGCAAAAATATAAAAATATTTTCTTGTAAGTTTTTTTATATTTTCTAAATTTTTAATCTATTTTTAATTAAATATTTTCCATTTTATCATTAAACTTGAACTCATTTTTGGCCAGATTTCTAAAGTTTTATTTTTTAACATTCTTCCTAATTTATAGTTCTTTTAAGCTGTTTTTCAGTCTTTACGTTTATTTGTGTCTTTTTAAATTAAACTCATTTTTTTTAAATATTTATTTCGATTTTTATGGGTTTCTTCCAAAGTTTCCAAAATATCTTTTGCATGTCTAAAATTTTTGTTTTCAAATGGTAATTTTAAATTTAAAAATTTTGTTTCTGTTTCAAAAGTTTCACGGAAATTAGTATTTTCAAGCAACCATTAAAAGAAATGCATTTCAAAACAGTTCTATTATTAAATTTTCTGCTTTCTTTCTCCTATGAATTTTCGATCTTTAGATTATTTATAATTACCTTTTTTCGAATTTGTAATATAAAATTATAATAAAAAATTTATTTTAGAGTGTATAATATTTTTGTCATTTAGCACATACATTTGAATGAAATATATTTTTTTTAGTTTTGTTTAAACTTTTTTTTTAATATCTTTTGCTATTTTTATTGCGTTTTGGAAATAAATAGTTTTTCCTATGTTAAAAATTTTACAAAAATGTCAATTTCCAAAAAAAACAAATTTTGTATTTCTTTGACATATGTTTAAGCTCAAAGTACTAATAAGTACCAACAAAATTTTGCAAATAATGCCCCTCTCTTATACATAGGTTAGGTTAGATGGTAGCTGCCCTGATAAGGATTGCTCACTTGGACAACACGAAGGTCCGTTATGATACCACATACACCAAAAATAACGGTGACTTAAATCTAGCTACTGAGAGAATCGTTGGGTAGCAACGATAAAGCTCCGAATGATACCGATCTCAACTTTGGATAAATCTTCGGGAGATCCAAGTGAGTCGCGACCGAAGTACTTTCGCCTAGTTCTGGCAAAAGCTGGGCAATCAAGCATAAAGTGATTTGGTGATTCTCTTATACATAGCTAAAATATAAATTTGAATGAAAAAAATTTTTATTGAATTTTTTTGTTTTATTTTGCACATCTTTTACATTGGCAATAAAACTTAAATAAACTTCGCACATCATCCATAAAATATTCATATTATTGTTGTCATCATCAGAAATTCTTTTGTGTTCTGTGTTTTGTACCAATTTTTATTGCCGGTGCGTGTGGTGCCATCATCAGCAATGCTGACTGAGCCAAACAACATTTATTATTTTGTAGGCGGTTTTGTGGTTGTTTTATGAGTGTGTTGTTGTTGTTGTGACTCTTTTGTAGTTGTTGTATTTTTAACAATTTTCGCATAAAGCAGATGCAGTCAGTTTTCTGTTTTTGTTGTTGTTGTTTTTTCTCCTGTTAATTTTTTTCCTATCCAGGCACTTGCTGTCACTTTATTACCCACAACTCATTATCAGTTAATTTTTTTTTTTTTTTTTGTTTGCCAAAGCAGGTTAATCATACGCCATGTATGGCTCTTCATATAGTTTGCTTTATTAATTTCCCCTTATAGCTTGTGCTACAAATAATTACAACACTGATGCGATTAAATGTGGCATTAATGGTTTTGAGTTAATTGCATAGTCAATGCGATTATAAGTAAGAATTTTTTTTATTAGCTCGAGAGAGAAACTGCTTGAACGAAGTGAGTGCAGTACAACCAGGTCAAAGGGCGAGTTAAAGTTTGAATAATTATGTTGCCTTAGCAGAGCGTTAAAAAGATACATAGATTTAAATGCCGCAATGGTTGATGACGCGGTAAAGATGGGTTTGATGGTGAATGAGGACGAAACGAAGTACCTGCGGTCATCGAGCAAAGAGTCAGCGCATACGCGCCTTGGCAACCACGCTACTGTTGGCAGCCATAATTTCGAAATAGCAAAAGACTTCGTTTATTTGGGAACCAGCATCAACACTAGCAACAACATAAGTACTGAAATCCAGCAAATAATCAATATTGCCAATAAATGCTACTTTGGACTAGGTAGGCAATTGAAAAGTAAAGTCCTCTCTCGGCGAAGGAAAATCATACTCTACAAGTCACTATAGTACGCGTCTTGCTATATAGGGCAGAAGCATGGACCATGACAACAGCAGATGAAGCGACTTTGGGAGTGTTCGAGAGAAAAGTTCTTCGAAAGATTTATGGACCTCTACGCGTTGGCGATGGCGAGTACCGAAGAAGATTTAATGATGAGCTGTATGAGCTATACGCAGACATCAACATAGTCCAGCGAATTAAAACGCAGCGGCTGCGCTGGCTAGGCCATGTTATGCGAATGAAGGATGATACTCCGGCCAAGAAAGTGTTTCTATCGGAACCCGCCTATGGAAGCAGAGGTAGAGGGCAGCCTCCACTCCGTTGGAAGCACCAGGTGGAAAACGATTTAAACTCCCTTGGTGTGACCAATTGGCGCCGGTTAGCGGAGCGAAGGAGCGACTGGCGCGCCTTGTTGGACGGCCATAACCCTTTAGACGGTTAAGCGCAAATTAAATACGTAAGTAATGGTTGATGGCAGCCCAAAGAAAAAAAAGTTAAGTATAAAAAATTTAACAAGAAAAATATTTTTTTTTTTTCAAACTAGGAAAATAATGAAATTTATTACCACTGTCAGCATCTTTCGCAGATTTTAATCAATCATTTTCAACTGTCAATTTTAATATTTAATTCATAAAATTTCTAAACTTTATTTGATTATTTTTAATTTGTTCAAAAAAATTTTTTTTTATTTTTATTATTTTTCATGGCAAATTTTTTTTTTCAAATTTTTATTTGCAAAAAGATAATAAATACCATTGATTTTGCACATTGTCGTTCGCTCAAGCGTGTGTTCAACTTTTTAGAAAAAAATACTAAACACTAACAAGAATAATGCGCACATTTAATGAATGCTTATATAATTAACATTAATGAATGATATCATCGACCAACGTTGTTGCAGCGTAACGATGATAGCGTTTAGCGTTTGTGTTTGCGTTTTGGTTTTGTTGCTGTAGTAAATGATAGCTTCTGTTGCGTTTGAAAATTGCATGACTTTACTATTGTCATATTTACCACATCCGTTGAGGGTTTTAAAAGCAATGCTACGCGCAAATGATGAATGAGTTCATGGTTGAAATATTTAATAAATTAATTTTTAAATTTTATCAAAAAAATTTACAAACAATTTTTTATTTATTTTTTTTTATTTTAAATTTAGATTAGACAGTTGTTTACATGAGCTGTTGAACATCAGTAAATTAGAAAGAAGGATTTAAAAATGTAAGTAAAAAAGTGTTTTTATGATAATTAAGAAAAAAGTTTTCGCTTTGGTTTATTTGGAAGCAAACATTTTTGTGAAAGCATTATACTTGTAAATTCTATGAATTTCAGAGCGGAAATTTATTTTTGTTTCTTGTTAGTTGATTTTTTGTTTTTTTTTTTTTTGTTTTTTTTTTTTTTGTTTCAGCAAGATTAAAAAATCACATGTTTTCTGTAATTGAAATAAAAAATTGTTTACTAAAAATTCAGATTTGTTTTAATTATATAATTTTTTATTTATTTTTATTTTTCTCATTTTCTTAAAAATGAACGAAATAAAATTTATTTTGTTCGAATAGAAAATTAATTTTTTCAAAGCACTATAAATACTGCCTGCTTTTGCTAAAAATTTTAATTTTTCAATTCTTAAAACAAAAATTTTAAAAACTTACTTTTGTTTACCAATTTGTAAAACAAACATTTGGCAGTTTGACCAAAAAAGTATTGTTGCTCAATAACAAAAATTTTAAAAAATGTTTTAAAGCAAAATACCGTATCTTAATCTTTAGAATTAATCAGTATCAAGGGTAGCCCTCAGCTGACCTGAAGGACACACTTCAGCTCATTGAACGATTGAGTGTAACTACCCAAAAGCAAAATAAAATATTTGTTACTCATCCTTAACTTTTAAATTCATCCTAATGAAGCTTTAACCCAACCTGACTTAGATCGGAAAAACATAATACGGCTCACTGTACGATTGTGTGGAATTACCCCAAACAAAATAAATTATTTAATAATCATCCCATACCAGACTTTTGCGATGTAATAATCCACGGCTTTAATTTTAATGAATTTTCTTTTTTTCTTTTTAGTTATGCTTTTTCCCTATTTTCCTCCATTTTTTCCTTCATCTTTCTCTTTATCCTGTAGAAGATAACAAAGAAATATCTGTTTGACTGCATCTTTATTATTTCAAGTATGGCTGAAGACACAGTTTAATAAAGCGAAAGCTATTGGTTCATTATTAAAGTGGCGGGATTCCAGAATTGCTTTTGCTAAGACTCAACTATGCACAAGTTTGGATGATTTACAGCGTCAACTGCTACATAACACTCCCAGTACTTGTTGTGTCGGAGATGCGTAGACAAATATTGCCTACTTTTGGGCGAATATGGTTTCCGATAAGGTTCACACGTTTGAAATCGCTGAATTGTACGTAGAGTTTGACAGGTACGTAACTTTAAAAAGCATACTATCAGGAGCAAATGTTTTTTGTTTTACCAAGAGGCTCCATGTGCGCCTGGAAGTATGCAATTGTTTAGAATCCTGCTTAGTCACCTTCGATATAAAACGTTCTGGTGGGAACTTAAATTTTCCTTCAAAGGCGCAATCTTTGCACTCATTTTATTCATTCATTCATTTCTCTCTTAATTTAAATAACTATTTTATTTGCCTTAATTAAATTTCCTTTAGCATTCTCATTAAACTTGCCCTCAATTTTCTTTTTGTTTTCTTATAATTTTTATGCTACTTAATTGCATTGTGCCTATGAAGAAGCAAATGAGGAAATGAAAGTTTTGTATGCTGCTTTTATGTCGTTCGGCCGACCCAATTTCCGGCATTGTTTTCTTTTCATTAACGTTTTATATTTTTTGGTCTACTTTTTTCTCAGCTGTTTATTACTTTTAATATAATTACTGTTTCTATTTGTAGATATTTTTTGTGAAGCAAAATCGCCTTTTGTTTTGGAATTTTTCTTTTTAATTAAATTTCTTAAAACAAATACTTTTCGGACATTGTGTCGTTGCTATTGTTGTTGTGTTATTTTTAGTATTTTACGCTTGCTTTGGCTTTTACCGCGCACTTCGTTAAGTTAGTTTTTTGTTTGTAAAACGTGCGAAATTTAATAAATTGGCGAGTGAGAAAGAAACTAGAAAGCGGGTTTGGTTAGACATTAAATTGAAAAAATTAAGTTATTTTGTGCAATAAATAAATAAAAACAAATATTCTTTATCGCTTTACATGTGGAAGGGCTCTAAACCGTTTTATAAACAAGTAAGGAAGGCTAAGCTCTGGTGTAACCGAACATTACATACTCAGTTGAGAGCTGTGGAGACAAAGTAAGGGAAAATCACCATGTTGTAAAAAGAACCTAGGGTAACCCTGGAATGTGTTTGTATGACATGTGTATCAAATGGAAGGTATTAATGAGTATTTTAAAAGGGCGTGGGCCTAAGTTCTATAGATGGACGCCGTTTCGAGATATCGCCATAAAAATGGATCAGGGGTGACTCTAGAATTTGTTTGTATGATATGAGTATCAAATGAAAGGTGTTAATGAGTATTTTAAGAGGGCGTGGGCCTTAGTTCTATATGTGGACGCCTTTTCGAGATATCGCCACAAAGGTGGACCAGGGGCGACTCTAGAATTTGTTTGTACTATATGGGTATTAAATGAAAGGTGTTAATGAGTATTTTGAAAGGGAGTGGGCCTTAGTTCTATAGGTGGACGACTTTTCGGAATATCGTTATAAAAGTGGACCAGGGTTGACTTTAGAATGCGTTTGTACAATATGGGTATCAAACGAAAGGTGTTAATAAGTGTTTTAAAACGGAGTGGGCCTTAGTTCTATAGGTGGACGCCTTTTCGGAATATCGATATAAAATTGGACCAGGGGTGACTCTAGAATGCGTTTGTACAATATGGGTATCAAATGAAAGGTATTAATGAGTATTTTAAAAGGGCGTGGGCCTTAGTTCTATAGGTGGACGCCTTTTCGAGATATCTCCATAAAGGTGGACCAGGGGCGACTCTAGAATTTGTTTCTACGATATGAGTATCAAATGAAAGGTGTTAATGAGTATTTTAAGAGGGCGTGGGCCTTAGTTCTATATGTGGACGCCTTTTCGAGATATCGCCATAAAGGTGGACCAGGGGTGACTCTAGAATTTGTTTGTACGATATGGGTATCAAATGAAAGGTGTTAATGAGTATTTTAAAAGGGCGTGGGCCTTAGTTCTTAAGGTGGACGCCTTTTCGAAATATCGCCATAAAGGTGGACCAGGGACGACTCTAGAATTTGTTTGTACGATATGGGTATCAAATGAAAGGTGTTAATGAGTATTTTAAAAAGGAGTGGGCCTTAGTTCTATATGTGGACGCCTTTTCGAGATATCGCCATAAACGTGGACCAGGGGTGACTCTAGAATGTGGTTGTACGATATGGGTATCAAATTAAAGGTATTAATGAGGGTTTTAAAAGGGAGTGACCCTTAGTTGTATATGTGAAGGCGTTTTCGAGATATCGACCAAAATGTGGACCAGGGTGATCCAGAACATCATCTGTCGGGTACCGCTAATTTATTTATATATGTAATACTACGAACAGTATTCCTTCCAAGATTCGAAGGGCTTTTGATTTCACCCTGCAAAACTTTTTCATTTTCTTCTACTTAATATGGTAGGTGTCACACCCATTTTACCAAGTTTTTATACTCAGTTGAGCAGAGCTCACAGAGTATATTAAGTTTGATTGGATAACGGTTGGTTGTACATATATAAAGGAATCGAGATAGATATAGACTTCCATATATCAAAATAATCAGGATCCAGAAAAAATTTGATTGAGCCATGTCCGTCCGTCCGTCCGTCCGTCCGTCCGTCCGTTAACACGATAACTTGAGTAAATTTTGAGGTATCTTGATGAAATTTGGTATGTAGGTTCCGGAGCACTCATCTCAGATCGCTATTTAAAATGAACGATATCGGACTATAACCACGCCCACTTTTTCGATATCGAAAATTTCGAAAAACCGAAAAAATGCGATAATTCATTGCCAAAGGCGGTTAAAGCGATGAAACTTGGTAGATGGGTTGACGTTATGACGCAGAATAGAAAATTAGTAAGATTTTGGACAATGGGCGTGGCACCGCCCACTTTTACAAGAAGGTAATTTAAAAGTTTTGCAAGCTGTAATTTGGCAGTCGTTGAAGATATCATGATGAAATTTGGCAGGAACGTTACTACTATTACTATATATGTGCTAAATAAAAATTAGCAAAATTGGATGAAGAACACGCCCACTTTTTAAAAAAAAATTTTTTTAAATTCAAATTTTAACAAAAAATTTAATATCTTTACTGTATATAAGTAAATTAAGTCAAAATTCAACTCCAGTAATGATATGATGCAACAAAATACAAAAATAAAAGAAAATTTCAAAATGGGCGTGGCTCCGCCCATTTTCATTTAGTGGGTCTAGAATACTTTTAATGCCATAAGTCGAACAAAAATTTACCAATCCTTTTGAAATTTGGTAGGAGCATAGATTCTATGACGTTAACTGTTCTCTGTGAAAATGGGCGAAATCGGTGGAAGCCACGCCCAGTTTTTATACACAGTCCACCGTTTGTCCTTCCGCTCGGCCGTTAACACAATAACTTGAGCAAAAACCGATATATCTTTACTAAACTTAGCCCACGTACTTATCTGAACTCACTTTATCTTGGTATAAAAAATGGCCGAAATCCGACCATAACCACGCCCACTTTATCGATATCGAAAATTACGAAAAATTAAAAAAATGCCATAATTCTATACCAAATACGAAAAAAGGGATGAAACATGGTAACTGGATTGGTTTATTGACGCAAAATATAACTTTGGAAAAAACTTTGTAAAATGGGTGTGACACCTACCATATTAAGTAGAAGAAAATGAAAAAATCAACAGCCCTTGGAATCTTGGCAGGAATACTGTTAGTGTTATTGAATATATAAATAAATTAGCAGTACCCGTCAGATGATTTTCTGGATCACCTGATCCACATTTGGTCGATATCGCGAGAACGCCTTCACATATACATCTAAGGGCCACTCGCTTTTAAAACCCTCATCAATACCTTTAATTTGATATCCATATCGTACAAACACATTCTAGAGTCAACCCTGGTCCACCCTAATGGCGATATCTCGAAAAGGCGTGCAGCTATAGACCTAATGCCCACTCCCTCTTAAAATGCTCAGTAACACCTTTCGTTTGATACCCATATCGTAAAAACATTCTAGAGTCACCCCTGGCCCACCCTAATGGCGATATCTCGAAAAGGCGTCCACCTATAGACCTAATGTCCACTCCCTCTTAAAATGCTCAGTAACACCTTTCCTTTGATACCCATATCGTACAAACATTCTAGAGTCACCCCTGGCCCACCCTAATGGCGATATCTCGAAAAGGCGTCCACCTATAGACCTAATGCCCACTCCCTCTTAAAATGCTCAGTAACACCTTTCGTTTGATACCCATATCGTACAAACATTCTAGAGTCATCCCTGGCCCACCCTAATGGCGATATCTCGAAAAGGCGTCCACCTATAGACCTAATGCCCACTCCCTCTTAAAATGCTCAGTAACACCTTTCGTTTGATACCCATATCGTACAAACATTCTAGAGTCACTCTTGGTCAACCTTTATGGCGATATCTCGAAAAGGCGTCCACCTATAGAACTGAGGATTACTCCCTTTTAAAATACTCATTACCACCTTTCATTTGATACCCATATCGTACAAACACATTCTAGAGTCACCCTGGCCCACCCTAATGGCGATATCTCGAAAAGGCGCCCACCTATAGACCTAATGCCCACTTTCTCTTAAAATGCTCAGTAACACCTTTCGTTTGATACCCATATCGTACAAACATTCTAGAGTCACCCCTGGCCCACCCTAATGGCGATATCTCGAAAAGGCGTCCACCTATAGACCTAGTGCCCACTCCCTCTTAAAATGCTCAGTAACACCTTTCGTTTGATACCCATATCGTAAAAACATTCTAGAGTCACCCTTGGTCCACCTTTATGGCGATATCTCGAAAAGGCGTCCACCTATAGAACTAAGGATTGCCCCCTTTTAAAATACTCATTACCACCTTTCATTTGATACCCATATCGTACAAACACATTCCAGAGTCACCCTGGCCCACCCTAATGGCGATATCTCGAAAAGGCGCCCACCTATAGACCTAATGCCCACTTTCTCTTAAAATGCTCAGTAACACCTTTCGTTTGATACCCATATCGTACAAACATTCCAGAGTCACCCCTGGCCCACCCTAATGGCGATATCTCGAAAAGGCGTCCACCTATGGACCTAATGCCCACTCCCTCTTAAAATGCTCAGTAACACCTTTCGTTTGATACCCATATCGTACAAACACATTCTAGAGTCACCCCTGGCCTACCCTAATGGCGACATTTCGAAAAGGCGTCCACCTATAGACCTAATGCCCACTCCCTCTTAAAACGCTCAGTAACACCTTTCATTTGATTCCCATATCGTACAACTAGAGACACCCCTGGTCCACCTTTATGGCGATATCTCGAAACGGCGTCCACCTAGGGAACTAAGGATCACTCCCTTTCAAAATACTCATTAACAGCTTTCATTTGATACCCATATCGTACAAACATATTCTAGAGTCACCCCTGGTCCACCTTTATGGGGATTTCTCGAAAAGGCGTTCACCTATAGAACTAAAGCCCATTCCCTTTTAAAATACTCATTATCACCTTTCATTTGATACCCATATCGTACAAACACATTCTAGAGTCAGCCCTGGTCCACTTTTATGGCGATATCCCTAAATGGCGTCCATCCATAAAACTATGGCCTACTCTCTCTTAAAATACTCTTTAATACCTTCCATTTGATACACATGTCATACAACCACATTCCAGGCTTACCCTAGGTTCATTTTCCTACATGGTGATTTTCCTTATTTTGTCTCCATAGCTCTCAACTGAGTATGTAATGTTCGGTTACACCCGAACTTAGCCTTCCTTACTTGTTTTCTATAGTTCTATTTTGCGTCAATAGACCAATACAATTACCATGTTTCATCCCTTTTTTCGTATTTGGTATATAATTATGGCATTTTTTTCATTTTTCGTAATTTTCGATATCGAAAAAGTGGGCGTGGTCATAGTCGGATTTCGGCCATTTTTTACACCAATACAAAGTGAGCTCAGATAAGTACGTCAACTGAGTTTAGTAAAGATATATCGATTTTTGCTCAAGTTATCGTGTTAACGGCCGAGCGGAAGGACAGACGGTCGACTGTGTATAAAAACTGGGCGTGGCTTCAACCGATTTCGCCCTTTTTCACAGAAAACAGTTATCGTCCTAGAATCTAAGCCTCTACCAAATTTCTCAAGGATTGGTAAATTTTTGTTCGACTTATGGCATTAAAAGTATCCTAGACAAATTAAATGAAAAAGGGCGGCGCCACGCCCATTTTGAAATTTTCTTTTATTTTTGTATTTTGTTGCACCATATCATTACTGGAGTTGAATGTTGACATAATTTACTTATATACTGTAAAGATATTAACTTTTCTTTTAAAATTTGAATTTAAAAAAAAAAAATTTTAAAAGTGGGCGTGGTCGTTCTCCGATTTTGCTAATTTTTATTAAACAGGCATATAGTAATAAGTGTAACGTTCCTGCCAAATTTCATCATGATATCTTCAACGACTGCCAAATTACAGCTTGCAAAACTTCTAAATTACCTTCTTTTAAAAGTGGGCGGTGCCACGTCCATTGTCCAAAAATTTACTAGTTTTCTATTCTGCGTCATAGGTTCAACTCACCTACCAAGTTTCATCGCTTTATCCGTCTTTGGTAATGAATTATCGCACTTTTTCGGTTTTTCGAAATTTTCGATATCGAAAAAGTGGGCGTGGTTATTGTCCGATATCGTTCATTTTAAATAGCGATCTCAGATGAGTGCCCAGGAACCTACATATCAAATTTCATCAAGATACCTCAAAATTTACTCAAGTTATCGTGTTAACGGACGGACGGACATGGCTCAATCGAATTTTTTTTCGATACTGATGATTTTGATATATGGAAGTCTATATCTATCTCGATTCCTTTATACCTGTACAACCAACCGTTATCCAATCAAAGTTAATATACTCTGTGAGCTCTGCTCAACTGAGTATAAAAAGGAGCAAATGGTGCACTGAGTGAAATATAAATTTTTTAAACACCCTGCGGAAGCAACTAAATTGGTTTTTCTGTTTAACTTTTCAGTTTAAAGCAACTAACCATAAGCAACTGACGTTTTTAGAAACGCCTAACCTAACTAAACCCAAGACTTTTTCAATATTTTTATTTTATTTATTTATTTATTTTTTTACTAACAGCACCCTGTTATGAGGTGGGTTTTATCTAAGGCTGGGGTAACGCTCAGTCAATCCAGAGTCGAGTAAAGGTCCCACCGCTACTGAATAAAACACAATATTTATGTATTACGAAGACACGCACACACGGCTGGAAGTATTAGGCGGGCAGCAGCCTTCCGTCGCCATATGGTGAGGAGGTGGGGCGGCGGCTAACGGTCGTCGGAGTAGAGGAGGTGTCGGCAGGACGGTTGAACTGTGGTCGGGTAACGGACGGATTAGTCGGGCGGTATGGAAGCAGCGGCTTAACGGCGGCAGGATGGCGGACGGCCAACGGTCGTCGTAGCAGCGGCGGGACGGACGCAGCGGCTTAACGGCGGTAGGATGGCGGACGGCCAACGGTCGTCGGAGCAGAAGCGGCTGAATGGCGATGGGACGGCGAACGGCCAGTGGTTGGTGTTGCAGCGGCGGCACCAGCAAGGTGGGATTGGCACGGAGGTAGTATGGCGGACGGCCAACGGTGAGCATAGCACCGGCGGGATGGAAGCAGCGGCGGCACCAGAGAGGCAACGATGCGACGGCAGCGGCGGTAGACTACGGAACGCGTACCAGGGCCGGGGAGTATGCTGGCGATGGAGTTTACCTGGACAGCAGCAGCCCTTTCCAGGCGGGGTCGGTTGACGGTATCGGCGGGATCAGACTGATCGGTAGTCTTCGGCAGGATCGATAGTAGGCGGGGTCGGTCACCTGGGGAAGAGACTGTGAGGGCGCGGGTTAGTCCTGGTTTTACCGCTGGACACCCCCTACTTGCACACAGTAGAAGGTGCGTAAAGGGGTGGGGTTGTACCAGCCGAGACACCGTGGGTCGACCCGTGGGTGGAGGGGAAGTGCAGCTTAACGGCACAGCGGTAGCCCCTTGTGCGCACGCATCGGCTCACGGCCGAAACCGGAGCTCCGGAGAGGGGGTCGTTCGGTCGTTCGGGCGGCAGGTCATTCCTTACCAGACCAGGACGACGGAGTGAAGGGTAGTCCGAAGACACCACTCGCGTCGTTTTTGGTGCAGCAAGGGGTGACTCGCGCCACGGCCGCACCCTCTTCGCCCCAGCTAACTAGAAGGAGTGGTCCTTCCGCTCCGGCCAGCCTACTAAAATCATAGCTGAGGGGGAGGGGGGTTATTTGGCCCCTAAGGCAGCGGCCGCTCAACACCGAGGTGGGCGACGGAGGGAAGGATAGTCCGAAGACACCACTCGCGTCGTCAGCCCAGGTGAAGGGTGACTGGCGCCATGACAGCGCCCCCTTCCGCTCAGTCCGAGCTGCGGGGGAGCGGGTATTTGGTCATTGAGGCGGCGGGCCGCTCAACACCAGGGTGGGCGACGGAGGGAAGGATAGTTCGAAGACACCACTCGCGTCATCCAGCCCTGGTGTAGGGTGACCCGCGCCATGACAGCGCCCCCTTCCACTCAGCTAGCTAGCCGGAGTGGCAATTTTGTCTTTAAAAAGACAACCACTCCCGCTGGCTCACCTCCGAGGACTGAATTGCAAAATGAAAATTCGCTGTTTTTATACGGGTGGCGCCGCAAACTGCTTGAGAAATTAATACACCACTACTGTGATTGTCTTGTGTGGTGATCTTGCTGACAAAACACACCATTGGTCTGCCATCAGTCGTTGGTAGCGTATGATCATTTACCATATGGTGGTTGTGTTTTTGCCGCCCGCCATCTGTAGTTTTAGTTGTTGTTGGCTATGCTATAGAAAAAGAAGTACAGGGGGTTCAGGCTTAAATTAAAAAGGGAAGTACAGGGTGGTTTACACTGTGTATTGCATTGTTAAAAAGTGAGTTCAAACAAAAGTTATGCTTATGAAATTTACCAAAGAAGTTGTATTTGAATTTTTTGGCTTGGATTGCTTGTTTTGAAAACTACATATACTTCAGAGAAATTCAGGGACATTCCATGTCAAATCGACTTTTAATTCAAATAAAATTATATATATATTTTCAAAGCGGTGCTATAAAAAACAACTAGCTTTTGATGCGATATTTTCCCTTGATGACTCTGCAAGTGTTCGTGCAGGGATTTGCCTCGAAAGGCGCTCTACGACTATGAGAATCCGAATATGGACACGCGACAATTTTAGAGATGACAAGACGAAAGAGCGATTAACGGTATCATAACTGACCCAACGTCTGACACCGACTACATTACGGCGGAGTTTGATTTCCAGGTGCATAATATAAGACATCCTCCAAGGGAGGAATGAGGGAAGGTCCAGATAGTGGTATTTACAATCTTCTCCGATGGCTCGAAAATGGAAAAAGGATAGAGAGCTGGAATATACTCAACTCATCTGCAGGTAAGTCAATCATATCTTCCAGCAGGAGGTCTACATATATCAAAGACACAGCAGCAGATGAAGAGAATAGTGCAGATCCAGACATCAATGTAGCGGTCTTTGTCGACAGTGAGGCCACCTTAAAGGCGCTAGGTATTTTTTGTACATACGTCCATTGCCAAATTTCGGTTTCGGCGCCATCTTCAGTGTAATTTCAAGCAAAAAATGCTTCATTATTTAAAATGTGACCTATAAAGACGTTGTTAGGTTCATCAAAAAAAAAAAAAAAAATGACGAAATAAAATTTTGGCAACTATAGCGCCTAATAATTTAGACATTATTTCAAACAAACAAATTCTTTTTTCTCGAATTTTTTTAAGTTTTAAATAAAAGTTGAGCGTGAGCAATGCCAAGTCGAGGAGGCGGTCGCAAGTCGATAAATTTGCATTTTCCGATGATGCCAACATTTTTTTTTTTATAGATCTTACGTACGAGGCTTGGCTGATAACTGCAAAAATCGTTGGACCATGTGGTCCACTGGAGTACTTACCATTCTACTCCACTGTAATGCAGCGATGGACCAACTCATGTTTCTACACGAACATGTTGTAAGCCGATCATTGCTCGTTTTTAACGATTGTAATCACTACACGATGTTTATTGGACTGTGGGTACTCCATGGATTACTCTGATGTAATGCGGAGCTGGAGTATATGGTCCGGTCCTAGGACATCGCAGTGTTAATTGGACCATATTTTTTGTATGAATTGTGGTTAGTTTTGGAGCACTCGCTTGGTCCATAGCGAGTACTCCATACATGCATACATGGAGTACTCGCGATTTTTGCAGGGTAACTGTCTTTAAGGAAGCCTTATTTATGTGTGGAAAAAACAATTAAACAAAACATGAATAGTAGCTGCATTCTTTTGAAAGCGAGTTAGACAAAGCCTATAAAAAATTCACTAAATATTGCTTATTTTACGACAGGGTGGATGATCGACATTGGAAGGAGGCAAGCCGGTTTCAACATTGTGCCATTTTCAGTGTAATTTTTTGTTCAGAAAATCGATCAAATATTCATCAGTTCTGGAACTCTCCTCACAATAGTTGCACACATTTATATATACCGCGATATAATTACTCTAGACCCATACAAAACAAAAATTACACTGAAGATGGCACAATGGCGAATCTGGTTTATCTCTGAACCAAATTTTACAGTGATGACAGAAAATCATTCTAATATACATGAAAGGTTAGACTTTATGCGTAAATTATTTATGAATTGCAGCAGTTTTTTTCCACCCACCTACAGAAGAATGTAACTAAATAAAAAAAGTAAGAGCTTTTTTGAAAAAAGTATGCAAATAACACATTGACAGCAAGGAAAATCCGAAGTCCCAATCGCTTTTGTATACAAATTGAGCACTACATCATCAAGTCGCCCCTCGTACTACCAAAAACTGTTCCATATATGTAGGTATGTATGTAAATTTAAATAAAAATCGTTTTTGTTTCCTTTTTTTTGGCAACACCAAATTGCATGCAGTTTACTGCTGCTTTTTTCCACACACTTTCACCACAAAATCGTTGGTCAACAGCCAACGCAGCAAATTTACAAACGTTTATTGTTGACTTTAGCAACCATTAAAAGTCGCTGAAATGACAAGAAATCAGCGGAACATATGGGCGAATTAGTGATGTGAATACCGTAGTTGCGAACAAAATTTTGGCTTCAAAAATAGAGCTATTTCATTCTCTTATAAACGCAGCTGCAATTTACTATGGCAAGTAAGTCGCAATCCCCCTACAAGGCGCTGGAGTTTCGATATTTGTCCGCTAGGTGGCGCTTAAGTCTGTCGTTGGCAAAAAACAAAAAATACTAAGTTGCTCCATGTTTATCGTATTTTTAGTACAACATTATCAGGCTAAGCTTTTTTTTCTATTGTCCTTTGGCAATAAATAATTACACTCTAGGTGTCCCTCGCTCCAATACAGTTTATATGTCAAAACACGTTCTCAGACCTGTTTTGGTTAATGTTCGGCGGGAAGGACTTTAGAAAAGGAGTAGAATGGAGTTTTAGCTGGTAGCTGTCATCTGCATAGAAATATGTCAGACCTAATGTGAATAAGCGAAAGTTTTCTTCATCAGGTGGCGCCTTAGACATTGGTTTACGAAATTTTGAGCCTAACTTAGCATTTCCAAGCCTGATTTACCGCTTTTTTGCAATTAGTATTAGTGAGAAAAGCCAATTCTATGTGGCGCTCTTGTATTTGGCCCCTAATAAAAAATTCAAAAAAGAAGGATACTTTTAGGCTTTTGAAATGAAAAGAAAGTAAGAGCTGTAAAATGTAGTGGCTGCAGTGTTTTCGTGAGGACCTTTTGAAAAAGCAAATGCACTGCACTTCGACTTATCAAGCTCGAGATTCTCTTTCATATAAGTTGTACTCAAGTGCAGAAGCTCAACCGAATCACTCTCGACCACTGAACACTCACTCACTCCGAACACTCAGACACTTACTATGAAATAAAAAAAATTATGCTCTTTACGCAGGCACAAAGTATAACTATTTAAATTTAAGGGCATTTCAGCAGTGCCATTTATTATTTTTTCAGTTACTTTTTAGGTTTACATGTAACATATTACAACAAAAACAATCAGCAAACCGAAACAAACAATTCATCAAACAATTTTCACGAAGCAGCAAATACTTTTTATAAAATTTTGACAAAACTTACAAATTTTTACTTGGAATAAATCCATCTTGAAAACTTTGAAAATTTTTCGTAAAATACATTTTTTATACTGAAATCAATTTTTTATAACAGAAGGTCAACTTTCACAAAAAATCAGCTAAAAATTTTTGCCCTCTCAAGATTGTCGAAATCCTAAAATTATTAACATTTTGTATAAATTAGCAAAACTATTCATATTCTCAAAAATCTTTTCCAATTTTTATGTGCTACAAAATGCCTTGCTTGAAAGTTTTCGAAAAGTTTGTATCAAAAAACTTTTTTTTCATATTTAAATTTTTTATATATATTCCTTTTTGACAGCATAACAAAAAAAGCAGTGAAAGCATATGCTCGATTAAAAGAAAAAGCAGCGGACGAAAAAATTTATTTGCAAATTCTTATCAAAATATTGCAAATTGTTATTAAATAACTTTTATTTTGATAAAAAAAATTAACTTAGAAAAAAATTTTTTTTTGTTTTTATAAAAGTATTTAAAATTTAAAAGAGATAAGTTTAATTAAAAAATATATAAAATTTTATTTTTTAATATTTTAAAATGGTTTTGTATATCAAACCAATGAATTATTGAACAAAACTGTCGAAAGCATACACTCAAAAACACAACATCGGGTTAAAAAATTTTAGGAAAACTTTTTTTTTTAATATTTAAAATTTTTATAAAATAAGTTTAGTATTGTCAAAACTATTTTGAATCTTAAAAAATATATTTTTGTATAATTTAATAAAAGGAATATCAAGATGTGTTTTAAAAAGTTTCCGGAAATGTTTTGACTACTTTTACCTTTTACTTTTTATATTTTCAGCAGAAGAATTACTTAGTGGTCAAAAACTTAGATAACATTTACTCAAGGAAAAAAGCACTACGGGTTAAACAATTTTTTGAAAATAACTTATTTTTATAATTAAAGAAAATGTATTTTGATGAAAAAAACGTTAATTTAGAATCAACAACTTTTTTATTTTATAAAAGTATTTCAAATTACAAAAAAAAAATGTATTTTTTTGAGAACAATTCAATTTCGAAAGAGAGTGAAAAATATATTCGTGAGTGAACCCTTCAGACATGAAATCAAATTTATTTGAAAAAAAAAATTTTTTTTTAAGAAAACTGCAAGCCCTGTACTTTTTCTAAAATATTTGAATAAAAATTACTTTTTCGCCCGAAATTTTTTAGTATTTTTTTATTTTAAGAAAATTTTATAGTAAAAAAAAATTATTGACAGTGTTGAATTTAAAAAGCAAGGAATATTTTTTTTTAATTTTATGAACCAAAAAAATGTTCTTAAATTCTAAATTAAAAGTTTTTTTTTAATTTCTTTTTTTTCGAGCTTTTTCGGTATGTTGTCATTGTTGTTGTTGTAGCGATAGGGTTGCTCCTCGAAGGCTTTGGAGAGTGTTATCGATGTGATAGTCCTTTGCCGGATACAGATCCGGTACCACAGCACCATTAAGGCGCTAGTCCGACCATCTCGGGAACGATTTATGTGGCCACATTAAACCTTCAGGCCATTCCCTCCCTCCCCACCCCCAAGTTCGCCGCGGATAGGTGAGGTTGACAATTGGGTTTGGAGAAGCTATATATTGCGCTGGCAACCTGAAGGGTTGCGCTACACAGCCCCTCGAATCTGGTATTTTAGTCGTCTCTTACGACAGGCATACCTACCGCGTGTATATTCTGATCCCTCAACCCCCTGGGGGAAGCTTTTACGGTATGTTTGATTTTTGTATTGAGCTGCCCGGTCAATAAAGACTGAATGTGTTCATAGTGTTAATTTTTGTGTCACATTCAAAATTTTTTTTAAAAAGGAATAAAGAACTGCAAGGATTTGGATTTTTAATATTTTGATAAATGAATTTTAATTTTAGCAAACATATTTTTAATAATTTCCGAAATTTTTTAATCTGTTTTTAAATCCATTTTTTTTGTTTTTCAGAACGATTTAATCTTGAATGAAACCGTGATAAATATTTAAGAGATTTTAATAAAGCTGTAAGCTCAACAATTTTCTGATTTTATTTCAATTCAACGATTTTCTGAGAAATGTTAATAAGAAAGCTCTTCAGAAAATTTGCGAAAGTATTTTGATAAAAATGATTTTTGCATTTAAAATTTTTTTTTTCAATCTGATGGGGAAAACTTTTTTGGACACCCCTGAATTTAAGAAAGCTGGATAATCAATTAAATTTTTTATACAAAAATTATTTTCCAAAACTTTTTTTAAGTTTTTTACGGTGGGTTTGATTTTTCGTGGCATATTCACAGTGTTTATAAAAAGAAATAGAACACTAGAAGAATTCAGGGCCCGTATCGTGCCATGTTATAATAGCTCGTTTCGTTTTGTGGGCCTAACATTTTAGCCAACTTTGTACACCACTTAAACAAAACTGCTGTTTTTTTCGATCACAAACAGCCAGTTCACCAAAAAAAGCGCAGCAGCAAAGCTCATATAAACAAACTACATTTTGGCACGCTAATGCCGCTAACCACAAACCCCTGGCATCCAGGAGTTGCTTCCTAACAATCAAAAATGAAAAAAAAAAAAAAGACTAAAGCAATAAAACGACAATAACCACTTTGACCTCAAATTACTTAAACACAACAAGTGCCAATGGTGCTAGCCAACTGCTAGTAAATTTGTGTATATTTTTTCGGCTAGTTGGCCACAACTCAAGGCGGCTACTTGGCTTTTGGCAAACGCATACAAAACACGACCAACAGGGCGTATGAGCAACATTCGTTAACAGCCTCACAGCCTTTGTGGCTATGTAGAACTCTGCTGATTTAATACGCTTGGCTGTGTGTATGTAATTGTGCAGAGCAACAGCAGCTAAAATACGCTAAGTGGGCATACAAATTTTCAATTTCTCACACACAACCACACACAAGCACTCACTTGCACGGACTCATTTAGCTTTAGTGCACTTTGAAAAATTTTGCCTTTTCACGCATTTTGACTTTTAAAGCTACGCTCACTTTCGTTCTGAGTAAGTAAGTGAGTATGCCCACTTTCTCTGCGCTCTGACATTCCACTGCAATCAATTGCTTTGTTTAAAAAATTGTTGTTGGAACTCCGCACTTGAGTCACAAACGCGACATGTAAATCGCATAGAACAATAGAGCGTAGTTGGAAGCAGAAATAGCAGTTGGCACTTTCACTGGTCTTCTTTTTTCACTTTCATCCTTCCATTTCGCATGAAAGCGCACTTATATAGTGTGCACTTTGTATGCGTGCATGTCTTTGTGTGTGTGAATGCATGCATATAAGACACACAAGGTTCTGTCTTCCTTTCTCCGCAGACAATGCAAGCTCTCTGCAATAATATGCAGCGTTTGTGTGCCTTCACTACAGTCACGTTTTCGTCGTTGTTAGTTTTTGTTGTCCTTCCTTTCATTTATTGACGACGTCTAGTGTGGAAAAGCCCTGCTGTCACCAATCTCAGCGAGTGAATATAAATACGGAAGTAAAGAATTATGACAGTTGTATAATTTGCACGCATGCATGATCCAGCTGTAGACGTCTCCACAATGGCTGCATTTATGATGTCCGAGGGGCCTAGAAATTTTATAATTAAAATTTCGGTGTCTTCCCATTCAACTAGGTTCTACATGTTCCGACAAATACAACGAAAGTTATTGGCCTGCAAAAGGGCTTTCGGGAGGAACTGAGGACTGTCACAGCATATCAACAATAGCATGTACAATACAGTCATTCAACCGATACTAGTGTATGGAGCTGTTGTCACGTGAAAAACGAACTTACGGTTGGGAATGTGCAAAGGCTAGTATGCTTTTGTATATCAAGCGTAGTGAGCAACGTAATTCAGCAGGGTTAAGCGTAAGTTTTCACTTGATGTCTCTGCGAGTGTTCGTGCAGGCGGTAGCCGCAAAAGGGCTTCTACGTCTAGTCCAGCATGTGGAAATCAAGCGAGTACGCGCACGCAATGTTATTAGATCGCACGACAAGGAGACGATCACACGGATTCACAACTGACCTAACGTTCCACACTGACCATATCACGGCGGTTTTTGACTTCCAGGCAAAACGTAAGATATCCTTCAAAGGAGGAAATGGCGTAAAGCCTGAAAAGTGGTAGTGGCATTACAATGTACACATACGGTTTTAAAATGGAAAAAGGAATTGGAACTGGAATGTACTGAAAGCATCTGCAGATAAATCAATCGTACCAACTTCCTGACCCATGCAGTGTATTCCAGGCATAGGTCTATACCATTGAGAGAGCAAATATACTACTCCAGGATAGTATGGTCTCAGACATCAATGTAACAATCTTTGTCGATAGGCATAATATTCCAACATTATGAAGTCGAATATCTTGCGGAGGTGTCGAGCCTCTTTGGGGTCCATAAGGCATCGTAATGTCTCCCTTTACTGGGTACCGGGCCTAGCGATATTGAAGGAATTTACTTTGCAGAAGAGATAGCCTGGAAAGGTACCCAAATGGACATAAGCGAGGCGGAAAGCTCCCTACAACTACCGCTGGGTTATTTCGTGAGGAAAATCGAGGAATATGAGATTAGGGCAGCGGACTTGCAGGAAAAAGAAAACATTCAAAGCAAGCATAAACAATTTTTAGGTAGTAAAAGAAATCCGTGAACACTTTCGAAATAGTGTGTCTGTGACTGACGTTGAGTTCCGTTTGCATAATTCACTTCACTTTACACATTTCATTTATATCTATATTCCCTTATTTCTCTATTCAATATTTCGCTCTACCTTAGTTGCCTTCCTCTAACGCGCAAATCTGTCATTTTCATTATCGGCTCTACACTTAACCTCATCACAAGTGCAAGCGATTCGCAGAGCTCAGCTGGAGCTTAGCAGTTGATTTTACGCTTTTAAGCTTCTAAAATTGCCTACAAAGTAATTTACCTGGAAATGTCGTTAAGCACAAGTGCACAGTGGGTTATTGGTTTCTTTCGAAATTTATTCGCTAATATTTTACACAATTCAAGCTCATGATTCATTATCGAAAGTTAGAATCTCAATTCATGGATCCCAGATAAACTAAAATGATTGAAGTCTCTAAAACTTGAACGGCTTTCAAAATGCTATTGATATTAGAAAAAACTTCAAAATTTGCACACGGCGATACTTATTAGGACACCTGTCTGAACTTCACTTCTTCATCAGCAAGCTTTACGGGAGCCTAAGTTTTGAACTCGAAATCTTCAATATTCATACTTCGTACTGGTGTAAAGGCCTTTATCCACTCAGCCATATGAATGCCTCTCTGCTCACTTTGTAATTAGTCTCTCTTTTTGTTGCTAGTCCTTTTACACATATTTAGGTACATATTTAAATGCTTTATGTTGTCAATTTAAATTGTGGGGAATATATTTAGGGTCGCTCAGCAGGCCTTCATCGGTTGCATTGGATTTTCTAGCAGTTCACTATTGACACCGCTTTTGTCTCTTAGAATCGTTATAATCTCATTTGAACTATTTGCTTAAAAGTAGCAGCCAACTCGGAATGCACGCATAAGTTTCAAAATGTTTGTTTTTATAAGTGTTTCGAAACTTTTTTTGGGAAATGTTTGCAATGCAAACTTAATTTACAACAAAACAGTTAAAACAATTAGGCAATTCGCCAGGTATCCTATTCATCAATCCATAAAATTTTTTATTGGAAACCATGGAAACAACGCAAATCTTAAAATTTAACATGAATGCCCAAATGTGGTTTGTTTTCAAAAAAAAAAAAAATTAAAAAAATTCTATGTTTCAAACAATTTTTTTAATTTCGGTTTCGAAAGCTTTTTCATGAAAATTTGTTACCTTATGAACAATTGCGGTAAACCAAATTTTTTTGAAACTTTTCTTTTCAGAAGATTTACAACAAATTCAAAAAAAATGTAGTTTGCTATAACTTTTGGTTTCGGAACATTTTCCATGAAAAGTATTTAAAATATAATAATTAAAACATATTTCTACTTAAAAAAGGTATCTAAAAAAATGTTAGTTTTAAATAATTTTTTTATTTTTGTTTCCAAAAATTTTTCATGAAAAGTTTTGCAATTAAAAACTATTATCTGTAAAAAAAAGTCTTTAAAAAAAGTTTGTTTCCAGTAGTTTTTAAACGGTTTTATTTAGCTTGACTTGACAGTCCGTCCGACCGACCGGCACGAATTTTGTAATTAAAATTTAAGTAACTTCCCGATAAGCTACAAGCGCATGGATCGAAATATTTCAAAAAATCTTATTTGAGGTCCGATTTGGCTCATATTTGGAACACATAATACAAACATGAAAAAAATCGTCGCTATGTGGCGCAAGGATCGAGATATTAAAAAAATCGTATTTGTGGTCCGATATGGCTCATATTTGCAACAAATATTACATACAGTCCGGTGAAAGCGACATCAAAATACTTTGGAGTTCGAGGACTTAAAACTGAGGTATGAATATTTGAATATTGTATATCTACATACATAAATAATTATAAAATAAGATTTTTACCTTTTTGGTGTCATTTAATAATAGTTTAAGCTCTAAGCCGGTAATGCACACTCTTCCAATACTCGTATTTATATTATCAACTGATTTGCATTTCTTGTTCGAAGGTTTACCTGAAAGACAAAAAAAAAGTTTAATACCAATTTCACACAGAGCATTAATGAATTAATTAGTCAAGTTTTCTAGCTATATTAACTCAATTTTCTATACACAATACATATTCTTGGTTGTGTTTCGGATATGATAATCAATAAAATAATTAAAAAAAAATTTTTAAGTTAAACGGGTTTATTGAAAACAATACTTACATGAAGTAATAATAATACTAAAAGCTAGAAAATAATTAGGTAGGTCCTAGGTACTAGTCATCACACTCCTCATCAATCTAGGGCGTTGATTAGACAATTAAATAAAAGCGTTGGTGAGGCGTAACCTAAGCTGATTAAGGTTCAGTTGGTCTTACTTGTGACTATCAATAGAAATTTCACGCGCCCAACACTTTTATTTAATTGTCTAATCAACGCCCTAGATTGATGAGGAGTGTGATGACTAGTACCTAGGACCTACCTAATTATTTTCTAGCTTTTAGTATTATTATTACTTAATGTAAGTATTGTTTTCAATAAAACGGTTGAGCTTAAAAATTTTTTTAAAATATATTTTTCATTATTAATGTTTCCAAGCTTCTTTATAAAACCTTTTGATATATAAACAATTGGTTTAAAAAATTAAAAAAAAAATCGTTTCCTATTCAATTTCTTCATGAAAACTTTTGCAGTCATTTCATTAAAGCAATATTTCTGCACTAAAAACTTTTTGCTTTTAAAAAAAAATCAAAAAGAAAAATATTAAAAAAAATTTTAATTTAAAAAATGTTCTTATTTTTATATGCAAACATTTTACAATGCGATGAGTTATTCACAAAAGTAAGTACACACTTGGTTTATGCTGAAAAAACTCAAATACAGTGGCTCACAGCTTAATTGATAATTTTCATCTAAAATATCGCGAATTCCGTAACAGACACCACATTCAAAAAAATGTCAAAGGCTATTCAAAGGTAAGGAGAATTAATCAAAATTTCAAAAATGACCATCAAAATTTTCAAATTTTTTTTTTTTCAGAATTTCTAGAAAATTTTTGAGTATGCAGTTTTGTAGCCCAATAAATTTTAGTATAATAACGTGCAAGTTAGAAATAGCTCAAAATTTTTCCTGAATTTTCAGAATTTTTTTCGGCGAGGGTGTTGAGCAATTTCCTACATACAAAATGCATTTTTGTCCATGCGATGTATGTGGGCTACAAAACTGCGTACTCAAAAATTTTCTAAAAATTCTGAAAAAAAAAAAAATTGAAAATTTTGATGGTAATTTTTGAAATTTTGATTAATTCCCCTTACCTTTGAATAACATTTGACATTTTTTTGAATGTGGTGTCTGTTACGGAATTCGCGATATTTTAGATGAAAATTATCAGTTAAGCTGTGAGCCACTGTATTTGAGTTTTTTCAGCATAAACCAAGTGTTTACTTACTTTTGTGAGTAACCGTATATTTTCCTTAAAATTTTTTCACGTGAGTGAATCGGAATCTTTAAACAAATTTTTTTTAATTTTTTTTTTTGCTATTATTGTTTTGAAACTTTTTCATGAAATTTTCTGCAATAAAAACTTTATTAAAAAATAATTAATATATAATATAACTTTTTTTAAATGCTCGACGCGAAACATTTTTGTTTTTGCTTTTAATTATTTTGAATAAAATTTTTTTTCTGGAGATCCAAAAATCCAAACATAGAGACTTTGTTTTTATTTCCCCAAAGTTACAATCGATTCTAAGAAATTTTCAAACAACAAAAACAAGTATTTAGATTTTTTTGTCAGGATAAAATTTATGTGAAACTTTTTGTGAAGAACCTAAGTAAATTTAAAAAAATCTAAAATTTTAATTTGGTTGTTTGAAAATTTCTCAAAACGGACTTTCGAGTAAATTGAAGCAAAGTTTCATTATTTAAATTTTATTAAATAATTTTTTTTTTTTAACAAAGATTTTAAAAAAGTTAGAAAATTCTGTCTGCAAAAAAGTTTTCGCCTTTTTGTGGTTAGTTTTAAATTTCAAAATTTGTTACTTGAGGCAATAAATATTTAAAAATCTGTTATTAGAAATAACAATGACTGCCATATGCGTGCAACGCACACTGTCGTGAAATTAAAAATATAACAAATCTATATATATAAAAATGAAATGATGTTCGTTCCTGTCCATGTTTTGGGGCCGATACGAGGCCAATTTTATTCGTTCTTTTTTCATATTATAGGGATCAAATAGGGGAAGGTTTTTAACAAAATTATTATTTTTTTTTATTTCTAGGGTCTTGAGATATAGGTCAAAACGTGGACCCGGATAAACCTACGATGTGTTTGTATAATAAGGGTATCGAATGGAATCTTCTGATGAGTACTTTAATATGGGGTACTTTTCGTACCCCTGGGTGACTAGGGCGTCGAGATGTTGCCCAAAAAGTGGTTCAGAATAACCTTAGGATGTGCTTTTACATTATGGGTATTAAATGGAAGCTGTTAATTAGTACTTCAATATGGGTATCAAAAGGAAGCTCAGCTGATGAGTGGTAATTTTTCTCTGGGTGACGAGCGTCTCGAGATCATTTCATGTGTACAACATTTTTTGAATAAATATACGAATTTTTCTATTTGTGTCGTGCTGCTAAGTTGCAAGTTTTTTTCGAAGGAGAGTAAACATAAACACCGAGGTTTGTACACTGTTTATGAGAGATGCTTCAGCACACATACACAAACGTATGTCACGTTTCGTTGCTGGCTGAACATTTCTACTGATTTGTGTTTGTTATACAAACGGCGCTTATGTTCTGTTAATTTGTATGCAGTTCAACTGTGAACAGTGTTCGGACTTCTACAACTAAAGTGGTAGATGTACCACCTTTTTTCTTGAAATATAAGTTCTACCACTTCCACCACGCAAACTTAAAAATAGGTGATAAATTTTTATAGAAGTTTTCTGAAGAAACTTTATTTTTTCCACAATTTTTCGGGAAGAAAATCAATGGTTTTATAAAACTCAAAATAACGTCTAGCTTAGCTCTGATCACCATATTACCTCTTTCCTTCATGTTTTTAGTACATAACTGCAACGTACACCTACCTATATATATGGAAAAAAAGTGGTTATTATTCGTTATATCAAGATATTTAAAATATAATCGAAATCTAAAAAAGGGGCGTGGCACCTCACATACAAATGGAATATATCATACTGCATATCTCTAGATGTAGTAATGTTAGAATAATGAAAATTGGTAAGGAGCTATATGACTTTAAGTCCTAACACCTCCAGTAAAATGTGGAATTTGGAAAAAAGGGGCGTGGCACCTTCCCTACAAATGGGATTTTTCAGAACTATGGCTGCCGTACAAACTTAGGTTATTTTAAGACCTAAGGTTTGGCTGCATTGTTGTGTTTGGCTGTCATTCCTTTTGGACGTTTAGTAATCTGCTGCCGTTTAAAAAAATGTGTTAGCTTCAGTCTATCTACATCTATCTATATATATAAAAATCAAATTCTGTGTGTGTGTATGTTCGCTATAGAAACGTATTTCCCACACTTCAATCATCACCACATTTTGGGTATAGGTTCCTTCGATCAAGGCGGAGGTTTTTCATATTTCCGAATTAAGAATATAAAACTAAATTTTTTTTTTTGCCTATGTGAACGAGCAATCTTAGGCCCCAAAAATGATCATGTATACAAAATCAATGATCGCATTCAAAACCAAATTCCTGGTGAAGTGACGAAATATAAATCGATCGACACAGTTACAGATGAAGATCAAATTGTGAATTATCCAATTGAATTTCTAAACTCTTTAGAAGCACCTGGAATGCTTGCGCATATATTAACTTTGAAAACTGGCTCACCAATCATGCTTCTTCGGAATTTAGACCCACCAAAATTGTGCTATGGAACCAGACTTTGCGTTAAGAAATTAATGCCGAATGTAATCGGAGCAATAATCATAAGCGGTAAAAGCAAAGGTGAAGACGTGCTCACAACACGGATCCCAATGATTCCTACAGATTTACCACTTAATTTTAAGCTCTTATAGTTTCCTGTACGCCTTGCTTTTGCAATTACAATCAACAAAGCACAAGGACAATCGCTTACTGTTGCAGGTTAAATTTAGAGAGTCCATGCTTTTCCCATGGCCAGCTATATGTTGCTTGCGCTAGAGTGGGAACGCCAAAAAATTTGTTTATCTTTGCACCGAACGAAAAAACCAAAAATATTGTGCACCCACATATAGGACAATAAGATACAATAATGAAATGTTTTAAACGAAAATTTCACCAAATATGCGTACAGAATTCAATTCAATTTACAGAACAATAAACTAAATTATCAAAAAACAAAACAGAAAAAATAACGCAACACTCATTCTATCTCGGGCGTTACAACGTACGCCGGGTATAGCTAGTAACCCATAAAAATCACTGAATCATCAAAAAAATATCCATCCAAAGCTTTATGAATCTGAGGAGAAACACTTTTGAACGATTGGTGATGATGATGTTGAGTATAAAGCAAATAATGCAAATGATGATGAAAACGCTTTTGATTTTAATGGTGTCGATTCCGCTGCTGTAATTTTTGTTGCTTATTTAATTGTGCTTTGTATTGTTTTTAAATATATTTTTGTTGTTATTTTTATTTTATTTGTTTGTTTTTTGTTCTACATTTAATTTGTTCACACTTTGGCTTTTTATACGCTACCAATGAAGTGTTACAATACCCACAAGAGATTATATGCACACATACAAACAAACACACACACACATATACACTTAAACACACTTTAAACAAAAAATACTAACACAAATACTAATACATATTTTATAACTTTCCTACTTTGTTTGTTAGTCATTTCCCATATGCGAAGCGCCAACCGCCAGCTGTTTTGTTGTTGTCGCTGTTTATTGTTGGTAATTTAGTAAAAATAACCTGCGAGAAAAGCAGAGAACAGCGCGTAAAAAGTAGTAAAAAAGAATCATAAAACAAAGTAATTGTTGTATCATAGAAACCAAGTTGGTGTTGAGAGGGGGGTATCTCGCAGTAAAATTGAAAACAGTAAAATGTATATAAGTAGACAAGCAACAACAAAATCACTTTATGAGATGAGTAAATAAACGGTTTGGGAATTGCTGTCAAGGTGTTGGTGTTAAAATAGTGAAAAGCATATATTATGGCATTACGTTGAATAAAGTGGATAAAATGTGCGATAATAAAAGAGGATTTGCTTTGGTTTGTAGATGCAGCAACGAGCGGATTTTTCACTATTATATTTTTTGTTTTGAAATTGCAATATTTGCCATCGGGATGGATGGCCTCCGAACTTTTTAGAAATATATATATTTTATTGTTGTTAAGCGTTTTTCTTCTCCGTCTGCCAGTTTTTGTTAATATACATTTTTAATTTCTTTTTTTGGATTTAATTAGCGAGAAATGCTCATTTTGCTTTATACAGTTGTTTTTGTTATTGACATTAGAGTAAAATTACAATGTTTAAAAACGTTACTAAACTCTTGAGCGCGCCTATAAGTATTCCACACAATTAGGACTAAAAGCTTACATCTATATTGGGTCCCAGGGCATATGGGAATAGATGGGAATGAAAAAGCGTATGAATTAGCTAAAAGGGCGCATCCCTTGAAGCTTGCTCCGTATATGTCCCAATTAGACTGGGCGAAATTAAGCGAAGGCGAGAGGTGCACATGATCAACCAAGCAGGAAAGCGTGGGTTCAAGCGCGGGGCTGTAAAGTGTCGAAGATTATGTGCAGGCCTTACAGCCTTAGACTAACAAAGTTGCTTCTATCATTAAAAAGAGAGGACTGTAGACTCGTGACGGGTATTCTAACTGGACACTGCCTTCTGGCGTCACATGCCTTTAAGTTAGGCTTGGTCAGTGATAGCATATGCAGGAAGTGCGGGTTGGAGGAGGAAACGATCGAGCACGTTCTGTGCTCGTGACCTGCACTTGCCAGGCTAAGACTCCAGCTATTAGGACTGATACAGCTGTCAGATCTAGAAGCAGCAAGTGGTTTAAATCCTAGGAAGCTTCTAGTATTTGCCAAGAGGACGGAGTTATTTTATAACATAGGTCCTGGTTTTTGATAGGGGTTTTCAGGTTGGTCGTTAAAACAAACTTCTGGTAACACTACGGACTTATTCAGTCTATGTGAGGTCCTCATGGACCGGCCAGTTCAACCTAACCTAACCTAAGATTAAAAGCATATAGAATAAATATATACCTAATGGTGTATTAAGGAAAAGCAACAAAAAGGCAATACTTAGAGACCAATTCCAAAGCGAACAACGGGGCATTCTTATAGCTGAGTGGATAAAGGCATTTACACTAGTATAAAGCATGGATGTTGGAGATTTCGAGCTCAGTACTCAGCTCCCGAGAAGCTAGTTGATGAAGAAGTGAAATTCATAAGCATGTCAAATTAACTATCGCCGTTTGTAAACTTTGTAATTTTTCTCTAATATCAATATTTTTTTTTTTTTTTATTAATTTGAAAAAAAAAAACATTTGTTTTTTTAAACACTTGTTTTTTTTTTAAATTCTTTTTCTACTTAAATTTTTTGTATTATTTTTTTTTTTTTTAATTATTTTAGAAAATAAGAGAAAATCGATACAAAAGATAATTTTTTAAGAACAATTTTCTTACAAGCTTCCGAGATAGGGACAAAATAAAACAACAATTGTTTGTTTGTGTTAATCTGGCAAAGTAATTTTTTATTTTTTTTTTTTAAGTAAAATTTGTATTTTATTTCCTTTGCTATTTTTTATTTTTCTTTTGCTTTTGTTTATTCATTTTTTTCTGAGTAATTGAAATTTAATAAGAGTCGATATCCATAGCAGGCCGACAATATTAACAAATAAGTTTTTTGCTAATGTTAATATTTTACAATCATTTTTTTTATTTGCAGCTTTAATTTTTTGTATATATTTATTTATTAATTTGTTGTTTGAATAGTTGAAAGAAAGTCACCATAGCAGGTCGACAAAGACAACAAAACATACACAAATGGCAATCTTTTATAATAATATATAAGTTAAGCCTCACAGCAGGCGAGGCGATAAAAAATTAAAGTTGCGGTGAACTGCCCGTTCACCGAATTAAAATAAACACGAGAAATATTTAAACGTTATAAAATTTATTCTGTGCTCTTGCACGATCCAAATTGAACAAATTGGAACAAAGTAATTTACCTAGCAGCTAAGTTCTTGTGTTAAAGTAATTATGCTATGCTAAACAATTATTGTATAAAAAATAGTTTACTTAACTAAAACTAGATTATGCTGTTCCATCACAATTTCTGCAACTACACCAATCGTTGTCCCAATTAACTTCCGCTTGTTGTGCGCGTGTGCTGCGTCAGCGAAACTTCAACACGCAACATAGCGCGGTCACATGCTCAGCAACGTGAGTAAATGGGTCAACCGCTGAATACTGCTGTTATAACTCCTCCCCCTTTAAAGATCTGCGTCCCGCAGATCGAAGCATGAAAAATGTGAAGTGGATATATCTTTTATAGAGTCGATCTGGTTACTTGGCGTAATGTTGATTCTGACTGGCTTGACTGGTGCGCTGTCGTCCAGGTTACGGATTTCATGGGCAGAGTGGCCCTTGAAGATCTTCGTGTTTGTTGCCCATTGCATCGGAATTTGAACTGGTGGAATATCTAGCTTCCTAGTGTACCATTTCCATAGCATGGTGACGATGAGGGCTATTGCGAATATCGAGGCAGCTTCCGTGACTAACGAGAAGTTAGTTTTCCCGTTTACATACCCTAGATATCTAACGTTTTCCATCGTGATATCGTGAACGTACTCCAGATTGATCTTTGTAGTGTGGTTTTTGACGTTTGCTAGTACGGCTGGCAAGGCTTGAGCTGTGATTGCTTCGTTGCTGGAGAACACTTGGTTGCCAATTTTTATCGTTTCGTTACTTAACTGGATAACGTAGGTGCCATTTATGTTACTAGTATCTTTATTACTTTCCACTACACCTTGGTAGTTTGAGATAAAAATTGTGTTATCGTTTATCAATTCGATTATCGTTCCATTGCGCCTGATGAATTGGCAGCTAGCGTCACCTCCTTTCAGCAACCGAGGTAGGCAGGTATTCTCTTCCAATTTGCTCAAGGACTCTGATTCACATACCGTAGATGAACTGATTGTCAAGCAGTTTTCCTTCAGTCCATACGTTTCTTCTTGGTTGACGAGCATTTTATCGAATGGAAGGTCCAGTTGTTTGCCTTCGTAGATACCGGCGCGAGTAATTAATAGGTTATACTTCTTCTCTGTTACTTTGGGTATTGATAGAACGTATAGGAGCATAGTCCCATTTGTATATATTGATGGTTTTCCGTATTCAATTGCCTCAATTATATTTTGGTAAGGTAGTGTTTCTATTTCTGACAGGATCTGATTAACTTCGTCCATGTCGAGTAGGTAAGTGTTAATAATTCCACGTTTAGCTAGCTGACATGCCCGTACTACTTCATTGACCTCTTCTCGGACGAGCACGATATTATGAAGGGCGCTCTGCTCGAATTGTTCTGCCTCGGTTTCCTTCTTTACCGAATTGGTGCGGCTCACAATTTCATTAATTTTTTTTGGAAATTTCTAAAGTTGCCGTGAATAGATCTTTGTTTACTTTGTATTGGTGATTATTGTTTTCTATGATTTCACCCTGGCTGTGGAGGATATTGTCCCAATCAGTGGCATCAGGTGATCCCGCTAGCCATTTCCACGCAGAGCCTATCCAGTCAATAGATCGGGAGGGTCTGATTCTTTTCGTGTTCCCCGTCAGCTCTTCGAGGCGCTGCAGAGTTTGGTTGATATAGACTTGTGCTAGGAGCTGGTCGTCAGTTCGTTTTAGTAGTTGGTAAGCCAGTTTTTCCATCTTCGATATAATAGTAGCGTACTGCCGAAGGTTGATAGCATGTATTAGTTTGAAGGATCCGCTGATGATCCACCCATTTCCGCTCTGGATACTAACGATTGGTGCCTTATAGTGGAAAATGTGGAGGCCGCTGATGGCCGACGCCAACAGTGGGAGTCTGCAATTGGAAAGACCATACCTAACATTATTGGTGTTAGTAGGTTAGTGGTTGTTGGAAGTTATTTATGTTAGTGTGAGGTTAGGAGATTAGTGGGAGTGAAAAAATTGTTAGAAAAGGGATGTTTTTTCATTCAAATTTTTTTTTTTTTTTTTTATTTTTTTTTTTTTTTGTTTTTTTTTTGTACATATCATTTCGGTTCCTTGTATATTTGTTTTTTGTTGTTTTTGTTTTTGCGCTACATAGTAGTATCTAATAATTTCAATGTTGTACTACTTAAGTTTGTATTTTTTATTTTTTTTTTGTTGTAGCAAGTAATAACGGAATTCAGAAATACATTTCTTTGGTGATTTTTTGTTTTTTTTTTTCTTTTTTGTTCTTTTTGTTGTAGCAAGTAATAACAAAATTTAGAAATACATTTCTTTGGTTTTTCTTTTCTTTTTTGGTTGTAGCAAGTAATAACGAAATTCGGAAATATGTTTTTTTCATTATTAGTGATTTTGGGCCAGAGTATAGTTTTTATTAATTTTTCCAAAAGGAGCTTTTCGGCCGATAAATAAAAAGACAAAAACTTTTGTTTTTTCTTATTCTCCTACGCGTTTCGATGTTTTTTATAACATCTTCATCAGGGAGTCTGGTTTATTCTAATAAAACATAAAACGAAAAAACAAACATTAAAAAGTTATTAATAACTAACATCAAGCAATAACATATTTTCCAACAGTTCACTTAAATTTAACATAATACAATAACATTTGAACTGCAATTTAGTCTTTAGACGTAACATTTAACATAAAACGTTTACCTTTAACATAAAATGTTTCCTTTTTACATGTAACATTTATTAGCAAAAACGTTCATTCAACAACATACATATATATCCAAATTAGCACATTTAAAATTGTAATTTTAATTGTGCTAGTTTGTATATATATGTATGTTGTTGAATGAACGTTTTTGTTAATAAATGTTACATGTAAAAAGGAAACATTTTATGTTAAAGGTAAACGTTTTATGTTAAATGTTACGTCTAAAGACTAAATTGCAGTTCAAATGTTATTGTATTATGTTAAATTTAAGTGAACTGTTGGAAAATATGTTATTGCTTGATGTTAGTTATTAATAACTTTTTAATGTTTGTTTTTTCGTTTTATGTTTTATTAGAATAAACCAGACTCCCTGATGAAGATGTTATAAAAAACATCGAAACGCGTAGGAGAATAAGAAAAAACAAAAGTTTTTGTCTTTTTATTTATCGGCCGAAAAGCTCCTTTTGGAAAAATATGTTTTTTTCTTTTTTCTTTTGTCTTTTTTTTGTCTTCTGTTTTTTTTTTTTTCTCTTCTGCGGATTAGACGCAGAGTATTATAATTTCATATATTGGCTTAGCGGATTAGGCGCATAAGCTTAAATTTTTCTCTTTTCTCCTGGACCAGAGGTGTTATCATTTCTCGAACCAGCTATGGGGAGATCGCCAGAATCCCGTTTGGAAGTAGTGTAGCCATTTGTCAAATTCGATGGCACTACGAGCCTACTAAGGCACGATTTGTCCCACTTACAAGCCCGCTCTTGTTAGATAAACTCCCTCTTGGTGCCAGATATTTTATAATTTCTTTTCATGTTTTTTGTATGTTTGTTTGTTTTATTATGTGGGGGAATTTTGTCCCCTTCTTTTTACATTTTTTATATGTGCTTTATAATTTTTATCCCACTAAGTGTGGTTACAGAAACTTCGTTCTCCTTGGCAACTATTTCCTTTTTATAGAATTGTTTTTGTTTCCCCTTTATTTGCTTATCCTTGACGTATATAACATCATTTTTGTTATAACGCTTCTACATGGTCCTTCTCCTATTATGTCTCTCAACCTTAGCCATCTGTTTCTATTTTAATAATTTTTTTTTTTTATGTATCTATTAATTTTCCTGCTTTTGTCAAGGAGTTCCCGATAGTTAGAAGCTTCTGAGCGATTAAAAAATATATCCGAAGGTTTCCTGTTCGTTACAAAGTGAACTGAATTATTATAGCGATCTACTGCTATATTAACGAGTCCTTTAGTCCTGAGATCAGAGTTTTCCGCCTTCAGGAATCTATAAATTTCTAGTAACGTGGAGTGGAATCTCTCAATTTGGCCATTTACCTCACTTCTCTGAGATGAAGTGCGGTAAAGTTGAATTCCCAATGATTCTAATACGTTCTGTATTATTGGGTTAATCAATCCCCGTTCATTATCACTGACTAAAATTTTTGGAGTTGTAAAATAGTGGAGAAGCTTCACAATTTTGTGTCTAAGGTGCAGAGTTCCTTTGTTCCTAACTTGAAAAAGCTTTGCGAATTTTGAAAATTTGTCAATAAAACTTAAAAATTTGTTGTTTCGAAAATATCTATGTGAAGGATCTCGCAAGGTTGTGATGGGATTGATGTAGCCTGTAACTCTGGTTTATTAGGGTGTCTATCGTACTTACTAAATTTGCATGTTTCGCAAGCCAGTACATATTTCCTAATTTGAGCACGCATTCTCGGGAAATAATACTGCTCTAAAATCTGCTATTTTCAGTGGCATTGCGGTGAGCCCTCTTATGCTCCTATCAACTTGGCCAAACATCTCTTCGTGTTTGCTAAGGATTCTACGGATTTACTCTTTTGCAGGCTCTGAAATGTTAGGATCGATAGGGAGGTCCATGTAGATACTACTAACATGTGCCGTTTTGCGCTTAAGAGATATTACTGTGTCTGGTTTTAATATCAATATGTCCAATTCCCCCTCAAGAACTGCTCTGACTTCTGTCAGCGTATCGTCTCCAAGGATTCCATCAAAGGACTTTAGCCCCGGAAGGTTAAAGAATGTAGTGGGGATGTCCTTTCCCACAAACGCTAAAAAATGTCCACGAACTTTTCTATGTATTTTAATATTCCCCCGCCGAAATGATTGTGAATGGTTTTTCCACCGCTGTGGAATTTTGTGCAGCTCGTTCGCTAGTGTAATTCTTGTTATCCCCTATGTATACCAAGAATTCTAGAGTTCCCTGATGTGGAGTGGCATACTCTAAGTATGGTACACCGGACACGAGGCCCCTGCCGTAAAATTTAGTTGATCGCCATCGCCTTGCTCCTGACCGTGTTCGATCGTAGTGTCTTCTCCTGCTTCCTCATCCACTGGTATTAAGTGAAACAACTTCTATTGTTTGCTTGGCCCCCTGCCTGATTGGAATAAAAACCTTCCCGAACGTGTGCCCCTTTTTAAATTGTTAAAGTCCTGTATTTGGCCGGTATTTTAGATATTCTGGTTTGGCGGGAAGGACTAGGGTTTGTTCTAATAAATCCTGAAGGGGTAGAGCTGCTACGCCAATTTTGCGTAGTCTGATTGCTATTTCTCGTTTGACCGGAGTTCGGGTAGTTGCAGTTTGGTCCTGCCCGGCCTTGGTGTATGCCTGAGAAATTTGTAAATGCTCTTGGTTGATTTGGAGCTGCCCTAACCTGACCGGCGTCATTATATTTGGGTTTACATAATACCGAGGGGCTATTGGGAGTTGTTATTGAAATACCTATTTGGGCGGGGCTGGCGATATATGGCGTTCCTGCGGTTGAAGTTCATGAACGTGAGGCATGCCGAGTAGGTATCGGGCGACGATTTGGGTTTTGCACTAGTAGCCAAGTGGGGAGGTCACCATTTAGGCCTCTAATGAACACATCTAATGTTCTTCAAACCTTCTAAGTTGGGCGAGAATTGCGTTAACGGCGTCATTCATTTCCGTTAAGGAGTTTTTCATCTTTTCTGGATTCATGCTGGAATGGAAAGATACACAATGAGGCTTACGATTTGTTACTTACAACCACCACTTCATTTGGGCTCGGTAAGTTTTGCTGATGTTTGTCTCCTTTTTGTTTTCTTGTTCTTATTTTCACTGTAAGGATTTTTAGTTGATTCTTGTATCTTTTTTGTTTTCTTGAATAAAAAAAAATTCTTTGTTTCTTATCTTCACTGCAAGGGTTTTTTTATTCTTGAATCTTTTTTTTTTTTTTTTAATAAAAGAATTTTTTGGTTCTTATCTTCACTACACGAGTTTTTTATCCTTTGTACGCATAACTAAATACAATTTCACTTGGAACGCGAACCCTGCACCGCACTGCTCGGGCGCCAGTTAAGCCTCACAGCAGGCGAGGCGATAAAAAATTAAAGTTGCGGTGAACTGCCCGTTCACCGAATTAAAATAAACACGAGAAATATTTAAACGTTATAAAATTTATTCTGTGCTCTTGCACGATCCAAATTGAACTAACTCGAACAAAGTAATTTACCTAGCAGCTAAGTTCTTGTGTTAAAGTAATTATGCTATGCTAAACAATTATTGTATAAAAAATAGTTTACTTAACTAAAACTAGATTATGCTATTCCATCACAGTTTCTGCAACTACACCAATCGTTGTCCCAATTAACTTCCGCTTGTTGTGCGCGTGTGCTGCGTCAGCGAAACTTCAACACGCAACATAGCGCGGTCACATGCTCAGCAACGTGAGTAAATGGGTCAACCGCTGAATACTGCTGTTATAACTTATATATATATTTTTTTTTTTTTTTTTTGTTTTAAAGCTGTTTTATTTATTTTTCAATTTGCAATTTTGTATATAGCTTTTTTAATAATTTTGTGTTTATGTAAATGGTTTATACATATTCTTAATTATTTAAAAAAGTGTAAATAATTTTTTTTTAAGTATTTTTTCACTATTTCTTTAACAGATAATAACTAAGGTAGGGCTACAAAAACAATAAGACAATTTTTTTTTTGTTTAAATATTTTATAATATTTTGTTATTTATTTCTTTTTTAAGCTTTTTTGCCTGATTTTTATTTATTTTTTTGTTTTGTTGTTGTATATATTTGTTGTATATATTTTTTTAATAATTTTTTAAGAACAATTTCCTAAAACTACGATAATGGGATAAGTCAAGTTGAATCAGTTGTCCAGAACGGCCTATTAAAGACTTGTCACATTTCAAATTGGTTGCATGCCCACGAGATCTTTTGTGTTACAAATGAATGCAATCCTAGTCTTGGGAAAAGACAGAACAGCCCACTGGGCCAAGAAATACGCAGAAAAATCAACCAACACAAAAGTTGGTGAAAGTACTCGATCTCGATGCGGACAATCTGCTGTTTATCGCCTTGAATGCCAAAGAACCTGTTAAAGTGCCCTCAAAGTCCATCACCAAAATCTATTTTACTTAGGATCTATTATGAAAGTAATATCAGCAATATTCTCCTACATGCAATTCATTGGCACTAGAAATGAACTACATATGTATATCCTACAGAAAGACAGCGGGTGCTTCCAGCACTGAGCGAATTCTTAATAGTGACTCCAAGGCTCGTTAGATCCATCTGGGATAGAGGACTTACCAAGATACTGCATAGTAGCAAGGCCAAACGCTTATGAGAGCCAGGCTCCACTCCAATGAAGCATTGGTCATGTAGATGGACTTTGCGTGATAAGCACGCTACATTTGCGAATGGGGTTTTTCCTTTGGTACTCTTACTTCGAACCCACGCTTGTCATCGGTTATGGGAATGACCTAGTATTGGTATCGGGAGCCCGCTACGTTCAGGAACGTATGCGCGTTGATCAAAGGTATTCTGATCTTAAACCGGAACGATTGGCCTCTTGTTAGATCAAATACTGCCGCTGCAGCTACACTTCTACAGCAACAGCAATGAACATATGTTAAGATACAAAAAAAATCTTTTGGAAGACATTTCAGAGCGATGATTTTCGTGCACTAACATCCATATTTTCTTCCTTCACTTTCTCAATAGAGGTCATAGAAGAACATTCCAATTACATTTATTAATTTTTCTTGCTTCCCTTTCTTCTTCATATTTTCAGCCAGCACTAAGGCTTAGCAAGGAAAACAATTCAATTAACTCAACATAATTTTTCATTTTCCCAAAGCTTTCCATTGGATACAAAAAATTTACTTTACTTTTGCCTCAGGTGACATTCATTTTAAACTTACAACAAAAACGACAACAACAAAAACCTTCCAATACAAATGGTGCCTCATTACTCTTTATTAAATGCCAACTAGCAACACAAACATACCTACATAACACACACACACACAAGCACAAACAGCTATAACTTACATGCGATTGTGTTGTTGTACACTCACGTGCGTGTAAGTAAATGTTGCTTATACGCCATGTCGTACGACGCAATAGCAGTTCAAGTGAAGTAAGAAACAGTTGCTGTAACTGTAACTGACATGTGAGTAAATTTATGACGTTGAACGCTCAACTGACCCGCATAAAGGAGTTTTTTGTGTGTGTGGCGTGAGTTTATGTAAGGCTTAGAGAACGAGAAGGTCAGCTGAAGTATGTCGCTATACCCCTCATGAAAAATATAATAACTTTAGTCCCATATTGCCTGGTATAAGACTCCCCTTCCGCCCCCGCTGCTCGCACATTCTATTGTCGAGAAAGACAAACGGCCGACTCCCCTGAGAGGCTTGGTGTCATATGAAAGCCTAGAATAGAAGAGTTAGGAAGACTGTGCCTAACCTGTATAGTCTCTTTAAGAACTTAAAATACAGGGAAGATCACAAAATCGGTCCGAAAATTTAAGTGGACACGAATTAATTTTCGTACGTGGTAATGCATCAACCAGACAAGCAGGCACCCCTATTCAAGCCACTAGGATAAAAAGCGAACTAAAACGAGTAGCTAAGCTGCAGCTTTTGTGATGAACCCGATGCCAGCGAAAAGCTTTCTCCAGCTGCTAGCGGTCCGACGAAATACCCACTGAGCCAATTAGGCAAGCTACCTAAAAAACATGTACAAGTAATAATCTATCAGACCAGAATTAAGACAACCCACTAATTGTCATTTTTAAGGTTAAAAAAGAGCCCAACTCTTGTCTTTCACTCCATTTACCAAGTTGGATCCGAAGAAAAATTATGGACAGCCCTTGGAATTACCGACTCACAGCATCTATACAATATGGACCAGGGTTTTTTTCATGAACAGATTTTTTACAGTCGGGCCCACTTCACAATAGATGACACAGCAGAAATAATAATGCAGTAAGGTATGCCAATAAGCAACTCAGCCGTATGGGGTGATATGTTCGATGCTTTAGGACACTCTTTTTATGTTCGGAAATACCTGCTAAATATTGTGAAGGCCTATCTGAAACACCAGTCCCTATCCGGACACGCTTAATTTCGTATATATCTGCACAAAATGGGAGGGATTGAAGCCCCGACCCACATACATTGTGGAGATATACATATTTAGATGATGGATATCACACCCTCTTCGAATGCGATCACTTCGATCAACAAAGAAGGCGAGTAAAAGGCTTTCACAGGAGCTTATTGTTTTTTTTTTATTGTTTCGCCGATATTGCCCTCAATCTTAAATTGTGAAGTGAACAAAAAACTTTTGCGAGAGTTGAAAAAATGAAGGTAACCCTAAGGGCGGCCACCGTGGTGTGATGGTAGCGTGCTCCGCCTACCACACCGTATGCCATGGGTTCGCACCCCGGGCAAAGTAACATCAAAATTTTAGAAATAAGGTTTTTCAATTAGAAGAAAATTTTTCTAAGCGGGGTCGCCCCTCGGCAGTGTTTGGCAAGCCCTCCGGGTGTATTTCTGCCATGAAAAGTTCTCAGTGAAAACTCATCTACCTTGCAGATGCCGTTCGGAGTCGGCAAAAAACATGTAGGTACCGTTCGGCCAATTTGTATGGAAAATCAAAAGGAGCACGACGCAAATTGGAAGAGAAGCTCGGCCTTAGATTTCTTCGGAGGTTATCCCGCCTTACATTTATTTATTTATTTAACCCTTCAAAAGAAGATGAATTCCTATACTCGCAAAGTCTAGGTACTTGGAATTTAAAAGAAGATTTTCATATTTCGTTATTTTATATTATGTTATGATATTTCATGTGGTGTTATGTTATGCAATGCTATGCTATGTTGTTTTATGGGGCATTATGTTATGTTATGTCTATATTATGTTATAATACGTTATGTTATGATATTTAATGATATGTCGCTTTATATTATGTTGTTTTATATTATGTTAGGCTAAGTTACGTCATTTTATGCTTTGTTAGGCTATGTTACGTTATGATATGTTATTCTATGTTACGTTTTGAAACTTTACATTAGTTTAAGTTATGCTTTGTTATGTCATAATATGTCATTTTACGTTACGTTAATTTATGTTATGCTATTATGTTATGCTAGGTGTTGCTTGTTATCGGCCGCCGTGGTGGGATGGTAGCATGCTCCGTCTACCACACCGAAGATCCTGAGTTCACGCCCCGGGCAAAGCAACATCAAAATTTTAGAAATAAGGTTTTTCAATTAGAAGAAAATTTTTCTAAGCGGGGTCGCCCCTCGGCAGTGTTTGGCAAGCGCTCCGGGAAGAGAAGCTAGGCCTAAAATCTCTTCGGAGGCTATCGCGCCTTGCATTTTTTTAACCCTTCAAAAGAAGAAGGAATTTCTACATTCGGAAAGTCTAGGTACTTGGAACTTAATAGATTTCAATACTTGGTTATTTTATGTTATGTTATGAAATTTTATGTGATGTTATGTTATGCAATGCTATGCTGTTTTATGTTATGTGATGTTTATATTATGTTATGTTATGATATTTTATGGTATGTCGCTTTATGTTCTGTTGTTTTATGTTATGTTAGCTTAAGTTACGTAATTTTATGCTTTGTTATGTCATAATTTACGTTACGTTAGTTCATGTTATGCTAGGTGTTGCTTGTTAGCGGCCGCCGTGGTGTGATGGTAGCGTGCTCTACCTACCACACCAAAGATCCTGGGTTCACGCCCCGGACAAGGCAACATCAAAATTTTAGAGACGAGGTTTTTTCAATTAGAAGAAAATTTTTCTAAGAGGGGTCACCCCTCGGCAGTGTTTCGCAAGCACGCCGAGTGTATTTCTGAATTGAAAAGCTTCTCAGTGAAAACTCATTGCCTTGCAGATGCCGTTCGCAGTCGGCAGAAAACAAGTAGGTCCCGTGCTGCCAATTTGTAGGAAAAATTAAAAGGAGCACGACTGAAAGAGAAGCTCGACCTAAAATCTCTTCGGAGGTTATCGCGCCTTGCATTTTTTTCACCCTTCAAAAGAAGAAGGAATTCCTACACTCGGAAAGTCTAGGTACTTGAAATTTAATAGATTTCAATAATTCGGTATTTTATGTTATGATATTTTATGTGATGTTATGTTATGCAATGCTATGCTGTTGTATGTTATGTTATGGTACATTATTTTATGTTATGTTTATATTATGTTATGTTAGGATATGCTATGTTATGATATTTTATGGTATGTCGCTTTATGTTATGTTGTTTTATGTTATGTTAGGCTAAGTTACGTAATTTTATGCTTTATTAGGCTATGTTACGTTATGTTATGTTGTTCTATCTTACGTTTTGAAACTTTATATTAGATTAGGTTATGCTTTGCTATGTATATGCCAATTTACGTTACGTTAGTTTATGTTATGGTAGGTGTTGCTATGTCATGTTTCGTTAAGCAATGTCGTGATATATTATTAAGTAAACGGTATGAACCGTCATCGTACTTTTCTATTCAATTTTCTCGTCTTGACCAGGACACGTCCTTTTCACTTTCTCTTTTGATTTTTTTTTTTTTTTTGTGTTAATTATATATAATGTTTCTTTTCGCTTAAGTTTATAAAATCTATTTACCGTTATTCCTTATACAACTTTCCACTAAATGAGTTTGTCAATATTTGCACTGCTTTCATGTTATTTCTCTCAAACAAACTCCATTTGCCATTATTATTTTTTTTTTTTTGTTTTTCATTTGAGATTTTTAGTTTTAGTTTTTATCACAATTTCCTTCATATTCACAACACCTTGCCCTTTTGTTGTGCAGCAAACGCTACCCACTTAGTCATAACGGTCACGTTTCTTAGCCAACATATTTTTTCACTCCGCCACACAATCACCTTTCATCGTAAATTCTCTCTAACACATACACAGCTCTTCGTGCTCCTTGGTTGGCTGGTGGCACTGCTTGTAACTGTTTCCGTTGATGGCTGTGTTTTACAAGTGTAAATGGTAGTAGCGGTTGGTCGACGAGTCAGCCGGTCGGCTGATAGGTCGATTGAATGGTCGTTCCGTAGTTGGGTTGCTTGAATTGGCGCTCGCACATACGAAAGCTTACTGCTACAAAAACAACAACTAAAGCTCTGCCGCAGAGAGACGCTCGAGCAGCAAGTCACAGCAACATGTTTGTAATTTATATCCTTTTTGTGCGTTTGCGTGTCATAAAATCTCAAGCACACACACACATACACACAGTCATGTCCCATAAAATGTATTAACGTACAACAGGCACACGTTTATACACACACTCATGCGCTTGGTGAAGTGGAAAAAGAAATTTAGTGCCATATATATGTATTTGCGATTGTATATGTGTATGTTTGTGTATTTATATAATCTGATAGCAGTCATAAGCTAAATATGTGCCAGCTCATCGTCATCAAGCCACACACGTTTAGCAAAATTTGTGTTTTGTGATGATTAGGCAATAATTGTTGAAGCGGTAAATATTCTCCGCCGTCGATTTTATTGCAGTTTTTTATGTGACTTAAGTATAACGAATAATAGACATTCAATATCTGGCTATGACATTTAGTGACATATGTGAATGTGCGCTATATTTGGCGCTGGATGGAGAAGAGCAGGCCAAGTTTCAAATAAAACTTTGAATTTTTGTGGGAAGCTTTTTTATTTGGAGACAATTTTTTTTAACAAATTGAAGATATTTAACAACTTGAGAAATATGATTTGTTGGCAAAGCTTGCTTTGCTTCGGTTTTTACAAAAAAAGGTCTTTTAGCTTACGCGATTTGGCACTCAGGTGTATTCCAAACTACTATGTTCTCAAAAACAGTTCATTCAATCCTATAGTCCTATAGTTATATCCTTAAACCAGAGCCTTCATATAAAAGCTGTACCAAAATATTCAAAAAGCTCAAAAAAACTTTCTCTAATAACTTATTAGAATATTAATTTAATTTTTTTTTTAGATAAAAGCTTTGCCAAAATGTTCAAAAAGCTGGAAGAAAGCTTTTTCTAAACTTTTTTTAGAGCTTTCCATAGCCTAGGAGTGTCAAATGCTTTTACTAAATTGTGTTAGCTTGAGCTTTCACCAATTAAGCTTCAAGAAAGTTCTTAAGACATTTTTAGTAAATACTTGGTAAGGTACCCAAAACTTTTCAGTTCACAGATAAAATTCACCCAATGACTAATATAGAAAAGAAGTACAGTGTTAGCATTTACTCAAAAGCTTTTAAAATAAGCGCATAACGGCCATAAAAAGCTTTACAAAATTTTTAAACGGCTAGAAAAGCAGTTTTAATAACATGTTGTATAAAACAAAGCTTTCTACAGAATAAATTTTGCAAGCTTTTATACAAGCTCTTAGCCACTTTAAGTTTGTTGCCGAAAAACTTTGGAAAAAATTGGTCTAAGAGGCTTTTGAATATAAACACCTTCTTATTGAGTAGAACAAAAATAACGAAATTCTCCTCCATTAAAACGTTTGAAGCTTTTGCGCAGCTTTTGAAATTTTTATTAGATCAGCGGTTATGTTGTTACCAAAAAAATGTTTTCAACAGCAACCAAAATTCAAAGTTTAAAAAGCATAAATTTTTCTAAAATTTGTCTTAACGGAAGCTTTTGCCAAAAAGCTCAAGAAAGCTTAACAAAAATAGTTTATGCTAGAAAAAACTTACATTCAATTAATTACGTATAAATTTAATTTAAACATTTGCACAAAGGCTTTAAGTTAGTTGAAGCTTTCACAAAAAAACTTTTAAAAGCTTCACAAAAGTTTGTACCAACTAAAATGTATATACATAGTAACAACTGCAACAGGGCACAATAGACCAATGGTCGCAGTGCGATCCTCAATTAATTATCTATCTAACAACTGCAACAGCAGCATGAAAGCAAAAAAATAATATGTGAAACTGCTTCTTAACATAGTTTTAGGCAAGTTTTCACCCTGACAATGTTACTGGAAAAGTTACTTGAAAGTTTTTAAATATGCTTTTAGAAGCTACATATATCTGATTGAAGAACACCCAAAACATTAACTAATAACAAAACTAAGTTGAAAGTTGTTTTGGGAAAGCTTTTTCTAAAAAAAGTTTTCGACAACGCACTTTCAAATGGAACCGAAGCTTAAAATGACCTTTAAAACCATTATTGTAGTAATTTTATTTGGAATGGAATAGACTCTTAATAATAAAATAATAATAATAAAAAAAACATCTACATTTTATTTACTTTTGTAAAACAACTAAAGAGAGCATTGGGAAGCATAAAAAACACTCCAAAAAGCCATCTAAAATGAAAAGCTAGAGGAACTAGGCAAAAGTAAATAAATACTTTCTATGCAAAACTTAAGAGCGAAAAAACCTAGTATACCATCATTAATTTATATAAACAAAAACGGTCCCAGTATTCGCTAGATAAGAGAAGCTTTTATTCAATAAAGCTCTCAAACGTAAGTTAAGCTTCATTTGCTATGAAAGTAACAAAAGCTCAAAAAGCTTGCAATACCTTGGTTTGAACAACTGTGCCAATACGATTTAGTCTAGAAACTAGCAAACAAATATCTATTGGCTTCAAATGTATTCTGCGTACTCGAATTTTAACTTGTAATTGAATGAGAATTTTCAAAAATACTTCAATAGCCTAAGCTTTTAATTTAGCCAGTAGTGGGCCCTTATATGAAAGTGTGATTATATAAATATGACCCGCACTACTTATATGCCCCCGATAACCAAGCACACCTCACCTCTATCGCTAATAGCAAACTGCTGTCTGCTTATTGCTTGTCTTACTGTCATGTTGCATATTGTCAGGCGGCTTACCATTGAATTGACAATACAAGGCACATATTTATGAAAGGAACAACAAAATGCTATAATCAAAGTTACACCTAACCACGAAAACATATAGGATCACAAATATATGGATATATATATATCTAAAAACTATGGAAGATGAGAAGTATGCAGCTATTCAGAATCTTGCATTCAAAAGATTGAGACGCTTTAAATTTAATCAGTGGAGTAAAGTTCACTTTGATATGATGTAATCTTATAAAATTATTTATGGCGTGCAATAATTTTGAGTATTAGTTTCCACTCAAATGAGTTATTGAATTCATATATTCAATTTCTTGGAAATATGCGTAGAGCTTTTATGTGAACTCATTAGCTTTAAGTTGTTTATTAGTGGTATAATTTGTGATATTTGGCTTTGCTGCACTTCACATTCGTTAACCGTTATTAGCTTATTACTTTGGTCTATTGAAGCATTGAGCGTAAGTTAAAACAGTATTGCCACAGTTTTCCAAGGTCCTCCCGGAGTTTTTATTTCAGAGCTTTCAATTTCTTTACAACGTTCAGTAGTGTGTAGGACTGCCAATTGAATTTCTCTGCTTTAAAAAATTCGAGGATTTATGTTTGTATTCTTGGTCTTACATTTTTTCTTACTTAGAGCTTTTTACCAGAAAAGCTCAATTTCGTTGTCTGCAAGAAAGTTTATATGACAATGGTACTTAATATTTCATTGGGCACAAACGAAGGCTTACGTTGTATTTAAACAGCTCCCTGAGACTTTCGTACCATTCGTTCTCTTTTTAAAAAACTTTCGGATGGACTTTATTTGCCCATAAAGCTAAGCTTTGTAAACTAAAGCAAGCTTGTAATTACATTTCATATGTAAGCTCTAACTAAGCCTTGTCGGAAAGCTTTTAGTGCTCATGATTTAGGCTCAAAGTTTTACTTATTTTACGTAAAGCATCTGCAAAGCAGATTAGTTTTCTCTGAGAAGTTTTCAAAAAAGCTTTTATTCTAATTGAAACAACTTGTTTCTAAATTTTTGATGTTGCCTTGCACGGGAATTGACCATGGTGACCACAAGCAATTGCTCACCACCAAAAGAAGAACCTTCAACCACCGCTAAAATTCCAGCTCGCGCAACACCTTTTGCGTGCACGGTTCCTTATAACGCCAGATCACATCATCGATAACGAAGTTCTCTAATGTGTCCGATATTTCCGGTTCACGATAGTGCTGCAATGCATTGCATAGTGATTGTGCACAACCCTCATTGTGCTGGTATTTTGCAAACACTACACAAAATGCTGCGAATGTGCAGCAATGCGTGCAACAAGCTTCAACATCTATATATATATATAACGGCAGCACGGCACTGTATAGCTTCCGCGTCGGATAAGCCGGAAAGCAGTAAATTGGATCAATACCATTGACTCAAATTTCATGACTCCTACCACTCAACATGAGTTTTTAATTAGCCTTCTTGATACATCTCTTCTCCAAATGAATTATATATTAAATTCCAAAAGCAAAATATTAAACTTAGTGTTTGCATATGACTCTACGGGTATTACACTAAACCGAACTACCCCATTATCACTGCCTGAAGACCCTCTACATCCAACGCTTGTTCAAACCTTTGATGCATGAGGTTTCTAAATCGAATTCCCTTCTCCGTCCGAGATGTTTTTCTAAGACGAATTTTAGTGAGCTCAATAAACTGATGACTGGTCGAATCTTTACGCGTGTAAAGATGTAGAAACATGGACTTCCTTGTTTTATAGCTCTCTTGATGGTTTCTTTAAAAGCTGTGTTTCCCTTCGTTCTTCTAGTATTACCACGGGTAAACCATCTTGGTTCTCAAGGCAACTACTTAGGCTTGATAATATTAAGTCTAGATTGTATAATCGTTTCAAGAGATCAGGAAAATCTATGTATTTTTCTAAATATTTAGTAGGCGCTCCAATTTCCATCGTCTTAACCAGCAATTTTATAATGGTTACTTATCGTGCTGCAAATTCCAATTTATTAACAACCCGAAACGTTTCTACAGTTTTGTTAATTCGAAAAGGTAAACTTCTTGTTTTCCATATACTTTTATTTATGGATGCAAAAACGCTAATTCCGATCATGAGATCGCAGATTTATTTGTTGAATTCTTTAAATCAACCTATTCATCCCAATGTGTTCAGTCCGATGTTTATCTATATAGCTTGGAAAGTTCTAATAGTATTTTAAACCCATTTATTGATAAAGATACTGTTCTTCAGAGTCTACTTGCATTGAAACCGTTATCTTCACCTGGTCCAGATGGTCTTCCCGGTTGCGTTCTTAAGTACTGTGCTGTCAGCCTATCTGAACCTATCTTAAAATTGTTTAAACTGTCTCTGTAATCCGCATCATTCCCATCTATTTGGAAACAATCGTTTATCATACCTTTGCATAAAAAAGGTAGTAGGTCTAATATTGAGAACTACAGAGGCATAGCTAAGTTCTCAGATATCCCTAAATCTTTTGAGCAGATAATTACAGGCCAGCTTCAATATCTGTGTAGCTCTTTAATATCACCTTGCCAACATGACTTTGTGGGTCAAAGATCAACAACTAAAAATTTGCTTGAATTTACGTCTTTTGTTATAAATGGTTTTTTAGATTGCAGACAAACAGATGTAACTTACACTGACTTTAGTAAAGCGTTTGACTCTGTTAATCACGAGCTCTTAGTTCACAAATTTGATCTACTGGGCTTTCAAAAGCCTTTATTAAATTGGATTTCAAGTTATCTTGAAAATAGGACACAACGAGTTTTCTTCAAAAACAATCTTTTAAGGTCGATTGATGTAACTTCTGGCGTGCCCCAGGGTAGCCATTTAGGTCCATTACTTTTTACCCTGTTCATCAATTACCTACCACAAGTTATCTTACATTCTAGAGTTTTTATGTACGCAGATGATGTAAAACTTTGTTACACATATCTGCCTTCAATCTTGTCCTGTTTTAATCAGCTTCAGGCTGATCTCGACTCTTTTCAAAGCTGGTGTACTGCAAATTTACATTTTTTGAATTGCTCTAAATGCAAGCAAATGACATTTCAACGGGTAAGGCCGGTCCTGACATCTTATATACTTAACGGCAACCCTTTGGAGCGGATATCTGTTGTAACTGATCTAGGTGTTATTTTTGATCCGAAATTAAGTTTTAACATACATATCTCAACCACAATTAACAAAGCAACAGGTGTACTAGGATTTATCAAACGTGGCTAAAGAGTTTGATGACCCTTATTTCACCAAGGTCCTTTATATCTCGCTGGTACATCCCATTCTCGAGTATTGTTCATGTGTTTGGTCTCCAACTTAACAGAGACAGTTATTAATTTTTGGATTACGAGGTCTCAACTGGGAATCACGTACGCGTCTTCCACAATACAGAAATAGGCTTCTTTTAATTAATTTGCCATCTCTAGAAAATCGTAGAGCTTTACTCGGCGTTATGTTCACACATAGGCTCATCATCAGCGTGATTGACTCCCCGGACCTAGTCAGTCAACTAAATTTTGCTCTTCCAGCTAGGGCCTCCAGACATTTTGTGCCTTTTCATTTACCTCTATGCCGGCAAAACTTTGCTAGAAATAGTCCCCTGCGTCGTTGGTGCTCACTTTACAATGATTTGTACAACTATGTACATTAGCCTTGAATGTTCGTTTTCCGCTTTACATACTGCCATACTCTTAGGTTTAGCCTGATATTTTGATTTTATTTTTGTTTAGCGTATTCCCCCTACTGGACATCCGGCTCCTTTCTGAGCACGTCGCGTCAGCCCCCTTATTGTTAGTTTCTGTATACTATAATTGAAATTTTATATTTATATATGGACCAATTTCTGATATTTATGTTTGCTGGGTTGAGCACATATGGTCAAAAAATTAAAACACAGTTGTTGTTGTTTTCCCGACGCTTTTCGACGTTCTTTTTTCTCATGTCATCTTCTGGGGATTTCTTTAATGCTAAATATGTAAAAATAATATGCATATTAACATTCGATACTTTTTTCTAACAATAAACATGAAACTAACACTTCACACAAATTTGTTTTCTTTTACTTACATTAATTATATTACAATTAAATCATAAATTGCACTTTATTTTTAAACAAACATAAAGAGTTGGCACTTGCATTTTTTTGTTTACTTTGATTTGCATATCTGATTAACAGCTGAGTAGACGCTGCTGATTTTGTTAAAGTCTTCTTTAAAATTTAGTGTGTTGTGTATTTGTTGTTGTATTCTTATGCTTTCTAGAGACATTCTCGTTTTTTCTCTTTTTTCAATATCTAATATTTCGACATTTGAGAAGTCCGCTATATGGTTGCTCTTTGTTAAGTGATGAGCTAAACCGGTGTTCGTTTTTTTGTTTGCTGCGTCTTTTTGGTGTTCATTGATACGTATACCCAGTTGTCGTTTGGTTGTTCCAATATAACATTTTCCACATTTATCATCATCGCGACCATTGCATGTTATTTTATACACCACATCATTTTGTTGATCTTTTGGAATTGGATCTTTGATTTTTGTAAAAATATAATTAAGTGTGTTGTTCGGCTTGTGCGCGTAGTTAATATTTTTGCTGTTTATTATTTTATGTAGTATTTGATTGTCAGTAAGACCCGGTATGTATGTTACACCAATGTACTTTTTATTAGTGTTATCCGGCGGCAAATTGTCGGGGTTTTGACTAATTCTGTTTATTGTGTTATTAATTAGTCTATCAATAAAGGTGCTTGGATAGCAATTTTTGAATAGTATATTCTTTATTTTCTTCATGTTTTCTTCAATGTACTCTTTCTCACTGAGTAGCGCTACTTTTCTTATCATACTTGTTGCGGTGTTAATTTTTTGCTTCCAAGGGTGGTTTGAATGATAGTTAATTAATCGGCCCGATGCGATGGATTTAGTGTACCAATTCATTAATAACTGTTTGTTTTTTCTAATTATTTCTACATCACATCATCTACATACTTGTTGATGTATTTGATGTATATGTCCTTTTCTTTTAATTCAACTATGCTGTCGTCAAGTATTTTGTCCAATGCTATATCCGCTATGGTAGGATATAGTGGATTGCCCATTGGCATCCCGTATGTTTGTTGGTAAACCTCGAGTTGTACATAAAATAATTATTTTCTCGTAAACAAAACTCTAATATATTTTGGAACTGTTTTCTTGAGATGTTTGTGTGTTTTTCCAATTGCGACCATTGTTTCATTATCGTCTGTATTGCTAGGCGTGTTGGAATATTTGTGAATAGTGAAATTACGTCGAACGATATGAGTACTTCATCATCTTCTATGTTAATATTCTTTAATCTCTCCTTTAGTTGAAATGGATTTTTTATGTTGAAATCTTCTGATATTATGATTTTGAGTATAGCACCAATATGTCTGGACAACTTGTAACAAGGTACCCTCGCAGAAGATGAGATTGGTCTTAGTGGCATACTTTCTTTATAGATTTTTGGAAGACCGTATAATCTAGGCGCGACGGCTGCTGTACTAGCTAGTTGAAATTTTTCTCTTACGTTGATTTTGTTTTCTTTGAACAACTCATTAACAATTGCGTTATTCTTTCGCATAAGTTGTTGGGTTGGATCCTTTCTTATAGTTTTATATACCTTTCTGTCGCTAAGTAGATCACTCATTTTTTGTTCATACTCAGTTTTGTTCATCAGAACCGTTTTGCTTCCTTTATCCGCCTGCGTTAGTACTACATTACCCTTATGCTGTCGTAGAAATTTCTTTGTGTTTTCAAACATTTGAATTATATATTTTTCTTTAGGATTATTGTTTATTCTTCTCTAGTATCTGCTGATTTTTGTGGCTATGTCCTTTTGTTACTGGTAATGCACATTTTGTGCCAAACGAGAATAAACAAAGGCTTTCATATGGTACTTCAATGTTCGTTTTGTTGACGAACCAGTCTTCATTAAACCTAATTCCAAACTTGTCACTGTTTCGTGATATTTGAGCTTGTAGCTTTTTTTGGTGAATTTTTTCTGTAATAGTGCCAATATGCTTTGAAAAATGGTATTTTTTTTCCACCATAGTTTCATATTCATTTACCTCTAATCTCTCTCTTAGTGCTTTCGTTATTTGTTTCAAGTCTTTATCAATTATTTTAATACTAGCCTTTACCCGCGGCCCCGTCCGCAAGGAGAAAATAAAATATATGTGCTATTCACGTTAGCCTGCTTATCAAGTTGTCTGTTTAAAAATTTTTTCTGTCAATGTATTTTATTTTTTAATACAGTAAAAAAAAAGAACTAACTGAGCTGATGGGCACGCTTACATGAATAGTACAATACACATTTTTCGAATTAAAAAAAATACATTTTGTTTCTAAGTTAAATTAATTGATATGACAGGGGTGAAAGAATTACTACTCATAGAACAAAGGAGTGAAACTACAATTAGCTAAAACCAAAAAGAAGTTTTTAAATGAAAGCAGTGTTGCTTTTTCGGGTATTTAGTTGGTTAAAATATTACAAAAATTTTAATTATAGTTATAATAGTTCGTTACAGGATTCATTTAAAAATAGAACGAAAAAGCTGTGATATATTAAAGATAAAACATACCGAATTTTAATTACGAATAATTTGCCGTAAATCCACGGCCATGTGTGCTGAATTACCGGTTTCGAAGAGACCTAAAATGATCCCGGAAGTGTCCCTAAATGACACCAAATAGTCACGAAATGATGCCGACGGGATCCTGGACAAATCTCGAAAACTATCCAGAAATGATGCCGGAAGGGTCCCAAAATAATCCCGAAGTAGTCACGAAAAGTCCCGAAATGACCCTGACGGGATCCCGGACGGGATCCCGAAAACCATCCAGATTTGATTCCTGAACGGTCCGCAAATGATCCCGATATAGTCCGAAAAAGTCCCGAAAAAACTCTGACGGGATCCCGGACAAATCCCGAAAATCGCCCAGAAATTATCCCGGAGGAGTCCCAAAATGATTCCGAAATAGTAGTCACGAAAAAGGCCCGAAATGACCCTGACGGGATCCCGAAAACCATCCAGAAATGACTCTGGAGGGATCCGGAAATGATCCCGGAAAAGTCCACAAACCATCCAGAATTGATCTCTGAAGGTTCCGCAAATGATCCCGAAATAGTCCCGCAAGTCACGAAAAACTCAGACCCATCCCGAAAATCATGAAGAAATTATCCTGGAAGGGTACCAAAATTACCCCGAAATAACTCCGACGGGATCCCGGACAGATCCTGAAAATCATCCAGAACTGAGCTCTGAAACGTCCGCAAATACTCCAGAAATAGTCCGGAAAAAGTCCCGAAAAAACTCCGTCGGGATCCCGGACAGATCCCGAAAATCACCCAGAAATTATGCCGGAGGGGTCCCAAAATGATTCCGAAATAGTCCCGAAAAAGTCCCGAAATGACCTTGAGGGGATCCCAGACCGATACCGAAAACCATCCAGAATTGATCTCTAAAGGGTCCGCAATTTATCCCAGATAAAGTCGCGAAAAAACTACGAAGGGATCCCGAACAGATCCCGAAAATCATAGGGAAATTATCCCGGAAGGGTCCCAAAATGATCCCGAAATAGTCCCGAAAAGGCGCGAAATAACCCTGACGGGATCCCGGACGGATCCCGAAAACCACCCAGAAATGATCTTTAAGGGCAACTGACCCCGAAATAGTCGTGAAAAAGTCCCGAAATTACCCCGACGGGATCCCGAAAACCATCCAGAAATTATCCCTGAAGGATCCCCAAATGATCCAAGAACAGTCTCGAAATTCCCTGACATTTTCCCGAAAAAGTAAAAAAATAAACCCGACGGGATCTCGGACGGATCCCGGACCATCCAGAAATGATGCCGGTTGGTACCCCAAAATGATCCCGAAATAGGCCAGAAATGACCCCGTCGGGTTCCCGGACGGATCCCCAAAAGTATACAGAAATGATGCTGGAAGGTGAAATGATCCCCTTAAAGAAAGATGAAAAATGAAATGATCCCCTTATAGTTCCGAAATGATCCTGACGGGATTCCCGACGGATCCCGGAAACTATCCAGAAATGATGCGGAAAGGTTCCCAAGTTATCCCCAAATAGTCCCGAAATTACCCTGACGGTATCTCGGACGGATCACGAAAACCATCCGGAAATGATGGCGAAAGGGTCCCCAAATGATCCCGCATTAGTCGCGGGTTCCGAAATGACCATGACGGGATCCCCGAAGGATCCCGGAAACTATCCAGAAATGATGCCGGAAAGGTTCCCAAGTTATCCCCAAATAGTCCCGAAATTACCCTGACGGTATCCCGGACGGATACCGAAAACCATCTAGAAAAGTGGCCGGAAGATACCCCAAATGATCCCGAAAAAGTCCTGAAATGATCCAGACAGGGTCCCGGACGGATCCCGTAAACCATCCAGAAATGATGCCGGAAGAGACCCCAAATGATCTCGCAAAAGTCCCAAAATGACCCCCACAGGATCCCGGACGGATCTCGTAAACCATCCAGAAATGATGCCGGAAGAGACCCCAAATGATCCCGCAAAAGTCCCAAAATGACCCCGACAGGATCCCGGACGGATCCCGTAAACCATCCAGAAATGATGCCGGTAGGTACCCCAAATGGTCCCGATATGACCCCGTCGGGATCCCGCACGGATCCCTAAAACTATCCAGAAATGATGCCGGAAAGGTCCCCAAATAACCCCCTAATAGTCCCGAAATTACGCCGACGGAATCCCGGACGGATCCGGAAACCATCCAGAAATGATGCCGGAGGAGACCCCAAATGATTCCGCTAAAGTCCCAAAATGACCCGACAGGGTCCCGGACGGATCCCGTAAACCATCCAGAAATGATGCCGGTAGGTACCCCAAATGTTCCCGATATGACCCCGTCGGGATCCCGAACGGATCCCTAAAACTATCCAGAAATGATGCCGAAAGGGTCCCCAAATGATCCTGTATTAGTCGAGAAAAAGTTCCGAAATGACTCCGACGGGATCCCGGATGGATCCCGAAAACCATCTAGAAATGATACCGGAAGAGACCCCAAATGATCCCGCAAAGGTCCCAAAATGACCCCGACAGGATCCCGGACGGATCCCGAAAACCATCCAGAAATGATGCCGGAGGAGACCCCAAATGATCCCGCTAAAGTCCCAAAATGACCCCGACAGGGTCCCGGACGGATCCCGTAAACCATCCAGAAATGATGCCGGAAAAGACCCCAAATGATCTCGCAAAAGTCCCAAAATGACCCCGACAGGATCCCGGACGGATCCCGTAAACCATTCAGAAATGATGTCGGAAGAGACCCCAAATGATCCCTCAAAAGGCCCAAAATGACCCCGACAGGATCCCGGACGGATCCCGAAAACCATACAGAAATGATGCCGGAAGAGACCCCAAATGATCCCGCAAAAGTCTCAAAATGACCCCGACAGGATCCCGGACGGATCCTGTAAACCATCCAGAAATGATGCCGGAAGAGACCCCAAATGATCCCGCAAAATTCCCAAAATGACCCCGACAGGATTCCGGACGGATCCCGAAAACCATCCAGAAATGATGCCGGAAGAGACCCCAAATGATCCCGCAAAAGTCCCAAAATGACCCCGACAGGATCCCGGACGGATCCCGAAAACCATCCAGAAATGATGCCGGAATGGACCCCAAATGGTCCCGAAATGACACCGACGGGATCCCGGACGGATACCGAAAACCATCCAGAAATGATACCGGCAGGTACCCCAAATTATCCCGAAATAGTCCCGAAAGGACCCTGACGGGATCGCGGACGGATTCCGAAAACCATCCAGAAATGATGCCGATAAGGTCCCCAAATGATCCTGTATTAGTCGAGAAAAAATTCCGAAATGACTCCGACGGGATCCCGGACGGATCCCGAAAACCATCTAGAATTGATACCGGAAGGTACCCCAAATGATGCCGAAATAGTCCCGAAATGACATCGACGGGATCCCGGACGGATCCCGAAAACCATCCAGAAATGATGCCGGAGGAGACCCCAAATGATACCGCTAAACACCCAAAATGACCCCGACAGGGTCCCGGACGGATCCCGTAAACCATCCAGAAATGATGCCGGAAGAGACCCCAAATGATCCCGCAAAAGTCCCAAAATGACCCCGACGGGATCCCGGACGGATCCCGTAAACCATCCAGAAATGATGTCGGAAGAGACCCCAAATGATCCCGCAAAAGTCCCAAAATGACCCCGACAGGATCCCGGACGGATCCCGAAAACCATCCAGAAATGATGCCGGGAGAGACCCCAAATGATCCCGCATAAGTCCCAAAATGACCCCGACAGGATCCCGGACGGATCCCGTAAACCATCCAGAAATGATGCCGGAGGAGACCCCAAATGATCCCGCTAAAGTCCCAAAATGACCCCGACAGGGTCCCGGACGGATCCCGTAAACCATCCAGAAAAGATGCCGGAAGAGACCCCAAATGACCCCGCAAAAGTCCCAAAATGACCCCGACAGGATCCCGGACGGATCCCGTAAACCATCCAGAAATGATGCCGGAAGAGACCCCAAATGATCCCGCAAAAGTCCCAAAATGACCCCGACAGGATCCCGGACGGATCCCGTAAACCATCCAGAAATGATGCCGGAAGAGACTCCAAATGATCCCGCAAAAGTCCCAAAATGACCGCGACAGGATCCCGGACGGATCCCGTAAACCATCCAGAAATGATGCCGGAGGAGACCCCAAATGATCCCGCAAAAGTCTCAAAATGACCCGACAGGATCCCGGACGGATCCCGAAAACCATCCAGAAATGATGCTGGAAGAGACCCCAAATGATCCCGCAAAAGTCCCAAAATGACCCCGACAGGATCCCGGACGGATCCCGTAAACCATCCAGAAATGATGCCGGAAGAGACCCCAAATGATCCCGCAAAAGTCCCAAAATGACGCCGACGGGATCCCGGACGGTTCCCGTAAACCATCCAGAAATGATGGCGGAGGAGACCCCAAATGATCCCGCAAAAGTCTCAAAATGACCCCGACAGGATCCCGGACGGATCCCGAAAACCATCCAGAAATGATGCTGGAAGAGACCCCAAATGATCCCGCAAAAGTCCCAAAATGACCCCGACAGGATCCCGGACGGATCCGGTAAACCATCCAGAAATGATGCCGGAAGAGACCCCAAATGATCCCGCAAAAGTCCCAAAATGACCCCGACAGGTTCCCGGACGGATCCGGTAAACCATCCAGAAATGATGCCGGAGGAGACCCCAAATGATCCCGCAAAAGTCCCAAAATGACCCCGACAGGATCCCGGACGGATCCCGTAAACCATCCAGAAATAATGCCGGAAGAGACCCCAAATGATCCCGCAAAAGTCCCAAAATGACGCCGACGGGATCCCGGACGGATCCCGTAAACCATCCAGAAATGATGCCGGAAGAGACCCCAAATGATCCCGCAAAAGTCCCAAAATGACGCCGACGGGATCCCGGACGGATCCCTAAAACCATCCAGGAATGATTACGGAAAGGACCCAAACTGACCCCGAAAAAGTCCCGTAATGATTCCGGAATCCATCAAGAATTTATCTCTCAAAGGTACGCAAATAATCCCGAAAGTACCCCGACGGGATCCCGGACGGATCCCGAAAACCATCCAGAAATGACGCCGGAAGGGTCCCCAAATGATCGCGAAATAGTCCCGAAATGATTCCGGAATAGTCCCGAAAATGTCCCAAAATAACCCCGACGGGATCCCGGACGGATCCCGAAAACTATACAGAAATGATCCCGGAAGGGTCCCAAAATGATCCCGAAATAGTCCCGAAAAAGTCCCGAAATTACCCCGGCGTAATCCCGGACCGATCCCGAAAACCATCCAGAAATGATCCCGGAGGGTCTCGATATGACCCTTACGGGATTACAAATAAGGTGAAGCTAATTATAAAACCATGTTAATAAGGCAGCAGGCACATTGGAGTGAATAAAAAGTTACATAGAAACATACAGGTAAAGCTAATAAAAGCGTGCTAATAAAAACAATTGATGGAGGGCGGATGGCGGGAGTAAAGGAGAGGACCACTGATCGTTCCTCCAAAATTGTCTAGATCTCGTTCTGTATGTACCAGATACCAAAAACTATTGATTTAGGAGAAAATTTATATTGATTTATAACAATTTATAGATTTTACACCAGAGGGGGTGATAAAGGGGGGGGGGGGGGGGCGGGCGGAGGGTGTCACTGCTTACTTTGTAAGCCCTCGACTTATTTGACCACTTGAGTCTGTGATATTGGTGAAGGCCAGTATACATAAAGTTATGTGTAAAAATTATTGAAAAATAATTTCTCGAAGGGGTCGTGGGACCCCCACCCCTCTTTCCATGTTCGAAAAAAATTTCGCTAGTAGACTACTGTCTGTGTCCCAAATTTCATCAAAATCCGTGTAGCCATTCTAGCGTGATTCAGTCGAAAAGACGAAAAAATATAATAATTAAATTATAACTGTTCATAGGGGGCGGGGACCACGCCCCTTTTCAAAAATATATAGTTAGTAGATCCTTCTAGACTATTGGCTATATGTGTGCAAAATTTCATCCAAATCGGTCCAGCCGTTCTTGCGTGATTGAGTCACAAAGACAAACGTCTGGACAAACATCCAAACATCCAAACATCCAAACATCTTCACATCCAAACTTTGCCATTTATAATATACTAGCCTTTACCCGCGGCCCCGTCCGCAAGGAAAATTTTAAATATATGGGCTATTCGCGTTAGCCTGCTTATTATCTGTTTACAATTTTGTTTTCTGTCTAATGCATTTTATTTTTGTAATTGAGTAAAAAAAAAGAACTAAATGAGCTGATAACCTGATAGGATCCCAAACGATCCCGAAATTATCCAGAAAAAGCTACGAAATGACCCCAACGCTATCGCGGACGGATCCCGAAAACCATCCAGAAATGCCCCGAAAGGGTCTCCAAAAGTTCCCCGAATAGTCCCAAAAAAACCCGAAATGAGAGCGACACGTATGTAGAGAACCACACAGAAATGATCCCTGAAGGTGTTCCCAAATGATCCCGAAATAGTCCCGAAATGACCTCGTCGGCATCCCGGACGGATCCCGAAAATTATCCAGAAATGATGCCGGAAAGGTTCCCAAATGATCCCCTAATAGTCCCGAAATTACCCTAATGGGATCCCGGACGGATCCCGAAAACCATCCAGAAATGATGCCGAAAGGGTTCCCAAATGATCCCGTATTAGTCGCGAAAAAGTCCCGAAATGACCCCGACGGGATCCCGGACGGATCCCGAAAACCATCCAGAAATGATGCCGAAAGGGTTCCCAAATGATCCCGTATTAGTCGCGAAAAAGTCCCGAAATGACCCCGACGGGATCCCGGACGGATCCCGAAAACCATCCAGAAATGATGCCGGATGAGCCCCAAAATGATTCCGAAAAAGTCCCCAAATGACCCCGACGAGATCCCGGACGGATCCCGAAAACCATCCAGAAATGATGCCGGAAGAGCCCCCAAATGATCCCGAAGAAGTCCCCAAATGACCCCGACGATATCCCGGACGGATCCCGAAAATCATCCAGAAATGATGCCGGAAGAGCCCCCAAATGATCCCGAAAAAGTCCCCATATGACCCCGACGAGATCCCGCACGGATCCCGAAAACCATCCAGAAATGATGCCGGAAGGGTCACCAAATGATCGCGAAATAGTCCCGAAAATGTTCCAAAATAACCCCGACGGGATCCCGGACGGATCCCGTAAACTATACAGAAATGATCCCGGAAGAGTCCCAAAATGATCCCGAAATAGTCCCGAAAAAGTCCCGAAATTACCCCGGCGTAATCCCGGACCGATCCCGAAAACCATCCAGAAATGATCCCGGAAGGTCTCGATATGACCCTTACGGGATTACAAATAAGGTGAAGCTAATTATAAAACCATGTTAATAAGGCAGCAGGCGCATTGGAGCGAATAAAAAGTTAGATAGAAACATACAGGTAAAGCTAATAAAAGCGTGCTAATAAAAACAATAGATGGAGGGCGGATGGCGGGAGTAGAGGAGAGGACCACTGATCGTTCCTCCAAAATTGTCTAGATCTCGTTCTGTATGTACCAGATACCAAAAACTATTGATTTAGGAGAAAAGTTAGATTGAGTTATAACAATTTATGGATTTTACACCAGAGGGGGAGATAAAGGGGCGGGCGGAGGGTGTCACTGTTTACTTTGTAAGCCCTCGACTTATTTGACCCCTTGAGTCTGTGATATTGGTGAAGGCCAGTATACGTAAAGTTATAATGTGTAAAAATTATGAAAAATAATTTCTCGAAGGGGTCGTGGGACCCCCACCCCTCTTTCCATGTTCGAAAAAAATTTCGCTAGTAGACTACTGTCTGTGTCCCAAATTTCATCAAAATCCGTGTAGCCATTCTGGCGTGATTCAGTCGCAAAGACGAAAAAATATAATTATTAAATTATAACTGTTCCTAGGGGGCGGGGACCACGCCCCTTTTGAAAAATATATAGCTAGTAGATCCTTCTAGACTATTGGCTATATGTGTGCAAAATTTCATACAAATCGGTCCAGCCGTTCTTGCGTTATTGAGTCACAAAGACAAACGTCTGGACAAACATCCAAACATCCAAACATCCAAACATCCAAACATCTTAACATCCAAACTTTCCCATTTATAATATACTAGCCTTTACCCGCGGCCCCGTCCGCAAGGAGAAAATGAAATATGTGGGCTATTCACGTTAGCCTGCTTATAAAGTTATCTGTTTAAAATTTTTTTTCTGTCTAATGCATTTTATTTTTGTAATTGAGTAAAAAAAAGAACTTTATGAGCTGATAACCTGATAGGATCCCAAAATGATAACGAAATTATCCAGAAAAAGCCACGAAATGACCCCGACGCTATCGCGGACGGATCCCGAAAACCATCCAGAAACGCCCCGGAAGTGTTTCCAAAAGTTCCCGAAGTAGTCCCAAAAAAACCCGAAATGACAACGACACGATTCTAGACTTATGAAGGGTACCAAATTGATCCCGAAAAAGTTCCGAAATTACCCTGACGGGCTCCCGGACGGATCTCAGAAACCATCCAGAAAATATCCAGGAAGGGTCCCTAAATTATCCCGACTAACTCCAGAAAAAGTTCCGAAATGGCTCCGAGGGGATCCACGATGGATCGCGAAAACCATACAGAAATGATTCCGGAAGGATTCCAAAATGATCCCGAAATAGTCCGAATTGACCCAGATGGGATCCCGCACAGATCCAGAAATGATCCCGGAAGGGTGCAAAAACTATCCCGGAAAAGTAACAAAAAATCCCGAAATGGCTCCTACGGCATCCCGGACGGATCCAGAAATGATCTCGGAAGGGTCCCCAAATGATCCCAAAATGGTCCCGAAATGACCCTGATGGATCCGGCAAACCATCAAGAAATTATGCCGAAAGGGTCCCAAAATGATCCCGAAATAATACAGAAAAAGTCACGAAACGACCCCTAGAGGATCCCCAAATGATCCCGTATTAGACCCGAAAAGGTCCCGAAATAACCCCGACGGGATCCCGGACAAATCCCGAAAACCATCCAGAAATGATGCCGGAAGGAATCCCAAATGATTCCGTAAAAGTCCCGCATTGATTCCGACGGGATCCCGAACGGATACCGAAAATCATCCAGAAGTGACGCCGGAAAGGTCCTCAAATGATCACCTAATAGTCCCGAAATGACCCTTAAGGGGTCATGGACGGATCCCATAAACCATCCAGAAATGATCCCGATATATTCCCGAAGAAGTCCCGAAATGACCCTGACGGGATCTCGAACGCACCCCTAAATGACCCTGACGGGATCCCGGACAGATCCCGAAATCCATCCAGAAATGATCTTGGGAAGGTCCCAAAATTATCCCGAAATAGTCTCGGAAAAGTTCAGAAATTACCCTGACGGGTTCCCGGACGAATCCTGAAAGCCATCTCTAAATGATCCCGAAAAAGTCCCGAAATGCTGACTGGACCCCGAAAGAATCCCGAAAACTATCCAGAAATGATGCCGGAAATGTTCTCAAATGATCACCTAATAGTTCCGAAAAGACCCTGACGGGATCCCGAACGGATCCCGACAACTATCTAGAAATGATGCCGAAAGGGCCCGCAAATGATCCCGTATTAGTCGAGAAAAAGTCCCGAAATGAAACCGACGGGATGCCGGACGAATCCCAAAAACCAGCCAGAAATGATGCCGGAAGGGACACCAAATGATCCCGAAAAAGTCCCGCAATAATTCCGACGGGATCCTGAGCGGATACCGAAAACCATCCAGAAGTGATGCCGAAAAGGTCCTCAAATGATCACCTAATAGTCCCAAAATGACCCTGACGGCATCCCGGACAGATCCCGAAATCCATCCAGAAATGATCTTGGGAGGGTCCCAAAATTATCCCGAAATAGTCTGGGAAAAGTCCAGAAATTACCCTGACGGATACCGGACGAATCCTGAAAACCAATCTTAAATGATGCCGAAAAGTCCCGAAATGACCCTGAAGGGACCCGGAAAGGATCCCGAAAACTAACCAGAAATGATGCCGGAAAGGTCCTCAAATGATCTCCCAATAGTTCCGAAAAGACCCTGACGGGATCCCGAACGGATCCCGACAACTATCCAGAAATGATACCGAAAGGGCCCGCAAATGATCCCGTATTAGTCGAGAAAAAGTCCCGAAATGACCCCGACGGGATGCCGGACGAATCCCAAAAACCATCCAGAAATGATTTTGGAAGGGACCCCAATGATCCCGAAAAAGTCCCGCAATTATTCCGACGGGAATCTGAACGGATACCGAAAACCATCCAGAAGTGATGCCGGAACGGTCCTCAAATGCTCACCTAATAGTCCCAAAATGACCCTGAGGGCATCCCGGACAAATCCCGAAATCCATCCAGAAATGATCTTGGAAAGGTCCCAAAATGATCCCGAAATAGTCTCGGAAAAGTCCAGAAATTACCCTGACGGGTTCCCGGACGAATCCTGAAAGCCATCCTTAAATGATCCCGAAAAAGCCCCGAAATGACCCTGACGGGATCCCGAAAGGATTCCAAAAACTATCCAGAAATGATGCCGGAAAGGTCCTCAAATGATCCCCTAATAGTTCCGAAATGACCGTGACGGGATCCCGAACGGATCCCGACAACTATCCAGAAATTATGCCGAAAGGGTCCGCAAATGATCCCGTATTAGTCGAGAAAAAGTCCCGAAATGACCCCGACGGGATCCCGGACGAATCCCAAAAACCATCCAGAAATGATGCCGGTAGGTATCCCAAATGATCCCGAAATAATCCCGAAATGACCTCGTCGGCATCCCGGACGGATACCGAAAATTATCCAGAAATGATGCCGGAAAGATCCACAAATGATCCCCTAATAGTCCCGAAATTACCCTGATGGGATCCCGGACGGATGCCGAAAACCATCCAGAAATGATGCCGGAAGAGCCCCCAAATGATCCCGAAAAAGTCCCCAAATGACCCCGACGATATCCCGGACGGATCCCGAAAACCATCCAGAAATGATGCCGGAAGAGCCCCCAAATGATCCCGAAAAAGTCCCCAAATGACCCCGACGAGATCCCGCACGGATCCCGAAAACCATCCAGAAATGATGCCGGAAGAGCCCCAAATGATCCCGAAAAAGTCCGCAAATGACCCCGACATACTCCAGAAAAGGTTCCGAAATGGCTCCGAGGGAATCAACGGCGGATCGCGAAAATCATACAGAAATGATTCCGGAAGGATCCCAAAATGATCCCGAAATAGTCCGGAAATGACCCAGATGGGATCCCGCACAGATCCAGAAATGATCCCGGAAGGGTCCAAAAACTATCCCGGAAAAGTAAAAAAAATCCCGAAATGGCTCCTACGGCATTCCGGACGGATCCAGAAATGATCTCGGAAGGGTCCCCAAATGATCCCAAAATGGTCCCGAAATGACCCTGATGGATCCGGCAAACCATCTAGAAATTATGCCGGAAGGGTCCCCAAATGATCCCGAAATAAAACAGAAAAAGTCACGAAACGACCCCTAGAGGATCCCCAAATGATCCCGTATTAGCCCCAAAAAAGTCCCAAAATGACCCTGACGGGATCCCGAAAGGATTCCGAAAACAATACAGAAATGATGCCGGAAAGGTCCTCAAATGATCCCCTAATAGTCCCGAAATGACCGTGACGGGATCCCGACAACTATCCAGAAATGATGCCGAAAGGGTCCGCAAATGATCCCGTATTAGTCGAAAAAAGTCCCGAAAGGACCACGACGGGATCCCGGACGAATCCCAAAAACCATCCAGAAATGATGCCGGTACGTATCCCAAATGATCCCGAAATAGTCCCGAAATGACCTCGTCGGCATCCCGGACGGATCCCGAAAATTATCCAGAAATGATGCCGGAAAGGTTCTCAAATGATCCCCTAATAGTCCCGAAATTACCCTAATGGGATCCCGGACGGATCCCGAAAACCATCCAGAAATGATGCCGAAAGGGTTCCCAAATGATCCCGTATTAGTCGCGAAAAAGTCCCGAAATGACCCCGACGGGATCCCGGACGGATCCCGAAAACCATCCAGAAATGATGCCGAAAGGGTTCCCAAATGATCCCGTATTAGTCGCGAAAAAGTCCCGAAATGACCCCGACGGGATCCCGGACGGATCCCGAAAACCATCCAGAAATGATGCCGGATGAGCCCCAAAATGATCCCGAAAAATTCCCCAAATGACCCCGACGAGATCCCGGACGGATCCCGAAAACCATCCAGAAATGATGCCGGAAGAGCCCCCCAAATGATCCCGAAAAAGTCCCCAAATGACCTCGACGATATCCCGGACGGATCCCGAAAACCATCCAGAAATGATGCCGGAAGAGCCCTCAAATGATCCCGAAAAAGTCCCCATATTACCCCGACGAGATCCCGCACGGATCCCGAAAACCATCCAGAAATGATGCCGGAAGGGTCCCCAAATGATCGCGAAATAGTCCCGAAATGATTCCGGAATAGTCCCGAAAATGTTCCAAAATAACCCCGACGGGATCCCGGGCGGATCCCGTAAACTATACAGAAATGATCCCGGAAGGGTCCCAAAATGATCCCGAAATAGTCCCGAAAAAGTCCCGAAATTACCCCGGCGTAATCCCGGACCGATCCCGAAAACCATCCAGAAATGATCCCGGAAGGGTCTCGATATGACCCTTACGGGATTACAAATAAGGTGAAGCTAATTATAAAACCATGTTAATAAGGCAGCTGGCGCGTTGGAGCGAATAAAAAGTTAGATAGAAACATACAGGTAAAGCTAATAAAAGCGTGCTAATAAAAACAATTGATGGAGGGCGGATGGCGGGAGTAGAGGAGAGGACCACTGATCGTTCCTCCAAAATTGTCTAGATCTCGTTCTGTATGTACCAGATACCAAAAACTATTGATTTAGGAGAAAATTTAGATTGAGTTATAACAATTTATGGATTTTACACCAGAGGGGGAGATAAAGGGGGGTGGGCGGAGGGTGTCACTGCTTACTTTGTAAGCCCTCGACTTATTTGACCCCTTGAGTCTGTGATATTGGTGAAGGCCAGTATACGTAAAGTTATAATGTGTAAAAATTATGAAAAATAATTTCTCGAATGGTCGTGGGACCCCCACCCCTCTTTCCATGTTCGAACAAAATTTCGCTAGTAGACTACTGTCTGTGTCCCAAATTTCATCAAAATCCGTGCAGCCATTCTGGCGTGATTCAGTCGCAAAGACGAAAAAATATAATAATTAAATTATAACTGTTCCTAGGGGGCGGGGACCACGCCCCTTTTGAAAAATATATAGCTAGTAGATCCTTCTAGACTATTGGCTATATGTGTGCAAAATTTCATCCAAATCGGTCCAGCCGTTCTTGCGTTATTGAGTCACAAAGACAAACGTCTGGACAAACATCCAAACATCCAAACATCCAAACATCCAAACATCCAAACATCCAAACATCCAAACATCCAAACATCCAAACATCTAAACATCCAAACATCTTAACATCCAAACTTTCCCATTTATAATATATATATTAGATATTAGATATTAGATTTATGTTTGTTTCTTTTATTTCCAAATTCAGTATTTTTTGCAGAAAACCCGTTTCCAATTTTTTTAGTTGATGACCGGTAGACTGGTTTGTGAAGCAATGCGACAGATATTTTTTCTTATCTCGTAAGTGTGGTGGTGTGATCCCATATCTTTTGCATTTGAGCAGAAACTTGAGTCTTTCTTTTTGCTTCGCAATATTTTTAGATTTTTTATTGAATTGTTTGATAGTATATTGTATTTCTTCATTGTATTTTGTTTTGATGTGTCTAAAGAATTGTTTCATGTTTATGGTTGATTGTTGGATTTTTTTCTCGGATTTGCTCGCCGATTTACAAATTTTATATTTATATATGTACCAATTTCTGATATTTATGTTTGCTGGGTTGAGCACATATGGTGTGTTTTAATTTTTTGACCATATGTGCTCAACCCAGCAAATATAATTGAAATTGTAATGCGTATAATTATATATAATTTACCTTAATTCTTGGCTGGTAAGTTTATGTACGTTCTTTTCTTGTATTGAATCTACTATTCTTAGCAGTCGACCGCTCTGTTTTTGAGTCGACTATAATTTTAAATAAATAAATAAATAAAAAATAATTTATGATATTTGGCTTCGCTGCACTTCACACTCAACCGTTATGAGCTTATTACTTTGGTCTATTGAAGCATTGAGTGTAAATTTAAGTTTAAACGGTATTAACACAGTTTTACAAGGTCCGGCCTGAGCTTTTCTTTCAGAGATTCCACTTTTTTTACAACCTTCAGTAGTATGCAGGACTGCCCAATTGAATTTCTCTGCTTCATAAAATTCGAGGATTTATGTTTGTATTCTTGGGCTTCAATTTTTTCTTACTTAGAGCTTTTTACCAGGAAAGCTCAATTTCGTTTTCTGCAAGAAAGTTTACGTGACAATGGTACTTAATATTTCATTGGGCACAAACTAAGGCTTACGTTGTATTTAAACAGATCCCTGAGAATTTCGTACCATTCGTTTTCTTTTTAAACAAACTTTCGGACGCATTTTATTTGTCCATAAAGCTAAGCTTTGTAAACTCAAACAAGCTTTTAATTACATTTCATATGTAAGCTCTTACTAAACCTTGTCGGAAAGCTTTTAGTGTTCATGGTTTAGGCTTAAAGTTTTACTTATTTTAAATAAGGCATCTACAAAGCATATCAGTTTTCTCTGAGAAGTGTACAAAAAAGCTTTTTTTCTAATTGAAAAAACTTGTTTCTAAATTTTTGATGTTGCCTTGCACGGGAATTGGCAATGGTGACCACAAGCAATTGCTCACCACTAAATGAAGAACCTTCAACCACCGCTAAAATTCCAGCTCGCGCAACACCTTTTGCGTGCGCGCCACCCACGGTTACTTATAACGCCAGATCACATCATCGATAACGAAGTTCTCTAATGTGTCCGGTATTTCCGATTCACGATAGTGCTGCAATGCATTGCATAGTGATTCTGCACAACCCTCATTGTGCTGGTATTGTGCAAACTCTACACAAAATGCTATCTTTCAAGTTTGATCAAACTAAACACGGGGTGCAAAACAAATTCAAAATCGGTACAGTAGTTTAGGAGTACATTTGCGCCAAACATAGTGACACGTGATTTATATATATAAAGATAAAACGGCAGCTCGGCACTGTACAGCTTCCGCGTGGGATAAGCCGGAAAGCCGAACGATGTCAAAATTTTCAGTAATCATAGCGTTTATGCGCAATAGCATAGCGCACCAGCTCCTCAATGTACACGGCGGCATATTCACCTCATCCACATTCCACACTCATATTTGTACATATTCCGCTAGAAACAATCGTATAAGGGTACTATCTCGCTGAGACGATGATTTTTGCAATCCTGGAGAACTTTTCGATTCGTTTTCTTACCAAAGGTGGAAAAGATCAATCATATTTATAGCAAATACTACAGGCCAGGTAGCTTAATATCATTGTTGAAGCCTTGAAAAGTCTAATATATGTATACATCAAATCGAGCATGGGCGTAAAAGTGTTCTTCTCTTTCAACCCAACACGCGTACACCGAAGGCGTACACACCGGTATCCGTGTTTGCAGGTCGTGTTATGTAATTGGATTTTTCAGTTTGTACATCGAATAAACTGCAGGTAACACTATAACATGTACATTGAGTTTGAGGTCCACACGGACTGTATTGCCAATTTGTTATCGACGTGTTGCCGATTTATTGATGACTCGTCTGTTTATTATAAGAACTAGTTAAATTTCCTATACGGTGTGAATATTCATATTTTTTACATTTGTATTTTTAACTATGACTGTATGACTCTTTGATGGAACTCATTAAAATCTAATGTAGCTACATGACTAACTGATACATACTACTGGCTCATGCCTTAATCGATGACAGTAAAGTTAGGGTATGTAGCCACGTATAGGCATAATATTGCCACACGCCACGTACCGCATGCCGCATGCAGTGCAACTTATGCTTAAATATGCAGTATGCAGGAACCAAATTATACAGCCATACACAGATACATACATATATATTTTCATAAGGTTATGCATAACAGGGACACTATATATCTGAACAAAATGGAAAATAATCCAACCCACTTTTGAAGTACTCGTACATTCAAATTTACTTATGTACCCTGTAGGAAAATCTTTAACAGTGAACGTGTGCGTTTCCAGAACACAAAACCAGTCACACATGTTGTCAGGAGCTGGCCTGCATATAAATTTTAATAGTATCTTTCCAAATACGAATAATTGAATTTGATAATGCGTCGATGGAATATTTCAATGAGATTCAAACTTTCGTCGTATTGCAGTTTTTTCAAGCAGAAACTCTCGGGCATGCAAGGGACACAGCTGGGTCAGGCAATAAGGCAACATTTGATGATATACCCCAGTAATTAACTTTGCGTTAACCGAAAATCTAGAAGTATCTAATATCTTGGTTCCGTATCACAAAGAAATATATAGTAAACGGAAGGCAGATGAAATGAAGGAAAAGCATGAATGACAAGCATGGTAGTGGACAAATTTTTTACTTACAAATGGCACAAGAGAAAAATAGTAACTACTTGGGCAATTTCAAGATTGGCCCGGCCGCAATACAACAATAAGATAGCAAGGAGCTTTCTGAATAGATCTAAGGATTTTCACCTGTTCTATTACTAGTCACTAGTTATTTGACTAAATATGTCCGGCAGGGTAGTTTCAACTATCATGTCAGCACCGGTAGAGAAATTATAATTTCTTATAATAGTGTGGGTTTATTCACCCATTTATTTTATTAACCCGATTGAACTTTAAGCTCGCACTTCATATATATTTATAAATAAATCCTTTAACAAAGCACAAGCTATTTCATTTGCTATTAATAATCAATTATGAATAAGTAAATATATATTCTCGTAGCTAAATAAGATCAGCCAAAGACACATTAGGCTGGGTCGTAACAAAGATATGTCAATTCCAAACTTTCAACTTGCAAACAATTTGAGCTTATTCGGAAAAGGGGTTCAAGCTGACTTGATTCCTCTGATGATCGCGCAGGTTTTGAACTATTTAGAAAATGTGTCTATACTAATAACCCGGTACTCACTATCCCTCGTGGGTCGAAAATTTTGGAGCAGTGCGAAAATTTAGATACACTACCCCTGACTAAGAGGCTTGGTACCCCAATGAAACAAACTAGGCTGATGTTAAAATGGAAGCTAGTATCTATTAAACGAACTTCAAGAAATCGATACCATTAGGATGCTATCCTACTATATGTACTTCAAGCAGAAATCCTTGCAATAGAAGTTTACGGGGAGGATGTTTGGCAAATGAAACTAAGATTGCATGGAGTCGGGGTGAAAAGTTCGTGAAGATCGTTTGAGTGCTTCGGCACATACACGCACAAACGCATTTTTTTTATACCTTTCATGAAAATGAAATGGTATATTAATTTCGTCACGAAACCTGTCTGTCTGTCCGTCTGTCCGTCTGTCTGTTTGTATGCAAACTAGTCCTTCAATTTTTGAGATATCTTGATAAAATTTGGTGAGCGGGTGTATTTGGGTGTCCGATTAGACATTTGTCGGAACCGGCCGGATCGGACCACTATAGCATATATCCTCCATACAACCGATTTTTCAGAAAAAAAGGACTTTTGTCATATCTTACTCGATTTAATAGATTGAAGCTTCAAACTTCACCATATAATTTCGTATATTGCACATATTGTAGCCTGAAAAAATTGATGAGATCGGTCGTATATATAGTATACATATATCCCCCACAACCGATTGTTCAGATAAGAAACTTTTCGTAATTACTGCCCTATTTTAAGAGCTAGAGGCTTCAAATTCAACGAATGCTTACGTATATAGCATATATTGTTGTCTGAAAAAATCATAAAGATCGGTGGTATATGTAGTATATATATGGTGATATATATAGTATATATATATAGTGTATATATATATATTTTCACAATTTTAGCCCCATTTTAACAGCTAGAAGCTTCAAATTTCACCGAATGCTTACGTATATAGCATATATTGTTGTCTGAAAAAATCATAGAGATAGGTTTATATATAATATATATCTCATACAACCGATTGTTCAGATAAGAAACTTTTCGCAATTTCTACCCCATTTTAATAGCTATAAGCTTCAAATTTCACCGATTGCTTACGTATATAGTATATATTGTTGTGTCAAAAAATCATAGAGGTCGTTGATATATATAATATATCTATGATGGTATATATAGTATATATATATATAGTATATATATATATAGTACACATATATTTTTTTTGCAATTTCAGCCCCATTTTAACAGCTAGAAGTTTCAAATTTCACCGAATGCTTACGTATATGGCATATATTGTTGTCTGAAAAAATCATAGAGATCGGTTGTATATATAGTATATATCTCATACAACCGATTGTTCAGATAAGAAACTTTGCGCAATTTCTGCCCCGTTTTAACAGCTAGAAGCTTCAAGATTCACCAAATGCTTACGTATATAGCATATATTGTTGTCTGAAAAAATCATAGCGACCGGCGGTATAAATAATATATACCCCATATAAACTGTCATTTTTCCCCTTTTTTACGGCTAGAAGCTTCAAAATTCATCAAATAGTTACGTTTCCGTCATATATTTTTGAAATACGTGATTCGTAGTCACAGTTTTTACATGCAGACCACAAAAACGTGAAGCTTTGTATCCTCACACAAAGTACCTACCTATTTTTATACCTTTCATGAAAATGAAATGGTATATTAATTTCGTCACGAAACCCAAAATTGTAAGTCCTTAAAGGAAAATAGATAGATCCAACATTAAGTATACCGAAATAATCAGTTTGAAGAGCTGAGTTGATTTAGCCATATCCGTCTGTCTGTGTGTCTGTTTGTATGCAAACTAGTCCCTCAATTTTTGAGATATCTTGATAAAATTTGGTGAGCGGGTGTATTTGGGTGTCCGATTAGACATTTTGTCGGAACCGGCCGGATCGGACCACTATAGCATATATCCTCCATACAACCGATTTTTCAGAAAGAGGATTTTTGTCATATCTTACTCAATTTAACAGATTGAAGCTTCAAACTTCACCATATAATTTCGTATATTGCACATATTGTTGCCTGAAAAAATTGATGAGATCGGTCGTATATATAGTATATATCCCCCACAACCGATTGTTCAGATAAGAAACTTCTCGTAATTACTGCCCTATTTTAAGAGCTAGAGGCTTCAAATTTCAACGAATGCTTACGTATATAGCATATATTGTTGTCTGAAAAAATCATAAAGATCGGTGGTATATATAGTATATATATGGTGGTATATATAGTATATTATGGTGGTATATATAGTATATATATATAGTATATATATATATATATTTTCGCAATTTTAGCCCCATTTTAACAGCTAGAAGTTTCAAATTTCACCGAATGCTTACGTATATAGCATATATTGTTGTCTGAAAAAATCATAGAGATCGGTTGTATATATAGTATATATCTCATTCAACCGATTGTTCAGATAAGAAACTTTTCGCAATTTCTACCCCATTTTAACAGCTATAAGCTTCAAATTTCACCGATTGCTTACGTGTATAGCATATATTGCTGTCTGAAAAAATCATAAAGATCGGTGGTATATATAGTATATATATGGTGGTATATATAGTATATTATGGTGGTATATATAGTATATATATATAGTATATATAACTTAACAAGGGGGCAGACACACTTACTTGTAAGAATGTGCTGACACCACACTTCAACAAACACAAGCAAAGCCAACGATCCGATATCATATTGTGTAAGCAGACAAAATGCAATCCATGGGAACTGCAGCGTAAGCGATATGATATGCGGACAAAATGCAAGCCGTGTGATTCGCCACGCAAGCAAAAAAATATTATTTTGGCCAACCGTGGGAAGTGCAGTGTCAGCAATTATGAAATCACTTAGATTAATGTAGAAGCTTAGAGCTTAGGTTAAGTGAATGATAGAGTCAGTCTGTTTTTGGCATTGAACGTAAATAAATGGTAAATATTGTTAAGCGGAAAAACCTATTTTTATTTGGATCTTTTCAGGATGCAATGGGGCCGCGGGGCGGCCCCCAACTTTAACTTTTTGGAGCCCTAGTCCTTGGGCTCCTTAACTGGCGCCCGAGCAGGGACCCACTGGCAAGTGGGTCCTTCAAAAAGGACCTCCTTAAATGTGAGGTCCATAGTGATTAGTGACAAAGTGATAGTGATAGTGGAGTGCTAAGAAAAAAAATAATAATAGAAATTTTACCGATAAAGGAATAAAAAAATATAGAGAGGCAAGACCTCAGCTTAGATAATTTAAGGCTTGTACAGCCAATAACGAAAATACCAAAACCGAGATTCACCTTCGAGGGGACCCTCCGGTTATAACGATAGCTTAACTCTGCGATTCCCTTCGGGACCCTCCAGGGTATAAAAGCTCCTCTCCCCAGGAGAGGTAAAACGAATAATAAAAAAAACAAGTGAATAACAAAAAGTTGAGTGAAAAGTGATGCTACACGCAGTAAATTACTACGTCCAATCCTAAAAGCCCTCAGAGGGCTATACAGGAATAATATTAAAAGAAGCGAGCCTGTGGCCCCTAAGATCCACTGGCGCGCGAATAAAATTCAACACGAAAATTGAAACATTTTATAAGTGAATTATCCTACGGCCCCACTATTGCTATTCCAAGTGCACCTATAATCACACTGGCTGGGTGAGTCCGTATACCTATACTTCTAGGACGGACCTCACCATACCAAAGGCCGAAAAATGGTTAACGACTCCTGTGACCGTGTCATGTACACACAATTTTTTTTTGCAATATGCAACTTGCCGCTCCCTTCAGGATACGGCAAAAATTTCCTTCTGAAAAAGTTAACCCGAGCGTACACATAAGAACACACTTGGGCTGGCTTTAAAAGTTAACCTGAGCGTACACATAAGAACACACTTGGGCCGGTTTATCCTTTTGTGAAGTTTCCAGGGTACACATCGGCGCACACTGGAAACGGTCACTCGTTACTTGCGATACTTTCAGCGTACCCATAAGAACACGCTAAAGATTCGCAATATGTCCAGGGCGTTGTGGAGCAACTGTGCCTTAGTAGGTTGCCTTCAATCTGATTGTCGACGACTAAAAAGGAGTGACACAGCCTCCCCTGACCAAAACCATAATTATTTAAAGACTAATGTACTGTGAAACGCCAACTTGGTACATGTCGCCGTTGCCATAAGAACACGGTAAAAGTTTCACAAATGTAACTAAAGTCCTCTTTTTCTTTGCAGGAAACTGTCAAAGTGTAAGGACAACCTTAAAACTAAAACAAAAAACAAATAAATCGTCTGTGCTATAAAGACTATCCCGTCAGGTGATCGCGAACGCCAGTAAGTAACAAAAAAAAAATAATAAAAAACAATTTTTAAAGAGCCACCGTGTGCCAAATTAAAATTTAAAAATATATTTTTTAATCTCAAACTAAAATTTTTTTTTTATCTGAAATGGACGCTTTAGCCACGAAAGTTAATGAACTTAATGGGGGCATTAATGCTCTGCTCGAGCAGATTAGGCGGCTTGAGACACGCCTTGGGGGTATAGAAAGCAACGGTGTTGCTCTGAACTCTAGGCTAGGGGAAATTGAATGCAATAACGCGAGTTTAGAACAAAATCTTGCCAGAATCGATGAGCGATTGGGAAGAGTAGAACAGGGTGGCGTAAGAACGCAGCCACAGGGGGTATTGGCAGCGGTGCGAACACCACTGTCGGAGCAAGACCTAAAGGATATTGGCAGACTCCCCGACTGCGTGAAGGAGCTGCAAGTTTTTGAAGGCAGCCCTTCTCAATACATCTCTTGGGTTCACAGCGTTGAAGGAATTCTGTCGGACTACGATATCGTCAAGGAAAGGCCCCTGTATCGTGCCATCCTGCAACATATTAGGCAGAAAATCCGTGGCTTTGCCGATGCAGCACTGGTAGCGTATAATGTTTTCGATAGCGATTGGGTAGAAATAAAAAGGGTATTATCACTGCATTACGCAGACAAAAGGGACATTAGGACTTTAGAGCACCAACTGAATCAGCTAGCTCAGAGAGGTTCAAAATTAGATGATTTCTACGCAACGGTCAATCATCAGTTGTCTCTAATAGTGAACAAAATCAAGTGCGATGACTATAGCCAGGAAACCGTGTCGGTCCTTGTGGAAACGTACCGTAACAGGGCACTCGATGTTTTCATACGGGGCCTCAGTCCAGAATTGTCACGTATGCTTATAGTACAGAAGCCAAAAACACTGCCAGAAGCGTACACGGCCTACCTTGACATCCAGAACCTAACGTTAAGGAACACAATAGTCCATGCAAACACTCCAAATAGAGTAGTTGTCCCCACCAATACCCTGTCGCAAGTTACTCAGAGACCACCGTTACCTCCTCGATCACGGTCTACATACAACTGGACGAATCGGAACAATACTCAAGGGAATGGCCGGTCATCCTACAACAGATTCCAAGGCAATCAAGGGACGAACACCGCACCTCCTGCTAGACCCGCAGCCCCAAGACCTGCGGAAAGAATGGATGTCGACGACAGTGTCCAAACCAGACAGGTGAACTACATGAACCGACCGACGAATTACAACGCCTTCAAAAGGGGACCTGCATCATCGATTGAAAAGATGCCCAAACAGCAGAGGCTCTACAACATGGAAGCCAACAGCGCAGATGTAGAAAGCGGACCTTCGACGTATGCTGAATCGACAGAAGACAACTTCCAGCAGGTAAATTTTATGGCGGACGGGCCACAAGCCTATTTCATATGAGCACTACCGCGCAATCCAGTATACCCTATCTCACTTGTTTGACACCAAACAAAGTAGCCCTAAAGTTCTTAGTTGACACAGGGGCAAATAAAAATTTTATAAAACCTGAATTGGCAACTAATACAGTCCCAGTCAATCCACCTTTCTCAGTAACCACCGTAGCGGGACCTGTAGTAATAAACAAAAAAATCAGCGGGAGATTTTTCCAAAATGCTGGTAACGAAGCTATGGTGACCTTTTACGCACTTCCTGGTTTAAGCTCGTTTGATGGGATAATAGGCGATGACACCCTCAAAGAACTGGGTGCCGTCATAGGCAGGAAAAAACATGTCCTTACAATAGATCCCAATATAAGAATTCCGCTCAAAAACAAAGTCGTAGGAAGCCTAAATTTTTCGAAACTGACGATATACCCGACGCAATTCTCCCAAGCCTAAAAGCCATGATAGAAAAGTATTCTCATTTGTTCGGTCCACTTAACATCAAATCAAATATTAAAACCACAGTTCGAGCTGAGATAAAGACTACCACGAATGAGCCCATATACACGAAAAGTTACCCATATCCTGCAAACATGAGGGAAGAGGTAGAAAAACAAATTACTGAGTTGCTTGAAGAAGGAATTATACGACCATCCAAAAGCCCGTACAATTCTCCTATTTGGGTAGTTCCGAAAAAACCCAAACCCTCTGGTGAAAAGCAGTATAGAATGGTAGTGGACTTCAAACGTCTGAATGCAGTCACCGTGCCAGACGCCTATCCTATCCCAGATATTAATGCAACGCTGGCCAGTTTAGGGAACGCAAAATATTTCACAACTATAGATCTGACCTCAGGCTTTCACCAAATCACAATGAAAGAAACAGATATACCCAAAACAGCGTTTTCAACAATGAATGGAAAGTACGAATTTCTGAGATTACCTTTTGGGTTAAAAAACGCTCCGGCTATATTCCAGCGAATGATTGATGACGTTCTTAAAGAGTATATATGGAGGATATGCTACGTGTATATCGACGACATTATTGTCTTTGGAAAAAGTACCGACGAACATTTAGTAAATTTAGAGATAGTGTTTAAACGGCTTGCGGATGCTAATTTGAGAGTGAATTTGGAAAAAACTAAGTTTATGAGAACGGAAGTAGAATTTCTGGGATATGTAATAACATCCGACGGGATGAAGGCAGATCCTTCAAAGGTCCAAGCTATAGAGAACCTCTCACCCCCAGAAACGCTTAAGGAACTAAAAAGCTTTTTGGGAATGACGTCGTATTACCGAAAGTTCATTCGAGATTACGCTAAGGTTGCTAAACCCTTGACCAATCTCACACGCGGTGAGAATTCGCAGGTCAAGGCAAACCAATCTAGAAGAGTGCGTATCAAAATGAATTCCGAGGCCCTTCAGGCCTTCGATTCTCTAAAAAAACTACTCGTTTCCTCAGATATTCTCGCATTTCCAGATTTCGAAAAACCGTTCAACCTTACCACCGACGCCTCAAACTATGCCATTGGTGGGGTGCTATCCCAAGGAGAAACAGGGAAAGATCGACCCATCGCCTACATCTCAAGACCTTTAAGCAGAACAGAGGAAAACTATGCCACAAACGAGAAGGAAATGTTGGCTATAGTTTGGGCTCTAGACAACTTGAGATCCTACCTCTATGGGGCGAAAAAAGTTAGAATTTTCACTGACCACCAGCCTCTCACTTTTGCGTTAGGAAGTCGAAACTATAACGCCAAGTTGAAGAGGTGGAAGGCTAGAATAGAAGAGTATAACCACGAATTGATTTACACTCCTGGTAAATCGAATGTCGTGGCGGATGCTCTCTCCAGAATTCCATGCCAGGCAAACCATTTGACAGCACCATCGGAACACAACAATACACTCTGTAACAAAGAGGAAGCCTAGCGACACATTTTTCAACAGAACCGAAAGAATTAACTACCAAGGCCTAACCAACTTCAAAAGTAGGGTCCACAAGGAGATTAGGGAACAAATCAAGAGAAACCAGGAGTTAAGAAATCTCCGATTGAATAAAAAAAGGAAAAGAGCTAAGGAATTTAGGCCAGGAGATGAGATTTACGTCAGGGATAAACAGATAAAATCAAAACAAAAGGCACTTTACAAAAAAGAAACGGTTGGTAAAGACAATACAGTGACATTGCTCACAGACACTGGCAAAAGGATTCATAAAGCGCAGATAAAAAATACGCCAACATAAAAAAAAAAAAAGATAAAAAGGTCACCACGGGAAGTCAACAACAAAAAGATGTCCCAATAAGGGACCCAAAGATTTGAAATTCTATAGCACAGACGACGCGAAAAAGGCGTCAATTTCAAGATCAAAGATCTTTTCTATAACAAACCACATAAGCGATTAAAGAGGCAACATAAAATATTGCAAAAAACAAAAAAAAAACAACAACAAAAAAATACAAAAAAACAAAGGAAACGATTTTTCGTTTAAAAAATTTTTTTTAATGAAGCAATATCTGCCCACAAGAATATTAATTACACGCTTAATAAAAGAGGCAAAATAAAAAATAACATTTTTTCTTAAGAAATCTGCCCACAACAAAAAACTAATTATGCGCTTACTAAAAAAGGCAAATTAGACAAATAGAAAAAAAAAAAAACAAAAAAAAAAAAAAAACAAGAAAAAAAAAAAACATAAAAAACTTTAAAGAAGGGGGTAAAGAGGAAACATTTCAGTAATTCTTAGAAATATTATCCTCTTTCCTCAGCTTCTTTACCACGAGTTTTTGTAAGGCGGCAGGATCCAAGGGTAGTAGCCTTTAACGCTACCTTTCAAACAAAAGTAAAGAATTACAAACTACCTCCCTTTCATATCCATGCTCTCGGATCCTGTGGACCTTCCAAGTACCACGATGGGTAGCCGGGGACGGTGGTAGGATATAGGAATACATTTAAACGCAACAAAAAACACATAAATAAAATAATAAAATTCAAAAAAGCACACAAAAATTAAATTTTTTTTTTAACTCTTCCCTTAGTGTGGAAAGATTTTTTTATTATACAATAGAATGTTCTTTAAATAATAATAATAAAAGGAAAAAATACAAAAGAAAACAAGATTTACATTATGTAACCATTTATTATTAGTTCACCGTCCCTGGGATAAATAATAAAAGTGCCTAAAAACAAAAAATGGTCAATACTAATCTTACCAACACTAATGGGTTTTTTTCTCTCCATAATGGAACACAGTTTATTTTTAATATCTGGCGTGTACGGCCTCAACATCTACAATTATGGCTCCCCACGAGTAACTATTGAGCACGGGCGTGGTTGGATCCTGAACGGACACTTCAGTTTAGTCCATGTGGTCGACCTAAACTACTTCAACACGGCTTTGGTCAAATTGATGGAGTCAACAGAGCACGATATTACAAGCAGGGCTGTGCGGACTGTGCTACAATTCCACCTAAATCAAACTAAGCTGCGTCTCGACGAACTACAAATAAACAAATCACGAAGGGTACGTTCCATTGACTGGATTGGTTCAGCATGGAAGTGTATAGCTGGGTCTCCAGATGCAGCGGATTGGGACTATATTCTTCGAAGCATGAATGACGTGATAATAAACAACAATCACCAGTACCGGGTCAACGAAAAACTATTCAACGATACCCGCGAGGCAATCGAGAAAGCAAACGAAGCGATGCTCCACATTAACGCTATAAGCAAAAACATTAGCGAGGAGAATATCGAACTACTTGACCTAAGCAAAGTCCTTATCTTGAAGGAACAGGTGTCAGAAGTCGTCCAAGCGTGCCAAATGGCAAAATCTGGCGTAATCAACACACATCTTCTTGATCAAGACGAGATTGGAAGGCTCATAATGGAGGAAGATTCCCTACCATATCAGAACACCATTGAAGCCATAGAGTACGGGTCGGCCTCCGTGTATTCAAACGGTAGCACACTTTTGTACGTACTCTCAATGCCAAAGGTAAAACCAGATGGCTACCGACTCCTAATAACACGGGCCGCTGTTATAAAAGGACAACACGTTGACCTCAGCTATAAAAAAATGCTAATAAACGAAGTTGAAACGTTCGGGGTGACCGAGGATTGCCCTTCGATCAGCAACACAACAATTTGCTCTCCCAAATCCCTGACTAAACTACGGGAAAACGGGTGCCTAGCTAGGCTAGTTAAAGGTGGCGATGCCAAATGCCGCTTTGAACCAGACAACACCAAAACCGTCGAGATGATCACAGACTCAACAATATTTGTTACAAACTTTGAAGGCCTATTACAAGGGAAGAACTACTCCACAACCCTAAATGGAACGTACGTCATTATTTTGAACAACGAAACAGTCACGGTGGGAAATCAAACATTCACCAGCAGATCAGTACGCACAGCGCAGGCCCTGCCACCGCCCTTGGTAAACATCACGAGCGAAGGACTAAAATTGAACCTTAACTACATTCACGGCCTGAGCATGGAAAATATTAATCAGCTTAAACAACTTGGCAATAATTTTCACTTTTCGCTAATTTTTGACGCACTTGCCTTGGCCGTTCTAGCAGCCGTATGCTACATTATCTGGAGAAAACTCACTACTACAATCAACTTTCCTAGACTAAATCAGACCACAGATCAGGACCAGCCAAGCCATGCAAAGGATCCTTCTGAAAAGGGAGCTCACCTGCGGGACGCAGATGTTTAAAGGGGGGGTACTTAACAAGGGGGCAGACACACTTACTTGTAAGAATGTGCTGACACCACACTTCAACAAACACAAGCAAAGCCAACGATCCGATATCATATTGTGTAAGCAGACAAAATGCAATCCATGGGAACTGCAGCGTAAGCGATATGATATGCGGACAAAATGCAAGCCGTGTGATTCGCCACGCAAGCAAAAAAATATTATTTTGGCCAACCGTGGGAAGTGCAGTGTCAGCAATTATGAAATCACTTAGATTAATGTAGAAGCTTAGAGCTTAGGTTAAGTGAATGATAGAGTCAGTCTGTTTTTGGCATTGAACGTAAATAAATGGTAAATATTGTTAAGCGGAAAAACCTATTTTTATTTGGATCTTTTCAGGATGCAATGGGGCCGCGGGGCGGCCCCCAACTTTAACTTTTTGGAGCCCTAGTCCTTGGGCTCCTTAACTTATATATATATATTTTCGCAATTTTAGCCCCATTTTAACAGCTAGAAGTTTCAAATTTCACCGAATGCTTACGTATATGGCATATATTGTTGTCTGAAAAAATCATAGAGATCGGTTGTATATATAGTATATATCTCATACAACCGATTGTTCAGATAAGAAACTTTGCGCAATTTCTGCCCCGTTTTAACAGCTAGAAGCTTCAAATTTCACCAAATGCTTACGCATATAGCATATATTGTTGTCTGAAAAAATCATAGAGATCGGTGGTATATATATTATATACTTCATATAAACAGTCATTTTTTGCCCTTTTTTACGGCTAGAAGCTTCAAAATTCATCAAATTTCATCAAATTGTTACGTTTAGGTCATATATTTTTGAAATACGTGATTCGTAGTCACAGTTTTGACATGCAGACCACAAAAAACGTGAGGCTTTGCATCCTCACACAAAGTACCTACCTATTTTTTATTTCATATTTATCGTAAAAATTGTTTAGATATGTTCAAATTTCACCAAATGTTTACGTGTATAGCATATACTGTTGTCTGAAAAAATCTTAGAAACAGGTGGTATATGTATGTAGTATATATCTCATACAACCGATTGTTGAGATAAGAAACTTTGCGCAGTTTCTGCCCCATTTTAGCAGCTAGAAGCTTCAAATTTCACCAAATGCTTACGTGTATAGCATATATTGTTGTCTGAAAAAATCATAGAGATCGGTTGTATATATATTATATACCCCATATAAACTGTATTTTTTTGCTCCTTTTTTACGGCTAGAAGCTTCAAAATTCAACAAATTTCATCAAATAGTTACGTTTACGTCATATATTGTTGAAATACGTGATTCGTAGTCATAGTTTTTACACGCAGACCACAAAAAACCAGAAACTTTGCATCCTCACACAAAGAACCTACCTATTTTTTTATTTTATATTTATCTTAAAAATCGTTTAGGTATGTAGATCTGTTCATTATATATTTCTTATCTTATATGTACATCCGATTATTCGGAGATTACGAACGGCATAAGATTATTGTTCAGCCCCATCATTATTTGTAAGACTGCATCTCAACACTCGCTTGTTGGAGATTTCATCTTGTATGCCTTTGAGGCACAAGAATCTATGGAGGAGCTTAAATAGTGCATGTATTTCTTCTTCTGAGCATTTGTGGTCTTGCATAAAAGCTGGTGATTAGGCAACAGGATGAGATCTTTTTCGTTTTGCAGCAGAGACACAATGAGATATAGTTTTTAGCGTTAGTTTACAGTGATGTTACTCGTTCAATGGAACTCATGCATTAAAAGCAAGCTTTGGTAAGACTTGCTTTTTAGTAGAAGGTTGCTTTCTGGTCTTTGCTATACTGTAGCGACCAACTAACCTTCAGAAGGCTTTTAAGAGTTCGGTAGCAAAATATTTACCGATAGTACAGCCTCTAGCATCTTCGCTCCTAGCATCGAGAGGGTAGGCCGACGAGGGCAGGTACCGACTTAAAATAAATCAATTTTATTTTCCCTTCTGGATATAGAATCTCACGATAGGGCTCCTCTTGATTTTCAGGTTTCAGTAGAGGAACCTTTCTCGCCAGTTTCCACATTTCATTGTAACGTAGCAAAATGCTACGTCACAATAACCCACTCACAAGCCCTAACATTAAATATGTACATACCCTAGCATTTAAATATACATACCCTACGATCGCCTTGCACAGCGAACAACCATCCGCACATAATATGCTAGTTAAATATACATAACCTACGATCGCCTTGCACAGCGAACAACCATCCGCACATAATATGCCATTTAAATATACATACCCTACGATCGCCTTGCACAGCGAACAACCACCCGCACATAGTATGCCAAGTACCAACAGCGAACAACCAAACATACTCAGCACGTGTGGTACTGACTATCTGGCGTGCATTTTTCATTCGCTATCATAACGAGGAGTTATTGATGAGCTGAATTCTTAACCATTTTATACGCTAACAAGTATGAAATGGCAAACGCCATTACTCACTGCATACTTCACCTAGGTAAGTGAGGCTGAGGCCAACTTACAATGGTAGGTATCAAAGGGGTCCCAAGGTGAACGGGGAAGACTCGCAGCGAACCCATCGGGCTCATGGATCTCCCCCCCCCCTCACCTATGGGAAACCAAGCTTTGCACAACGTCCCACGGGTTAGAAGGGGATACGCTCCCTTTCTACCTTGAAGGACGGATAGGCACGGGTAGTTCCCCCAAGGCGCGTCCAGGACCAGTCCTGGGCTCCACTTGAGGGACATGCCAGGCCCAATACATATCAATACGGGTGGCATTCATCGCGGACAGTTCACCCAGGGTTGCCGAGGATCATCTCGCTCCCCCGCTCCCTGAGTGAAGTGCCGAGCAATATGCAACGGTGGACCTTACTACACCACTCACGGTCGCTAGGACTCTTGTCCGAGGCTCCCTGAGAGGAGTACTGGGCCTACTCAGCAACAAATGGGGTGGTCTTGCATAAAAGCTGGTGATTAGGCAACAGGATGAGATCTTTTTCGTTTTGCAGCAGAGACACAATGAGATATAGTTTTTAGCGTTAGTTTACAGTGATGTTACTCGTTCAATGGAACTCATGCATTAAAAGCAAGCTTTGGTAAGACTTGCTTTTTAGTAGAAGGTTGCTTTCTGGTCTTTGCTATACTGTAGCGACCAACTAACCTTCAGAAGGCTTTTAAGAGTTCGGTAGCAAAATATTTACCGATAGTACAGCCTCTAGCATCTTCGCTCCTAGCATCGAGAGGGTAGGCCGACGAGGGCAGGTACCGACTTAAAATAAATCAATTTTATTTTCCCTTCTGGATATAGAATCTCACGATAGGGCTCCTCTTGATTTTCAGGTTTCAGTAGAGGAACCTTTCTCGCCAGTTTCCACATTTCATTGTAACGTAGCAAAATGCTACGTCACAATAACCCACTCACAAGCCCTAACATTAAATATGTACATACCCTAGCATTTAAATATACATACCCTACGATCGCCTTGCACAGCGAACAACCATCCGCACATAATATGCTAGTTAAATATACATAACCTACGATCGCCTTGCACAGCGAACAACCATCCGCACATAATATGCCATTTAAATATACATACCCTACGATCGCCTTGCACAGCGAACAACCACCCGCACATAGTATGCCAAGTACCAACAGCGAACAACCAAACATACTCAGCACGTGTGGTACTGACTATCTGGCGTGCATTTTTCATTCGCTATCATAACGAGGAGTTATTGATGAGCTGAATTCTTAACCATTTTATACGCTAACAAGTATGAAATGGCAAACGCCATTACTCACTGCATACTTCACCTAGGTAAGTGAGGCTGAGGCCAACTTACAATGGTAGGTATCAAAGGGGTCCCAAGGTGAACGGGGAAGACTCGCAGCGAACCCATCGGGCTCATGGATCTCCCCCCCCCTCACCTATGGGAAACCAAGCTTTGCACAACGTCCCACGGGTTAGAAGGGGATACGCTCCCTTTCTACCTTGAAGGACGGATAGGCACGGGTAGTTCCCCCAAGGCGCGTCCAGGACCAGTCCTGGGCTCCACTTGAGGGACATGCCAGGCCCAATACATATCAATACGGGTGGCATTCATCGCGGACAGTTCACCCAGGGTTGCCGAGGATCATCTCGCTCCCCCGCTCCCTGAGTGAAGTGCCGAGCAATATGCAACGGTGGACCTTACTACACCACTCACGGTCGCTAGGACTCTTGTCCGAGGCTCCCTGAGAGGAGTACTGGGCCTACTCAGCAACAAATGGGGGATGGAATGAGGCGCGGACAGTTTAATCAGGGTGGCCGAGGAGCATCTCCCTCCCCCGCCTCCTGATTGGGGTGCCGAGCCGAATGCAACGGTAGACTTCACTACACCGCTCATGGTCGCTAGGACTCTTGTCCGAGGCTCCCTGAGAGGAGTACTGAATCTACCCAGCACCCATGTATACAAATACATCTAGACGTTGGGTAGTACTAATAGATACTTTATACTTCACCTAGGTCAAACTGCGCCCTTCTTGCCCGCCGCCGTCAATCGTTAGCCGTAGGAGCACTACCGTAATCCGCCTGAACCAATCCGAGTAAGCTTTCTCTGGGGATAAGATACTATTTGAAGATCATCACCACCGTTCTGTGAGAACCGCGACCCGTACCATCATTTTCGAGACCCGCTTCCGTCGCTCCTGCGCTATCATCCGTGGCATCTATCTCCCTCTATTTCTCTCTGGCATAAAAGGCTGTCGGCATCGAAAGTCAAAACCGCATCGTGTGTGTGTGCGTGTTCGGAACAAAAACAACAACTAATTGTGTTATTAATTGGTAGAGGTTAGTGGGACCTTCGCCTGACCCTTGAGCGGCTGAGCTTACCTCAGCCTTCGACAAAACCCACCTCACATCATATATAACAAGATTGAAGAGTGACAGGTTGAATTCTCTTCTAAGCAAGCTATGTTTGTCTCTCGAGCCCAGAACGAGAACATACAGTTTGATATGCCGTCATGACAAAATGGTTTGTATAGTTTGGCTGGATTCCTGAAACTCTGTGGCGAAAAGTTCAGAAAATGCGATTATAGTTCGTTCGAAATTGGCTCTTCGGGTTTCAGCCCTCGCATCGATTCCAACATAAAGTAGTTATTTCATCAGATAGGAAAAGGCTCTGTTCATAGCTTAGACATTACAGTGCGAAAGTTAAAATGTTTTAGGTGCTTCACCCACTTCTTACGATTATGCTTTGATCTCCCGCATTCAGAGATCTCAGAACTTTCTGATGTGCTTGATCATATTTACTAATCAAGGCGATCGCTCCAGTAGGAAAACTATTCAGAACTTTCCGTATTTTCTCTGCCAAAATAAATCGGCCCGTAATAGAGGCAACGCTGTTGCGACACTTCAATTCTAGGTGTAAGACGTTCATAGACCACATGAGAATGAAATTCACTTTGTCTAAACTAACAAAAACCTGTGCTCTTGGACATAGAAACATTCCTAGTGTTGCTGATTATCAGCACGATAGAGTACATTTTCAAAATGTTGGACTTAACTTCCAATCGCATTGTTTCCGAATGGATTAACGACTACTTGAAAAGCTATTTTCAAGATTTCTATTTTTTTTTTTTTGAACTTCACACTCCAGACCACTGGTCTGTTATTAAATTACAAACCCATTGGACTTACGAATTTTTGATAAGAAATATAAATATGTATGTAAAGAAGATAAGGATTTCTATAACAGCAACATCATAAAACAATGTCATATGTATATACTAAGCTGCCATGCACTTGCGACAATCTTTCAGAGCTCTTTGTACTTTGAGTTTATTACGCGCATTATTAAATAGGCTACGTAGGCAAATACAAATATGCTACAGCTGCGACTTTCGGCATTAAGCGATAAGATTAGAGTGTTTAACGATTGGCACCATAATATTGAGCGTCATATTCGATTGCCTTGAGGCGGCTGCCTTTAGTCTTTTGTGAGCGCAGTACAAGTTTTTACGTTCGGTGTAGCAGTTGATAGAGCTTTTAAGTACTAGGTTGAACTAACCAGTCAATAAAGACGTTAAATAGACTGAATCTGTCCATAGTATTATATTTCAGTGTTTAACAACGAACAAGAATGTGTAAACCCCAATTGCTCTGGTTGGCTATTATGGCCGCTTTAGCCATGCTCTTGCAGTGCCAAGTTGAGGCACAAAGCCAATTTGATGCACTGAAAAATCAATTTTTGCCTGCAGAATATAAAAATCACAATTTCACTGTTGGTAGGGCAAAAAAGAAAATAATAAACAAATTTATCGCATGAGAGAAAAATAAGTTGTAATATGTCCCATGCGATAAATTTTTCAGTATTAGCAATAAATAGAATTTTTTCTCTTTTCTTTACCATTCAGGTGAAGTGAAAAAAATGTTTCGCGAAAAGTGCAAAAAGGCCTCCGGTGGCGTAGAAAACTCGACAGTCTATCAAGAGATCGAAAAGGGTGCCACTGAGCTGACCACCTGCCTCGCTAGTGCGATCAATATAACTGCTTTACAAGAAGAAATCGAAATAGCACGACCCATTGGCGAAATGGACACCGTCTTTAACAAATATTGCACCAAAGCACCGGACGCACTCAAATGTTTGCGCGATTTCAATGACAAAGTGCAACCCTGTCTCAGCGCCATAGAACGTAAACAAAATGTTGTGCTCATGCGCATCGTCACAGGTCTGATTGATTTTCTGTGCTCGCATGGTGGTGATCATATAGCGCTCTTCGTTGCCGAAGAGGGTCCCGAGTGTTTGGAGGCGAATCGTGATGCCATAAATGCTTGCGCCAATAGTTCATTTCACGAAACGCTGCCCAAAGATTTTAAGATACCAGATTTATTCGATTTACCCGATTTTGTGTTGGAGCCGGCACATTGTGTAGATTTAGAACGTTTTCAAAAATGTACCATACACCATCTGGAGCAGTGTCGCGAAATAACGCCAGCGAATGTAGCCGAATCGGTTTTCAAATTTATCAAGAATGAAACGAGTTGCAATCAATTGGTTCAAACGATAGCCAATCAGCGCTCGGTATTGTTGAAGGCTGACACTGATGGTGCGACGATAAATGCGGTGAATGTGCTGAGTTTGGTGTTGAGCAGTGCAGTGATGTTGTTGCTGAGTGGGGTGTTAAAAATGTGAGGGAGTAGTAAGTGGTATTATACTCAAAATTACTTTTTATAGTCGTGTTTTGAAAGCTTTTTGTAATAAGTATTGCTAAAGTATCTGATGCTAAGTTTTATGTACTGTGAAATCGATAAATTATCGTAAATATATTAAAAATGACTAAACGAACAAATTTGCTCCGAAAACCATGTCAGACTAAAATTTTATTTGTTCAACGGTATTTATCGAAAATATAGTTACCGATTAGAATCGATATTTATCGGAAATATAGCCTACCGATTAAAATCGACATGTTTTCTATAAAACGTAAATATTTATAGAAATTCTGTAAACAATAAAAAATGGCAAAATGTTACAAGCTTTGTTTCATATTTATCGAAGTGTTCATTTAGTCCATGATATTTGAGCGAAAAAAATTACTAAAAATCGGAAATATTTTGCCAAATTTATTTAAAATCAGTTTCAAAAGCTATAATTGCTAAGTTATCGATAGAAGTAAAAAAACAGTAAGACAGAAATGTTAAAAATCTAATAACTTGTATTTATCGTTAAGTTATCGATAGCAAAAGTAAAATTTGCATTATGTTTTTCGAGAGAAATAAACTGTAAAACATTGAGAGCATAAAACAAACTAAGAGCTTCACAAAGAATTTGTAATCGATACAAATTTTGAAAATCATTTATTTATCGATAACTCTCCTATAAAAGTGTATAGAAACTAAAAAAATAACAAAAATTTATGGTTTGTGTCGGAATTGAGCACATTTGATTTAATATCAGCGCTTTCCGGCAAATATTTTCAAAATTAGCAAAATTTATTTACTAAATTTTGGTAAACATTTGTTTTCAAAATACTATTTAAAAAACTTGGAAGATAAACGCAGTCGATAAATTATTGGTGCAAAAAGTACAAGAACTAAGATTCGCCGTCGTTGTTGGAAACAATTGAGAATAAGTTCCAAATCGGTTATAGATGTTTATCGATAAATTATTGAAACATTTCTTTTAAAATTAAGATACTACAACAAATATATCTCAGAAAGAAGTATGCATACGGAGCGAAATATTAAAATTCATATTTTTCAATAGATTTTTATTTATTTTTTAAAAAAATGTTAGACCTAGTTTACATATAACAAGATATCTTTATTTTCGTACTTAACTCCTAATCGTTAATTATATAACTAGATTTCCCATATAAATTTTTTCCCTCGGTAATCGTTAATTATGAACAAATTTTAGAAAAAGTTTCCTATTGCAAAACTTCATAAAAAATGTATTAAGACCGATATTCGATATTTCTTAAAAATAAACTCGGATTTTCCGGTAAAAAGTTGGTTTTAGAAATATCTTCGATAATTTGTCAAAAGTATATGGGGTATTCCAGCCCATTTCGACCAATTTTGAACCCGACCCCTTTAGAATTGGCTGAAAGTTTTTCTTCTTTTTCTAGCTTACGAAAGACGTTTTTCAGAATTTTTTCAAATTTTTTCATCCAACTCAAAAAAAGTTATGAATTTAAAAAAACACCGTTTTTGTTTTCAAAATGCTATAACTTTTTAAAAAAATTACCGTTTAGGATTTTTTTTTAAATTTGTTTTTAAATGTACTTTTCGGAAAAAATACAAAAAAATGTTTAAAGTTTTTTTTTTTTTTGTAATTTTTCAGTTTTGCGAGATTTTTCGAATTTCGCCCTTTTTTTCTCATAAAATACTTCAATCAATTCTGCAATCAGCCCCACTAATCCCGGAGTTGGGCGAGAATTTTTTTTTTTTATTTAATTGAAAAAAAAAACTTTACATTTTTTTTGTATTTTTTCCGAAAAGTACATTTAAAAACAAATTTAAAAAAAAAGATCCCAAACGGTCAATTTTTGAAAAAGCTATAGCATTTTGAAAACAAAAACGGTGTTTTTTTAAAAATTCATAACTTTTTTTGAGTTGGATGAAAAAATTTTAAAAACTTCTGAAAAACGTCTTTCGTAAGCTAGAAAAAGAAGAAAAACTTTCAGCCAATTCTAAAGGGGTCGGGTTCAAAATTGGTCGAAATGGGATGGAATACCCCATATATGTTATCCGGTCTATGAAAAGGTGGCTTATGACTCAAAAAATGTTTCCACTTTTTTTCTGGTTTCGATAGTTTTTGAGACACTCTTTCACGTGGTGAGAACTAGAAAGTCCTAACTTGCTTAGAAGTGTACTAAAAATGTAGAGAAAAAGAGCACAAATGAAAAACGATGAAGCCTTTGGTTCCTTCGATGCCACTTGGGTGGCTGGTGAAGCATCCTCAGATTTTTTTGATAGCATTTTTTCAGTGGAAATGGAGCCAAAATATCGGTCAGAAACTGGTTTGTGCTTTGCCTTTTGGGCATGACTGTTCACAATGCAGAAGAAAAACTACTAAGAAACTGAAGAAATGCATTGTTTATCTTTAACAGCTGTTTCTCGCAATTTCTTTTTTGAGTTATAAGCCACTTTTTCATAGGCCGGGTCACATATACTGAAAGTATTGTAACGAATTTAGGGAAACTCCGCTTATTTTACACCTTCTACTAACGTTCGTATCGCTAAACTGTAGAATAAATAACTCTAATATTCAATAATGAAAATGGCCTTTATTAAAGTATTTCACAATAACACTGATACTTCACAACCAATAGCTTGCTTAAATCAAACTGATTCCATGATTGCTCAGCTTGCGCTCTCTTATACACTTCGATTTCCTCGTTCGCATACTTCTAGGCGTTTCTTCTTCTACAATTTACTAGTTCGCTGAAGATTGCACACTTTTGTGAGTATCTCAGAAATATGCATGTGTATGTGTGAGAACTACTTTGCTGATGATTGCATACTTTTGTGAGTACCTCTCGGCTGCTGTATGTACATATGTGTAGACATAATGATTGATTTGTTTATGTAGATACAAGTGAGTTCTTAGTGTCCCGCTTAGAGATGATAGTATGCCTTAGTGTTGCTAATATTCGTCACAGTATATATAAATTGTAGCTAAATTTTTGCTGAGACAACTCACTAGTGACAGCTAATTTTGAGTTTAAACTTATCTATTGCATGACTAAATATGCATTAATCGATTTATGTACATTAACTAAATAATCGTTCTAAAGACAAATTTGAGTTTAAACCTATTTATCGTTTTTATGTTATCGATAACTATTTATTCATCGATTTATGTAGATAAATTAACCAAACAGACATTTTTACCACATATTTTTTTTTTTTTTTTTTGTTTAAATATATGACCGTAGAAACGTTAAATGCAATGTTATCGAAAAATTGTCGACAACAATAATAAATATCGAAAAGTTGTCGACAACATTTTTTGGATAGACAGCTATTGATGAAGAATTGAAGTGTTAATATTTTCAGGAATGCTTTTCTGGAAATGAAGCTACTGTCTTAAGGGACAGAAAACATGTTCAAGACTTAATAAGCCTGTTCACGACTAAAGAGAAAAAATAGTTTTTAAAAATTTTTTCGATAATTATCGAGAATAAATTTACGAAATTTTTAATTAGTCGAAGTAAATAAGGAGATGATTTTTATGGGTAAATTTTATCTAAAATATTCCTCGAATAACTAATTTCAAGCAAATTTTTTTTATAATTTTTTTTATCGATAACCACTACTTATTTAGTATTTTCTAAATAAACATTTTACAATAGGTTTTGCTTTTTTTTGGGAAAAACATTGAAATCTGAGTTGTTGATAAGCTGCATGCAAAATCTTCTCTAATAAATGATTCATATGCAAATTTAGAAGAAGAAAATAAAATCGATAACTGTCAACCAAACGATAAATAACTTACACAAGTTGATGGAAAAGCACTAAATTTAAAATAATCGATATATTCGCGGTAAAAATTTTTATAAAAATAAGGGTATTGCATTAAGCTAAGCTTAAGTACAAAACTTTTCCTCCATAACTATGAAAGAATCGATTTATAATTCACAAAAATTATCGAAAACCATTTAAGTTATCGGCAAAAAACACTCCGTAAAATGGAACCGAGAAACAGCCGATACATAATTTACAAAAATTATCAACAGAAAAATCATTAAATGCGGAGTTATCGATAAGTTATCGGTAGAAAAAAATCTGGAAAAAGAATAAATAAAGCAAATTGTTTTAGTATTTTCAATATCTTTGAAACAATCGATGTACAATTAATTTCAACAAATAATCGAGAAAATTTATATTCAAAGTTATTGATAGTTGAACTGTCCGGCCAATAAAGACCTCACATAGACAGAATGTGTTGATAGTGTTACCAGAAATTGTTGGACGACCAAACGGACAGAACATATGTTATAGAATAGCTCCGTCGTCTTGGCAAATACTAGAAGTTTTCCATGACCTAGCTTCATTGCTGTTTCGAGATATTGCAACTCTACCGCCCTTAGTAGCTGGTGCCCTAACCTCGCGAGAAGAGGACACGAACACAAAATGCATTCAACCGTTTCTTCCTACAGCACGCACTTCCTACATTTGCTGTTACGGACGAGGCCTAAGCCTAAGAGCGCATGACGCCAGAAGGCTGGGTGCAGTAAGTATGCTCATCGTGGGTCTCAAGTCATCTCTCTTTAGAGATCTGACCAACTTTGTGAGTCTAATGTCACCTCTGCTCACGCCCTTTCCGCTTGAGGGATCATATGCAACTCCTGTCTCCTTTTAATTTCTCTCACAAGCATTGGGATGTCTACCGGCGATTTTTACTATACTAATATATTTATCAATGTTATATTTTATCAAGTCAATAACATTTGCAAATAAAGCGAACGTTACAGTATATGACTTAAGAAGTTATTTGCTACTTATCGATGCTTATCTCAACCATATCACGATTAAATTGTCGCCTTACTTCACTTACCGTTTCCTTTCTTTCATCTAGTCTAGTAGAGAACTGCACTAAACACCACCAACTAACGTTTTCCTTATACAACATGCCAAAAGCGTCTGCCCTTGTCTACATGCATTTTACGTTATTCTGTTGCTGTTGTAAAAAGTTAAGAAACCACAAAACTTCAAACTGTTAAAAGTTTTTTAATTGCCCCTAAAAAGCAGTAACGCATTTCATTGCTTAATTACATATATTTTATAGCCAGAGTCCAACACGTAGCGTATACGCCATGCTGCACTCTAACAACTCCGTCCACCTCTCTCTGCACTAGTTCCTGCCAAACTCGCACTCTCCTACATATTTGGTTCTGTGGCTCTACATTACACTTCCGGTTGTAGAACTTTCTGTATGCCGCCTATCATTGCTTACTACGTATGAGCTTGAATGGCTGACTGGATGAGTGATTCTTAAGGGGTAGAGCTAGTGCTTGCCCCTCACTGCCGTTTCGCTGGGAGAGCACTATGCTTTTGTCGCATGCCTAACGAACCGTCTAACCCCGAAATGTAATCACAGCTCGGAAGTTTGCAGACAAAAAACTCAAATTAGATATAAAAAAATATTGCAAAGAAAACAAAAGTGGAGAAATCGCTACAGAATTTAGTTAAAGTTAGATTTTTCAATTAAAGAATTATCTGTCTAAAAAATTTTATTGAGTTTTAAAGTTAAATAAATTTTTTTTACTTCCCCTCTCTTGTTTTCTATTATCAAGTTTATACATTTCAGTTGCTCAATTATGCTTATAATTTCGTTGAAATTAATTGCTGCCGCCATTTGTAAAACAACCACGAACCGGAAATTAATAGACGGAAATGAAATTAAACTCTACGCAAATTGATTAGCAAACGGAAATTGTCGAATAATCCGCTGCATACGCCAAAGACTCAGTCTAACAACGAAAATAAACTATTATTAACAACTACAATGGTTTGAACCAACAACAAATACAGGAGTATTCAACAACGATTATGCTTTCGTGTGTATGTATAAATTTAGGCTTAACTTACACATAACTTCAATAAGTATTGCATACATACAGGCACTGTCTATTTGCGAAGCTAAAAGTAACAGTAGTTAATAAAATAGTTGGTATGAAATTTCGCAGATTATTTTTTTTACCCTTCATCCTAAATGTATCTTAAGCTATTTGTATATAACATCTGAAAAATCTCAACAAAAAATGTCACGGGCACCTAAAATTATGCTACATTAAGTTACATATCTATACATATAAATAAATAAATGTAAAACGCGATAACCCCCGATGAGATCTTGAGCCGAGCTTCTCTTCTAATTTGCGTTGTGCACCTTTTAATTTATCCTACAAATTGGACGGACGGGACCTACATGTTTTAACTCTCTTAGTGTTAAATAAAAGCTGCCGATATAGGAGTAAATGAAATTTATACTTCTAAATATTGTATACTTTCAGGCGAACTATCAATAAATAAAGTAAATACTTGGCGTGATTTGCCTCCAAAGAGATTTGAACCGCGCTTCCCTTTCAATTTGCATCGTGTTCCTTTTCAATTTTCCCAACAAATCGGCAGGACGGAGCCACATGTTTTCTGCTGATTCCGAACAGCATCTGCAAGGCAGATGAATTTTCACTTAGAAGCTTTTAATGGCAGAAATGTACTCGAAGTGTTTGCTAAATCACTGGCGAGGGGCGACCCCGCTTAGAAAAACATTTTGTAATGAAAAAACTTGTTTCTAATGTTTTGATGCTCGGAAGTTGAACCCAAGACCTTCGGTGTGGTAGGCGGAGCACGCTACCATCACACCGCGGCGGCTGCGAACTATCAATTGGCAGCTTTTATTTTGTGCTTAGCAGTTTAGTACCATGATTATTTTGCTAACTGTGAGAAAGGATACATTAACAAGTCAAACAAGCTTCTTTCAGAGCAAACGCGGTGGCAGCTGTATCTGGTCTGCTTAGTTTTACCGACTCTTACATCGCAACAAAACCGGACTTTATCTGTATATTAACAGTATAAGATGGAAATTATCGGATTGCCTTTAGTGCCAGGAAGAATTGAAAGTCTGTGGAACTAATTCAGAGATTTGACATTTAAATTTTCCGACAGATCCATAGTGGACTAATTTTTGAAAAACTCATATCCATGTCTAAATGTATGCTTTTCTCAAGCTCAGCGACCGTATTTTAATTCCAGATCCTCGCTATCAAGTAATCAATAAAGAGACGTTCGGTGACTTATCAGCTTGGAGAGTGGACAATAAACTCGACAAATCGAAATATTGTGGCATTGGCGAGGCGTCCAAAGACAGAGCGCAAAGATATGTCCAATGATCTAGCATGGTGTGTACCGGCTTTGGTGTTACAGGGGGAAGGAGGTCCTTTCACCACTTACGCTTATGAAGGACCGTATATGGGTTAGCGCGACCCTTTCAATGGGTTTTCAAGGCAATTTATAGCTTCCCCAACCTCACGTGACCATGACGAACCCTGTTTTTTACCATGCTATGCTCTGGCGTCATAAAGTTCCTAACGGAAGGAGGGGGTTGGCTGTCCTAGAAATCGTATTCGTATTAAATCGTTGCCGCGATTGTACGGCTAGTTCCTTAATTATGCTATTTTCCGGAACGTTCCAGATGATATCCGGCGAAGGGCTATCAACATTGATAAAACTCCACTAAACCTTATGTTAGTACCTTTATGGATACAGAAGGGAGACGAAGAAGAGTCGTATATACCAGAACTGTCTAAACGCGATCAATAATAATTGAAAGCGGTTGCCTTCGAGTGTCTTAATATGAATAAAGGGGACATATTCAGATTAGTTGCATTCTGTACGGAAGTAATTAGAATACAATATATCATGTCACAACAACAATATTCCGGACACGGAAGAAACGACTGAGCAACTAGGATACAGATACCTCGAAAAACTCATCTTCGAGAGCCTCGCAAAACATGGGAGCTTGTCAAATATTTTTACTCGTCGTGATAGACCAAACGATTTAAATATTCATCCAGTTTCTTACAATTTTTAGGAAGAATTTGGTGTGATTATGTATGTATATCCAGGACAAGCCAAGAAAACTTTGTTCCTTTACAAGAGTGATGACGTGAAGAATCATTCTCCCTTTGGTGATCATTTGAGCTGAGGGGATAATCTCATCCATGTACATAGTTGTCATTTATTTTGCATTATTCACCATTCTGATAAGTTTTTTCTTAAACTCCACAGTCCATTAGTCTAAAGTTTTGTTGCTGTTAACGGTTCTGTTTAAGGCGCAGTTTTGTGGATATTCACAGTCTTTATAATACCTATATTTCCATATGTGCTCTTGGGCCATTTTTATTTTTTTTCATTTGATTAGTTTGGGGTTTCGGTCACAAATAATGCAGGTATTGAAGAATGCAATTCCTACAGCGCTATAGGAGTTAAAGTTTGACATGCACTGTGATCTTAGCAAGAACTTAAACCTACAGTTTGGTTGACATCAAACTTTAGCTTTCGCATTTTGAGAGCTAGTGCTAAATGGACAGACTAGGGATGCCATTTGAATACAATTGTATCCATTTGGATAAGTTTTTAGTGTGTGGTACAAAGATAAAAAAATTTCAAATAGTTAAATTTTTATGCTGGAATGTTCTATTAAAGTTTGCAAACTATGGAAAGTACTAATTTTCAGTTGGAGCTTGTAAAAAATTTATGAATATGCACTTTTATGACACATTTAATTTGCGAAAGAGATCAATTCAAGTTGGAAGCACTCGAAATTTTCAAGGAGTTATCAGGTTTTTTTTGGCGAGGGTGTTGAGTAGTTTTTCTCTACAATGTATGAACAAAGTGGAAGTGTCAAGAATCGGCACAACCCGTGCATCCTGTTAATTTGAAGGGAATTTCGATTTGTGAAATTTTTTTTTTTTATTTTATAAAAAGGATAAAATTTAGTTATGTAGAAAACAATTTTCAATAACTCCTCACTCCGTCTTTATGGCATAGAATAGCTGATTATCAGGGGTAAGTGGCGTAAAACGATTACGAAGCATTTTACTGAACTATAGTCAAAATCTGCTTTGATTATACTTATCTTAAGTTATATTTTTATAAAGCACAAAGCAAATGCGCCACTTAGCATGTTGTGAATGTCACTGTAAAGTGTGCATAATATTGACACATGCAGTTGTTATGACACCTGCCTTATCTCAACTGCCGGCTTTTTTTACTTTATAACCTTTATTTGCTGTTGAATTTTTTGGGCTTTCTTTTATTTCTTCGGGGATTTTCCCAGCATCTGAATTATTTTATTTATTTTATATTCAACAACTACTACCACGAAATGTTTACAGTATATTTAGCAAAATTATTCAAGCCATTTTATTATCAACTCTAGCAAACATACTAAATCTATATAAACCAGAAAAGTATGTTAGAGTGTAAGCATATGGGATTAGATAGGAATGAAAAAGCGAATGAACTGGATAAAAAAGGTGCATCCCTCGAAGCTTGCTCCGTAGACGGCCCAATCAGATTGGGTGCGATTAAGAGAAGAGAGTTGTATATAATCGACCAAGCGTGAACCCAAGCGCGGCTCTGTAAAGTGTCCAGGATAATGTATGTCCTAAAACCTTAAACTAACAAAGTAACTCGTTTCATTAAAGAGAGAGGACTATAGGCACATGGCGGGTATTCTCACTGGACACTGCCTTCTGGCATCACATGCCTTTAAATTAGGTTTGGTCAGGGATATTAGATGTAGGAGTGCGGGTTGGAGGAGCAAGTGATCTTGCCCCGGGCGCTACTCACAGGGGGGCGCAAATGGTCCGCAAAGCAGAACTTCCTGGATAATATGTATTTTTATTATAACTGATTTCTGGAAAAAAATTTATAAACTAACAAATGCATGCATATATCCGGAGCACTTGTGACAGGTTGTGGAATAATTGAAAGCATATTTCTATTTTTCTCACGTTCAACGTTACGATGGGAATTATTAAAAAATGCTTTAACAAAAACTGTCAAACGTCAATCTGAATCACGATGGAGCCCCAGAATATAAGCGGTTAGCGTTATCATCTATGGGGTAGAAAATATAGTAGATAGAACACTTGAACAATTAGCAGAGTACACTAACATCATACACCAGAAGCGAAGCTACAATTCTTTTGAAAAATATACTAAATTTTAGGTTCATAACATTAGTTCATTTCTGGTATGAAATCTTAAGGAGGATTGAACATGTGTAGCTCAGATTACAAGATCCGGGGATGAATTTTAGAGAAGCGTATCATTATCTTAAATCATTAGCGACTGAGCTATCCGAAATTCGAAACACTCTCTGTGAAGAAGCAATAGAAAAAGCGAAGTCTCTTTGTGAAAAATGGGATATTGATATAGTAAAATCTATAAGGCGCCGCAAAATGCTCGGAGAATCGGCTAGAGATGTTGGTCTTTCCGCATGAATGCGAAATTACTCGCGTTATAAAGAGTCTTCTCGATCTTCTCCAACAAGAAATACATACAAGATTTACACGACTGAATGACCTTAATTTTAAATTTGGATTTCTCTTAGACGTTGGAAATTTGTTAAACAAGGATAGTAACGACTGAGAAAGAAATTGGAAGAACTTGGGTGAATTTCATAATACAAATTTCGATGAAACAGAACTTTTTAACAAAATATGTGGCGGCAAAATATTACTTCGCAGTAGAAAAGCAATTGAAGCTAAAATTCCGTTAGAATTACTTACTTTTATAATCTCGTATGGGGAAGATGTTTTTCCAACGTTGCGAGTGACACTTCAAATACTCTTGACTATCTCAATATCAATTGCTAGCTGCGAACGTTCATTCAGCAAATTAAAATTGATTTTGATTCCGATCAACGATGGGGCAAGGTCGCCTAACATTATTAAGGGTGGAAAAAAAAAAAATATTGGAATGATAAAGCAAAATTTTCACATAGATATGAGTTTAACTAATGTATTATAATCATACTATTATTAAATATGTATTTCAGTCTACTTATCGATGATATCTTCAACCCATGATAAAAATATAGTAAGGTAAAACCATTCTCTCTTCTCGGCGGTCATAATGGTTTTTTGATTTTTAAAAAAGTTCTAAAATCTCTCTCAAAAACTTTGTGGAATACAAAAAAAAAAAATAAAAATAAAATAGATCGAAAATTTGATATGCATTTTTTTTAGATCGGTTTTATAGTTTTTGTTTTAATTCGAATGATGTAAATATGCATGGTCATAATTTGCTCATACCAGCATCCAGCTACTTCCAAAATTACAGATGTTGCAGGTCTGCGCAGCTGGACGATTCACCTAATCCAATTGGAGATATTAATTGGTAGAGGCTTAATTTTTCCAACACTTTACAACTCACATATACATTTTCCTGTTTATGATCGATAGAATTAGGCGGCGTAGTCTTTTTCCCATCCGTCCATGTATGATTCTTATTTTTGTTGCAAAAATCCCTCGGCTGGGTTAATATGCTAGAACACTCAAGAAACTTTAAATAAAATCATCTAATGGAGGTCCCAGGAATCGAGCAGTTTTAATATGGTTTTACCAAAAAGAGGTTGCTATTACAGATTTTTGTTCCACGTTACAGACGAATGGATGATTTGTGCTATACACCAGGCTGGGGATATACATAGAGATCGAAGTTGGGGCAGAGTAACGCGTATATCCTTCGCAAGTGTGCATTCTTCTTCGGCGATGTCTGCAAAGGCGGGAGTCTGACTTTGAAATAAATCACAGACTCTGCGTTCGTGATAATCTGGGTTAATATAAGGCTTATGCAGATGTCTTCTTAGCTGCCTTGGAGGCGCAACTACATCAAACAATTGCCTTTCCGATGCCTCGGTGCTCAGAAGTTTATTTCGTGGCAGTTCTAAGTGGGAAATTGGGCGACAAAAAAATATTTTGCCCTGGGCGCAAGAATACCTCACTACGCCACTGGTGCTGGATTTCACTCAAATCTGGATTTCCGTATCTGGTTGTTTGCAAAAACAATAATTTGCACGTCTTGAAAAAATTTAGAATTCGGCAATTCAGAATGTCTGCTATTCGTTGTAGGTGTTATGATTTTAAAAGCCTCATATATTCGTTGTTGCTTTCTTTCATATACAATTTTGAGTAACTTTTTATATGTTAATGCTTTTTACAGATGACCCTTCTTACGGATGTATTTAACTACGACATACAACCAATGTACCGTTCACAGGAGTCGTATTTTAAAAAGTATCATATATGACAATAAAGACGCTTCCCAAGGCAGTCGGTTCTACGCTTCCCAAGGCAGTGGATTCTATGTACCGGAGCGACTTGGGATTTTTCCCGACCAAGGAATGTCATTTCAGGGTAACCCCATTTAATTTGTTGTGTTCCTCCCAAAAATTATCATCCTCCCAGCAGCTCCTTTCAGCGGGAATGCATCATACTCTCCTGCTCCGGGAATGTATCGAACCCAATCCGGGTCCGTCTCCTGACTCCGGTCCTGAGAAATGGTTTTGCTGCGTTTGCCGGAAAATAATCTTTTTGGACGGTCATACTCTTGTCAGTGTGTCACGTGCAAGGGATGGTTGCATCGGACAGGGTATTCTGGGCTAGATCCCAAAACCAGACGTCCTCGAAACTTTTATAAATCTTTTGTGGCTCCTTGCTGTTCACGCCCAAGGGCGGCACGTAGGCTACGTCTTAGCCCCCCCCCCCCCCCCTCTAACTTCCAACAGCTCTGCTGCTGAGCAAGGCACAGCAAGTACCCGCCACTGCTCGCGCTCTACGGCGCCACCAGCTCAGACGGCCGCTCCCCCTCACAACTGCAATCTCCGTAGTAGAGTGGGTAGCAATGCCGAGCATCAGCCCCTGCCCCCGTCTTCTTCCACCTCTCTTTTCCGGCAGCAATCGTGTAGGTCAGGGAAACAGACTCTTAGTCCCTACCACCTTTTGCACAGAATATATATGTTTGCGACATCCGCCCAATGCAGCTTGGCCTTGGAGGGTGCCACTTTCCTAGATGTCCTGGTCTCCGCGACGGAAACGCCCCGACGGGCTTCATCGCGCCATGTTGGCAGGCCGCAAACCCTAATACTTCGGTTACCCCAATGCTTACCCAGGGGCGTGCAGTCCCAGGGCCGCAATAGCAATTGCGTCCCAGCCGTTCACAGCTCAGGCGTAGTCACCCGTCACTTACTCCTAGAGTGACAAAGTCCCCCCGCTGCACTTCAGAATTCTGCAGTTAAACTGGAAAGATCACGGAGATAGTCGAATTCATGAAGCGGCACAACATCCGCATTGCTGCGATTCATGAGACTAAACTCACAGCATGATCTGCTCTGCAGACCCGTTCTGGGTATAATGACCATAGAAAAGATCGCGAGAGCGGAAATGGAGGCGGTCTCGCGTTTATCATACACCACTCAGTGCAATATCATATATTTGATCCCGACATCGGCCGCAGGGGCAATGTTTTAGAACGTCACGGCTTATCTGTCCGGTCAGGCGATGTAAACCTAAAAATCATCAACATCTACATCCCTCCTGCCACCTGCTACCCCAGTGGATACCGCCCTAATATCAGCGCCTTGCGCTGGCGATAATCGCATTATCTTAGGCGATTTCAATACCCATCACGATCTATGGCATTCAAACTTGCAGGCGGACAGCAGGGGTGAGAAGTTGGCGGATCAAATAGAAGAAACGACGTTCGGCACAATAAACGGTGACGCCCCAACTCTTATGGTAGGCAGCTGTTACAGTTCGCCAGATATATCAATCGCGAGCGCAGGACTCGTAAACTGCGTCAACTGGCAGCCGATGGTAACATTGGCATCCGACCACCTGCCAATACTTATTTCGCTCGAGCTTACCGCCAACTTCATCGTCAACGAAAAACGCACTTTCATAAACTTTATAAAAAGAAAGTGGGATGAATACAAATCCTTTACAGACAGCCACTTTGCTGCCCTCCCTATCCCGACTGATGCTCGCCAAGGGGAGCCTGCTTTGCGCAAGGTCGTTGAATCCGCCTCGGCTCTCTTTATTCCCGCCACACGAATTCCCGAAATTCGGCCTCATTTTCCGGTGGAGGCCGCAAATTTAGCGTGAGAACGTGAACTTATAAGACAGCTCGATCCCGGCGGCCCCCAAATAAGTGATATAAACCGACGCATCAGATTGCTTGTGAATGAACACAAGCGGGCGAAATGGGAGGAGCATCTAAGTAGTTGTAACCTCTCTGCCGGTGAGGGTAAGTTTTAGTAAACCGTAAAGTCCCTATCGAATCCGTCCAAGCACAATGACATTATTTCCATCGCCTTTGGCGGTAAAGTGCTGTCGGATGCGAAAAAGTGCGTGAGCGATTTTTGCCGGCAATATATAATACATTCTACGGTCGACAAAGTTAGACGGAGGGCCAACAGACACACACATAAACATAAATTCAGCGCGTCTCCAATTACCATTACCGCCAAAAAGGTTGAGGATGCCATCGGTCATGCTAAACAATCCAAAGCAGTGGGCCGAGACGGCATAGCCATGCCGATGCTTAAAAGCCTAGGGAAAGGGGTTTTCAAATATTTAGCACATGTCTTCAAGCTGTCCCTTTCCACCTTTGTCATTCCCGAAAAATGGAAAATGGCCAATGTGGTCCCGCTACTAAAGCCTGGGAAACCAGCTAACATAGGAGATTCTTATCGCCCGATATATCTCCTATCGCCAGTAGCCAAGACGCTTGAAGCTATTCTGCTCCCATATTTCAAAGCAAATTTGCAACTAGCCTGTCATCAGCATGACTTCATAGCACAATCACCGCGCTAAATGCCATTACCACCCAGATAAATTGCGGTTTAAATCAAACCCCCACCACAGAACAGTACTCGTTACGCTAAACCTATCAAAAGCTTTTGATACGGTCAACCATGGCACGTTACTGCAAGACCTGGAAGGGTCTACCCTTCACCCAAGTCTTAAAAAGTGGACCGCAAATTATCTGTCCGGTCGGCAGGCATCGGTGCAATTCAGGAACGCAACATCAAAACCAAGAAGAATTAAACAAGGCGTGCCTCAGGGTGGTGTCGTATTCCCACTTCTGTTTAACTTCTAAATATCAAAGCTACCTTCACCACCAGAAGGAGTCACTATCGTTTCCCACGCCGATGACTGCACAATAATGGCCACTGGCCCAGGCCCACAAATCGATGAGCTTTGCAACAAAATAAACGGCCACCTGCCTGATCTCTCCAGTTTTTTCACCTCGTGAAACCTGACATTATCACCGACAAAATCATCGGCGACCTTATTTACAACATGGACGTCCCAAATGTCGATCATTTTGAACATCCACGTCAATGGCACTACGCTACCGACTGTCTTAGACCCCAAAATCTTGGGTGTGACGTTCGATCAGGATCTACATTTTGGTGAGCATGCAGCTGCAATTGTACCGAAAATCCAGAGCCGTAATAAGAGCCTCAAATCTCTTGCTGGCAGTACTTGGGGGAAAGATAAAGAAACGCTCATTACCACTTACAAAGCAATTGGCCAGCCGATTGCATGCTACGCCTCGTCACTACGATATGGTCACTGGAAGAAGTTACAGCCCTTCCAAAATACTGTCCTTGGAACCGCCACGGGTTGTGTTCTTATGACCCCAGAACACCATCTGCACCCCTCTCATTATTGTCCAAACCTGTTGAAACAGCAAGTTTCCTTGGACTCCCTTTCGAGGATATTGATGACAATTTGTGATCGGTCACACCTATTGGATGGGGCGACGAACTGCTACAACAACAACTACAAGGTCTTAGCAATCCGAAAAAGCGTTGATACTCCTAACAAAGCATATACCGCTAGAAGTTAACTTTCAAACTCTCTCCTCATATATAACACCAAGGAGGTTGTCAATTATTTAGAAAAGTAAGGTTAGACTACCGACTAACATATTGGACGAAAATTAAACATGCGAGTAGGCGTCTGGACAGATATCGTTGCCAAGCTGGCTGATAGCAAACATCGGAGGACCAGCAGAAAGCAAAAGAAAGCTGCTGATGGATATCGCCCTATCCAAATTAACTGACGGCTCCAAACTGTGGGAAAACACACTTCGTAAGAGGAATAGTTCTAAGCTTCTAACAGCTGCACATCGAAAAGCAGCTCTGAAAGTAGCCTCTGTTTATCGCACTGTAGCAGGACCAGCCGTACAGTCCCGTCCCATCGACCTTTTACCGCTGGGCGTAAGAAGGTTAAGGGAAGCAAAAACCAGACGAATGAAGAGCGCCTGAAAGTCGTAAGCAAAGGGAGCACGAAGAAACGTTTATATTGTGGCAAGAACGGTGGGAAAATGAACAACGAGGCTGAGGTACAACGAAGCTAATAACAGATGTTGAAAGTGTCACAAAGTGTCTTTATCGCTACAAAAACAACAACAAAATATAAGATTTATTTAAATATTTATTCACGGACAAACGTGTATACTATTATTTTATATTACTATTATTATGGTTTAGGGCAATTCTCAATACGTATACAACGACCGTTAGCATTACGTGCATAACCCTCGTTACAATAACAACCATCGGGGCAGCGTATGTATTGTATTGTGCATGGCTCATTCAGTGTTGCACATTCACTTTGGCAATTTGGGCCACACTCTTTGTAATTCTCATTTCGAGGGCAAGGCCTTGGATCTGTGAGGGAAATAAAGTTTCAATAAAGAATAAGTTTGTTTATATTTTATAATGTTTTTATTATTTTTTTTTTATTTATACATTTTTTAATTATCCTTAAATTTTTTTAACATTTTTTCATAAATTACCATTATTTTCTACCTTATTTTTTCGCTGTAGCATTTTATAAGATTTTTTTTTAATATTTTAAAAATTTTTTGCTATTATTATTAAACCGCTCTCACATTATTTCTTTTAGTTTTTTCGTTTTTTCATAAAATTTAATGAACCTTAAGTTTCTTTAGGTTGTTCTTAAATATTTATTATAAGCTTTTTTTAATGTTTCAATTTTTTTTTTATAATTTCACTTTGAAAATTAGGATCACAGTCCCTGTAATTCTCATTTTGGGTGCGCGGCTTTGGAAAAATAAATTAAAAAGAAAATTTTGTGAATATTTTTGTATAAAAATTTTTTTATAAATTTTTTTTCTTAATATTTTAATAATAAATTTTTAAATTTTTTTTAGTTTTTTTTTAATTTTTTTTTTGTTTTTTTTTTAATTTTTTTTTTCTTTTTTAATTTTTTTTTAGTTTTTTTTTTTTAATTTTGTGTTTATCTCTATATTTTTTCTTTTTTTTATTTTGTTTTTATCTTTATAGTGTTTTTATAAAATTATTTTAATATATTTTTAAAAACTTGTTTGTGCAAGTTTTTTTTTTTGTATGTGCGTTTATATTTAGTTCTAAAAATATCTTTTTTTAATAAATTTTTAAAAATTGTTTAGTATTTTTTAGCAAAATTTTTTTTATACAACTATTTTTTAAATCACTATCAAAGTTTTTGTTTTTTTTTTATTTCTGTTTTAACATTTCTCTAATTTTTAATTTTTTATAAAAATTTCGTTTTTATAGCGTTTTCTCACAAATTTCTTTTAATGCATTTGTAAAAAGTTTTTTTGAACTTTTTTGTACACAATTTTTTGTTTAGCTTCTAAAATACTCTCTTTTTATATATTTACAAATAAGCTTGTATTTTTAACAAAAAACTTTTATATTAATTTTATAAATTTCTTTTAAAATTGTTTTTTAATTTTTTTTTTATAAATATTTTTTGTAATGTACTATATGGAAGGCTATATTACAAAATATTTCTTCCTGAAAAAATATTTTTTTTTTGTTTTGAAATATTTTTTTCTTTTTATAATTTTTTTAAATATATTATTTTAATTATTTTATTTTTTTGTTTTGTTATATTCTTTTTTTTTTTAAGTTTCATTTGAATATCTCATACAATTTTCGTTTTATATTTTCTTTATTAAATTTTTTTAAGTAGATTTTTATAACATTTGATATTGTATTACAAGCAATGTATTCAGATTTATATGTTCAATCTTTTCCCGCATCAAAGCCTATTTATTCGGATTAATTTAAAATAATAATTAAAAATGTTTCAGCAGAAAATGGCTTTATGAAGGTGTATGTGAATCCCCTTTTTCTGATTTATAACTGTAATATTTATAATAAATCAACAATTAATGTTCAACTCACTCAGATAGCTTTGAGCTGCCGCCAAGCCGATATGCAAAAATAGCAGAACGCCACAAAATGTGATGACACGCGTGTTAAACCTCATTCTCTATTCCCTCTGTATCTTATTTATTTTTTTTTTGACAATAAATTTTAAATATTGCGCTTCTTTATGTCAGGACGTGTTTTGCTTCAGTGACTATCAGTTCTCAACTGTCAGCTTTGCCTGGGTGGCTAGCGCTTTATACTCCCGTTGTTATGCACACGTCGCTGGTTTTTGTTGTTGTACAGAGCTTAGTTGAAGCAAAAGTAAACAATTTGGATTTTTTCGCTTTGTTTTGTGAGTAAAGATTATACTTAGGGAGGGTCAAGATATGTATGTAGCTATGTACTTAATATATCAAAACACTCAGCATCGAAGCAGGAAGCCTTTTTGACACTGCTTCCCGTACTACAACGTTGCACAAAGGTGGCAACCCTCTTATGGGCGATGCGTAATCTTTATGATAATGATGGTGATGCACAGAAATGTCTGCTAGGAGTGATACTATGGCGGATGAAGCTTCGTTCCAGCCGTCCGAAAAGGAGGTGATCCAATGTGGCGAAAGCAATGTTTTCGTCACACACAACAGATGTTACGTTTTGAATAATGCTGGTTTAAGCCCTTGGTAGCCATTTCTTTTCCCAGGTTTTCACTTATTTACTACCCGATCGTCAAAAAGGCAATTCAGCAGCAAATTTCAATTAGGGCCAGATTTTGTATGAGGTTTTGACATTTTGCATGGCATTCACATTCTTTACAACATAATACCAAAAATTTCACAACGGCTCTCAGGTTAACCTGAGAACCATTAACGGACCCGGAACTGCAACTAAATCTGAAACCGACCGTAATGAAACTTCAAAGGAATCCGCAACCGATACAGGGAACCACAACGAGACCGAAACCAGAATCGCGGAAAACACGAATTTTGAGCTAAAACCAGTTAGATTAGGTTAAGTTGAGCTGACCGACCCATGGGAACCTCACATCGACTAAATGAGTCCATAGCGTTAGCAGAATACTGTTTAACGGCCAACATGAAAAACTCAAAAACTCTATAAAACACCAGGACCTGTATTATAAAACAACTTCGTCCTCTTGGCATATACTAGATCCTATATCCTAAAGCTGTATCACACTACTAATAGCTTGAGTCTAAGCCTGGCGTGCGCAGCGTACTAGCACAAACGTGCTTCATCGCTTACTCCTCCAACCCGCACTCCTACATCTGCTATAAGTAACTAGTGAAATATTCAAAGTAAATAAAAAGAATTTTTGACTTTGGAAGTCTGACAATAATTGATTTTATTGAAAAAATTCTTTCTCTCTTATAGATAATTTCTTAACCTACACATTCATAATTATCCTAATACTAACAAACTAAAAATATGTACATTTGTATTAATACTATGCATACATGTAGATTTGTATTAATACTATGCATAAATGTAGATTTGTATGCAAAATCAGCAGATTGATATTCATGTAAAATGTTTGTATGTGAATATTTGGTTAATTCACATTATTGGTTGTATGTAAATATTTTGGTGACAAACTAACATTGACGATCGGCAGTGTATTGACCGTAGTGTGTGACTAAGCAGAATTTGTTAGGTGTGAACTGACAAAGGTTTCATGTTCGGCATTCCATTTATGTTAGCGAACCGCTGTGTTAGGTCAATGTAATTTATGGCGCATAATATTGTAATATGATTATGCTATTACTAAAATGTATTGGCATAGAAGTTCATTGTGCGTAATGCCGCAAATGTATTGCATAGGTGGGCATGACGCATAATGCTACACCATCCGCCTTAGAAAAAGAGGATTATATAATTGTTTTGTGAACAATTGTATAAGACTCTTTGTTCGAATTTTAAATTATTTTAAATGATTCCAATATTAAATGATTTTGGTATTTTACTGTAACTTAATATTATAGTGAAAGAGCTTGTGTACTTTGTTTCTAATATGCTGACCTTGATACTTTTATTATTTTTACATTTTGTTTATATATTTTTTCAATGTTTTATACAAATCTTTTTTTTTTCAAAAATTTTAAATTTAACGATATTACGCATAAAAATTTTAAATGTATTTTGCACAGTCGGTTTTTAAGAGCGTCGACTCACTTAAAAATCGGCATGTTTTTACAAATTATTATTAAATAACCGAGTAAATTGGAATGATTAATTTCTGTAAGTTATCAAAAGATGTTTTGAATGTGTTTAAGCCTATTCGTATGGACTATTATTTCCTTATCTTTATTGTTCTTATCATTATTTAGTAAATTATGCAACACTATTTTTCCTATCGAAATTTTCTATGTATATAAGCTAACGTAAAAATTCTTATTGTTTATCTTACGAGATGCCTTTTCCTTAATTAGTTAAGTCTCCTATTCTACCGAGGGTTAGAGTAAAAATATTTTCTTATTAATATTTCCTATTTCAACTCTGGCTAAAGTAAAAATATTTTTCTATTATGTAAACTTATGAGCTGCTTCTTCTCCAACTAACGCTAAATTTCCTATTTTTATTTCCTTACGTAGCTATTTTATCATAATTAGATTTCTTTACTGTTTTTATTAAACGAAGATTTTCATTTCTATTTTATTTCATTTGGGTCATATTAAACTTAGAACCAATAATAAAAAAAATTCTGGCTAATTATTCGGAAAATTTAGTGGTTGTAGCTGGTGGAAGAGCAATGTAATTTATAATAGTAGTAGTACAATGGGTAGAGGGAAGGTACAGTGGATGCAAAAATGTTTCGTATCTTTAAATGATCTTTTCATATCTTCGATATTTTCATATTTTCCAGCAATATATTTTTGATCTTATTGGTCATGTGATTTCTGCGGCGGCCACCAAGACAGAATCGTCACGACTTTTATGAAGAATTAATTTTTATTTTTATACCGGGATTTGTCACATGCACCACCTCTTTGATTAATGCATCTATTTGGTCTTAGAGAACTATCAATTATTATTTTACATTTGTCTACTCGAGTAAATAATCAATCATTTTCCACCAATTTGTCCCTCAGGACAACTGTGTTTTCCTTATAAATACCAAGTCCTGTATTGGCGGCATTTGTACAACGTGTGTACAGCCTGATAAGTAATTGTCCTAAGTCAATTTTATCATTTACAATCAGGTTGCTGTATTTCCTATGCTACCATTTTAGGAGCGCGACATGTCTTCTTGCTGCAAATTTATATAGCGCTTCACTTATATTTTTGTAGGTTCTCTTTGTGACTTTTCTTCATTCTTTTTTTTTTTTTTTTGTTGTTATGGGCTGGTTGTAAAAATATTGGTTTTTTTTTTCGTTAGGTTTTGCTTACTTCCACTGTCCTAGAATTTCCTATTGCTTCCTGACCATCTTTGTCAGGGGTATTCAACGGATTTATGCAGTTCTTTATTTGCTATTGATTTTAGGTAGGACGGACTCTCGAAGCTGCGTTTGCTGCAGATTTCTACATTTTGAAATTTACTTGAAGAATTTATTGCTCTGACTCGGCTTTGAGTTTGGAAATTTGGGTAGAAGAAAAAAAAAATTTTGACGCGCTGTTGCACGCTACTCATTTGCCTATATTTAAATTTCATATAGTTTTAGAGTATAGCGGCTATCGCTATGATTAAAAGCCCTATCGTGCATATTAAAGCACCTAGCCATATGTCTGTCATTTTTGTGTCCTCTTGGGCTTGTGGCTCATATTTTATCAATTTGTTGTCAACTTTTTCCTCTTCAGAGGTTTCTTTACCGAATTCATAGCCAGCTATCGCTATCATTATGCCTTAAGCTATTTTTGTCCACCAAGCCATGCTGAAAATTTTCTATAATTATCTTTCTGATAAATGAACTAAGTTTAATTTTTAATAAAATTTTGGTTTTATTATTTATTTGTTATTAGGTTTATTAGCGTAATATAGTTTATAAAAAAAATTTTAAAATTAGTTTTAATTTTCAGAGAAAAAAAAATTATTAGGTGCTACTATAGCTTAACATTTAGTATTTTCGGGGAACACCCTCCTAATCATTCTCATTATTTCTTCTTCCTTGGTTGTGGGATTTATTATATCCTCTATTGTGGGTTCCCTTTCCATTCCTATTATTTTCCACCATTTCTTTAACCCTTCTAATTCCTTTTTTAGGTCCCCAGTGTGTAATGTATTTTCGTCCCACCATTGGAGGGGAAATCTGGGAAGTCCCTTTCCATTGAAAAAAATGTATGGGCTTTTTCCAAAGGGATAGATGAAACTATCGGAAGTTAACTGACTGTTTTTAAAAAAAATGTCCAAACCATTCCATTTTACTTGTTATCTAGTTAACTTTATTAACGTATAAGAAACTTTTTATTCTTAACTGGAAAAAAAAATTTTTTTACCATAAAAAAAAATTAACATTTTATTATTATTTTTTTTTTTTTTTTAATTTACAAAATATTAATTTCTATGTCATTTTCATCGATAGTGTTAAAAATTTTCTTTAGCTTTTAATATATAAAATTTTCTTTTCAAATAATACATTTTAATTTTATTCCTACTTAGATAGATGAAGAGAAAAAAAATCCTAAGCAAAAACTTTCGTTTTTGCTAATGGCTTAGCGTCCCTGAGGCCGCTCAATTGATTCTAATAAAAATTATAAAGATTTATATACATAAGATAGCTGTCAGTTTGATGTTAGTCAGGATTGGGATTGTTGCTGTACCGTCTTTTTTTCGAAATATTTATTCCACTCAATTATGCATTCGCTGCTATGCGTCCGTTGTTGTAAACTTCTTGTAAAATGAGATCACTTGCATCCTTTCAAATAAACTTCTTGTGAAATGGGATCACTTGCATCCTTGCAAACAAACTTCTTGTGAAATGGGATCACTTGCATCCTTGCAAACAATTAAATAGTTGTTTTCGAAAAAATTCATTTGAAGCCTTTTTAGGATTTTGATAATTACTTTTAATTACTTTAGCCTTTCAGATCTTTAGCAGGATCTGGCAGGCTATTCCTTCAAGATGATCGCCTTTAGCAATTTTTCGCTTATTCAGCAAATTTTATGCTTAAAGGTTGAACTGGCAGGATCTTTTCCAGTCAGATCGTTTTAGCAGTTGTGCTGATCTTTGATCTGAGCTGGCAGGATCGCCATGAAATATTCGAAGTAAATGAGAAGAATGTTTGACTTTGGAAGTCTGATAATAATTGATTTTATTAAAAAAATCTTTCTCTTTTATAGATAATTTCTTAACCTACACATTCATAATTATCCTAATACTAACAAACTAAAAGTATGTACATTTGTATTAATACTATGCATACATGTAGATTTGTATTAATACTATACATACATGTAGATTTGTATGCAAAGTCAGCAGATTGATATTCATGTAAAATGTTTGTATGTGAATATTTGGTTAATTCACATTATTGGTTGTATGTAAATATTTTGGTGACAAACTAACACTGACGATCGGCAGTGTATTGACCGTAGTGTGTGACTAAGCAGAATTTGTTAGGTGTGAACTGACAAAGGTTTCATGTTCGGCATTCCATTTATGTTAGCGAACCGCTGTGTTAGGTCAATGTAATTTATGTCGCATAATATTGTAATATGATTATGCTATTACTAAAATGTATTGGCATAGAAGTTCATGGTGCGTAATACCGCAAATGTATTGCATAGGTGGGCATGACGCATAATGCTACACTAGGCCTAATTTCTCAGTGGGAGCCCAAACCAAAATTTTTATCAAATTCTGCACAGCAGACCTAGCCTTACATAAATTGCAAACAAATTTGGTTACAAAACAAACAATGTTTTTCGCCGACTAAAATTTATCCATGATACATCTACTATATAATTATCGATTTTATGTTTTAGATATTACAAAAATATTATTCTCTAACTGGGAACAAAAAATATATGTGATATTTTTGACCCTGGCATTACCATATCAAGTGATGAGACTACACCTTTTCTAGTTTAAATTCAGAAAATTACAATTCAATTTCAGAATTTCCAATTTAAATTCAGAAATTTACAATTCAAGTTCAGAAATTTATAATTCAAGTTCAGAATTTCCAATTTAAATTCAGAAATTTACAATTCAAGTTCAGAAATTTATAATTCAAGTTCAGAATTTCCAATTCAAGTTCAGAAAATTACAATTCAAGTTCAGAAAATCCAATTTAAATTCAGAAATTTAAAACTCAAATTCAGAAAGTTACAATTCAAGTTCAGAAATTCCAATTTAAATTCAGAAAATTACAATTCAATTTCAGAATTTCCAATTTAAATTCAGAAATTTACAATTCAAGTTCAGAAATGTATAATTCAAGTTCAGAATTTCCAATTCAAGTTCAGAAAATTACAATTCAAGTTCAGAAAATCCAATTTAAATTCAGAAATTTAAAACTCAAATTCAGAAAGTTACAATTCAAGTTCAGAAATTCCAATTTAAATTCAGAAAATTACAATTCAAGTTCAGAAAATTACGATTCGAGTTCAGGAAATTACAATTCAAGTTCAGAAAGTTTGTCAGGAATTTTTTGCTTCATGCAATTGAAATAAAAGTAAATGTTAGCGCTAATAATTTGATACAAGGATATGACGCCTACTATTTGTCAAGGAAGCATTGGAATTCTTAACTCACTTAAATCAATTTTGCTTACATGTAGGAGATAGCGAAAAAAAAGCGTTTCCTCTCTTCTCTCTCCTCCTCTCATAAGAGGTCAGTTACAAGGACATCCAGCTGTATTCTATGTAAAGGTCACAAGCATTGATTTGCATTGAGTGTGACAGCAGTGATGACGAAATGAACGAAGCGTCCACAATTCCGCAAGTAACGAATAAGTACTGTGTGCACAGAACAAGTCTTCCTCCATCTGCCTCTATGTAGCAACTCTGTGGAGGTCTCCCCCTTCCACTGCTTCCAATCTGCGGCGTCGGCTGAACTACTTTGATGGCCGTAGAGAGAGAGTTATCCTCCGTATGATTTCTTAGCTCGGGATGTACCCGCCTTGGAGAAAACTTGGGTATATCCAAGCCACCATTGTCAACGAAGTATCAACACTTCCGCAAATAACATATAAGTATTACATTACTTAGTATGAATTGGAATAACTTTTTAAAAATAACACCCTACTTATAATTTTCTGAACTTCAACTGTAATTTTCTGTGCTTGAAATGCAGTTATCTGAACTTGAGTTGTAATTTTCTGAACTTGAAATGAAAATTCTGAACTGGAATTATAATTTTCTGAACTTGAATTGTAATTTTCTGAACTTGAATTGGAAACTCTGATCTTGAGTTGTAAATTTCTGAATTTAAATTGGAAATTCTGAACTTGAACTGCAATTTTCTGAACTTGAGTTGAAAATTTCTGAAATTAAACTGGAAAAGGTGTAAAGAAATTCGTGTATTTGACTTATAAGAACCACCCTAAAGAATATATTCGGCATCTTGAGCTTGTTTTTGCAACTCTTTCAAGTGTTTTTTGTAGTGTCATCGAAAAGTGTGCATTATGTTTACACATGTGGATTTTATGACACCTTGGCTGAACTCAGCTGCCTTTTTTTTTTACTTTTTAGTCATTATTTGCAGTTGAGCTTTTTTGGGTTTGCTTTTATTTAGGGGATTGACTCCGCTATTCCCTCTTTTAGCATCTTAATTTTTTATCTATACTATTTTGCCAAATTAATACCCTTAAATATTTGAGTGTTTTGCCGAGCTCCGTAGCGCCCGACTAAGAGGTTAAGCGGCATCTACGCCATTTCTCCTCTTAGGAGTGCGGTGGGATGTCGGTGACCAAGACCTGCCAACCCCCTAATCCAGGGTGTTATGCAGACCGCGCTTATGGGGCGCTGCTGTGGCAGATACAGGACCGCTGAGTCCACGTTGTCGGGCAGATTATCGTGCGACCAAGATGTAATAAGGACGATGATAAGGGGAGGACTGCGTACGATAAGAACGCACTAAGTGATGCGTCGGACACGGGAAGCGAGAGTAGCGCTGAGTCAATTAACTCCGTGTTGGAAAAGCATACAAATGAAAATTGAGTAGTAGAGTGGAGAAGGGTACAGAGCAGAAGAAGTAAGAGAGCTCTGTCGCAGTACCGTCTAGCACTAAGAATTGTCCAACGCCTGGGAGCAGTGATTCACCCAACAGAAGTGGAGATCGAGCGCTTGGAATGGGCTCATGAGGCGGTGGAAGTAGGCAGTTCAAAAGGTTTGCTGTGAGAAACCCTCGTTACTGCAACCGCTACGAGGAGGAAGAAGCGTCGAATGGCAGAATGAAAAGGCAACGTTCGGCGGAAGGCGACAAGCCTACTTTTAATAGGCAGAAAGTTCCAAAGCCGCGAGGCAGGGTAGCCTTATTCCACCATGGTGGCTTTAATTTCCCATTGAATCTGCTCAGAGTTGTTGCACTGCTCCAACTCCTCAAGGGTGGTAACCTCTGGAAACCAGGCTACCTCTGCATAAATTTAAAATGTTTTGACGTGAGCTGAGGCATTTATACAAAAAATTCTGTAATGGGCCTTTCAGCCGATATAGGGCGATGTTCCACTCATATATGTATGTAATACTCCGATATTGCTACAACAATATGTACGCAATGCGTTCTTAATTCACGAGGTATTTTGATTGTAGCAGTTACAGTTTTACAAAAAAAAAATTATAATTTAGATAGCACAAATATATCAGCACTCTGATGTTTGCGAGTGTACCCTCTCTGGACTATTTATTTAGAAGTATTACATACTTTTATGACAGCATTTAAAGTATAACTATACTTATGAACATCCCGTAACTTCTTTTATTATAATCGAGCAGGACTTCCAACAGATAAATCTGTATATGTAATTGACGTAATATGGAAATAAGATGCTGCCACAGCACAAAGAGCTCCGTTCACAACGCCCGGTGCTCCAGAAACTACTTTACTTTCTGGACCAAATCCAGCAGAAAACCTTGTTGGTTTAGAACTTTGCCTTGCCCCATAGACATAACGATGACCAGAGCTCATTTCTGATATAGATTCGGCAGTAGGAGGGATAGTATCACTAAAACCAATTTGTGAATACATACCATTTCCTTGCCAGGTTCTAATACAGTTTTGCAAAGTTCTATTGTTCCTACTGTAGAGTCTCGGTTAAAGGGAGTGTTCACTTTAATTATAGCTATATCTATATCTATAGAGCCCCCAAACGGGAATGCTTTATACCGAGTATAATCCGCAACTTGCTGTTGCCTCTTTGAAAATATACCGTTTTCAACAGCTTTAACTGTGATCTTTTTCGGTTTTTCTCCCCTCACACATTCTAAAGATGTAACCACGAATTCCAAAGTGATCAGTGATCCAACGCAAGCATATTTTCCGTTTTTCAATATTGAAACCACATATGACGTATGTATTCACAGAACTGCTAGAAATGCCACCTCTAGTGCGAAATTCCGCATTCGCCTAGGGCAAAGGGAAGCTAAGCGCGACCAACAGAAGCGCTATATAATTTCGTTAACTCATTTTAAATTATAACTTTTTGAGACAATTGTTAAATATTGAGTAAATCAAGATAAGTTTTGTGGGCGCTATTTATACATCAGTGGCTTGTGTGAATAAAAATAAGTAGAAACTTCTAGATTCAGGAAATGGACACAAATCAATTATTTGGCAGTTTTCAAAAGAAAATTTGCTTGTGATTTGTTTATATATTTGCACAATTTACAATTTAATCGTGCTATTGAGTTGGGAAAGGCTATGTGACATAGTGTTTGTACTTTTAATGAATAATCACAGAAAAGTACAAAAGGTACACTAATTAGTTGTATCCGTTTCCAAGCTTCTAATTTGTCTATTTTATAGCGTCACAAAACCAGAGTTGGGAGCAGTGCACTAAGTTTTGAGCAGTAACATTGCCCGAAGTTAAGTGGGCTGACATAATCAAGATCCTTTGTTAAGTGTTAATGAGACGTTAATTGGTTGTGGACTTAAAGGTCTGTTCAACCTACCCATATTAGTAAAATTTAGCGATTTCTATAGCAATTTCACACAGAGGGTTAATGAAATAATTAGCCAAGTTTTCTACATTAAAGCTCTTAATAAATAAATTGTTCCATACAAAATACGAATTCTGAATTATGTCATTATTGCTTTATTGAGTGCCTAATGGAGTCAAAATATAGAGGGTCTTGTGGGCGTTATTTATGGATTAGTGGATTATGTGAATAAAAAATAAGTAGAAACTTCTAGATTTCAGGAAATGGGCACAAATAAATATTTGGCTGTTTTAAAAAGAAAATTTCCTTGTGATCTATCTAATATATAAAATTCTTGTGTCTCGGTGTTAGAGGCTTAACTCCTCCGAAACGGCTGAAACGATTCTCCTGAAATTTTGTGAGCATATTGGGTAGGTCTGAAAATCGGCCAACGTCTGCCTTTTTTCGCTACGTGCCTAGGGTCTTGAGATCAAAACGTGGACCCGGGTACCCCTAGAATGTGTTTATACAATACGGATAACAAACGAAAGCTGTGGTTGAGTGATTTAGTAGAGGATATCTTTCATACCCCTGGGTGACTACGGTCTGGAGACATAGGCCAAAGGTGGGCCCGTGAACGCCTAGACAATGTTTTTACATTGTGGATATCAAATTGAAGCTGTTGATGAGTGCTTTAGTACAGGGTCGTTTTCATACCTATTGGTGACTAGGGTCTCGAGATATAGGCCAAAACGTGGATGAGGGTAACACTAGGATGTGTTTTTACATTATGGGTATCAGATTGAAGCTCTTGATGTATGCATTAGTACGGAGTAAGTTTTACACCGCTGAGTGACTAGGGTCTCGAGATATAGGCGAAAACATTGACCCGGATACCCCTAGAATGTGTGTGTATTATGGATATCAAATGAAAGCTGTGGAGAGGGGTAGAGGGGTAGGGCAGAGTTAGACGGAAAAAGCTTATTAAAATGTATGCAGATATACCAAATTTAGGGCAGAACAACGTCTGCCGGGTCCGCTATTTATATTTTGAAAGCCGTTTTTTTCTGGACCGCAAAGCTAGAGAACGGCTGAACCGATTGAGATGAAATTTTGAGCATAGATTTGGTGGTGGCTCGACATGGTTACAGGCCAAAAAACTACAAAGATTTAGAAACGTTTTTGAGATATCGACCAAAATGTGGACCAGGGTAACCCTAAAATGTGGTCATGCGATATGGGCATCAAACGATAGGCATTGACGAGGATATTAATGCAAGGTAGTTTTAATTTTGTTACCTTAGTTGATTTGGAAGATATCGAAAATGTGGACCAGGGTAACCTCAGAAGGTTTATATACATATATTATGGGTATCAAAGAAAAGCTATTTGCTGTTATCTCCATACACAACCGATTTTATTTGAATATTTCTTATTTTTGGCAAAGACAACACCTTAAGTTGTTGTAAGGCCCTAGTCCATCACTCGTGCAAGGGCATTATACTAATATTTCTGATTATATGAAATGTAATAAAAATTGTGACAGCTGTGTTGGCATCAATTTGCACTCTCTTGTGGCGGAGGAGAAAGACCTTAGCCAACAACTGCTAAATTCCGGCTGTTTGCATTCTGCCATTAGTTCTGCTGCTTTCGTTACTTCTCCTAATCAGTGTTGCCATTTTGGGGCTTTTGGAGCCAGATCTAGCCCTTTTTTTGCTTTTCGCTCCAAAAATTCCGGTTTAGCTCCTAGCTCTTTTTTTGGCCCTTTTTAAAATGTTTGCCCCTTTTTGGCTCCAAATCTATTTCAGCAATACGTATTGTGAAATTTGTAATATGTTTTATGTGTGTCGAAGTTCTATTTTATTTGTTTAGAAAACTGTTGTGGGCGTTATTTATACATAATTGGGTCGCGTTAATTCAAATAAGCAAAAAATTTTACCTTCTAGATTTCAAGAATTTGACATAATAAAAATACTTAAGTTAAATCTATATAAACTAAATCTTATTATCTGCCTATGACATTTTTGGGTGAAATGGCCGTGTAAGTTGTAACCCTTTTATACGGGTTATATTCACAAAAAATATAAATCTGTTAGCATTTTAAATTGACATTTCCATACAAATTTTTGAGTTATAAGAGCTTTATAACCCTATTTTATTTGTTATGAATATGGAGGGAAAAGTACAAAAGTTTTATACAACTTTTTAAAATGACGTGTCCATTGACGTATCTTTTATGGCTTCGGTTATGTAAATCATTGATAATCTCCATTCTCCTCAAGTCTTTTGGTATTCGTACCTTTTTGTGCTGCTGTCCACCAAACAAGGACCCCATAGTAAAGTATGGGTTTGACAATTGCCGTAAGAGTTTGGGTGATAGGCCCCACGTGCATCATAGCATCCTCTTGCATGCATACAATGTCGCGTAGGTTGTCTTCGCTCTCTCTTTCACAGAAAACTTACCATTTAGGATGACTCCTAGATATTCTGGGGTTATATTTATCTTGTTGGGTTACAACTCCAAGCTTAGGCTTGATCCAGTTAGCGACATTATATTTCCTAGTAAATAATACTAGAGCAATTTTTTCCACGTTGGAGGTTAACTCGACCCCAGATGACATCCCGAAGTGTGTGATTCATCAGAGGGCTGACTGTAGTTAGGCATCTGCCCCTTGTTATGACTGAAACGTCATCTGATATGCAGTTTGACTGGTCCTCCGTCGAACCGCCTAAGCAATTGGTTGATAACTAGCGTCACCAATACTGTGGACGCCCTAAAACGCCACTTTGCGGCGCTCCTGTGTTTACAGGTTTTGTGGCCTAGACCCCATTGCGACGTGATCACTCTGCAGCTTAGCATCGAGCCGATCCATTTTGTAAAGGCGGGATGAATTTTAATTGAGTTGACACTGTCCATGCTTACTCGTTTCGAGATATTGTTCAAGGCTCCAGAAAAACACCTAGAGCATATTCTTGGTGTTTCAGGGCTTTCTCTATATTTATGACAATTCTATGCAATGCAGTATCGATTGCCTTGCCTTTGGTGTAAGTACATTGAGCAGAAAAGATTAACTCTTCATTCAGATTTGATGTCCGCACAGAAATTTTCCATGAAACCCTCTTCGACCTGCTGATTTCACGTTTAAAGATCCACAGCAGTTGTTGTTTTTGTTGTAGCAGTGCTTTGCACCATCCAATAGGTGCGACCGATCACAAGTTGTCATCAATGCCCTCTAACGGGAGTCCAAGGAAACTTGCTGTATCAACTGGGGTGGGCCATAATGATAGAGGTGTTAGATGCGTTGTTCTAACAATACAGTTAAAGAGATGATTGGTGTCATCTGGGGACACATTACAAGCCGGACATATGTTTTGTATAATGATTTTGTGATAACGATTACGTAGATCTTAAGCTCCTGGAAGGTGTGGCCTCATCAATCAGATGTCTGTTGGGATGCCCAGGTTTCTGGGTATTCAACAGAAACTGTGTGTTCAGCATTCCATTTCTCCCCTAATGGGGAGTACCCTCGCCTCGTTGTGTAGGTGGTGTTCTGGGCACATAAGAAGACAGCCCGCAGCGGTTCTGAGGGCAGTATTTTAGCAGGCCTGTATTTTCTTCCAGTGAGTAGTCATTAGGCTTGGCGACCATATCGGGAACGCATAGCATGCAATCGGCTGGCCAATTGCCTTGTAAGTGGTATTGAGCGTTTTTTTTATCTTTACCCCAAGTACTGCCACAGGAAGAGTTTTGCGGCTCTGGATTTTCGGTACATTTGCGGCTGCATGCACAGCAAAATGTAGATCTTGATCGAACGCCACACCCAAATTTTGGGGTGTAAGACAGTCGGTCTTGGTCGACATTTGGGACATCCATGTTGTAATAAGATCGCCGATTATTTAGTCGGTGACAATGTCAGCTTTCGCGAGGCGAAGAAACTTTAGAAATCAGGGGGATAGCCGTTTATTTTGTTGCAAAGCTCATCGATATGTGGGCCTGGGCCTGTGGCCATTATTGTGCAGTCATCGGCGTAGGAAACGATAGTAACTCCTTCTGGTGGCGAAGGTAGCTTTGATATGTAGAAATTAAACAAAAGTGGGGATAGGACACCACCCTGTGGCACACCTTGTTTAATTCTTCTTGGTTTTGATGTTGCGTTTCTAAATTGCACCGATACCTGCCGGCCACCCAGATAATTTTCGGTCCACCCTTTAAGACTTGGAGAAAGGGTAGACCCTCCCAGGTCTTGCAGTATCGTGCCATGGTTGACCGTATCAAAAGCTTCTGACAGGTCCAGCGCAACGAGTACTGTCCAATGGTGGGAGTTTTGATTTAATCCGCAATTTATTTGAGTACTAATGGCATTAAGCGTGGTGGTTGTGCTATGTAGATTTCTGCAGCCATGCTGATCATTGGCTAGCTGCAAATTTGATTTAAAGTAGGGGAGCAGAATGGCTTCAAGTGTCCTGGCTACTGGCGATAGGAGATATATCGTGCGATAAGAATCTCTAATGTTAGCTGGTTTCCCAGGCTTTAGTAGCTAAGTATTTGAATCCCTCTTTACCTGGGCTATGCCGTCTGGGCCTACTGCTTTAGATGGTTTAGGGCGACCGATGGCATCCTCAACCTCTCTAGCGGTGATGGTATTTGGGGACGCGCTGAATTTATGTTTATGTGTGCGTTTGTTGCCCCGCCGTCTAACTTTGTCACCCGTAGAATGCATTATATATTATCGGCAAAAAGCGATCGCGCATTTTTTCGCATCCGACAGCACTTTATCGCCAAAGGCGATGGAAATTTTGTCATTGTGCTTAGACGGATTCGATAGGGACTTTACGGTGGACCAAACCGTTTGTATTCATCCACAAGCAATCTGATGTCTTGGTTTATATCCCTTATTTGGGGGTCGCCGGGATCGAGGTGTCTTATAAGGTCACCCTTTCTCTCTACATTTGCGGCCTCCGCCGCGAGGCCGAATTTCGGGAATAAAACGAGCCGAGGCGGATTCAATTACCTTGCGGAAAGCACGGTCCCCTTGGCGAGCATCAGTCGGGATAGGGAGGGCAGCAAAGCGATTGTCTGTAAAGGATTTGTACTCATCCCACTTTCCTTTTTTATACTCAGCTGACCAGAGCTGAGGAGAGATGTAGATGTTGATGATTTCCAGGTTTACATCCCCTGACCGGACAGATAAGCCGTGACGTTCTAGGACACTGTCCCTGCGGCCGATATCTGGATCAAGTATATTGTATTGCACTGAGTTGTGTATGATAAACGCGAGACCGCCTCCATTTCCACTTCCGCGATCTTTTCTGTGGACATTATACCCAGAAGAGGTCTGAAGAGCAGATCTTGCTGTGAGTTTAGTCTCTTGAATCGCAGCGATGCGGATGTTATGCCCCTTCATGAAATCAACCATCTCTGTGATCTTCCCAGTTAGTCCATTACAGTTTAACTGCAGAATTCTGAAATTCAGCGGGGGAGACGTCGTCACTCCAGAGGTAAGGTACGCCTGAGTTGAGGGAGGTCAGGACGCAATTGCTATTGTGGCCCTGGGACTGGGCGTCCCTGGGTAAGCATTGCGGTACCCGGTGTAGTTGGGTTTGCGACCTGGCAACATGGCGCAATGAAACCCGTCGGTGGCTACCGTCGCGGAGACCAGAACATCTAGGAAAGTGACACCGTCCAAGGCAGTAGCTACATTGGGCAGATGACGCAAACATATATATTTTGTGCTGGCAAACGGTGCAAAAGGTGGTAGGGACTAAGACTCGGTGTCTCTGATCTACACGATTGCTGCCGGAAAATAGGGGAGAAGAAGACAGGGCGGGACTGATGCTCGGTATTGCTACCGACTGTACTACAGAGATTGTAGTTATGAGTGGGAGCGGCCGTATGAGCTGGTGGCGCCGTAGGGCTCGAGCAGCAGCGAGTACTTGTTGTGGCTTGCTGAGCAGTAGAGCTGCTGGAAGGTAGTGAGGGGCGCTGAGGCGTAGACTCCGGGACGCCTTTGGGCGTGAACAGCAAGGAGCGACAAAATATTTATAAAAGTTACGAACACGTCGGGTTTTGGGGTCTAGCTCAGAGCAAACTGCCCGATGCAACCATCCCTTGCACGTTACACACTGACAAGACCGTCCTAAAAATAGTCTTTTCCGGCAAACGCAGAAAAACCATTCCTCAGAGATTGGGCTCGATACCTTCAAGGAGCAGGAGAGTATGACGCAGTCCCGCTGCAATTATCTGCTGGGAGGATGACAATTAATGGGAGAGATGCAACAAATTAAATGGGATTAAACTGAAATGACAGCCCTTAGTCGGGAAAAATCGCGAGTTGCTCCAGCTCATAACACCAGCTGCCTTGGGAAGCGATTCACAACAGATCTCTATATTCCTCCCAGCACTCCTTGTTTTCCGCAACGTCTGCCAACTTAAGAATCTTTTTCACTTGCTCTTTAAGAAAAATCAACTCCTTACTCCACCATGGTGGCTTTACTTTTTCTTTGAATCTGCTCAGAGTTGTTGCAATTCTCCAACTGTTGTTGTTGTTGTTTTAGCAATGCTCGCCCCACCTAATAGCCGCGACCGATCACAAATTGTCATCAATATCCTCTAACGGCAGTCCAAGGAAACTTGCCGTTTCAACAGGGGTAGACCATAAGGAAAGGGTTGTTAGAGGCGTTGGTTCCACATTACAATTAAAGAGAGGGTTGGTGTCATGTGGGGACACATTGCAAGCGGGCATACATTTTGTATGTCGGGGTTGATTCTGGATAGGTAAGAGTTTAACCTGTTACAATATCCAGAACGAAGTTGAGCAAGAGTGACACGCGTTTCCCTGGGGAGTATGCGTTCCTCTTCCGCGAGTTCTGGATATTTTTCTTCAAGTACTGGATTCACCGGGCAATTCCCGACATAAAGGTCCGACGCCTGTCTATGGAGTTCACCAAGGACCTGCTTGTGTTTTTTCGCTTCATACGGCTGGGTTCTCAGGTGCCGTATTTCCTCAAAATGCTTACGGAGATGACTCCTTAGGCCCCTAGGCGGTGCTGGTTCGTCAATCAGATGTCTGTTGGGATGCCCAGATTTCTGGGTATTCAACAGAAACTGTTTGGTCAGCATCTCATTTCTCTCCCTGATAGGGAGTATTCTCGCCTCATTATGCAGATGGTGTTCTGGGGACATATGAAGACAGCCCGTGGCGATTCTGAGAGCAGTATTTTGGCAGGCCTGTAGTTTCTTCCAGTGGGTAGTTTTTAGGCTTGGCGACCATATGGGTGACGCGTAGCACGTAATCGGCTGGCTAATTGCTTTGTATGTGGTCATGAGCGTTTCTTTATCTTTTCCCCAGGTACTGCCAGCAAGGAATTTGAGGACTTTATTACGGCTCTGAATTCTCGGAACAATTGCGGTTGCGTGCGCACCAAAATGTAGATCCTGATCAAATGCCACACCCAAGATTTTGGGGTGTAGGACAGTCGGTAGCGTAATGCCATTGACGTGGATGTTCAATATGGTCGGGCGGTGGGGCGTCCATGTTGTAAATAAGGTCGCGGAAGATTTAGTCGGTGACAATGCCAGGTTTCGAGAGGCGAAAAAACTGGAGAGATCAGGGAGATAGCCGTTTATTTTATTGCATAGCTCATCGATCTCTGGGCCTGGGCCTGTGGCCATTATTGGGCAGTCATCGGCGTAGGAAACGATTGTGACTCCTTCCGGTGGTGAAGTTAGCTTAGATATGTAGAAATTAAACAAAAGTGGGGATAGCACACCACCCTGTGGCACCCCTTGTTTAATTCTCCTTGGTTTTGATGTTTCGTTTCTGAATTGCACAGATGCCTGCCGACCACCCAGATAATTTGCGGTCCACCTTTTAAGACATGGGGGAAGGGTAGGCCCTTCCAGGTCTTGCAGTAACGAGCCATGGTTGACCGTATCAAAGGCTTTTGATAGGTCTAGCGCTACGAGTACTGTTCTATGGTGGGGGTATTGATTCAAACCGCAATTTGTCTGGGTGCTAATGACATTTAGCGCGGAGGTAGTGCTATGGCGTTTTCTGAAGCCATGCTGATGAGGGGCTAGCTGCAAGTGTGCTTGGAAATAAGGGAGCAAAATGCCTTCAAGCGTCTTTGCCACTGGCGATAGGAGAGATATCGGACGATATGACTCACCTATGTTAGCTGGTTTCCCAGGCATTAGTAGCGGGACCACCTTGGCCATTTTCCATTTCTCGGGTATGACAAAGGTGGAAAGAGGCAGGTTGAAGACATGCGCTAAATATTTGAAACCCTCTTTCCCTAGGTTTTTAATCATCGGCATGGCTATGCCGTCTGGGCCCACTGCTTTGGATGGTTTAGCGCGACCAATGGCGTTCTCAACCTCTCTAGCGGTGATGGTGATTGGTGACGCGCTGAATTTGTGTTTATGTGCGTGTCTATTGGCTCTCCGTCTATCTTTGTCGACCGTAGGATGCATTATATATTGTCGGCAGAAAGCGCTCGCGCATTTTTTCGCATCCGACAGCACCTTATCGCCAAAGGCGATGGAAACTTTGTCTTTGTGCTTAGTCGGATTCGATAGGGACTTTACGGTGGACCAAAGTTTACCTACACCGGTAGAGAGGTTACAACCTCTTAGGTGCTCTTCCCATTTCGCCCGCTTGTGTTCGTCCACAAGCAATCTGATGCGTTGGTTTATATGCCTTATTTGGGGGTCGCCTGGATCAAGCTGTCTTATAAGGTCGCGTTCCCTCGCTAAGCTCGCGGCCTCCGCCGGGAAGTGGGCCGGATTTCGGGAATTCTCCCGGCGGGAATGAATGGTGCCGACGGAGCTTACGGAAGGCACGCTCCCCTTGGCGGGCATCAGTCGGGATAGGGAGGACAGCAAAGCTGCTGTCTGTTGCAGATTTATATTCTTCCCACTTTCCTTTTTTGAAGTTTATGAAAGTGCGTTTTTCGGTGACGATGAAGTCGGCGGTACGCTCGAACGAAATAAGTATGGGCAGGTGGTCGGATGCCAATGTTACCATCGGCTGCCAGTTGACGCAGTTTACGAGTTCTGTGCTCACGATTGAGATATCTGGCGAGCTATGACAGCTTCCTACCATACGTTTGGGGGCGTCTCCGTTTATTGTGCAGAACGTCGTTTCTTCTATTTGATCCGCCAACATCTCACCCCTACTGTCCGCCCGCAAGTTTGAATGCTATAGGTCGTGATGGGCATTGAAATCGCCTAAGATAATGCGATTGTTGCCAGTGAGTAAGGCCTCGATATTAGGGTGGTATCCACTGGGGCAACAGGTGACAGGAGGGATGTAGATGTTGATGATTTCTAGATTTGCATCGCCTGACCGGACAGATAGGCCTTGACGGTCTAAGACATTGTCCCTGCGGTCGATGCCAGGATCAAATATATAATATTGCACAGAGTGGTGTATAATAAACGCGAGGCCGCCTCCATTTCCGCTCTCGCGGTCTTTCCTGTGGACATTATACCCAGAGCAGGTCTGCAATGCAGATCTTGCTGTGAGTTTAGTCTCTTGAATCGCAGCAATGCGGATGTTGTGCCGCTTCATGAAATCGACTATCTCCGTAATCTTCCCAGTTAGTCCGTTACAGTTTAACTGCAGAATTCTGAAGTGCATGAGGTGTGACGCCGCCACTCTAGGGGTAAGTGACGGGTGACTACGCCTAGGTTGTGGAAGGCCAGGACGCAATTGCTGTTGTGGCCTTGGGACTGGGCGCCCTTGGGTAAGCATTGGGGCACCCGTATGATTTGTGTTTGCGACCTGGCAACATGACGCGATGAAACCCGTCGAGGGTTCGCCGTCGCGGAGACCAGAACATCTAGGAAAGTGGCACCACCCAAGGCAGGAGCTGCATTGAGCGGATGTCGCACACCTATATATTCTGTGCTGGCAGACGGTGCAAACGGAGGTAGGGACTAAGAGTCTGTTTCCCTAACCTGCACCATTGCTGCCAGAAAATAGGGGGGAGAAGAAGACGGGGGCAGGGGCTGATGCTCAGCATTGCTACCGACTCTACTACGAAAGTAGTAGTTATGAGTGGTATCAGCTGTCTGAGTTGTGGGCGCCGTGGGGGAGAAGAAGACGGGGGCAGGGGCTGATGCTCAGCATTGTTACCGACTCTACTACGAAGGTAGTAGTTATGAGTGGTATCAGCTGTTTGAGTTGTTGGCGCCGGGGGCGCGAGCAGCAGCGGGTACTTGTTGTGGCTTGCTGAGCAGCGAGGCTGCTGGAAGGTAGTGGGGGGCGCTTAGGCGTAGACTTCGGGACGCCCTTTGGCGTTACGTGGACGTCGGGTTTTGGGATCAAGCCCAGAACAACCTGTCCGATGCAACCATCCCTTGCACGAGACACACTGAACAGAGTATGACCGTCCTAAAAAGATTCTTTTCTGGCAAATGCAGCAAAACCATTTCTCAGGACCGGCGTCAGGAGACGGACCCGGATTGGGTTCGATACCTTCCCGGAGTAAGAGAATATGTAGCAGTCCTGCTGCAAGGAGCTGCTGGGAGGATGACAATTTGTGGGAGGGACGAAACAAATTAAATGGGGTCACACTGAAATGACAGTCCTTGGTCGGGAAAAATTCCGAGTCGCTCTGGTACATAGAACCGACTGCCTTGGGAAACCAACTGCTCCACGGTAGTAACCCCTTTTGGCTGCCCAAGTCTTCCTGATAAACATTTCTGAAATTTGTGCCAGTCCGTTGCCAATGAGTTTTAAGAGAAGAGTTTTAATTTTTTGTCAACTCATAGTTGGTGAAATAGAAATAAATTTATGAGTTTGGTTGAAGACAGTAAAGAAAGTAAGAACTTTATTTATCACACATTCGATGAATATAATCAAAGCTTTTTATTAAATCAGAATAATCAACATTTCTTTCTAGATAATAACATAAAAATATCGTCATTTCGACTGTTGAGTGGAATTTCACGCTATCTCAGCCACCATTTCGAAAACGGTCATTTATACATAAAATTCTGTAATGGGCCTTTCAGCCGAGATAGGGCGATGTTCCACTCAGCAGTCATATATGTATGTAATACTCCGATATTACTAAAACAATATGTGCGCAATGTGTTTTTAATTCACGAATTATTTTGATTGTAGCAGTTTAAGTTTTACAATAAAAAATTATATTTAGATAACAGAAATATATCAGCACTCTGATGTTTGCGAGTGTACCCTCTCTGTGCTATTAATTTAGAAGTATTACATACTTTTATGGCAGCATTAACTAAACTTATGAACATCCCGTAACATCTTTTATATTTGATCGAGCAATACTTCCTTCAGATAAATCTGTATATAACAACGGTGGCAAATCATAGAACTTAGATCCTGCCACTGCACAAAGAGCTCCGTCCACAACGCCCGGTGCTCCAGAATCCACAACTTCAATTCTTCGAATATATCCATAAACCCTTGTTCTAAAACGTTCCATTTCCAAAACGAATTCACGTTCAAAAGAGATCAAACGTCCTATAGTTTCGAGAGTAGGTTCACTTCGTGAATACGATTGAATAACTTGCATTTGCTTCTCCGGTTGTAATACAGTTTTACAAAGTTCTATTGTTCTTATTGTAGGATCTTGGTTAAAGCGGGGGCACACTTTAATTATACCTATATCTACATCTTCCGTTCCCGTGAGTGTTTTAGGAAAAGCATCAACCGCTGTGCGAACTTCCTGTTGCCTAGCTTTAACTCTAATCTCTTTCCCTTCTTCTATACTTAGGCAACCTAAGGCTGTAACCACGTATTCCCAAGTGATCAGTGATCCAACGCAAGCATATATTTCCCCATGATATATTCCCACCACATATGATGAATCCTCTTTATTCACTGAACTGCTAGAACTGCCAGCTCCAGTGCGAAATTCGGCATACGTGTAGTTGAAAGGGATGCTAAGCGCGACCAACAGTAGCACGAAATTTTTTCTTAAACTCATTTTAAATTATAACTTTTTGAGACACTTGTTAGATATTGAGTAAATCAAGATAAGTTTTGTGGGCGCTATTTATACATCAGTGGCTTGTGTGAATAGCAAATAAGTAGAAACTTCTAGATTCAGGAAATGGGCACAAAATAAATATTTGGCTGTTTTGAAAAGAATATTTCTTTGTCATTTCTTGATATATTTGCACAGTTTAATTGTGCTATTGAATTGAGAAAGGCTATGTGATATAATGTTTGTATTTTTAATGAATAAACACAGAAAAGTATAAAAGGTAGGCTAATTAGTTTTATCTGTTTGTATTTTTAATAGAGCTTGCGATTTCTTCTCGAACACAAGCGAAATTTTCGAGACCCCAGAAATCGACAACTCCACTTCTCGCGAGATTCTCGTGTCTCCAAGTACTCGTCAGTCTCGCCAGTCTCGCCAGTTTCTCGACATAAACTCAGTTGCTGTCCATAGTATTTATACACTTGGTTTTTTTGACTTGTAAATTTTTTTATTATATTGGTTTTCAATGACATTTTAACTCAAAACATATTTATTATACATATTGTAACGAATTTGCTTGCAAATCCTCTTATTTGCCTTTTTGCTAAGTTCGTATCACTAAACTGTTGAATAAATAACTCCAATATTGAATAATGGAAAAATGGCCTTTATTAAAGTACTTCACAATAACACTTAAACTTTGCAACTAGCTGGCTTAATGACCAAACTGATAGCTTAAATGAAACTGACTTTCAAATTAATACTGCTATTGCTCGCTAGATATCGTCTTAATAGAAACTGCTTGACAACTCAAATCAAACTGAATTCCAGCGCCTCTACAATTGTCGCCTTTTATACTCTTTGATTTCAACCTTCGCATCTTCTAGGCGCTTCCAGAATCTACTAGTCCAGCAGCTCTCAAACTTCTCAGCTGTAACTACAATTGCACAATTTTATAGTTTTTCTCATTGCATACTTATAGGAGTATCTCAGATATATGCATGTGTTTGTGCACTGACTCTCCGCTGTTTGTATACGTACATGGTACATATGTGTAGACGCAATTATTGTTTCGTTTATGTAGATACATAATGATTGATCTATGGATGTGAATTCACGTCACTGCTTAGCATCGGCTTAGAGATGGCAGCACTCCTTAGTTTTGCTAATATTCGTAACAATATAATTTTGTTCACAATATTTCATTTTTTTAACGAGACATCGAGAACACGGCTTCTCGCAAGATTCTCGAATCTCGAAATAATCGTAATACTCGCAAGCTTCTCGACTTTCAATTCAAACGCTGCATTGGCAGTATTCTATACATTTCGGTGTTTTTATACTCAGTTGAGCACAGCTCACAGAGTATATTAACTTTGATTGGATAACGGTTGGTTGTAGAGGTATAAAGGAATCGAGATAGATATAACTTCCATATATCAAAATCATCAATATCGAAAAAAAATTTGATAGAGCCATGTCCGTCCGTCCGTCCGTCTGCCCGTTAACACGATAACTTGATTAAATTTTGAGACATCTTGGTGAAATTTGGTATGTATGTTCCTGGGCACTCATCGCAGATCGCCATCGCGATATCGGACTATAACCACGCCCACTTTTTCGATATCGAAAATTTCTAAAAACCGAAAAAGTGCGATAATTCATTACCAAAGACGGATAAAGCGACGAAACTTGGTAGGTGAGTTGAACTTATGACGCAGAATAGAAAATTAGTAAAATTTTGGACAACGGGCGTGGCACCGCCCACTTTTAAGAAGGTAATTTAAAAGTTTTGAAAGCTGTAATTTGGCAGTCGTTGAAGATATCATGATGAAATTTGGCAGGAACGTTACTCCTATTACTATATGTATGCTTAATAAAAATTAGCAAAATAGGAGAACGACCACGTCCACTTAAAAAAAAAATTTTTTTTTAAGTCAATTTTTAACAAAAAATGTAATATCTTTACAGTATATAAGTAAATTATTACAACATTCGACTCCAGTAATGATATGGTGCAATAAAATACAAAAATAAAAGAAAATTTCAAAATGGACGTTGCTCCGCTCTTTATCATTTAATTGTCTAGGATACTTTTAATGCCATAAGTCTAACAAAAATTCACCAATCCTTGTGAAATTTGGTAGGGGCATAGATTCTATGGCGACAACTGCTTTCTGTGAAAATGGGCGGAATCGGTGGAAGCCACGCCAAGTTTTTATACACAGTCGACCGTCTGTCCTTCCTCTTGGCCGTTAACATGATAACTTCAGCAAAAATCGATATATCTTTACTAAACTCAGCCCGCGTACTTATCTGAACTCACTTTGTATTGGTATAAAAATGGCCGAAATCCAACTATGACCCTGCCCACTTTTTCGATATCGAAAATTACGAAAAATGAAAAAAATGCTATAATTATATACCAAATACGAAAAAAAGGATGAAACGTGGTAATTGGATTGGTTTATTGACGCAAAATTTAACTTTAGAAAAAAACTTTGTAAAATGGGTGTGACACCTATCATATTAAGTAGAAGAAAATGAAAAAGTTCTGCAGGGCGAAATCAAAAGCCCTTGGAATCTTGGCAGGAATACTGTTCGTGGTATTACATATATAAATAAATTAGCGGTACTCGACAGAAGATGTTCTGGGTCACCCTGGTCCACATTTTGGTCAATATCTCGAAAACGCCTTCACATATACAACTACCACCACTCCCTTTTAAAATACTCATTAATACCTTTCGTTTTTTTTTCGAGCCATTTACTGGCATTGAAGTTTTAAAAACAATTAATTCTCTGAATAACTCTAGATTATGTGATTGTGATGGAATTTCGAATTAGACTCTTAAATATGTGGCACTAAATTTAGTTGATATCCTAACGCATTTGTTTAATATGAGTATTTTAGGTGGATCATTTCCTTCAGATTTAAAATGCGCTATTGACATGCCTTTATTTAAAAAGGGTGACAAAACGGATATAAATAACTACAGGCCTATTTCATTACTGTCTTCAATTTCAAAAATTTTTGAAAAACTGGTTAAAGTTCGAATCCTATCATTTCTTGACAATAATAACTATTTCAGCTCAATGCAATTCGGGTTCAGATATGGGCGGTCAACAGAAGATGCCCTGCTGGACTTTTGTTCTCACATATATAGGGAACTAGACAATAAAAAGAACTGTGCTGGACTGTTCGTTGATATCACTAAAGCATTTGACATGGTTGATCACCAAATTTTATTAGACAAATTGTATTTTGCGGGCTTCCGTGGGTTTATATATAATTGGTTTAAATCTTATTTGTCAGGAAGAATTCAAAATGTAAAAGTTGGAAGTAGTATAAGTAACACAGTTACAATTAGCTTAGGTGTACCTCAAGGATCTGTCTTAGGTCCTATTCTATTTTTGATTTACCTTAATTCAATATTCTCGCTGCCATTGTATGGAAAAGTAACAGCCTTCGCTGACGACCTTGCTATCGCCTATGGTTCATCGAACTATCTGGATTTAGTAGCAGGAATCAATAACGATGTGCATTTGCTAAGAGTGTGGTTTGCAGCACATAAGCTCTGTGTCATCAAGAAAACGAAGTTGATGTATTTCAATTTGCATCCAAAATCCTCACCTGACATAGCCATTGTATTCCATGCTACTGACTGCAAACGTTTTGTACTAAATAATTTTCTGTTCTGTGCATCGTTTAAAGCTGAAGTAAATTGTTGCGATAAGTGCTTCACTATTGAAAAAGTAAACGACTTCCAATATCTTGGTGTTATTGTTGACCAAAACTTGAGTTAGTCTACGCATATTTCTCGTTTGAAGTCCTACTTGCGATCTTCCGTTCGTTATTTTTACAATTTAAGAAAAGTTTGTTCAAGCGAAACACTTAAAACTATTTACTACGCTCCAATAACCTATTGGGGTGGCGCTGCAGGTAATAAAATCCAGCAGCTTCTAACTATTCAAAAATGGGTCATAAGAAAAATATGTAATGTTGATCGTTTTCACCACTCTATGGAGTTGTTTAGGGATCTGAAAGTTCTTCCTGTTAAGCATATGTACTACTATAAAACGTTAAAGATATTTTTCATTCGCTGTGGGTATTTACATAGCCTGGTATCGGATAGTTATAACTTGAGGCAAAACTCATATGGACTTGTGTATGTCCCGACCTCTCGAACAACCAACTTCAACAACTTCTTTACTATCGTTTCTTGTAAAGCTTTTAATGCGTGGCCTGCATGTATGCGTATCACTAGAAATCTGAATGAGTTTTTGGGAAAGGTTAAATCTTTTCTACTAGAGAAATCACACAAAGACATCAAAATTTTGCTGAACCATAGCACTTAAAAAAATATATGTACATATTGTATTAATATATTTTATTACTTATTATTTTTAATCAAACTTCACCCCACGCACTATTTTACATGTTTTTGAATTCAATTTTATTCGGAGATGGCATTCGATACTAAAATACATATATTTTTACAGAATGCCTTACTTTTATTTCTGTAATTATGGTTAATTTAATTTAAGTCGCTATTGTAACATATATGCTGTTTTGAAAGAAAATGAATAAAAAATGAAATGAAATGAAATTTGATACCCATATCATACAAACGCATTCTAGAGTCAGCCCTGGTCCACCTTTATGGCGATATCCCTAAATGGCACCCACCCATAGAACTATGGCCTACTCTCTCTTAAAATACTCATTAATACCTTCCATTTGATACACATGTCATACAAACGCATTCCAGGGTTACCCTGGGTTCATTTTTCTACATGGTGATTTTCCCTTATTTTGTCTCCAAAGCTCTCAGCTGAGTATGTAATGTTCGGTTACACCCGAACTTAGCCTTCCTTACTTGTTTAGTTGTGGTTTTGTGGAAATTTTCGCTTGTGCTCCAGCAGAAATCGTAAACTCTATATAAAACAGCCAATGAATCGATTAAATTGAATGTCGAGAAGCTCGCGGGAATTGAAAGTCGAGAAGCTCGCGAGCGTTACGAGTAATTCGAGATTCGAGAATTTCGCGAGAAATCTCCTCTCGAACAAGTTCGAGAAAGCGTACGCTCTATATTCTATTGAACAAACACTTCCTTGTGATTATTTATATATTTGCACAGCTTGATTGTGATATTGAATTGAGAAAGGCCACGTGATATAATGTTTGTATTTTTAATGAATCAACACAGAAAGGTGCAAAAGGTACACTAATTAGTTTTATGTGTTTGTATTTCTAATGAATAAACACTAATTAGTTTTATCTGTTCCCAAACTGCTAATTTGCCTATTTTATACCGCCACAAAACTAGAGTTGGGAGCAGTGCACCAAGTTTTGAGTAGCAACATTGTTTGAAGTTAAGTGGGCTGACATATTCAAGGTCCTGTGTTAAGTGTTAATGAGACGTTGATTGGTTGTGGACTTTGACGTCTGTTCATCCTTCCCATATTCGTAAAATTTAGTGATTTCTATAGCAATTTCCCACAGGGGGTTAATGAAATAATTAGCCAAGTTTTCTACATTAAAGCCCTTAATAAACCCAATGTTCCATAGAAAATACAAATTCTTAATTAACTCATTATTGCTTGATTGATTAATGGATTCAAAACATCTAGACGGTTTTGTGGGCGTGTTTATACATTAGTGGATTGTGTGAGGTTAGGTTAGGTTAGGTTGAACTGGCCGGTCCATGAGGACCTCACATAGACTGAATGATTCCGTAGTGTTACCAGAAGTTTGTTTTAACGAACAAACTGAAAAACCGTCTCAAAAACCAGAACCTATGTTATAAAATAACTACATCCTCTTGGCGAAAACTAGAAGCTTCCTAGGACTTAAGCCACTTGCTGCTTCTAGATCTGACAGCTGTATCACTCCTAATAGCTGGAGTCTTAGCCTGGCAAGCGCAGGGCACGAACACAGAACGTGCTCGGTCGTTTCCTCCTCCAGCCCGCACTTCCTGCATCTGCTATCACTGACCAAGCCTAATTTAAAGGCATGTGACGCCAGAAGGCAGTGTCCAGTCAGAATACCCCTCATCAGTCTACAGTCCCCTCTTTTTAAACGGTTTTATTTAGTTTGACTTGACAGGCAGGCCGCACGCCGCATGCACGGCCGTTGCGAACAAATTTTGTAATTGAAATTTAAGTAACTTCCCGATAAGCTACAAGCTTGAAACTTGGAATATAGTTCAGAACCCGATGACAATGCAATAATAAGAAAAAAATCGCCGCTAGGTGGCGCAAGGATCGAGATATTCACAAAACTTGTATTTGTGGTCCGATTTGGCTCATTATGAAACACATAATACATATAAGAATAGAAAGCGACCTATGAAAAAAATCGCCGCCAGGTAGCGCAAGGATCGAGATATTCACAAAACTTGTATTTGTGGTCCGATTTGGCTCATATTTGGAAACACATAATACATACAAGAATAGAAAGCGACCTATGAAAAAAAATTCCGCTAGGTAGCGCAAGGATCGAGATATTCGCAAGAATCGTATTTGTGATCCGATCTGGCTCATATTTGGAACACATAATACATACAAGAATAGAAAGCGAATTATGAAAAAAAAAATTGCCGCTAGATGGCGCAAGGATCAAGATAATCACAAAACTTGTATTTGTGGTCCGATTTGGTTCATATTTGGAACACATAATACATACAATCCGGTAGAAGTGACATCAAAATTTTTTGGAGTTGGAGGAGGGATAAGCATACGTGGCGCAAAGTCGAGTAAAGTCTTTGGAAGGATTATGTATTGAGGACATAGATTATAACAAATTGTCAGGAAAGAGTCCTTGTAATAATGAGTCAATAAATGAACTAAATAGATTGAGAAATAATAGGCAGTTAAATAAAGACTAAAAACTTTAAAATAAAATAACTAAAAAAAAATTTTTTAAGTTAAGCGGTTTTATTGAAGTAATAATAATTTTTATTTAGGCGGCCACCGTGGTGTGATGGTAGCGTGCTCCGCCTATCACACCGTATGCCCTGGGTTCAACTCCCGGGCAAAGCAACATCAAAATTTTAGAAAAAAGGTTTTTCAATTAGAAGACAATTTTTCTAAGCGGGGTCGCCCCTCGGCAGTATTTGGCAAGCGCTCCGCGTGTATTTCTGCCAAGAAAAGCTCTCAGTGAAAAATCATCTGCCTTGCAGATGCCGTTCGGAGTCGGCATAAAACATGTAGGTCCCGTCCGGCCAAATTGTAGGGAAAATAAAGAGGAGCACGACGCAAATTGGAAGAGAAGCTCGACCTTAGATCTCTTCGGAGGTTATCGCGCCTTACATATATATATATATAATAATAATTTTTAAGTATTGTTTTCAATAAAACCGCTTAAGTTAAAAAATTTGTTTAGTTATTTTATTAATGATAAAAGCAACTTTGTTAGTCTAAGGTTGTAAGACCTACACATAATCTTCGACACTTTACAGGCCTGCGCTTGAACCCACGCCTTTCCTGCTTGGTCGATCATGTCACCTCTCGCCTTCGCTTAATCTCGCCCAGTCTAATTGGGAAGTCTACGGAGCAAGCTTCAAGGGATGCGCCCTTTTTACCTAGTTCGTCCGCTTTTTCATTCCCATCTATTCCCATATGCCCTGGGACCCAATATAGATGTATGCTTCTCCCTGTCCCGATTCTCTCCAGGGTATGCTGATATTAAGCGATGCGGAAGAAAAGTCAGACAGAGGCCCCGTGTCGACACTTTCATAAACGTTTCTCCACTTTTTGACTCAGTACGACCCTTGTCTCATGGTCTCCTCTGGTACAACTCGGGGCAGTCTGGTGTGACTGAATCACGACGATAGACCTGATTCAAGCTGTAAAATATAGTTTGGAGTATTAGCTGGTAAAAAAATGAGCTTTTTTTAAAAAGAAGCGAAGAAGCTTCTCTACGCATTCAAACTTATCAACACCCCAGACTTGCGCACCATAAAACATAATGGACCTACATGCTGCCTTGAAAATTTTCATCTTATTTGAGAAACAAATGCGAGGGTTATTTATGCATTTTGACCAGGTAGCATTTATCGCTGTTTTAACCTCAGTTAGTTTTGTCTCGAGGTGCTTTGTAAAGGATAGTTTGTAATTCAAGAGAACTCCCAGATACTTGTAGTCATTTACAATCTCTATAAATTCGCTACCATAAGAGCAACGAAAAAAAGGGCATTCCCTGAACACTAATATTTTAGATTTGGTCAGGTTAACTCTCAAACCCCATTGTGTACTATACACGTAAAGCTCATTTATCATTACCTATAAGACAGTGGCAAAGTCAGCTAAAATAACGATATCGTCGGCGTACATAAGTACTTTTACTGTTGTGTCAGCAACCTTTACACTGCCGGAGAGGCTGCCACTTAAATCGTTGATTTATAATGAGAACAGAGATGGACTCAGCAAACCTTGCCGTACACCGTGATTAACCGTAAACGGATCTGAAAACAGTCCATACATCCATACCTGACTGGCTGTTTCCTCATAAATGGAGCGCAAAACCTCTATAATGTGCCTGGAGAGGCGGAGCTGTGCTAACTTATATAAAAGCATATCCCGTGGAACTGTGTCAAAAGCACATAAAAAATCAACAAAAAAGGCGAAAGTTTTCTTCTTCGCCCAAAGTTCAACTGAACTATACTAGTTAAATTAAACAAATTGTCCATTGTAGAATAGCCTTTATGGAAACCCGCCTGGAATTCAGAACTTATATTGTGACAATCAAGCCAAGCATTGATGCGGCTCAGAAGCAAACCAGCGAAAATTGTGTATATTGAATCAAGCAGTGATAGCCGCCTGTAATTGGATGGAAGATCGGGATCAACCTTCAGTCTCTTCAGTACAACTTGACCTAGGTTCATCTAAGTGTTCCAACATCTTTTTGCACGCCTTAAAACATTGGCTGTCAAGCCACATTTGCTCCGGAATAAAGTTGGATTTCCTTCAACAATCTGCTGCAGCAGTTTTTATTTTATTTGTCAAAGTGTATACCATAACGTCAATTTCATCATCTGTATTAGCAAAATCACACATGGGCATTGAGCTAATAAGACTGGGATACCTTTGCGCATGCATCTGCTTCCACGGTATCTTCGCGGGACATAAGTTTACGGGAGTATTACGTTCCTTTGCGGAAACCTCGAGATGAATGCAAAGCGGCATATGATCTGAAAATTCTTTTTTATCCACTGAAAAATGTTTAACTGCCGAAAGAAGATCGAAGGAGCATATGGCGTACTCTATAACCGAACTACCAACAACACCACAAAACGTAAATTCACCAGTCACATCACCAGCTTACTTACTTACTTAATTGGCGCTTAACCGTCTAAACGGTTATGGCCGTCCAACAAGTCGCTCGTTCGCTCCGCCAACCGGCGCCAATTGGTCACACCAAGCTAGCCTTCCATTTAAGATAACCCCGCCAACATCTTCGACTAAACCCAGAACTCTTTTACCTTTTGCATCAATGACCACGTCTTTTGAATTTCTGCTTTCCGAAACACCAGGCATCCCAGACACTAGATTTATGTCTATGTCTTAAAATGTACCTACTCTCGCGTTTAAATCACCAAGAATACAAAACGAGGTCGGATTCTGGCTAACTAGTAAATTTTCCAAACGTTTAAAATCATTACACTACTTGTTACTATTCAGGTACTGGGGGATAAACCATGTATTCTTATGGAGATTGACAGATAGTACAACACAATCAGAGACGCTAAGAACCTGTAGTTTGTAAAAAGATTCTAAACACCTTTTGTAACCAAATAGACACCCACCACTAGCGCGACCAGCTTTATGTGTCTTAACAGCATCCACCCAATGTAAAACGTATTCCTTAAAAAGGTGAGAAAATCTTGATTTGTCCTCAGAAACTACATGTGTCTCAAACAAAAACAAAACATTAAAAGAATAAATATACGTAAAAAAATTATTAAACTTAAGCTTACTGCGTAAATTCGCTACATTATAAGAAACAATTTTGATATAAATTTTGGCCAACACTGGACCCTCTACCCATGAGTGCAACTTCGCCACTATCCACGACTAGTTTTTTGAAACCATCCTCTTCAAAATACCATCGTAAGTAATATCTATATTGCGTAGGTTTTCACCATAGAAGCTACGAAGCACAACCTCAGCTGGCTGACCATCACACATTAAAAATTTGTTCGTGTTAAACGCCATCCCCCTCTGATTCACACACATAGAATCGTTTCTCACAAAGATTTTATACGAGGGGTGAAGCTTCGATAGATCAGTTTTTAACCGGAGTAGATCTTTCTTGTGTTGTTATTTTTCTGTAGTCAGATCTTTTTCAATATATATTGAGGACCTTTAAGTACCTCGCTAGCCATCTCCGCTGAAGAAAATTCCGCAATTACGCCCAATTTATTTTTATTTAAATATAGTCTACGCGCCACCCGGACCTGTATATGCTTCAAGTTTAGCTTATAACGGCATAAAACTTGAACCGCCGTCTTAGGTGAGCCTTCGTTTGGCATATTTCTTAGAACCACGTTTTTCATGTTTCTTTCGTTCATTAAACGCCTTAAGTCAGCCCTGTCCACTTCCCGCCCACGTCTAATATGCGCAAGCTCAGCTTTAAGTTTGGCATTTTCAGCCTTTAGGTGTTCAATTTGAGCCCCTATTGTTTGTTTTAGCTCATCAATGTCTACTTTCGACGCTAGACCATCAAGCTTTTTATTTGCCCTCAATGCCTCTAATTGCAGACATGATGTCATGCAGGGAGATAGATATAGACTTCCATATATCAAAATCATCAGTATCGAAAAAAAGTAGATTGAGCCATGTCCGTCCGTCTGTCCGTTAACACGATAACTTGAGTAAATTTTGATGTACCTTGATGAAATTTGGTATGTATGTTCCTGGGCACTCATCTCAGATCGCTATTTAAAATGAACGATATCGGACTATAACCACGCCCACTCTTTCGATATCGAAAATTTTGAAAAACCGAAAAAGTGCGATAATTCATTACCAAAGACGGATAAAGCGATGAAACTTGGTAGGTGAGTTGAACTTATGACGCAGAATAGAAAATTAGTAAAATTTTGGACAACGGACGTGGCACCGCCCACTTTTAAAAGAAGGTAATTTAAAAGTTTTGCAAGCTGTAATTTGGCAGTCGTTGAAGATATCATGATGAAATTTGGCAGGAACCTTACTCCTATTACTACATGTATGCTTAATAAAAATTAGCAAAATCGGAGAACGACCACGTCCACTTAAAAAAAAAATTTTTTAAAGTCAAATTTTAACAAATTAAAAAAAATTAAATTTAATATCTTTACAGTATATACATAAGTAAATTATGTAAACATTCGACTCCAGTAATGATATGGTGCAATAAAATACAAAAATAAATCATTTAATTTGTCTAGGATACTTTTAATGCCATAAGTCGAACAAAAATATACCAATCCGTTTGAAATTTGATAGGGGCTTAGATTCTCCGACGATAACTGTTTTCTGTGAAAAAGGGCGAAATCGGTGGAAGCCACGCCCAGTTTTTATACACAGTCGACCGTCTGTCCTTCCGCTCGGCCGTTACCTCGATAACTTGAGCAAAAATCGATATATCTTTACTAAACTCAGTTCACGTACTTATCTGAACTCACTTTGTATTGGTGTAAAAAATGGCCGAAATCCGACTATGACCACGCCCACTTTTTCGATATCGAAATTTACGAAAAATGAAAAAAATTCCATAATTCTATACCAAATACGAAAAAAGCGAGAGACATGGTAATTGGAATGGTTTATTGACGCAAAATATAACTTTAGAAAAAAACTTTGCAAAATGGGTGTGACACCTACCATATTAAGTAGAAGAAAATGAAAAAGTTCTGCAGGGCGAAATCAAAAGCCCTTGGAATCTTGGAAGGAATACTGTTCGTGGTATTACATATATAAATAAATTAGCGGTACTCGACAGATGATGTTCTGGGTCACCCTGGTCCACATTTTGGTCAATATCTCGAAAACGCCTTCATATATACAACTATCACCACTCCCTTTTAAAATGCTCATTAACACTTTTCATTTGATTCCCATATCGTACAAACAAATTCTAGAGTCAGCCCTGGTCCACCTTTATGGCGATATATCGAAAAGGCGTCCACCTATAGAACTAAGGCCCACTCCCTTTTAAAATACTCATTAACACCTTTCTGTTGATACCCATATCATACAAACGCATTCTAGAGTCACCCCTGGTCCACCATTATGGCGATATCTCGAAAAGGCATCCACCTATAGAACTAAGGCCCTCTCCCTTTTAACATACTCATTAACACCTTTCATTTGATACCCATATCATACAAACAAATTCTAGAGTCAGCCCTGGTCCACCTTCATGGCGATATCCCTAAATGGCGTCCACCCATAGAACTATGGCCTACTCCCTCTTAAAATACTCACTAATACCTTCCATTTGATACACATGTCATACAAACACATTCCAGGGTTACCCTGGGTTCATTTTCCTACATGGCGATTTTCCCTTATTTTGTATTTGCTGAGTATGTAATGTTCGGTTACAGCCGAATTTAGCCTTCCTTACTTGCTAACAATGTTTTCAAGGTTTGAAACAAGTTTTTCTCAAAACATCAAATATGCACATTCGTGACTTTGGCATTGGACCGACGATATATTGTGGCGACTATCAAGCAGTTCTATACATCACTATACTAGTAAATAAATGCACAACAGCAAAGTAAGCTTACACTTACATGTAAACCGCTACGCTAACAGCAAAGAGCATATTTCGCATACATACATGTACATAGTTGGCAGCTACGAGCAGAAGTTTGTACTCGCACACACACACGCATATAACTATATAAGAGAAACGTAAATATCAGATACATAAAGAAGACATAAATAAGCAGCTGTTCGCGAAAAGTCTAGACCTTGGGAGAAATAGGTGAACGAGGTATCCGATAGTATAAAAGCAGCGCAAGCTGAGGAATAAAGAATCAGTTTTTATTTTAACACGCTTTTAGTGTAGTATTGTGAAGCACTACTACTACAGCAGAGTTTAAAATAAAGGAGATATTACTATACTGAATATTTTAGTTATTTATTCGACAGTTCAGCGATTCGAATGATAGAGGAAGGTGCAAAATAATCACAAATTCCCAAAAATTCGTTATACTTGATGTCAGAAGACGAATTGTTGAATAAATTCCAGATGACAACAACCACAAAGCTAAGTTAAGTGATTTGAAGATCCAGCCACTAAAAAAGGAATTGGAGAACTGTGAAATGAATCCAACCAGCAATAAGTCCGAACTTCGAACACGGCTACGGGACATTATGCAGTCGGAAGGAAATAATGTGGAGGAGTATGTCTTTCATCCTCGTGGGGAAGAGGCATTGGTGTAGATAAGGGGGGATCAATCCCCCCCCCCCCCCTTGGGAAATTAAAAATATATTTTTTTTTAATTTAAAAAAAAAATAAATTTAAGGCGCGATAACCTCCGAAGAGATCTAAGGCCGAGCTTCTCTTCCAATTTGCGTCGTGCTCCTCTTGATTTTCCCTACAAATTGGCCGGACGGGACCTACATGTTTTATGCCGACTCCGAACGGCATCTGCAAGGCAGATGAGTTTTCACTGAGAGCTCTTCATGGCAGAAATACACCCGGAGCGGTTGCCAAACACTGCCGAGGGGCGACCCCGCTTAGAAAAATTGTCTTCTAATTGAAAAACTTTATTTCTAAAATTTTGATGTTGCTTTGCCCGGGGTGCGAACCCAGGGCATACGGTGTGATAGGCGGAGCACGCTACCATCACACCACGGTGGCCGCCGTTTCTCTAACTGCCATTGATCCTTTTGCAGTATTAAATCATTTATATCACTCTAAAATTAGAAATAAAAAAATCTTTTCATGATACTTATGAATTTCTTGGATACACGTAAAAGAAAAGCCATTTTGGAAAAGACGATTGAAGATTCTGACGAAACTCCACGAACGAAGTCTTTAAAAAGATTAAACCTGTCTCGATGGGTTTCGAAATATGAGACCGTCAACGATTTTTATAAGTTATTTCCGTTCGTTTACGAAACTATAAATGAAAAGAGAACCTCGGAAAAATACGCAAGATTTTGAATTTTTGATATATTTACATATTATCAATGTAATTTTTCAACTTTATTTGCCTTTGCGTCGCGAAATGCAAAAGGTTAATATAGATTTGGTTCAAGCCATAGATCTCGCCAAAGATTTGCGCGAGGAAGTAAAAAAGGTTTGTGCAAAAGAAGACGCTTTTTTTGAAATTTACGAAGCTTCGAAAAAAATTGCTGATACTCTTGACATTGATATTAAACACAAAAGATTACAGCGTAGACACAAAAAAAAACGGGCAAATCCTAAAGTTCAATGTACAAAAAATTATGTTCGTGTAGCAGTGTTCAATCCGTTCCTAGATTCTTACATCATGGATCTTGGAGAAAATTTCACTTAACATGAAAATATACCAGAAGGATTTTCGGCGTTTTTTAAGAATGATTTGAATGAAATTGAAAAAGTAGCTGATAAATTCATCAAGGCAGTTGAGTTTTATCAGGAGTTTCTCGCTGCGGGGCCACCTGCTGTTTTTGTCGGATTAGAAGTGTGGAACGGATATTTGATTCGTAGAGGCGATATCAAACCTGGAAACACTTTGGATGCGCTTGATCATTATCCAGAACAAAATTTTCAAAATATCAATGTATTGCTGAGGATAATAGCTACTTTACCGGTATCGAAATCAACCGCCGAACGCACTTTCTCACGTTTGAAACGGATAAAGACGATTCTGAGAAACACGACAAAAGAAGTAAGCAATTATAGTTGCTTTAAGATCTATGAATTTTATTCTAAAATAAAAAATTAAATTTTCCTAATTTTTTATTGTAGAACCGCTTGAATGGACTGGCTGCTCTGGCTATTCATCATGACATTGCATTCACAGCTGATGAAGTCATATATCTGCCTCAATCTGTTTGACGATATCGTCTCGAAAACGATCATCGTTCGTGTGTTCGTATTATGAATTCCAATACGATAGACAAAACGATAACAGCTGACTGTTACGTAGCGAAAGTGCTCGATTGGTATTCTGTATTACGAAAAGGTGCTACGAATACGAAAACAAAGTGTCAAAAACAAACAATAGGTATTCACCTATCGTTTTGGTTGAAAATGAGCGGCTCAAACAAAAAAGTGAGTATTATTAATTAATTACTTATTATTGTATAAAAAACTTGTATTTTATATTAGAAGGTTCAAAAAGACCACAAGCGCCCAATTCCTCGTGCTTGTTCATCAGCTGGAAGTTCGAAGATATTTTGTTGTTCTTTCGTCAAAGATGTGTTGCAATATTTCTTTGTTAACGCGAAAATGTTGAACAAATCTACAAATACAATTATTTTGTAAACAATGTCAACACAGACGGAATTTGTTATTTTACTCAGCGTCCGGTAAGTGAAGAACGTTCGAGCGGTCTCTCAATATCCGCCTTTGGACTTTTAATGCTTCTTCTTGGGACACTAATAGTGCAATAGCTTAATACGTTTTTATTATATTTATATCACTATATTTATTTCACTAACAACTTTATTTTTACTTCACTTATTTTGTAAACTTTATGACCGTGCGCAAAAACAAAAAATTCCGAAAATTTCATTTCCTTTTTTAATTATTGAAAGACTTTTTCGCCCAAGTAAAAATGTATCCCTATTTTTTGTTTGTTTTTATACAATATAATAAGTGTTTCTCATGATTATAAAAAAGAACCAATAAAAATAACTTAAATGTAAAAAAAAAAGGCAAATTAAATCCCCCGCCATCACAAAAACTATCTACGCCACTGGGAAGAGACAGCAACAAAAATGGAGAAGAAAAGCAAAACACCGCAGACAGTGACGAACACAGACTTGAGCATGATAATGGCTGCAGTAACTGTACAAACGGCGGCAATGACATCGAAGATCGAAGCACAGGAGGCATACATTTTAACAATGTCCACGCAAATGTTATCTCAACTGGAAGACCAAAATACATATATGCCATCTCAATTAGATGCACAGAAAACAGACATGGCGTCACAGATTGCAGAATAATTGAAAGAACAAGAGACACGCATAACAATACAACTCGAAGCACAATAAGAGCGTACCTCATCAAAGCTGGAGGCACAAGAAAAAAGGTCTAGTGACCGACAACATAAAATTGAGGCCAAGAGTGATACGTTGAAAGATCGAATCCAGGAGTTACAGTTGAATCGTCCCATCACTTCAACGGCCACTCTGGCTCTGTTCCTAAATGGATATTTAACACGCTCCACATTGCGAACTTGTGTATCTTTTTCATATAAAAGGGTCGCACCAGCCGACGCGGTGATGTCCTTCAAATGGAATTTTTTCAGGCAATGCGCTGCAGTAACCAATACTTCCATACTGAACAATATAGGTAGGCAGGTTCGCTATGAAATAGGCCTTAGTTTGAGACTATTTCCGTCGCTTGTTAAGTTTAAAATAAAGCAAGAAAAATAATTGGGTCGCGTTAATTCAAATAAGCAAAAACTCTAGATTTCAAGAATTTGACACAATAAAAATACTTCCAAATTTAAGTTAAAGCTATATAAAGTAAACCTTATTATTTAGATCACACTGGCTGTTATAGCTATGAAATTTTTGGGTGAAATACCCGTGAAAGTTATAACCCTTTTATAGGGGTTATATTCACAAAAAATATAAACCTAATGGTATCAAAAAGTTTCATAAATTTTGTTTTATTTTTGTAAAAGCGGTATTCATGTATAAAGTGCCATGCATCGTGAAATGCCAAAATTTTGTGCGAGTTTAAGTAGTAGCATATTGTGAGATACCTTGTCAAAAGCTTTGAGAGAACGCATCAATGCAATATTCACTAAACAAGGCTAAGTTTGTGACGGTAGACCTTCCTACAACAAAGCCATGCTCGTTTGGTAGTAACAAATTTTTTGCGGCAAAATACCTTTTATCCTTAACAATCCCTTCAAAAAGTTTAGAAATGATAGATAGCTTAGATATTGGCCTATAGTTAGAAGCATCATTTTTTTTGCCATTTTTGAAAATTGGGGAAATGTATGCAAGTTTCCATGCATCTGCAAAGACACCAGAACTTAGAGATTGGTTAAACATGGCCATTAGTGGGGCTACAATAGCAGGAAAATTTTTTAGGAGGGCGGTACTAAGACCATCTCGGTCAGTCTGAGTAGAGTTTTTCAGGCTATTGATACCGTTAATAACGTCGATTGTGGTAAGCCGTAGGTCATTGAAATTCAAAGCTGAATCATGGTCAGAATAACAAACATTGTTTGGTAAAACAACCTCATCAACTGTGAATTTGGATTGAAAAAATTTGGCAAATAAGTTTGCAATGTCTACGGGGGAGGTAGCAAGTTTATAACTCAAGCAAACAGCAGCAGACACCCCAACACCATTCTTTTTTGGATTTGATAAAATGCCAGAAATATTTTGGATTAGACTTAATATTTGATTCAACCCCAAGTATATATTTATTATAAAGAAATTTGTTAAGGCAGTTAAATTTCTTAGATAGTTGGGTATAAAGTCCAAAATGGATTTGATCCTTGGATTTCAGGAATGTTTTGTGCCACCAGGGAAGTTTATAAGTCCTCTTTTTAACAATTGGAATATTGTGCGAGCAAATACCCAAGACATGTGACGTAAAAATAGTGTAACAATCATTAATATCCCGCCCTGAAAAAAGGATGTCCCAACAAGTGTTTAGGAAACAGGCATTCAGTTTTTGGAAGTCGCAGGACTGAAATGATATTCTGTTGTCTAATTTAAACGCAACAAACTCGAAAAATTCGACCTTCAGACACAACGGAACATGATGTCGTTCAGCAGGTGAAATAGGAAAAAAAACATTCGGATATTGTTGTATTGATATTTGTACTAAAGAAGGCGAGATAAAGAATTCTATTAAGCTTGTTAGTAAAACAAATAATTTGAACAAAGTGTGCATAATATTGACACATGCAGATGTTATTTTTACTTTATAGCCTTCATTTGCTGTTGAATTTTTTGGGCTTTCTTTTATTTCGGGGATTTACTCAGCATCTGAATTAAAATATTTATTTTATATTTAAAGACTAATACCAAAAAAATGTTACAGTATATTTAACAAAATTATTCAAGCCATTCTGTTATCAACTCTAGCAAACATACTAAACCTATATCACTCACAAAAGTATGTTAGAGTGTAAGCATATAGGATTAGATAGGAATGAAAAAGCGAATGAGCTGGATAAAAGGGTGCATCCCTCCAAGCTTGCTCCGTATACGGCCCAATCAGATTGGGTGCGATTAAGAGAAGAAAGTTGTATATAATCGACAAACAGGAAAGGCGTGGACCCAAGCGCGGGTCTGTAAAGTGTCCAAGATAATGTATGTCCAAAAACCTTAAACTAACAAAGTAACTCGTATTATTAAAAAGAGAGGACTGTAGGCACATGGCGGGTATTCTCACTGGACACTGCCTTCTGGCATCACATGACTTTAAATAAGGTTTGGTCAGGGATTGCAGATGTAGGAGTGCGGGTTGGCGGAGCAAGTGATCAAGCATGTTTTGTGCTCATTCCCTGCACTTGTCATGCTGATACCCTAGCTTTTAGGAGTGATACGGGCATCTTGCGCCGGGCGCTACTCACAGGGGGGCGCCAAATGGTCCGCAAAGCAGAACTTTCTGGATAATTTGTATTTTTATTATAACTGATTTCTGAAAAAAAATTTCTAAACTAAAAAATGCATGCATAGATCTCGAACACTTGTGACAGGTTGTGGAATAATTGAAAGCATATTTCTATTTTTCTCACGTTCAACGTTACGATGGGAATTATTAAAAAATGCTTTAACAAAAACTGTCAAACGTGATTTTGAATCACGATGGAGCCCCCGGAATACAAGCGGATAGCGTTATCATCTATGGGCTAGAGAATGAAGTAGTACACTTGAACAATTAGCAGAGGACACTAACATCACAAATGACACCAGAAGCGAAGCTACAATTCTTTTGAAAAATATACTAAATTTTAGGTTCATAACATTAGTTCATTTCTGGTATGAAATCTTAAGGAGGATTGAACATGTGTAGCTCAGATTACAAGATCCGGGGATGAATTTTAGAGAAGCGTATCATGATCTTAAATCATTAGCGACTGAACTATCCGAAATTCGAAACACTCTCTGTGAAGAAGCAATAGAAAAAGCGAAGTCTCTTTGTGAAAAATGGGATATTGATATAGTAAAATCTATAAGGCGCCGCAAAATGCCCGGAGAATCGGCTAGAGATGTTGGTCTTTCAGCAGAATGTGAAATTTCTCGCGTTGTTAAAAGTGTTCTCGATCTTCTCCAACAAGAAATACGTACAAGATTTACACGACTGAATGACCTTAATTTTAAATTTGGATTTCTCTTAGACGTTGGAAATTTGTTAAACAAGGATAGTAACGACTGAGAAAGAAATTGGAAGAACTTGGGTGAATTTTATAATACAGATTTCGATGAAATAGAACTTTTTAACAAAATATGTGGCGGCAAAATATTACTTCGCAGTAGAAAAGCAATTGAAGCTAAAATTCCGTTAGAATTACTTACTTTTATAACCTCGTATGGGGAAGATGTTTTTCCAACGTTGCGAGTGACACTTCAAATACTCTTGACTATCTCAATATCAGTTGCTAGCTGCGAACGTTCATTCAGCAAATTAAAATTGATTTTGATTACGATCGACGATGGGACAAGGTCGCCTAACATTATTAAGTGTGGAAAAAAAATTTGGAATGATAAAGCAAAATTTTCACATAGATCATATTATTATTAAATATGTATTTGAATCTACTTATCGGGGATATCTTCAGCCCCCATGATCAAAATATAGGAAGGTAAAACCATTCTCTCTTCTCGGCGGTCATAATGGTTTTTTGATTTTTTAAAAAAGTTTTAAAATCTCTCTCATAAGCTTTGTGGAATTCCAAACCAAAGGAGACAAACAGAAATTGTAGCATATTTGACTTTAACAAATGCCCGATAAAAATAAAAATTATCCGAAATTTGGTATGCATTAGATCGGTTTTATAATTTTTGTTTTTTTTTAATTCGAATGATATAACCATGCATGGTCATAATTTGCTCATACCAGCATCCAGCTACTTCCAAAATTACAGATGTTGTAGGTCTGCGCAGCTGGACGATTCACCTAGTCAAATTGGGGATATTAATTTGTAGAGGCTTAATTTTTCCGACACTTTACATCTCACATATACATTTTCCTGTTTATCATCGACAGAATTAGGCGGCGTAGTCTTTTTCCCATCCGTCCATGTATGATTCTTATTTTTGTTGCAAAAATCCCTCGGCTGGGTTAATAGGCTAGAACACTCAAGAAACTTTAAATAAAATCTTCTAACGGAGGTCCAAGGAATCGAGCCGTTTTAATATGGTTTTACCAACAAAAATTGCTATTACAGATTTTTATTCCACATTACAGACGAATGGATGATTTGTACTATACACCAGGCTGGTGATGCATCTTTGATGCATATAGATCGAAGTTGGGGCAGAGTAACGCGCATATCCTTCGGAAGTGTGCATTCTTCTTCGGCGATATCTGCAAAGGCGGGAGCCTGAGTTTGAAATAAATCACAGACTCTGCGTTCGTGTTACTGTGGATCATACTACACCAGATCTCGTAATAGGGCTTACTCAGATGTCTTCTTAGCTGCCTTGGGAGGTGCAACTACATCAATCAATTGCCCTTCGGGTGCTCAGGCGTCTTAAGAAGATATTCCGTGGCAGTTCTAAGTGGGAAATTTGGCAGCCCTGCAACTTTCTCCGTTGCAGCGTTTTGAAGACTTTGATGCATCTTTGTGCATTGTATGCAATTTCGGATGCATTTTTATTGAAGCAGAGACTGTGTTCGAACATTTGACTTTCACCGGTTTTACCTTGTAATATTTGTATCATGCTTCAGCTTACGACTTTATTGGTATATTAGTTTTTGAATATATAAAATTATATTGTTTTGGTAATATAGGGGGGAGGGGGGTTTCGCAAGAATACCGGTCGCAAGAATACCGGGCGCAAGAATACCTCACTACGCCACTGGTGTTGGATTTCACTCAAATCTGGATTTCCTTATCTGGTTCATTGCAAAAACACTAATTTGCACATCTTGAAAAAATATTTTTATTTGCAATAAAAGCTTAGCACGACTTAACTAATGACAAAACGCTGTAAAATTTTATTTTGTAATGCCATGTAACGAAGCTTTTTCGTGCCCCGTTGCTTCTTTGATATTTGCTGGGGTATACTCGCCGTGCCCAGGGTTCGTTTACAATAAATTTGTATTAAAGGGGCACCTTGCAAATCGATTTAATATAAAAAAAACTTCACTCTCTTTATTGGTTCTAAATTCTATAATATAAAATAAAACGTGTTTGTATACTTCATTTTCAATTTCACTTGGATTATCTTGCGGTATCCTTGATTGCGGTGGCGGGCCTTAGCGGTCCGGCCGTATTCCGTTAGACGGATTCCGTTAGTATGTGGCGTCGGTGCCTTGACGCGCCTTACGTCGACGTTTACTTGTATTGCTGAGGCGATGCTCTGTCGCGCCCTACGCGGCGCTTTCTTGTATTACTCTGTCGCGCCTTGCGTCGGCGTCTATTAGTATTGCTGGTTGCTGGGTGATTCTCTGCCACGCCTTGCGTCGGCGTCTACTCGTATTTGCTGGGCGATACTCTGTCACGCCCTACGTCGGCGTTTACTTGTGTTGCTGAGGCGATGCTCTGTCGCGCCCTACGTCGGCGCTTACTTGTATTACTCTGTCGGTGTACCTCTGCTGCGCTCTGCCTCCGCGCTTGGCGCTGGCTTAACCTGGCTGCGCTATGCGTCGCCGCGTTGACGTGACCTCTGTCGGCGTACCTCTGCTGCCGCGGTTCGCGCTGGCTTACCCTGGTTACGTTGTGCGTCGGCGGACCTCTGCTGCGCTTTGCTGCCGCGCTCTGCGCTGGTTTACGTGCGTTGCCGCTCTGTTGCGGCCTCTGCCAGCGTACTTCTACTGACGGAGGTGAGCGGGTGTCACCTGTCGCGGTTGCGCGTTACTGTGGCGGGGCCTTTGGTCTTTGGGGGTGATGCGTAGAGAAGGTCAACCGCAATCACCATTCCACGACTCGCTCCTATGAAGTGGATTCCTATTGCATAGAGAAGGTCAAATGCAATAGCGATATACTTCGCTAGTAGCTCTGGTCACGACCACAGCTCCGTGCTGACTGACTCTGGTTACGTTGTGCGTCGGCGGACCTCTGCTGCGCTTTGCGGCCAACGTCGTGTGTATGCGTGACTCTGCTGTGGCCAACGTCGTATATTTGCTTAGCTCTTCTGCGGCCAACGTCGTATGTAAGCGTGACTGCTGTGGCCAACGTCGTGTGTATGCGTAACTCTGCTGGCGTCGTGTGTATGCGTGACTCTGCCGCCGAGGCTTATGGTGATGGCGCGCGGGCTCGTGACGTTGTGGGCCTTCGCTTAGCGGGGAGCGAGCGTAGTTTAAGGCGTTGTAGAGCGGTCAAAACCAGCTTACCCGCAATCCTCAACCCACGGCTCTCTCCTATAACGGGAACTGTCTTGCGATGGTCAAAACCGATACGCCTTTCAGATGCCCTTCAATTGCTGCTCAGGTGACAGTCGCAACTTTGCGCCCCGTTAGGTGAGATCCGTTAGCCTCGGTACAGTCACGTTGTTGCGTTTCACCTCGACTCACTCCTACTGTGGTTGCCGACGTATTTCTGCCGCGGACGACGTTTGGCTGAGCGCGGGATCACGATGTTTTGGAGGGCGTTTGCTTGCGAGGGAGCAAGCGTGATCTAAAGCGTTGTAGAGCGGTCAAAACCTGCTTACCCACAATCTTCAGTCCACGACTTTCTCCTATGAAACGCACTGGCTTGCAATGGTCAAAACCGATATGCCTTCCAGAGCGCTCCAATAGTAGCTCCGGTCGCAACCACAACCGCGTGCTGACTGCCTGCTGTCTTCTCGTGTTGCCCTTTTTATAGCCAATGCTCTTGATGTTGCTAGCATAGTTCGTTGCGTTGCCATGGTTACGGTGTTGCTGTGGCGTGTTGCGACAACTTGTTGCGCTAGTGATGTTCCTGACACTTGTTTGTGTCCCGTGTTTTGTTGGCAATGTTGCTAATCGTGTTTTTATGATGTTTCAGAGACTTGTTTGTGTCTCGTGTTGTCTGTAGTACTGCTCCTGTGTTGTGGGGCGGTGGTTTTGTGTGGGCCAAATTAATGGATTATATTTGGTCCTCACAGCCAATTATTGCGTTGTAGCTTTTAAGTGCCAAAAAAAGTGTACACGGCAAAAATTATTTAAAGGGGTTTTCTAAAAATTTAGAAGTAAGCAATTGTCTTGAATGTCGGCTATTCGTCGTATGTGCTATGATTTTAAAAGCCTCATATATTCTTTGTTGCTTTCTTTCATATACAATATTGAGTAACTTTTTATTTGTTAATGCTTTTTACATACGACCCTTCTTACGGATGTATTTAAATACGACATACAACCAATGTAGCGTTCACAAGAGTCGTATTTTAAAAAGTATCATATATGCCAATAAAAGATCTTGTGAATTGCGTACATGTAGACCTATGTTATGTGAATATTTTGGCTGGCTGCTGTGATATGAAGATAGTGTGCTAACCCATAGTAGCGAAGGTCTTAACAGCCCGAAACACAAAAAAACGTTGATACTCCTAACAAATCATATACCTCTAGAAGTTAACTTTGAAACCCTCTCCGGAAATATAACGCCAAGGAAGTTGTCAATTATTTAGAAAAGTAAGGTTAGGCTACCGGCTAACATATTGGGCGCAAATTAAACAAGCGACTGAGTAGGCGTCTGAACAGATATCTTTGTTAAGCTGGCTGATAGCAAACATCGGGGGCCAACAGAAAGCAAAAGAAAGCTGCTGATGGAAATCGCCCGATCCAACTTAACTGACGGCTCCAAAATGTAGGAAAACACACTTCGTAAGAGGAATCGTCGTAAGCTTCTAACAGCTGAACAGCGAGAAGCAGCTCTGAGAGTAGCCTCTGTTTATCGCACTGTAGCAGGACCAGCCGTACAGTCCCCATAGACCTTTTAGCGCTGGGTATAAGAAGGTTAAGCAAAAAACGATTCGAATCAAGAGCGTCTGAAAGTCGTAAGCAAAAAAAAAAGCATGAATAAACGTTTAGATTGTGGGAAGAACGGTGGAAAAATGAGCAGCGAGGCTGAGGTAAAACGAAGCTAATAACAGATGTTTCCCCCAGCGGGTTAGGGGATCAGAATATACCCGCGGTAGGTATGCCTGTCGTAAGAGGCGACTAAAATACCAGATTCAAGGGGCTGTGTAGCGCAACCCTTCAAGTTGCCAGCGCAATATATAGCATCTCCAAACCCAATTGTCAACCTCACCTATCCGCGGCGAATCCTGTTTCACTAACAGGTGAGGCTCTGGCGACCCCAAGCTCCTCATGGAACTTGCGGGTGGGGAGGGAGGGAATGGCGTGAAGGTTTAATGTGGCCACATAAACTAGCACCTTAATGGTGCTGTGGTACCGGAGCGTACCGGATCTGTATGCGGCAAAGGACCATCACATCGATATCACTCCCCAAAGCTTTCGGGGAGATACCTTATTGCTACAACAACAACAACAACAGATGTTGAAAGTGTCGTAAAGTGTCTTTATCGCTACAACAACAACAACAAAATATAAGATTTATTTAAATATTTATTCCCGAACAAACGTGTATACTATTATTTTATTATTATTATTGTTATTATGGTTTAGGGCAATTTTCAATACGTATACAACGACCTTCAGCATTACGTGCATAACCCTCGTTACAATAACAACCATCGGGGCAGCGTATGTATTGTATTGTGCATGGCTCATTCAGTGTTGCACATTCACTTTGGCAATTTGGGCCACACTCTTTGTAATTCTCATTTCGAGGGCAAGGCCTTGGATCTGTGAGGGAAATAAAGTTTCAATAAAGAATAAGTTTTTTTATATCTTATAATGTTTTTCTTATTTTTTTTTTTTTATTTATAAATTTTTTAATTATCCTTAAATTTTTTTAACATTTTTTTATAAACTACCATTATTTTCTGCCTTATTTTTTCGTTCTAGCATTTTGTAAGATTTTTTTTAATATTTTAATAATTTTTTGCTATTATTATTAAACCCCTCTCACATTCTTTTTTTTTAGTTTTTTCGTTTTTTACATTCATAAAATTTAATGAACCTTAGAGTTTCTTTAGGTTTTTCTTAAATATTTATTACAAGCTTTTTTTTAATGCTTTAACTTTTTTTTATAATTTCACTTTGAAAATTAGGATCACAGTCCTGGTAATTCTCATTTTGGGTGCACGGTTTTGGATCTAGGAGAAAAAATAAGAATTTCATTTAAGAAAAATAAATTAAAAATAAGAAAATTTTGTGAATATTTTTGTATAAACATTTTTTTATAAATTTTTTTTTTTGTATGAAAATTACCCTGTACTATAGCACTCATCAACAGCTCTCATTTGACACCCATATTGTATAAAAACATTCTAGAGGTAACCGGGTCCACGTTTTGAGATATATCTCGAGACCCTAGCCTCCCAGTTGTATGAAAATTATCCTGTACTATAGCACTCATCAACCGTTTTCATTTGATGTCCATATTGTATAACACATTCTAGGGGTACCCGGGTCACGTTTTGGGCTATATCTCGAGACCCTAGCCTCGCAGTTGTATGAAAATTATCCTGTATCAACAGCTTTCATATGATATCCATATTGTGCAAACACATTCTAGGGGTACCCGGGTCCACGTTTTGGGGTATATCTCGAGACCCTAGCCTCCCAGTTGTATGAAAATTATCCCTTACTATAGCACTCATCAACAACTTTCATTTGATATCCATATTGTATAAACACATTCTAGGGGTACCCGGGTCCAAGTTTTGGGCTATATCTCGAGACCCTAGCCTCCCAGTTGTATGAAAATTATCCTGTACTATAGCACTCATCAACAGCTTTCATTTGACATCAATATTGTATAAACACATTCTAGGGGTATCCGGGTCCACATTTTGGCCTATATATCGAGACCCTAGTCACCCAGGCGTATGAAGATTATCCTGTACTATAGCACTCATCAACAGCTTTCATTTGACATCAATATTGTATAAAGACATTCTAGGGATACCCGGGTCCACGTTTTGATCTCAAGACCCTAGACACGTAGCGAAAAAAAAGGTAGACGTTGGCCGATTCTCAGACCTACCCAATATGCTCACAAAACTTCATGAGAATCGGTTCAGCCGCTTCGGAGGAGTTCAGCCTCTAAAACCGTGACAGATGATTGGGGGGATGGGTCCGCCCCTTCGGGTGTAACCGAACATTACATACTCAGCTGAGAGTGCAGATAAAATAATGGAAAATCACCATGTAGGAAAATAAACTTAGGGTAACCCTGGAATGTGTTTGTATGACATGGGTATCAAATGGAAGATATTAAAGAGTATTTTAAAAGGGAGTAGGCCATAGTTCTATAGGTGGACGCCATTTCGGGATATCGCCATAAAGATGGACCAGGGGTGACTCTGGAATGTGTTTATACGATATGGGTATCAAATGAAAGGTGGTAATGAGTATTTTAAAAGGGAGTGATCCTTAGCTCTATAGGTGGAAGCCTTTTCGGGATATCGCCATAAAGGTGGACCAGGGGACCCAGAACATCATCTGTCGGGTACCGCTAATTTATTTATATACGTAATACCCCGAACAGTATTCCTGCAAAGATTCCAAGGGCTTTCGATTTCGCCCTGCAGAACTTTTTCATTGTCTTCTACTTAATATGGGAGGTGTCACACCCATTTTACAAAGTTTTTTTCTAGAGTTATATTTTGCGTCAATAAACCAATTCAATTACCATGTTTTATCCCTTTTTTCATATTTGGTATAGAATTATAGCATTTTTTTAATTTTTCGTAATTTTCGATATCGAAAAAGTGGGCGTGGTTATAGTCGGATTTCGGCCATTTTTTATACCAAGATAAAGTGAGTTCAGATAAGTACGTGGACTAAGTTTAGTAAAGATATATTGGTTTTTGCTCAAGTTATCGTGTTAAGGGCTGAGCGGAAGGACAGACGGTCGAGTATATATAAAAACTGGGCGTGGCTTCAAACGATTTCGCCCATTTTCACAGAAAACAGTTATCGTCATAGAATCTATGCCCCTACCAGAAGGATTGGTAAATTTTTGTTCGAATTATGGCATTAAAAGTATGCTAGACAAACTAAATGAAAAAGGGCGGAGCCACGCCCATTTTGAAATTTTCTTTTATTTTTAATTTTGTTGCACTATATCATTACTGAAGTTGAAAGTTGACATATTTTACTTATATACAGTAAAGATGGGCTTGTTCTTCATCCGATTTTGCTAATTTTTATTTAGCACATATATAGTAATAGTAGTAACGTTCCTGCCAAATTTCATCATGATATCTTCAACGACTGCCAAATTACATATTGCAAAACTTTTAAATTACCTTCTTTTAAAACTGGGCGGTGCCACGCCCATTGTCCAAAATTTTATTAATTTTCTATTTTATCGCTTTATCCGTCTTTGGAAATGAATTATCGCATTTTTTCGGTTTTTCGAAATTTTCGATATCGAAAAAGTGGGCGTGGTTATAGTCCGATATCGTTCATTTTAAATAGCGATCTGATATAGTGTCCAGGAACCCACATACCAAATTTCATCCAGATAGCTCAAAATTTACTCAAGTTATCGTGTTAACGGACAGACGGGCAGACGGACGGATTTTTTTTTCGATACTGATGATTTTGATATATGGAAGTCTATATCTATCTCGATTCCTTTATACCTGTGCAACCAACCGTTATCGAATCAAAGTTAATATACTCTGTGAGCTCTGCTCAACTGAGTATAAAAATATTAAGAGATTGAGAGTTAAGGAGCGAAGACTAAATTTCGTTTTATAACAAACAGAATTAAAGTTTTAAATAAAGCTTCACGGCGGCCGCCGTGGTGTGATGGTAGCGTGCTCCGCCTACCACACCGTATGCCCTGCGTACCGCACACCGGGCAAAGCAACATCAAAATTTTAGAAATAAGGTTTTTCAATTAGAAGAAAATTTTTCTAATCGGGGTCGCCCCCCATAATGGAAGAGAATGCTGATGCAGTAAATACCAATTTCACGTCGAATCAAAACATGAATTTGCAGTCATCGGATAATAACAATGCGTGGGAGGTGTAAAAACAAACAAAACAAGTAAGGACGGGACTGTCTTCGGCTGTGCCGAAGACTTCATACCTTTCATGAATGGAGCTGAGCAATAATCTAATCCCGTTCGTAATCTCCAAATAATCGGATGTATAAGATAAGAAACATATAGTGAACAGATGTACATGCCTTTATCTTAAAAATAAATATAAAATCAACAAGTAAGGAAGGCTAAGTTCGGATGTAACCGAACATTACATACTCAGTTGAGAGCTATGGAGACAAAATAAGGGAAAATCACCATGTAGAAAAATGAAACTAGGGTAACCCTGGAATGTCTTTGTATGACATGTGTATCAAATGGAAGGTATTAAAGAGTATTTTAAGAGGTAGTTGGCCATAGTTCTATAGGTGGACGCCATTTAAGGATATCGCCATAAAGGTGGACCAGGGCTGACTATAGAATTTGTTTGTACGATATGGGTATCAAACGAAAGGTGATAATGAGTATTTTAAAACGGAGTGGGCCTTAGTTCTAAAGGTGGATTCCTTTTCGAGATATCGCTAGGGAGAGAAATGAAATGTTATCCAAACAGTTCCTGTTGAATACCCAGAAACCTGGGCATCCCAACAGGCATCTGATTGATGAGCCAACACCGCCCAGGGGCTTAAGGAGTCATCTCCGTAAGCATTATGAGGAAATACGGCACCTGAGAACACAGCCGTATGAAGCCAAAAAACACAAGCAGGTCCTCAGTGAACTCCACAAACAGGCGTCGGACCTCTATGCAGAAATTGCCCGGTGAATACTGTACTAAAAGAACAATACCCTAAACTTGCAGCAGAGGAACCCACACTCCCTAGGTAAAAGCGAGCCACTACAGCTCAACGTCGATCTGGATACTGTAACAGATTAAACTCTTACCTACCCAGAATCAACAATAACGTGCCCCCACATAACACCAACCATCTCTTCAACTGTGTTGTGGAACCAACGTCTCTAACACCCCTCTCATTATGGTCCACCCTTGTTGAAACAGCTAGTTTCCTTGGATTCCCGTTAGAGGATATTGATGACAATTTGTGATCGATCGCACCTATTGGATGAGGCGAAGCACTGCTACAACAACAACAACAACAACGTGATCATTCTGCAGCTTAACATAAAGCCGATCCATTTTGTAAAGGCGGGATGAAATTTAATTGAGTTAAGACCGTCCATGTTTACTCGTTTCGAGATATTGTTCAAAGTTCCAGAAAAACACGTAGAGCATATTCTTGGTGTTCCAGGGCTTTCTCTACATTTATGACCACCCTATGCAATGCAGTATCGATTGACTTGGCTTTGGTGTAAGTACGTTGTGCAGAAAAGATTAACTCTTCATTCATATTTGATGTCCGCACAGAAATTTTCCATGAAACTCTCTTCGACCTCTTGAGTTCACGTTTAAAGATCAACAACAGATCTCTATATTCGTCCCAACACTCCTTGTTTTCCGCAACTTCTGCCAACTTAGGAATCCCTTTTACTTGCCCTGTAAGAAGAATCAACTCCTTACTCCACCATTGGGGCTTTAATTTTCCTTTGAAAACCACAGAGTTGTTGCACTCCTCCAACTCCTCAACCTCTTTTGTCTGCCCAAGTCTTCCTGATACACATTTCTGAAATTTGTACCAGTCCGTTGTCAATGTGTTTTAAGAGAAGAGTATTAATTTTTTGTCAATTCATAATCGGTGAAATAGAAATAAATTTATGAGTTTGGTTGAATTCAGTAAAGAAAGTAACAACTTTATTTATCACGCATTCAATGAATATAATAAAAGCTTTTTATTGAATCGCAATAATCAACATTTCTTTCTAGATCATACCATAAAATATCGTCATTCCGACTGCTGAGTGGAATTTCACGCTATCTCAGCCACCATTTCGAAAACGGTCATTTATACAAACAATTCTGTAATGGGCCTTTCAGCCGAGATAGGGCGATGTTCCACTCAGCAGTCATATATGTATGTAATACTCCGATATTGTTACAACAATATGTGCGCAATGCGTTTTTAATTCGCGAAGTATTTTGATTGTAGCAGTTTAAGTTTTACACAAAATAAATTATAATTAGGTAACAGAAATATAGCAGCACTCTGATGTTTGCGAGTGTACCCCCTTTTTACTATTAATTTAGAAGTATTACATACTTTTATGACAGCACTTAATTTATAACTACACTTATGAACATCCCGTAACATCTTTTATATATGACCGAGCAGTACTTCCTTTAGATAAATTTGTATATATCTTTGACGAAGAACAGAAATTAGATCCTGCCACAGCACAAAGAGCTCCGTCCACAACGCCCGGTGTTCCTGAATCCACTTCAAGTGTTGAACGAAATCCACAAACAGTTTTTTTTTTAACTTCCCTTTCCTTATAGATATAACGATCCCAACATCTCATTTCTCCTATAGTTTCGAGAGTAGATTCACTTTGTGAATACCATTCCCTAACGTGCATTTGCTTCCCCGGTTGTAATACAGTTTTGCAAAGTCCTATTATTTCTACTGTAGGATCTCGGTCAAAACGGGGGGACACTTTAATTATACCTATATCTATTATATCGTTGCTTCCCGTGTCTGTATTATGAAAAGTATCAGCCGCTGTGCGTTCTTGCCGTTGCCCCTTTAGAAGTTTACTGTCTGCACCAGCTCTAACTGTAACCTCTTTCCCTTCTTCTATGCTTAGGCATTCTAAAGCTGTAACCACGTATTCCCAAGTGACCAATGATCCTACGCAAACATATTTTTTGTCATGATATATTCCCACCACATATGATTTATCATCTGTATTCACTGAACTGCTAGAACTGCCAGCTCCAGTGCGAAATTCGGCATATGTGTAGTTGAAAGGGATGCTAAGCGCGACCAACAGGAGCACGAAATTTTTTCTTAAACTCATTTTAAATTATAACTTTTTGAGACACTTGTTAGATATTGAGTAAATCAAGATAAGTTTTATGGGCGCTATTTATACATTAGTGGAGTCTGTGAATAAAAAATAAGTAGAAACTTCTAGATATCATGAAATAGACACAAATTAAATATTTGGCTGTTTTCAAAATAAATTTTCCATGTGATTTGATTTTGCTATTGAATTGAGAAAGGCACATGATATAATGTTTCTATTTTTAATGAATCAACACAGAAAAGTATAAAAGGTAAACTAATTAGTTTTATCTGCTTGTATTTCTAATGAATAAACACTAATAAGTTTTATCTGTTTCCAAACTGCTAATTTGTCTATTTTATAGTGTCACAAAACCAGAGTTGGGAGCAGTGCACCAAGTTTTGAGCAGTAACATTGCTCGAAGTTAAGTGGGCTAACATAATCAAGATCCTGTCTGAAGTGTTAATGAGACGTTAATTGGTTGTGGACTTAAACGTCTGTTCATCCTTCCCATCCTTCTATAGCAATTTCACAGAGAGGGTTAATGAAATAATTAGCCAAGTTTTCTAAAGTAAGGCCCTAATAAACCCAATGTTCCATATAAAAAACAAATTCTTAATTATCTCATTATTGCTTTATTGAATTGCTAATGGAGTCAAAAATCTAGACTGCTTGGTGGGCATTATTTATACATTAGTAGATTGTGTGAATAAAAAATAAGTAGAAACTTCTAGATTTCAGTAAATATTTGACTGTTTTGAAAAGAACATTTCCATTTCATTTGTTTATATATTTGCATAGTTTAATTGTGCTATGGAATTGAGAAAGGCTATGTGATATAATGTTTGTATTTTTAATGAATAAACACAGAAAAGTACAAAAGCTGCACTAATTAGTTTTATCAAAATCTATATAGTCTTGTGGGCGTTATTTATACATTAGTGGAGTGTGTGAATAAAAAATAAGTAGAAACTTCTAGATATCATGAAATAGACACAAATGAAATATTTGGCTGTTTTCAAAATAAAATTTCCATGTGATTTGTTTATATATTTGCACAGCTAAATTGTGCGACTGAATTGAGAAAGACTATGTGATATAATGTTTGTATTTTTAATGAATGAACACAGAAAAGTACAAAAGGTGGGCGCAGTCTTTAACCGATCTCGTCCATTTTTTCTAGAAATATTTCCTGCTATATGGAAAATTTGTGTACCTAATTTTATTACGATCCGTTCATTTTTCCTCGAGTTATGGCTCCCGAAACATAGAAAATTTCTTTGTCATAAAAGGGGCGGTGCCACGCCCATGTTTTTAAATTTGAAGTTTTCCCTATCTATTGTTATAAATCCACTTGGGGAATGAAATACCATTGATATAAAGCTCTTTTTTGCAAAGATATAGCTAATTTTATTCATCCACGACCCTCTTAAAAATCTTTTATATAAAAGTGGGCGTGGTCCTTAACCGATTCCGTTAATTTTTCTTAAAAGTATCTTATCTTATAGTAAAGGCAACCTCTCTGCCGAATTTTGTTACGATAGGTTTAACGATTTTTGATTTATGATGAATAATATTTGTAAAATTGATTTAATCACAAGTGGGCGGTGCCACGCCCATTTAAATTTTATTTAATTTTTTTTTTTTTCAAATTTTTATCAGGAGTCTCAATATCAGTCCACACGTCAAATTTCAACATTCTAGGTGTATTATTTACTAAATAATCCGGTTTTTTGTGTTTTCCAAAATGTTATATATGTATATAAAAAGTGGGCGTCGTTATCATCCGATTTCGCTCATTTTCAATACCAATCTATTCGGGGTCCAGATAAGCTCGTGTACCAAATTTGGTGAAAATACCTCAATATTTACTCAAGTTATCGTGTTAACGGACGGACGGACGGACATCGCTCAATCAAATTACTGATAATTTTGATATATAATTTTGATATATGGAAGTATATATCTATTTCGATTCCTTTATACCTGTACAACCAACCGTTATCCAATCAAAGTTAATACACTCTGTGTGCAAAGCACAATGCCAACTAAAAGTATTATTATGAAAGAATTTCAAAGCACAGTGTTGTTGCTACAATACCCCCTTCTTAACGAAAAGCGACCTTTCTTCCTTTTGGAGCATATGGTGGAATTTCTTTTTGCTCAATTGATTGTTGGAAAGTGGTTTCATTTAAATCGTGTACTTCTGTAAATGCGGGTTTCAATCTGGCTATAGATACTGTGTCTTCTCCTTTTGCAAGTTTGATAGTGAAAAAGGGCCGGAGTATTTTGGTTGCAGAGGTTTTTTATATCCATCATTACGAACCCAAACTTGTTTTGATTGAAACAGATCCGCATGAACGAATGGTTTATTGTTGGTATGATGTGCAATAGGCTGTGGTTGAATATTTTGCATTATTATTTTAAGAAGTTCTAGAAACTCAGTGGAAACAACATCGGAACTTGTGACATCTCCCAAAAACTCGCCCGGAATATGCATCCATATACCATTTCAGCTACTGACGCACACAAATCATCTTTATACACTGTCCTTAAACCAAGCAGTACTGAAGGCAAACTTTTTGACCATTGCGAATTAGCTTGACAGATCAAGGCAGCTTTTAAAGTTCGATGTAGCCTTTCAACCATGCCGTTACTTTGTGGATGGAAAGAAGTAGTGTGCTGAATCTTAGCTCCAATAAAACTAGCTAAGTAATGAAATGCCCTCGAAGTGAATTGACGACCACGATCACAAATATTTATACGTGGACATCCAAATCTTGCAATCCAACCATCAAAAAATGCTCTGCTTTCAGTCTCCGCTGTAATGTCTGTTATTGGTATGGCGAAAAACGATCTATAATCGTTAATAGATACGTGAAACCCTCAGATGCTGGCAAAGGGCCAACCAAATCCAAATGCACTTCTGAAAAACGCTTTGAAGATAAAGGAAGCTCACCAATTGAAGAATGAGTGTGCCTATTTACTTTTGATGACTGGTAAGGTAAACAAAATTTGGTCCAGATCTTAACGTCCTTTTTGAGTTGTGGCCAAACAAAACGATCTGCAATTAGTGTCCTTGTAGCTCTAACAACAGGATGTGCATGGTTATGAAGCATGTCAAAAACAGGTCGTCGAAAACTGGTAGGAAGTATAGGCCTGTGCTTACACTTAGATACATCATAATAAATTTCCGTTGTAGAACCTGGTAATGATACCAGTTTTAACCTAAGTCCAGAATCAGTTAAAAGAAGTTATTTTTGTATATCTTCATCTGTTTTCTGAGCCTCGGAGAGTCGCGTATAACAAATCTCATATATCCTTAACATCCAATCTGCAACCGAATTGTCCACACCAGCAATATGAACAATATTCGTATTAAACTGACCAAATCCAAGTGTCTGTATTGCATAGGTGAAGCTTTTGCAGGATTTTGATTAAAAGCAAATGTAAGTGGTTTGTGGTCAGTAAAAAGAGTAAAATCGCGACCTTGTAAAATATGACGAAAGAGTTTTACAGCATTGTAAGCAGCTAATAACTCTCGATCATATGTACTGTATTTGCATTCAGTAGGGCATAAGCTAACGTGAGAAAAAAGTGAGGGGTTGCCATAATCCATTAACCTATTCCACTACTGATCCAATGGCAAGATTTGATGCATTTACTTTAAGTGCCAATTTTGCATCTCTAGCTGGATGAGCGAGAGGGTAGCATTTGCAATCAAATTTTTGCATTTGTTAAAAGCATCTTCAGCTTCAGTTGTCCATTGAACGAGTCTCTTGTCCTTTCAGCATACAAATAAACCGTCGGAAATCGGAAATTGTTTGTGGCTTTGGAAGGTTGACCATTGCTTGCACTTTGTCTACAGTTGGTGTACTTCCTATAGATGAAATGTGAAAACTAAGAAACTCGATTTCTTGAACTCCAAATTCACACTTCGCAGGATTGGTGATCATACCAAACTCACGAAATCGCTCAAAAAGTATTCTCAGATGCTGCAAATGTTGCTCTTCGTTGTTAGACGCAATTAAGACATCGTCAATATATACGAAAACGAAGTCTAAACCACGACATACCTCATCCATCAAGCGTTGGAAACTTTGTGCAGCATTCCTCAATCCAAAGGGCATTTTGAGAAATTTAAATAAACCGAACGGCGTAATAATAGCCGTTTTCTCTATATCCTGCGGATTTACATTCACTTGATGGTATGCACGAATAAGATCCAACTTCGAGAAAACTTTGCGTCCATGAAGACAGTGTACGTAATCTGTGATGAAGGGAATAGGATACCGATCTGGAGCAGTTACTTTATTCAACAAGCGATAGTCGCCACATGGTCTCCACTCTCCATTTGCTTTTGGAGCCATATGAAGACGATTGGACCAACTGCTTTTTGATGCTCGATTAATATGATTGTCTAACATAAACTTAAACTCCTTTTTTGCAATGGCTAAACGTTTTGAATCCAGTGGTCTTACTTTTGCCCGAACTGGAAGACGTGTAGTCTCAATATGATGAAAAACGTTGTTATTTTTACTGCACTGCAAAAGTGCTACATTGTGAATCTCAGGAAACTCGTCTAATAATTAACGATAGACACTGTTGTCCTTTAAAATTGATGTTATACCGAATGATGGGTCAACAGAAATTTTAGCAGGTGCTGTCAAAAGTGTCTTTCCGTCAACTAATTTGTAATTTTTTAAATCTGGCTACAAATGAAAATGTTTGAGGAAATCAGACCCAATGATGTATTTAGTAACATCTGCTGCAACAAATAACAGAGAAACCGATTTGCGAAGTCCAAGATTAAGTTGAAGTATTTTGGTACCAAAGGTTTTAATTTGCGTACCATTTGCAGCAAAAAGTTGGATGTCACCTTCTACACATTTTTGTGATAAGGATTTATCCATGGGAATTACAGAGATATCAGCTCCAGTGTCAATCAAAAAGTTTTTCCTAGTTGATTTATCATAAACGAATAGGCGGCCAGACGTAGAATATGCGATATCGGTGGCCGCGAGATCCGACACGCTATTTAGTTTTTTGTTACAAACCTACAAGGTGCTATGCACTTTGAAGCCTTATTACCAAACCGATTGTAATACCAACAGTAGTTCGGATTATTACTCCGACTTGCAGATCGATGGCGTGATCGAAAACTTGGACCATAATTATTTTTACTACGATTAAGTGCTGAAAACCGTTTTTCAAGCGCTTCAATTTGCTTTGAAATGTTTTGTAAAAGTGATTCACCCTGTTGTTTGTGCTGGACGAGCCATGTCCATAATTTCGTCAGCTTCTTCCGCAAGTTTATTAATATCTTGCTGATCACTGATGCTGAGAATTGTCCGTACGTTTTCAGGCAACTGTTATAAAAATAGCGATTTCAGAACGTTATCAGCAACTTGACCGCGACCTAAGTTCTGCATCGTTCGCAAAAATGGGAAGGTCGTTGGTCACCCATAACTTGGCCATTTAAAAGGCGTTTAAGCTTGCATTCAGAAGATCCACTGAAAGCAGCAATGATACGTGCCTTCAAAGTTTCGTACTTCATCCCAGGGGATGCAGATCCCAACACATCACTTAATAAATCTAACGCACCTGGATCAATACTAGCAACGAGGTGTTTAAACATTGTCTCATCCGTAGTTATGAGTTGTAATGAGAAAATGGTCTCAACTTGAAAAAACCATACAGCTGGGTTTTTGGTCCAAAACGGTGAGAATTTTTGTATAATCGCTGCATGTACATTCAATGACCCTCTCGTGCTGGTCGCCTTGTCGCTGGCGAGGGGGCTTAAACGACTCCCTGAGTAATCCCTCTATTAGAGAACCTCAGACGGTGGTGAATTAAGAGGAAAGCCTCTCGTGGTTTGCAACCGTGGGATTGTAAACAGATCTAAACAGGTCAGTTTACGTCTCCTGCGACTGTAAGCGATAGGAGGATTGCCTCACCGGCACCACCCCAATCCAAGGTGTTGAGGTACCCGTGCCGATAAATGAATGGTCAGCGGGTGGGTTAATACAATTGCTGATCCCGAACGGTCCCCTCCGACGCCCGGGCAAGGTCGGTTGTATAAGTGTCTTCTCAACGCATACCGGCTCTGCGGACGAGTGACCAACCTTTTCTGGCTTACTCGTGGGGCCAATATGAACCAAAACGCAAATTATCAAACAAACAAAAAAAAAAACAAACACTCGGACGAAACGACAATGGACGCAAACGACTCTACAACGGACGGTACGCTGACGAAGACGGTGACGGCGACGACGATAAGGACAACGACTAAGGACATTATTTCTCACAGGGCCCCGTTGCCACATGCGACGGAGTTTGAAGAGGAGACGCTTCTCGCCTCCAGTCAGGAGACGATTACCAGCGCTAGCGGTAGTACCATCCACAGTACACCAAAGGCTCAATCAGCAACAGCAAAAAAAGGTCCAGATGGGTACCAACCACAGCACCCAGGGACCAACCTCCAACCCTAAAGAGGCTGGTGGCACCATCCACAGTACACAGGCCTCCAAGGGAAAGAAGAGGAAAAAAGGCAAGGACAGATTAGGCGTAACAGGTAACAGCGAACGCTGTATACTCTACGGAGAATACGAAATGGCGAGATCGCAAGCGGTTCTGTGGACGTCGCATCTCTCACATCGGTGGTGGAGGAGTACGAACGCTTCAAGAGGGAGCATCCGACTTCTCAACAACCTAGAAAACCAAGCTCGGCTGGAGACGTTTCTCAAAAAGAGAAACGGGCGGACACGGAACAGACATCCAGGAGACACTTCAGTGAAGTTGCCAGAGACCACCTGCAAGTGGCCATAGTGGAGGCTGACAGTCGATCGCCAGCAACAATTCAGCAGAACAGGGTGGAGATCGAGGTCGGGCTGTCGAAACTTGCCATGCGGCACGGAGAGGTAAACAACCTCCAGCTAAGGCTAACACCTGCCTCAGAGGTTCCGAAAACACCTCGTGCGCGCATTTGGCTTCCCCCCTGGAGGACTCGGGAGAGGACTTGCTGGACTGCATCAAGCTTTACAGCAGCAACATTCCTGCTATTGCAGGATGGCAGCTAATAAAAGAGGAAACGCTATCGAAAACCAGCAAACCAATCCTGGTGGCCATTTGCGAGGAGTCCCTAGAGGCTATGGCCAAGGCGGACTACAAAATCGACTTTGCTTTTCGCATGACCAAAGTGAAGGTATTCCGCGGCGACACTATCCCTGCTGAAGACGACCCTGATGAAGTTGAACGGGCTGGTAATCTGCTGCAGGGTGTCAATATCAGAGACGGGGGCACAACAGAAGTCTTAGTGTATGCAGATTAATCTGCAGCACTCTAAAAGTGCTACAGATAATCTTAAATTCCTCCTCGGTGAGGAGGACATCCACATCAGCCTAATCCAAGAGCCCTGGGTCCACAGTCAGGAAATTAGGTGGCTAAACATCAACACACACCATCTGTTCTACAAAACGGATGCAGGTAAGCCAAGAGCAGGCATTTTAATCAAAAAGGTATAAATGTTTTCTTATGTTCAAATCACAGCACAGCAGACCTAACAGAGGTAAAGCTAGAGGGCGTATCAAACCAGGCCATCTACGTGGTCTTGGCCTACATGGCCCATGACAGGAAGGCTCCACCTCCAGATCTGGCAAACTTTATAAATAATGGCGGCGGATGCAGCATAATTATCGGCTGCGATGCCAATGCGAGAAACACGATATGGGGCAGCTCCTCAACCAACGGGAGAGGTGAGTCCCTTTACACTTTATCCTTAATTCCAACCTCAGTATTTGCAACAGCGTCACAAGCCCACTTTTATATTCCCTAGCTCAGACAGGTTTCAGGGCTGGGAGGAAGTCCTAGATCTAACTTTGACAACCGACGATGGCCCGGCGCTAGTGGAAAACTGGAGGGTGTCAGACAAAGCCTCTCTCTCGGACCACCGCTGGATCTTCTTCGACATCAAATTTTGATCTGGCCAGACTCACCGCTACAGAAACCCAAGAAGAACAAAGTGGGATAAATTTGTAAGGCTATCTACGCCAGCTTTAGAAATAAGCGAACCTAACATAAACTACCTCCAAAAGCTCGATGAGCTAGTCGGCAAGGTAGAGCTCGCGTTAACTACCTCTTACAAGTGCACCCCATTTAGTATTCGTAAAAATAAGTCCCCACCCTGGTGGAGCGGGGACCTTAGGAAACTTAGAACGCCAGTACGGGAGGCATTTAATGAGTGCCTCATAACCAAAGAGTGGCAGCCATATAGGGAGGCGCTCAAAGCATACAAAAAAGCTATAAGGGTAGCGAAGACTGTGTCCTGGCAATCCTTCTGCTCCTCAATAGAAAACACTCGTGAGTCCTCCAGACTGAGTAAAATTCTGTCCAAAGAACACCAAAACAATCACTTCGTAAGAAGTGAGGCAGGCCTATGGACAAACTCAGCAGAGGACTCCCTGGGCACACTCATCAATACTCACTTCCCTGGATGCGATCTAGCACCAGTAAAAGAATCTCTCTGCAGGAACTCTCAGCCTTCAGAAAGCTTACTGGACAGGATAATAGACAGCGAAAAGATCACGTTTGTCATAAATGGCTTCTCTCCATGCAAATCGCACGGTCTGGATGGCATTATCCCGGTAATGCTACAAAAGCTAAGTGATCCAATGATACTCTGGCTGGAAGCGGTATACAGAACGAGTATCGCCCTAACCTATATCCCACAAAGCTGGAGAAAAACAAAAGTAATCTTTCTGCCAAAAGCGGGCAGACGCACACACGAAAATGTCAAAGACTACAGGCCAATAAGCCTCACGTCCTCCATGCTGAAGGTCTTTGAGAGGCTTCTGGATATATATATTAGATCAATAATAACAGGACCAAACCTGTCAAAGGCACAGTACGACTACATGAAGGGAAGATCTACGGAGACCGCCCGCCATGAGCTAACGGGTTTTGTGGAAAGATCACTACACTACAAACAATTCACACTAGCAGCTTTTCTAGATATATAAGCGGCGCCTTTAACAACATCGAAACCGGCACAATTGTGAAAGCCCTGCAAAGGGCCGGAGTTGACAACCACATTTGTGGATGGACTCAATCAATGCTGGAAAACAGAACCATACAAGCGGATATGGGCTCGGTGACAATGACCCGCAAAGTGGGTAGAGGCATACCCCAGGGCGGGGTCTTCTCGCCACTACTCTGGGTAATTGCACTGAACGAGATACTACTCGAACTCGACAAGAATGGTGTTAAGGCAGTAACATACGCAGACGACGTGGTCATTGCAGTCTCGGGGGATTTTCCCTCCACGCTAAGCGACATCCTTCAGGGCGCGCTAAGCAGGCTACACACCTGGGCGGCATCGTGCGGCCTCAACATCAACCCTAGCAAAACAGAACTGATACTGTTCAGTAACAGAACGAAAATACCAACATTTCGACTGCCCTCACTAGATGGTACGGAACTCTCGCTAACAACTAGGGTTAAGTACCTAGGCGTCATAATAGTCAACAAGTTAAATTGGAAAACCAATATCAAAAAAAGAGTAGAGAAGGCGTATATCGCATACTACTCGTGCAAGAGAATAGTCAGCAGAAATTGGGGGCTAAAGCCAAAACTCTTGATGTGGCTCTATACCGCGGTCATAATGCCCATCCTGGCGTACGGAGCCATAGCATGGTGGCCTGCCCTGAACAAGCAATACAACACTAAAAAAGATAGACAAAATACAAAGGGCAGCATGCGCAGGGGTAACAGGCACTTAGATCGTGCCCGACGAACGCACTAAATGTTATACTTAACCTGCTGCCACTGGCCCTCCACATCACATATACCACCTCATTGGATCATTATTGCCAGAACCGGATGTACTTGCTAAATACTTACAAAATTTATTTTATTTCTGAAGCTGACCAAACATTTATTCGCTCAAACATGAATGCTTCGTTAAATGTGGAAGTTATTGAAATGCTTCAAAATTTATTGCACATGTATAATTCATTAATTTCAAGCTTTAAGTGTCTGCATACCTACGCAGAATCAGCTATCATGACAACCTGCTGGCTATTACGTTATTAAATGAAACCAACGAAATCATAAGGCTTAAAAGACATCATGTTCTAGACCTACCGTTTAGAAACTAACTAAAAAAAAAAAAAAAAAAAAAAAAAAAAAAAGTGTCTGCGAATGATTGTCGGTTAGTTATACACGCGGAAAAATTACCGGCTAATGATCACAAAGGACG